>NC_083720.1:39006568-40212282 GCF_028564815.1 Eubalaena glacialis | reverse complement strand
ATCTGTTTATTTTTGTTTTTATTTCCATTTCTCTAGAGGGTGGGTCCAAAAGGATCTTGCTGTGACTTATGTCAAAGAGTGTTCTGCCTATGTTTTCTTCTAAGAGTTTGATAGTGTCTGGCCTTACATTTAGGTCTTTAATCCATTTTGAGTTTATTTTTGTGTATGGTGTTAGGGAGTGTTCTAATTTCATTCTTTTACATGTAGCTGTCCAGTTTTCCCAGCACCACTTATTGAAGAGGCTGTCTTTTCTCCACTGTATATTCTTGCCTCCTTTATCAAAGATAAGGTGACCATATGTGTGTGGGTTTAATCTCTGGGGAGTCTATCCCGTTCCATTGATCTATATTTCTGTTTTTGTAGCAGTACCATACTGTCTTGATTACTGTAGCTTTGTAGTATAGTCTGAAGTCAGGGAGCTTGATTCCTTCAGCTCCATTTTTCTTTCTCAAGATGGCTTTGGCTATTCGGGGTCTTTTGTGTTTCCATACAAATTGTGAAATTTTTTGTTCTAGTCCTGTGAAAAATACCAGTGGTAGTTTGATAGGGATTGCATTGAATCTGTAGATTGCTTTGGGTAGTAGAGTCATTTTCACAATGTTTATCCTTCCAATCGAAGAACATTGTATATCTCTCCACCTGTTTGTATCATCTTTAATTTTTTCATCAGTGTCATAATTTTCTGCATACAGGTCTTTGGTCTCCTTAGGTAGGTTTATTGCAAGGTATTTTATTCTTTTTGTTGCAATGGTAAATGGGAGTGTTTTCTTATTTTCACTTTCAGATTTTTCATCATTAGTGTATAGGAATGCAAGAGATTTCTCTGCGTTAATTATGTATCCTGCTACTTTATCAAATTTACTGATTAGCTCTAGTAGTTTTCTGGTAACATCTTTAGGATTCTCTATGTATAGTATCATGTCATCTGCAAACAGTGACAGCTTGACTTCTTCTTTTCTGATTTGGATTCCTTTTATTTCTTTTTCTTCTCTGATTGCTGTGGCTAAAACTTCCAAAACTATGTTGAATAATAGTGGTGAGAGTGGGCAACCTTGTCTTGTTCTTGATCTTAGTGGAAATGGTTTCAATTTTTCACCATTGAGGATGATGTTGGCTGTGGGTTTGTCATATATGGCCTTTATTATGTTGAGGTTAGTTCCCTCTATGCCTACTTTCTGGAGGGTTTTTATCATAAATGGGTGTTGAATTTTGTCAAAAGCTTTCTCTGCCTTTATTGAGATGATCATATGGTTTTTCTCTTTAAATTTTTTAATATGGTGTATCACATTGATTGATTTGTGTATATTGAAGAATCCTCGCATTCCTGGGATAAACCACACTTGATCATGGTGTATGATCCTTTTAATGTGCTGTTGGATTCTGTTTGCTAGTATTTTGTTGAGGATTTTTGCATCTATGTTCATCAGTGATATTGGCCTGTAGTTTTCTTTGTTTGTGACCTCTTTGTCTGGTTTTGGTATCAGGGTGATGGTGGCCTCGTACAATGAGTTTGGCAGTGTTCTTCCCTCTGCTATATTTTGGAAGAGTTTGAGAAGGATAGGTGTTAGCTCTTCTCTAAATGTTTGATAGAATTCGCCTGTGAAGCCATCTGGTCCTGGGCTTTTGTTTTTTGGGAGATTTTTAACCACAGTTCCAATTTCAGTGCTTCTGATTGGTCTGTTCATATTTTCTATTTCTTCCTGGTTCAGTCTCGGAACATTGTGCATTTCTAAGAATTTGTCCATTTCTTCCAGGTTGTCCATTTTATTGGCATATAGATGCTTGTAGTAATCTCTCATGATCCTTTGAATTTCTGCAGTGTCAGTTGCTACTTTTCCTTTTTCATTTCTAATTCTATTGATTTCAGTCTTCTCCTTTTTTTTCATGATGAGTCTGGCTAATGGTTTATCAATTTTGTTTATCTTCTCAAAGAACCAGCTTTTAGTTTTATTGATCTTTGCTATCATTTCCTTCATTTCTTTTTCATTTATTTCTGATCTGATCTTTATGATTTATTTCCTTCTGGTAACTTTGGGTATTTTTGTTCTTCTTTCTGTAATTGCTTTAGGTGTAAGGTTAGGTTGTTTCTTTGAGATGTTTCTTGTTTCTTAAGGTACGATTGTATTGCTATAAACTTCCCTCTTAGAACTGCTTTTTTTGCATCCCATAGGTTTTGGGTCATCGTGTTTTCATTGTCATTTGTTTCTAGGTATTTTTTGATTTCCTCTTTGATTTCTTCAGTGATCTCTTGGTTATTAAGTAGTGTATTGTGTAGCCTCCATGTGTTTGTAGTTTTTACACATTTTTTTCCTGTAATTGAAACCTAGTCTCATAGTGTTGTGGTCAGAAAAGATAGTTGATACGTTTCAATTATCTTAAATTTACCAAGGCTTGATTTGTGACCCAAGATATGATCTATCCTGGAGAATGTTCCATGAGCACTTGAGAAGAAAGTGTATTCTGTTGTTTTTGGATGGAATGTCCTGTAAATATCAATTAAGTCCATCTTGTTTAATGTGTCATTTAAAGCTTGTGTTTCCTATTTGTTTTCATTTTGGATGATCTGTCCATTGGTGAAAGTGGGGTGTTAAAGTCCCCTACTATGATTGTGTTACTGTCTATTTCCCCTTTTATGGCTGTTAGTATTTGCCTTATATATTGGGTTGCTCCTATGTTGGATGCATAAATTTTTACAGTTGTTATGTCTTCTTCTTGGATTGATCCCTTGATCATTATGTAGTGTCCTTCTTTGTCTCTTGTAATAGTCTTTGTTTAAATGTCTATTTTGTCTGATATGAGAATTGCTACTCCAGCTTTCTTTTGATTTCCATTTGCATGGAATATCTTATTCCATCCCCTCACTTTCAGTCTGTATGTGTCCCTAGGTCTGAAGTGGGTCTCTTGTAGACAGCATATATACAGGTCTTGTTTTTGTAGCCATTCAGCCAGTCTTTGTCTTTTGGTTGGAGCATTTAATCCCTTTACATTTAAGGTAATTATTGATATGTATGTTCCTATTACCATTTTCTTAATTGTTTTGGGTTTGTTATTGTAGGTCTTCTCCTTCTCTTGTGTTTCCTGCCTACAGAAATTCCTTTAGCATTTGTTGTAAAGCTGGTTTGGTGGTGCTGAATTCTCTTAGCTTTTGCTTGTCTGTAAAAGTTTTAATTTCTCCATCAAATCTGAATGAGATCCTTGCTGGGTAGAGTAATCTTGGTTGTAGCTTTTTCCCCTTCATCACTTTAAATATGTCCTCATACTTTCTTCTGGCTTGCAGAGTTTCTGCTGAAAGATCAGCTGTTAACCTTATGGGGATTCCCTTGTATGTTATTTGTTGTTTTTCCCTTGCTGCTTTTAATATTTGTTTTTTGTATTTAAGTTTTGATAGTTTGATGAATATGTGTCTTGGCATGTTTCTCGTTGGATTTATCCTCTATGGGACTCTCTGTGCTTCCTGGACTTGATTAACTATTTCCTTTCCCATATTACGGAAGTTTTCAACTATAATCTCTTCAAATATTTTCTCAGTCCCTTTTTCTCTTCTTCTTCTGGGACCCCTATAATTCGAATGTTGGTGCATTTAATATTGTCCCAGACTCTGAGACTGTCCTCAATTCTTTTCATTCTCTTTTCTTTATTCTGTTCTGCAGTAGTTATTTCCACTATTTTATCTTCCAGGTCACTTATCCGTTCTTCTGCCTCAGTTATTCTGCTATTGATCCCTTCTAGAGAATTTTTAATTTCATTTATTGTGTTGTTCATCACTGTTTGTTTGCTCTTTAGTTCTTCTAGGTCCTTGTTAAACGTTTCTTGTATTTTCTCCATTCTATTTCCAAGATTTTGGATCATCTTTACTATCATTATTCTGAATTCTTTTTCAGGTAGACTACCTATTTCCTCTTCATTTGTTAGGTCTGTTGTGTTTTTACCTTGCTCCTTCATCTGCTGTGTGTTTCTGTCTTCTTAACTTACTGTGTTTGGGGTCTCCTTTTTGCAGGCTGCACGTTTGTAGTTCGAGTTGTTTTTGGTGTCTGCCCCCAGTGGCTAAGGTTGGTTCAGTGGGTTATGTAGGCTTCCTTGTGGAGGGGACTAGTGCCTGTGTTCTGGTGGATGAGGTTGGATCTTGTCTTTCTGGTGGGCAGGACCACGTCTGGTGTTGTGTTTTGGGGTGTCTGTGGCCTTATTATGATTCTAGGCAGCCTCTCTGCTAATGGGTGGCATTGTGTTCATTTCTTGCTAGTTGTTTGGCATAGAGTGTCCAGCACTGTAGCTTGCTGGTCGTTGAGTGGATTTGGGTCTTGGCGTTGAGATGGAGATCTCTGGGAGATTTTTGCCATTTGATATTATGTGGAGCTGGGAGGTCTCTTGTGGACCAATGTCCTGAACGTGGCTCTCCCACCTCAGAGGCACAGCCCTATCGCCTGGCTGGAGCACCAAGAGCCTGTCATCCACACGGCTCAGAATAAAAGGGAGAAAGGAAAGAAAAGAAAAGAAAAGAAAAAAAAAGAAAAGAAAGAAAGAAAGAAAGGAAGGAAGGAAGGAAGGAAGGGAGGAAGAAAGAAAGAAAGAAGGAAAGAAGGAAGGAAGGAAGGAAGGAAAGAAGGAAAGAAGGAAAGAAGGAAAGAAAGAAGATAAAATAAAATAAAATAGTTATTAAAATAAAAAATAAAAAATACTTATTAAAAAATTTTTTTTAAGTAGTAAAAAGAAAAGAGAAAGAAAGAAAGAGAGCAACCAAACCAAAAAACAAATTCACCAATGATAACAAGTGCTAAAAACTATACTAAAAAAAAAAAAAAAAAAAAAGACAGACAGAACCCTAGGACAAATGGTAAAAGCAGAGCTATACAGACAAAATCACACACAGAAGCATACACATACACACTCAGAAAAAGAGAAAAAGGGGAAAAAAAAAAAATATATATATATATATATATCGTTGCTCCCAAAGTCCACCTCCTCAATTTGGGATGAGACATTGTCTATTCAGGTATTCCACAGATGCAGGGTACATCAAGTTGATTGTGGAGATTTAATCCGCTGCTCCTGAGGCTGCTGGGAGAAATTTCCCTTTCTCTTCTTTGTTCACACAGCTCCCAGGGTTCAGCTTTGAATTTGGACCCGCCTCTGCGTGTAGGTCGCCTGAGGGCATCTGTTCTTCCCTCAGACAGGACAGGGTTAAAGGAGCAGCTGATTAGGGGGCTCTGGCTCACTCAGGCCGGTGGGAGGGAGGAGTACGGAGTGTGGGGTGAGCCTGTGTCAGCAGAGCCCAACGTGACGTTGCACCAGCCTGAGGCGCACCGTTTGTTCTCCTGGGGAAGTTGTCCCTGGGTCACGGGACCCTGGCAGTGGCGGGCTGCACAGGCTTCTGGGAGGGGAGGTGTGGATAGTGACCTGTGCTTGCACACAGGCTTCTTGGTGGCTTCAGCAGCAGCCTTAGCATCTCATGCCCGTCTCTGGGGTCCATGCTGATAGCCGTGGCTTGCTCCCATCTCTGGAGCTCGTTTAGCGGTGCTCTGAATCCCCTCTCCTCGTGCACCCCAAAACAATGGTTTCTTGCCTCTTAGGCAGGTCCAGACATTCTCCTGGACTCCCTCCTGGCTAGCTGTGGCACACTAGCCCCCTTCAGGCTGTGTTCACGCAGCCAACCCCAGTCCTCTCCCTGGGGTCTGACCTCTGAAGCCGGAGCCTCAGCTCCCAGCCCCCACCCGTCCCAGCGGGTGAGCAGACAAGCTTCTCGGGCTGGTGAGTGCCAGTCGGCACCAATCTTCTGTGCGGGAATCTCTCCGCTTTGCCCTCCACACCCCTGTTGCTGCGCTCTCCTCCATGGCTCCGAAGCTTCCCCCCTCCGCCACCCGCAGTCTCCACCTACGAAGGGGCTTCCTAGTGTGTGGAAACCTTTCCTCCTTCACAGCTCCCTCCCACTGGTGCAGGTCCTGTCCTTATTCTTTTGTCTCTGTTTTTTTCTTTTTCTTTTTCCCTACCCAGGTACGTGGGGAGTTTCTTGCCTTTTGGGAGGTCTGAGGTCTTCTGCCAACGTTCAGTAGGTGTTCTATATGAGTTGTTCCACATGTAGATG
This sequence comes from Eubalaena glacialis, assembly GCF_028564815.1. NCBI lineage: Eukaryota > Metazoa > Chordata > Mammalia > Artiodactyla > Balaenidae > Eubalaena > Eubalaena glacialis. The sequence goes on along the minus strand of NC_083720.1, from coordinate 40,206,203 downwards.
TATTTCTGATGTATTTGTGGGGAGGAAGGTGATCTCCACGTCTTACTCTTCCGCCGTCTTGAAGCTCCTCCTGCACTATTGTTTCTTGACTGCCTTTCCTTTGTTTCTGTGTTTCCTCTCTCCTCTAATTAGTAACTGTTTGAATCTGTCCTTTGGAACTCAAGGAAGGAAGGTCTGAGAGGCTGAAATCTTTTCCTCACAAACAAGAAACTAGGAACACCAGAAGACTTTTGTACCCTGGAGGGCACATTAGGGTGGTTCTGCTTGGATTCAATTTTACTAAAAATAACAGCCAAAGTGCTTAAACTCTACATGCCTGGCTCCCGATGACATCACCTATTTACCAGCTACTACTCTGGCTCCCTTCACTTCACATACCTCAGCTTTCTTTCTTCTAACACCCATGCTTAGATCCTTAGTCCTGGCTAATCCTTCTGCTTGGAACACTCTTCCTACAGATATCTAAATCCCAAATTTTCTTATCTTCATGAACCTCTGCTCAAATCAGACCCAGGCAATGAAGCCTACCTCAATTACTCTCTATATAATTTCAAACTAACACTCACCAACCACCACCCTGGCATTCAAGATTGTCTATATCCATTCTTCTTCTATTTGTTTTTTCTGTAGTTCTTATTGCATCCTAACATACAATATAATTTATTTATTATAATTATTATTTACTGTGGGATCCTTCCTCTTTCACTAGAATTTTAGCCATGCAACAGCTGGCATCTTTATGTCTTTTGTTTCCTGATATAGCAAAGCACCCAAAACAATGTCTGACATGTATTAGGTATTCAATAAATATATGTTAAAAATATATATGAAGGTTTTGATTTGTCTGCCTACATAGATGTCATTTATTCTTGCTTTTTATGTATTAAAAACTAATAGCTATTAAATGCTTGTTCTATACCAGAAACAGGTCTGATTACCTTACATGTACCATCTTATTAAATCTTTACAAGAACCTTGTAGTCTGCATCTTTCTATAGCAGTACAACATAGTAGATAAAGGCAGTCGTTAGTAGAGAATATCTCAGGATCTTAAGCCATAAATCATGGCTTTGAGTCTAGACCCTGCCACTTACTGGGTGTGATGCCTTGTATAAGTGAAGTGAGCCGCCCTGTCCCCCTGCCTCAGTACCAAGATTTTCTCATTTTTGAAATGGGACATACGTTTAGTACTGCCTCATGATATTGTTATACCTATAAAAGAGTTAATACATGAAAAAGTATCAGAATGGCATCTGGAACAGAGTATACACTAAACAAATGTTAGCTATTATCATTACAATAAATATTTTATCAATTTTTACATATACATTGTGAACCTGGGGCTCAGAGAAGCCAATTAACTTGGCCAAGATCAAGTAGGTAGTAAGTGGCATTCAGGTCACTGACTCCCAAACTGTGTTTTTAACCACCACACAGCAAGGAACACAAAAGGAGGAACACTTAGGGGGAAAATATAATGAGTTAAAATGTGGATTTCTGTATCTTCACCCCAGGATATTTTCTACCTAAATTTAGACTTCCTAGAGAATATCAGTCTCTGGCTATATATTTAATTTTCTCTCCAAGCTGGCATGAAGCAGACTTGATCTTTGGAAGGCAGCAGGGTTCATGTGATTATTTTCCTAGCCTTTGCCAAAAGTCAGTCATTTAAAAGTCTTTGTGGCACACGACCAACTGCTTTGTACATCAGCTGCTCTGTAAAAAGTTGAAAATGTGATAGATTTGCTGACAAGCGCATTTTATGTTTGATGTGCATAAATTTTTTTTTGCAGTGATAAAAATAGAAGCAGTTAAGAGTTACTGAGTGGCTTGTTTTTCCTTCTGTCTCTTGAATATTTTGATCTTAATATAGAGCAGGTGTCTTGCTTGTTTTCACCTGTGTTTTCCAGCTTTAACTTCCTCATCCTGTATTACTTCATTATAAGAAAGGAGTCATAGCTACTATGTGCAAGTGTGAGAGCTTGTTGTCTCGGGGGCAAATAAAAAAGTAACAAACATTGCATTACAATTTAGTAGAAGAAATGGCAAATCATGTATTTGTCAAATATAGTATTTAAACCTAGGACAAGCCATAGTCAATCCACATCTGAAGCATTGTGATAGACTCCCAGATTCTCTAAGCCATTCCTTACCCACTAGCCAGGGTGACTTGATCTCACTGTAAATCTAACCATTTTTCTCTCCCACACAAAGCCCTTTAATGGCTTCCTATTGAAGCAAAATCTAAAATCATCAGCATGACAAGGACTGCTATGTATGATCTTGCCCCTTTCTGTCTCTCCTAGCACACTTCTCACTAGTATCCACCTTTCTCTTCACCCCATGCCACCACACTAGACATTTTTTCTATTTCTAAAACATTCCAAGTTAGTCTTTGACTCAGAACATTTGCACTTGCTGCCTCTCTACATTGTCTGATCTTCTCACAGATCTCTATACATCTAACTAACTGCTTCTCACTATTTAGAAGTCAGCTATGGTCCCTTTTTTTTGAGGTTGTCCCATAGTGCACATTTTAAGTAATAGGCTGGGATTTTGTTCATCTTAATCTCTATTTCATCCTCATTGTCCAAAGTATCAACCACATAGTAGGTGCCCCCTAAATGACAATTGCAGACTGGCTGACTGAACAATTTACCGACTATGAATGTATCTGCAATCCCAGGTAAGGGATCATCAGTGCCAAAAAAAAAAAAAAAAAAAAAAAAAGTCATCCAGAAAGTTCTATGAGATGTTATGAAAGGGAGCAATCATGCTAGAATGGCTATCATTGAGCAAGAGTTGGCTCTCAAATAATGATTATTTATAATTGTTATTGTTGTTATAAATATTTAGTGTCTACTATGTGTAAAACAATAGTCTAAGTCTGTTCTATAGATAATGTTATTTAATTTTCATAAAAACCTAGTGAATAGATACTCACTTTGTAAGTGAGGGCACTTGACTTAGTTCATTTGGGCTGATGTAATAAAATACCAGAGACTGGGTGGCTTATAACCAACAAATTTTATTTCTCACAGTTCTGGAGAGTGGAAGTCTGAGATCAGGGTGCCAGGATGGTCAAGTGAAAGCACCCTCCTGGGTCACAGACATCTGGTTGTATCTTCCCATGGTGGAAGGGACAAGGGAGCCCTACAGGGCCCCTTTTGTAAGGGCACTAATCTTATTTATGAGGGCTCCACCCTCATGATCTAATCACATCCCGCAGGCCCCACCTCCTAACACCACCACAAAGAGCATTAGGATTTTAACATATGAATTTTGGAGGGACACAAACATCAGACCACAAGACTGAAGCTAAGATATTAGTAACATATACATGATTACACAGCTAGTGAGCAGCTGAGCAGAAATTTGAACCTAGACAGACCATAGAACCCATGCATTCAGTTGTAACACTGTACTGAACTTGGACAAATGAAAAACAAAGGAAATGCCATCCAGTTTGAGGGAAAAGTGTGATCAAAGATAAGGAAGAGGGAACAAGAAAATAATATATTGGAAGTCATGTTAGGCTAGAACCCAGTGGATGAGCAAAAGCGTTAAACATGAAGTTGAAAAGCAGTTTGAAATCAGGTCGTGGAGAGGTGTGAATGGCAGGTAGGGAATGCTGCAGTGATTTATTTGAAAAAAACCTGAAAACCTTTGGAGGAGGGATTTGCATGACTTGATCTTGGCTTTATGGTGATGGGGAGAACAATTAGCAACAATTAGGAATTATAAGTTCTAACAAGAAGTAATTGATGTTTATTATACATAAACATTTATTATTTAATTAATAACAATTATTAATAAATAAATATTATTTATTAAATATTAATAAAATATTTCCCAAAGTATTTTGACTCAAAAATATCCTATTTGATTATCAACAATTACTGTGTTATCAGTATTATTAATTCCATTTTACAGATAAGAATAATTAAGTTAAATTAAAAATAATGTTGTTCAGGGACTTCCCTGGCAGTCCATTGGTTAAGACTCTGTGCTCCCACCTCAGGGGGTGCAGATTCGATCCCTGGTCAGGCAACTAAGATCTCACGTGCCATGACACACTGCATGGCAAAAAAAAATTAAATAAATAAAAATTAAATGAAATGAAATTAAAGTAAAAATAATAATGATGCTCAGAAAGGGCAAGTGACTTAGAATGTCCAAGATCAAATGGCAAACATGCCTAAAAGTATAGAGATTTTCAAAAAGTCTTTAGGTAAGTCTAGAATGTTCATCCACAGAGAGACGCACAGTTGTCACAATTGTTACATCTCATGAAGTGGCTCCAGTGTGAGGACTCTTTACATGTGTTGTTTTTATTTACAAAGAGGCAACATTGCCAAGAACTGAAGAGCAAGGACATCAGAGTCAAAGTCCTGACTTTGAATATCAACTCTGGCTTTGCTAGCTATTTGTCTCTAGAGAATTTATTTAACTTTGCTTTGTCTTAGCTACAAAGCGTTCTGTAAATCAAATGAACTAAAAAGTATAAAGTGCTTAGACCAATGCCTAGTATTAAATAAACTCTCTTAAATATTTTGTCATGTGTGATCCTCATAACACTTCTGTGGATGCTGCCATTTCCTTTTCATACACAAGAAGACTGAAGTCCAGTCTAAGGACACTATACCCCAGGGGAAAGAATGCCAGGGAACAGGAAAGCCCTTGTCAAGAATAATAAATACATGATCACTCTTTCTGGAGAATTTGTGCCTTATCACAGATATGGAAAATTGGCAATAATTAAGTTGTCAAACATGAAAATGTAAGAAAGTCACGTTTCTCCTTCAGTGAGAAAAAGGTAGGACGATGCATGATGAAGAGGGTGCCAATATCCTAGCAACAATGAATTCACTGAGAATTTGATGGTCAAGCCCAGTTAAAGCCCTGCTCCTTGGAAAAAAACTTCCCATTGTCTAATCGTAATATCCACCTCTTCTGATCTCCTGCACCTCCTACTGCCCATTTGATCTGATCTGGGCAAGGTTCAAGAGTACTTCTGGACACCAGGTCAAAATTCCAGTATTTCTTTCCTAGCCCTGTGAGCTTAAATAATCTACTTAACCTCTCTGCATCTGCATTTCTTCATATATAAAATGAATATAATGATTCTTAACTTTGAAGCATCTTTGAATTAACAATTTACCATATAAATGTATGGTGTACAGTCAGCATTTAATAACGACTACAAGGATACTAGCAGATAGTATTTGTGGGGACATACAGGAGTTCCAAATGCTTTGTTCAAAACAAGTATTATTAATTTTTGGTTAAGTGGATGGATTATCTTGACACACTGTTAATACAGTTATGCTATTTTCTTTTTTCCCCCTTCCCAAAGTTTATTGATTTTCTATTCTTTTATAAATTTCTGTCTTTAACTTTTCTCCCTGGTTGCCTCATTCACCTGTTCCAAAGGGTGTTGCCAAAATTCAGTAAGATATAGCTGTATCAAGCATAGTGTATAGCACCTAATGATCATTAACCAGTAGTTCTGGGTTCCAACAGACAGGTCATGTAAAATTGCTGGACCTCAATATTCTAACCTGAAAACTGAGGATAACTTGCAGTGATGTAGCAAAGTTTAAAAATCAGTGGATAGAAAACTGTCTGGTACATAATACAAGTTTTTAATATCCTCTCCTTTCTCTTGACTCTTCTTCTGCCTCTAGATTATCAGGAGACACTATTTCTCTTTAGTGCTCTCAGCAGATATTTCTAAATGTTTTGGAGATTAAATGCATAATCTGGAGAGAAATCAACAAATTCATGAGTTAATGGATGAGGTGAGCTGGGTTGGGTTGAGATTTCCTAAAACATTCAGGATTCCCTTAGAATTGGGCACCAATTAGTGTTTATTCATTCATTGGCAATATTCATGCATTCAGTGCCTCCCCTTCTCATTCAAAGTAAAAGTGGTTGCAAGACCCTAAGCAATCTGCCTCCACCTCCTCTCCCAAATCCACATCCCTGCACTCATCAAATGCCCCCCTCATTTGCTCTGTTGCAGCCATCTTGCCTCCTTACCCTCCAGGCTTCTCCCACTTCGGCCTGGAATTCCCTCCCTACCCAGGGATTCCCATACCCTACCTACATCTAGAATGTCCTTTGCCTTTTTTCTTTCTTACTTTTCTCCCTGGTACATTTTACCATTTGACCTACTAATTTGATGTAATTATTTGTCTGTTATCTTTCCCCCTGCTCTAACCTATAAGGCCCATGAAAGCAGGGACTAGGTCTGCTTCCTTTACTGTGGCTGGCATGTAGCAGTTCCTCGACAACTAGTGAATGAACAGACTGATACATTCAAACTGTTCACTCAATGACTGCTTTGTACAAGTGTGAATACCATGGTGAACACCAATAGGCATAGTCCATGGCAAGCTCCATAGTTGAAGAGACTGATATTAAATAAAACAATTACTAAAATAAACATTATAACAACCTCTGCTGGTAAAGGGACTTGGTCCCCTCACATCCAGGCTTTGTCCCTCTCCTGGTCTGCTGTATGTTAGAGGGTGTCTGGCCCTGTAGGCTTCTGGTTCAGTTTGGCTGATAGGAGCCAATTAGCATGAGTTTAGAAGGCTAGGAGAAGGGGGGAATGGGGCATTTATCTTCCTTCTCTACCTCAGGCAGTGGCTGCATCTCCTCTGTGAAGTAAAAGCACCTCTTCTCCTTGTCTCTCCCATCTAGGGTTCCTAGTAGTTCCTTACTGGTGATAATATCTGCATTGCCTCACTTTCTGCTGTTTTGTTTCTAAATTCCTCCATTAATCATGGAACTAATTACCTTCATTCTATTTTCTCCTTTGAAACCTGAAGGCATTTCCGGCTGTTTCTTTGGATCTTTGCTTTTTTACTTAGACTCTGATTGGTACACCATCATCTGAAATTCTTTTAGAGGAAGGCACAGTGCATGGGTCAGCACATAACAGGACCCCTCCCAGTCCAATGGATCTATCTAGGGAGATGCTGCCTGAAGTGGTGGCATATTATTCTTTGAGAAGGGAGCATGAAGAGGAGTCAACAGGGAAAGCAAGGGTGGTATGTTTCTCAAAGGAAATGGCATATACGTGAAAGCCCTGTTCCAGGAGGGAGTGGAAATTTTCCAATAACAGAACGAATAGCACCAGATCTGGAGAATATAGAAGGAGCACCCAAATGAGGCAGGAAGATTTGGTCAGTCATGCTGGGTCATATTGGCCATGTTTAGGTGTTCACCCTACAATTCATGGGGCTCTTCCAGGGAAGGCCTTTAAACAGAGAAGGTCAAGGCAGCGGCCTCATCTGATTTGTGTTTTGTAAAGGTGATCAGTTGCAATGGAGACTACAAATCTGGAAGCTAGGAGGCCAAGTGGGCGGCTGCTGTAGTGCAGGCATGAGGTCATGGTGGTTTGAACCCGGATGATGACTGAGATATAGACAGGAAGTGGAGAGTCCTGGGCTCCTCCCATCACTCTCCTTCCCCTCCCCAGACTGCTGAGTGTCTCCTGTGTCCCTGTGGGCAGGGGAGATGCTGGCCCCATCAGCTTTCTGTTTAGGTCAGTGCCAGAAAGACTCACCTCAGAGAGAGGAGCCTCTGAAGATGATGAGAAAGGCAGTCAGGTGAATAAAGGCTTTGCTTCCATCATCTCCTCCCCACAGACCAGCTGGAGCAAAGGTTCAAAATAACACGAGGCTGTTAGTGAGAAACTGTCACAACCTCTCCTCTTTCTCATGTGGTGGCAAACTTCTCCACAACACTCCACACTTGATTGTTCTAATTCTGGGCGAGCTCCATCTTCCCCATGTGCTGACTCGGTTCCTCAGCTTTGCTCACGTCTGTGTCTCTTGGGGTATTTCCAGGGGCTCTAAGACTATTCCTGTGTCTTTAGTAAGCATTTTGGGAACTACTTCTACTGCTTCTTGCAATGTTCCTTTTGTCACAAGAACAGTTCTACGACAGAGAAGAAAAGTAGGACTGAATGATACCAACTAATAAATACTACTATTTCAAGGTTGGTGAAAGTCAGAAGGTGTTAAGCTTGAAGTCAGAAGGTGTTTTATTAAGTTCATGTCCTTATTCTGTGACCCTGGAAATGACGAAGAAAAGACCTTGACTTGTGGTGTAATAGTTACTCACAGGTACTGAACATTAGTAGGAGACAGGTACCAGGCTAAGCTTTATACAAATTATCTCATTTCATCCTCTCAACCACCCTCAGGAAGAAGACTGCTTATTTTCTTCATTTTTGCAGGTAGGAAAATAAGCTCAGAGAGATTAAGGGACTGGCAGGAAACCACATAGCTGACAAGTCATGGGAAAGGATTTGAACTTGGACCATCCTGTTTGAAGCCTTTGCTCTTACTATAACTCCCACAACCTGAGCTACCAAGAACATGAGGTTGGGAGCCCATATTGGGATCTTAGTCTGATGACAACTTATCTGTTTTGTTAACTGTGTGATGCCAGACAAACAGCCTGGCCTCTCTGAACCTTAATCTTCCTTGTCTGTGAAATAATAATAATAACAATAATAATAATGATAACAATAATAATAATAATTCTACAAGATGCAGGGCACCGGGGAGAATTTTAAGAGATTATGTATAGAAAACGCCTAACAAGCTCCACATGGTTCCCTGCTCAGTACTTCAGACATTCCATATAAACTGACTCCAGCCTTGTCTCCTAACAAGCTGTGTAACTTTAAATGTCTTTGAAAACCTTTGAGTCACACATGTACGGAGTGGGACAAAATCTGATTTACCTATAATTTTTATAAAGAAGATTAAATAGGAAAAATATGATACAGAGCAACCCACACATAATAGATGTTTATTTTCCTCTCCTTGGGTAAGCCTTACTGTTCTTTCTGTTTAAAATGTTTAAGTAGTAAGTGCTTTATCTTCCTTTCTGTGTCAAATGAGGTTATCCTTTTGATATAATTAACTTGTACTGGAAAAAAGCATAAGAATACTACATAAAAGCTAAAGCTTACTATCACTACTTAATGATTTTAATTCTATGAATAATTATAAAGAATGAACAATTAATGCCATGCATCAAATTGCCTAGTGCTTTTCAATTTTACTTATTCATTATTTCAGGGCCCCTAATTTTATAATCTATTAATTTTTTTTTTTTTTACAAATAAGAGAACTGTGTGCCTCTTGTCTAGTCTGTTTCTAAGAACTGTTGATCCTAGCAGAGAGAAGACATTTTTAAAAATGAGCTGTAACTAGTGGATACGAACACTGACTCTAAAACTCTAATATTTTTGTGGTATCTTTTCTTCATCATTTCACAATTATCATTCCATGTGCTGATGATCAATCCCCCCCATTTCTGGGTGATTGCCCTATTAATGACAGAGATGAGAATAGAATTAAATATTTGCACTAGGGGCTATGCTTAATTGAGTTCCTTCTCTGCTTATTGCAAGCTTTGGGTTTTGAAATTAAAGCCAACAAAAATGACGCCATTTAGAAATATGGTTAAAATTAGAAGTCTTTTAAGTATGATAAAAATTCTGCAGAGACAAGGATTTAAAAATTTTTTAGGTTCAGACATGTGGTATAATTTTAGAAACAAAGCACAATTTTTTTTATAAATTTTGAAAAATGTGTCCATATTATATCGAGCACTCACATTGTTGCAGAAACTGTCAAACACTCAGGAGTGAAATAGAAGATAATATTAACCCTAAAACAGTTCAATATACAACATTATCTCATTTAACTTACAAGGCAACTTGAGGAAGAGACTGTCATTATCCTTATTGGCAGGGACAAAACTGAAACACACATTCATTCAAGTACAAATACTTATTTGAGATCTGGGATATTAGATATTGGGATCTACTGTTTGGCAGGCATTATACTGGGCACTTGAGATATGTCTGTGAACAGAATATACAAGACCTCTATTCTCACTCTACTATTATTTTAGAGGTACAAACAGATCATAAAAAAATTTTAAAAACAGTCAGAAATCTGTTAACTGTGTCAAACACTGAAGGTTGAAAATAAGCCAGTTATGGGAAAATTCTGCAGAAGAGCATTCTACATGGAAAAGCAAGAGCAAAGACCTAGAAAAGGGAGAGAATCAACAAAGCTGACAAGTGAGTGAACAAGGAGAGTGTGGTGGGGGAGAGTTGAGACAGGTGGTGTGCAGAGCCAGATCCTGTACAACTTTGTGTATGATGGCAAAGAACTCATATTTCATTCCAAGAATAACAGGGTGGCATTGAAAGTTTTGAAGCAGAATCGTTATGTAATTATTTTAAAATTTGTCTATCGTTCTCTGGAAAATGGACAACAGAGGGCAAGAGTAGAAGCAGGGAAACAAGTTAAGATGCTATTAGGTGTCCCAGAAGGGAGATGTGAACTTGTACTAGGATAGGGGTATCAGACATGGATATGGGACTCAGTAGTTTCCAGAAACAGGACTGGTGTTAGACTGGATATGCGAGGATGAAAAAAAGGGATAAATAGTAAATTTTATGCAGAAGCAATTAGATTCATGAGAATTTCATTTACTGATAAGAGAAACTGTGAACATAGCAATTTTGTGTTTGTTTTGTTTTGTTTTTTTTAAAATACAGTACAGAAGATATTAATTGTTCTATTTGGGCGTGTTGTTTGGGATATAAAACTGAAGATATCCAGTAGACAGTTGGGCATATGTATTTGAAGCTCAAAATGTTTTCCTGCAGATACAAATTTGGGTTTTCAACTTACAATTGCTATTCAAAGGCACGGGCTAGTGTGAGATCACCTAAAGTGAGAGTTTATGTAGAGAAAAATAGAGAGCATAAACCTAAGCCAGGGGCTTATTCTCTTAGAGAAGACACATAATTTGCTCTACATTTCAGGGCTAGTAAGTGGCAAACTTAAATCCTGTATGACTCCAAAGTCCATACTTTTATGTTTTATCACCTATTAGATGATATTTTAAGTGAGCTTTTAAAAATGAATAGACTTTTTTGATATCCAAGAATGCTGAGAAGGGCACTACAGGCTGAGGACACTGTAATATTTATGGCATAAAAGTGGAAGAGGACAGAGAGTGTACAATGGGTGGTTTTGTTGTTCAGTGTGATTTCAGTATAAGGCCTGGGGAGAAATGTATCAAGAAATGAATCCAACTAATATGTAGGGCAAAAGAAAGAAACAGCTAGTTGTCTGTTTTTCTACAGTGACTGGGGATTCATGAATGGAGATGATGTTCTAATATGCTGATTCTGAAAATAAATCATATATTTGGATGAGTTATCATTATTATATATGAATTACTATGTGGAAGGGGCTTAGCAGTTATTCTCTGTGACTTCCAAAGATAGAATTAAGAAGAGACATTTTTCAGAGTCAGGTTTACACTCAATTAATAAAATAGTTCCAAAATTGTCTGACCTCTATAAAGAACATTGTTTCAAGAAGTTCTCAATTATCACAAGTGTTCAAATACACATTAGATTCAGCATTCAGTAAGAATGGTTATTTGTCACTTATTTATTTTTCCCTTTCAACTTTCCAGTACATAACCCATGTCTTAGTCTGTTTGGGCTGCTATAACAAGAATAATACAGAGTGGGTGGCTTTAACAACAAACATTTGTTTTTCACAGTTCTGAAGACTGGGAAGTCCAAGATCAAGGCACTGGCCCATTCAGTCCAGTGAGGGCCCACTTTCTGGTTCACAGACGGCAGCCTTCTCACTGTGTCCTCACATGGTAGAAGCGTCAAGAGACTTCTCTTGGGTCCCTTTTTTAAGGACACTAATCCTTTTTATTGGGGCTCCACTCTCATGACCTAATCATATCCCAAAGGCCCCATCTCCTCATACCGTCACCTCAGGGTTAGGATTTCAACATATGAATTTGGGGTAGGGATACATACATAAAGTCCATAACAACCAGCTTTAATCCAAAATGTTCAAGCTGTTTCTTCTTGTACAAGTTCTTTTTGGAAGCATTTGTTATTCCCCATTCCTTATCCAGCTCTATATTTATACCAATTTCTGACATATGTGAATAGAATAAAATAAATTTTCATCTTTACTTCGGTGTTGTATTCATGACTTTGTAGATAAAGACTTGCTAAGAGAGAATCAGTATAAAGCATGTAGGTTTGCAAGAATCAGGAAAGAAATTGGGCAGAAAGGTAAAGACAGTGTAAAATCAAGAAAAAGAAAAATGATGAAGATTTAAGTTTACTATAATTATAATAGATTTGATATGCAATCAGTAAACTATTGTTATCTATTTTTAATGTTGGATCAGGACTGTGGTAGATGTAGATGTGATATTAATTACAATCATTGCTATGAATTGTTTACTCATGCCTATTTTGTTAGGCTACAAAATTTTTTTAAGAAGTATTTATAAGCTAGGCTAACTTGATTGTAGACTTTACTTGACCACATAAAGCTCTGTTAAGAGCTTCTCAGATGTGAGATTAATATTGGAAAATGGGCAGGAGCTCTGAAGGAAAAAATTTTAATTTGTTGAGCTCCCATATTTACAAATCCTTAGCTATATTGTCCTCGTCAGACAGAGCCTCTTGAGCCTTCTTGAGCCTCAGATCTTGATTTGTAAACTTGGGACAATAAAGCAGTCTTGTCTGATCATTTAAGGATCAAGTGAAATAATAAATGTAAACAATAATGATCAATTGTAATCAATCAATAAAAATCACCTCCTTTTTGTTAGAATGGGATGGAATGAGAGAAGGCACCCTCACTGAGGTGTCAGATATATTAGGGATGAATAGCTTTAGAGAATTATGTCTGGAGTGAGTTTTTGCACATGAGTTTGTATCTTGGAATTGAAGTCAGGTAAACAAAGAACAAAACAACCAAATTCATCCCTTATTAGGAAAACAGTAAACTTCAACCCTCTGAGTTAGAGCTAATATTTGACACTGAAGGCAGCACAGAGGACTGGAAAAACAGGATGAGATTGGGTATGAGTTTATATGTGTGTGTGTGTAGGAGTGAGGATGTGAGTGGATGTGGATGTGTGTGTGTTTGTGGTTGTTTATGTGAGTGTTTCTGTGTGTGTTTGGGGAAGGGGAGGAGAGATAACGGCCTCTGAGAGCAGAAATAACGCGAGGAGTAAGCAACTGCAGTTGAACAGTAGTTACATAGCATAACTAGCACCATAAGAGGAGAGGAATAAAAATACAGTCGTGGTATGATAAGACAGCATGGTTCTCACCCCCATACACCTCTTGAAGTTGAGGGAGGTTTCTTGGACAAGCTCAGATGAAGCTGGAATGAAATACCTATATCCAGTGATGGTGCATATGCTTTTCACATGTTTTGCCAACTGCATACATAACTAGATGGGGATGAATGGGGGATAAACTTCAGCCTACAGCCTGCTTGTCAAGTCATGGACCCCCCCATGGAGCTGCCTCCTCAGAGGAAAAGAATATTTTATTTTTTTCTCATTTGCATAAGACGCTCTATGGGAACCTGGTGGTCCTGCCTGTATCAGTATCTCCAGACCACACTAGAGAAATGGGAAATAAGGATGTGCTGTCAGAATAGATAGCCCTGTACTTCTTCTTTTATATATTATGAAGCATCAGTATTGACTCACAATACAAAGGAAATAATAGATTAAAAGGGAACAATGGTGGACTTCTAGAGAAGATAGATTCCCCAAAAGTTTTGAATTTTGAGAGGAATAATTCCCTTATAATCATTAAAAAGTGAGTACTGAAGTATTATGGACTGAGTGGTGTTCCCCAAATTCACATGTTGAAGCCCTAATCCAATGTTACTGTATTTGGCGATAGAGACTGCAAGGAAGTGATAAAGGTTAAATTAGGTTCTAAATTTGGGGCCCTAATCCTGTAGGGCTGGTGCCTTATAAGAAGAGGAAGAGACACCAGACCTCTCTCTCAGCCATGTAAGGACACAGCAAGAAGTTGGCTATCTGTAGGACAATTCTTCCAGAACTTTGAGGAAATGAATTTCTGTTGTTTAAATGACCCAGTCTGTAGTATTTTGTTATATTAGGCAATCCAAGCTGACTTATACATGTAGCTTCTCCATAAGGGTACATATACGATCACTTCCTGATTACTTTCCTATAATATAGTCAAAATTCCACATATAACTATGATCCAAGTCCTGTGTTCTTTGCTGATAGACCCAGGATTAATGTATTTGGTAAATTAACCATATACACCTCAGAATGGCCCAGTTTTATTTTCTTTCTCAAAATGCATCTGTCTTAGTTAGCTTACGCTGCTACAACAAAATGCCATTGACTGGGTACCTTAAACAACAGACATTTATTTCTCACAGTTCTGGGGGCTGGGAGTCTGAGATTAGGGTGTCAGCAAGGTTTGGGTGAGGGCCCTCTTCCTATATGCTCACATGGCCTTTCCTCCAAGCCTGTGCATGAAGAGAGAGATGTCACCTTCTCTTCAGGTCCTTATAAGGGCACTAATCCCATTATTAGGGTCCCACCCTCATGACCTAACCTAATCCTAAATACCTCCCAAAGGCTCCACCTCCAAATATCTTCACTTTGTGAATTAGAGTTTCAAGGTATGAATTTTGCGAGGACATTAATGGGCAGCCCATAACATCAGATGTGAATTAGATGGTCATTTTTACACTCTAAGTAGCATGGGGCCAAGATTACAGTACCAAACTTGTGAATAATCCTGAGAAACACAAAGATCCTACTGGAACTAAAATCCTATGATCCTGATGACCAACTTTGACAAGCAGCATTTGATTTTTGCCAACTTGTATCATCTCCCTGCTCTGCATTTTTTTTTTTCATTTTTGCTAATAGTCCATTCTTACAGAAATGTATGAGAATGTAAGTTATGTGGTCAACCATAAGCATGTATATGTATGAATAAAATGATATTTTTTATTCAAATCATTGCATTTTGAACCAAAAAAATTTAGATGGATCCTACAATAATAATTTTATTTTACAAATTAAAAAATTGAGGGTAAGAAAACGTGTGTTTATTTTTGCTTTTCTGAATACCTAAAGTGTACTTTTTGGGACACTGGAATTAGAACCAGATCCCCTATCACCCAGTCCAGGTCACAGTCATTAAATCTTTCAACAAGTACATATGTATGTATAAAGCCCATCATACCCAAAGTATGTGCTCAATGCTACAAGAGCCACTGTCTCTAAGAAAATATGCCAGTAAATATCCCAGAGCCAAGATTGGAAGAGAGGGATAGTAGCAGAATAGTGATGAAAAGCATCTGGAAAGTTGAACCGGAGGTACCTCCCTGTTGTTTCAAGGCCTGAAATTCTCCACATGCTTCTGAGAGAATGATAAACCAGCAAAGGCTTCAGGTCAGGATTAAAAAATATGTATTCTATGATAATATTTTACAGTTAAGGAGGAGTAGAAAGTTTTGTAAGCAATTGGTGATATGCAATTTTAACTTTCTAAGGAAAAAGAGTTTAGACTAAAGAATTAATGTGGCTAGAGGCAGTATTCTAAAGACATTAGAATTCTGGGTTAAAAGTTTTGTACTTTTTGTCCCCCAAAAAAGTATATAGAAATATACTATCCACTGATGCATAACAGTTTCTGAGCTTCCTCACAGAGGGCAGGACCCATTGTCTTGCTTCTCCACAGATCTGATTCCATCATTTCAGCTTTGTTTTGAGCTCTGAGAGCCAACCCATGGATCAAAGGGTATTTAAGGAGCAGTAGTTTAGTAACTAAGGAGATTTGGTGACAAAGCAGTGCATTTTCCTGTTCTGGCCTTTGGCATCTGCTCCAGCCATTTAACTTAGGACTCATTCCTGTCACCAAGTCTCCCTTTCATGTATCTAGTTCAGTAATTGAGTGTCTATCTAGGCTCGTATTACTGCTCAATATATTATCAAAATCATAAAGGGAGGCTTTATAGTTTGATTGTCAGAGAGAAAGACAGAAGGGATTAGGTCTGGATTTCCTAGCACATAGGAGATAGCAACAGACAAATATGAAGTGTCGACCAAATGCTAGACTATGTTTTAAGTCAGAGACAAGCCACTGCTCTCAGGCTAAATCCAGCCCTCCACTGATTTTTGTAAATAAAGTTTTATTGGAATACACTATTGCCCATTTGTTTACATATTTCCTAGGGCTGTTTTTGCTATACAACATCAGAGTTGAGTAGTTGTGACAAAGACCATATTGCCTGTAAAGCCTACAATATTTAATTTCTGGCTCTGTATAGAAAATGTCTGCTGATCCTTGTTCTAAATGCTTTATTACAAATTACTACCTATGTGACCCTCAACAAGCAGTGTAACCTTCTTAATATTCACAAAAACTTCATGATGTAGCATTTTACATAAGAGATAAAAGGCGTGTGCCAAAAAAAAGATAAAAGCTCTGTCAAAGCTGAAGAGTATATAGCTAGGAATCAACAGACCTAGAATTCAAACTCAACCCATCTTCTCTGGAGTCTATGCACTTAAAAATAACAGTAATTATAAATACATATTTATATGTGTGTTTATATAAACTGGCTTTATTGAGCTAAAATTCACATACCATACAATTTACCTAATTAAACTGTACTGTTCATTGGTGTTTCATACATTCACAGAGTTGTGCAAGCATTATAACAATTTTAGAACATTTTCATCATCCCCAATATAAAACAAACTCATTAGCAGGATCTATATCTTCTCCACCTCCTCCCCAACACTTGTTACTGTTTTCATTTTTATTTTAATTATTGCCATCCTAGTTGGGTGTATAGTGGTATGTCATTGTGGTTTTGTTTTTTGTTTTTTTTTCCTAATGGTTACTGACTTTGAGCCTCTTTTCATGTGCTCACTGGCCATTTGTACATCTTCTTTGAAGGAATGTTTATTCAGAGTTTTTTTCTTTCCTCATTATGATTTTTTTATTATTGACCTGTAAGAATTTTCATATATTCTAGATATGTTACTTATCAGGCATATGATTTTCAAATATTGCCTGTCATTCTGTGTATGATCTGTTTTCTTTTGTGGGTGCTAATATAAATGGCATTGTGTTTTTAATTTCAAATTCCACTTGTTTATTGTTGGTATTCAGGAAAGCAACTTTTTTTTTTTTTAACATCTTTATTGGAGTATAATTGCTTTACAATGGTGTGTTAGTTTCTTCTTTATAACAAAGTGAATCAGTTATACATATACATATACATATATCCCCATATCTCTTCCCTCTTGCATCTCCCTCCCTCCCACCATCCTTATCCCACCCCTTTAGGTGGTCACAAAGCACCGAGCTGATCTCCCTGTGCTATGTGGCTGCTTCCTACTAGCTATGTCTTTTACATTTGGTAGTGTATATATGTCCATGCCACTCTCTCACTTTGTCCCAGCTTACCCTTCTCCCTCCCCGTGTCCTGAAGTCCATTCTCTAGTAGGTCTGCATCTTTATTCCCATCTTGCCCCTAGGTTCTTCATGACCTTTTTTTTTTTTTTTTTTTTTAGATTCCATATATATGTGTTAGCATATGGTATTTGTTTTCCTCTTTCTGACTTACTTCACTCTGTATGACAGACTCTAGGTCCATCCACCTCACTACAAATAACTCAATTTCGTTTCTTTTTATGGCTGAGTAATATTCCATTGTATATATGTGCCACATCTTCTTTATCCATTCATCTGTCGATGGACACTTAGGTTAAAGCAACTGACTTTTGTGTATTAACCTTATATTCAGCAACCTTGCTATAATCACTTAATAGTCCCGAGATTTTTTGTTGTTGTTGTTGATTCTTTCCAATTTTCTACATAGATACTTATGTCATCTCCAAACAAAAACAGTTTTAAGTCTTTCCTCCCAATCTATATACCATTTATTTCTTTTTCTTTCTTTACTGCATCAGCAAAAGCTTCCAGTATGATGTTGAAAAAATGTGGTGAGAGGAGACATCCTTGCCTTGCACCTAATCTAAATGAAAGCTTCAAGTTTCTCGCCATTGAGTAGAATGTTAGCTGTAGGCTTTTTGTAGATAGTCTTTTTCATGTTGAAAAAATTTCTGTTGATAATTTACTGAGAACTTTTATCATGAATGGGTGTTGGATTCTTTCAAATACTTTCTCTGCATCTAATGATATGATCATGCAAATTTTCTTTTTTAGTCAATTGATGTGATGGATTAAATTGATTTTCAGATGTTGAACCAGCCTTACATACCTAGGATAAATTCCACTTGATTGTGGTATATGATTTCTTTCATACTTTTTTAGATTTGATTTGCTAATATTTTATTGAGGATTTTTGCATCTATTTTACTGGGAGACATTGATCTGTAGTTTTCTTTTCTTGTAATATCTTTGTCTGGTTTTAGTATTAAGGTAATGCTAGCTTCATAAAATGAGTTAGGAAGTATTCCCTCTGTTTCTCTCCTCTGAAAGAGATTGTAGAGGATAGGTATAATTTCTTCCTTAAATATTTGGTAGAATTCATGAGTGAACCCATCTGGGCCTTGCAGTTTCTCTTTCATAAGGTCATTAGTTATTGATTCAATTCCTTTAATAGATATAGCCATATTCAGATTGTCTGTTTCTCCTTGTGTGAGTTTTGGCACACCATATATTTCAAGGAAGTGGCCCATTTCATCTACATTATCAAATTTGCAGGCCAAGAGTTATTCATAGTATTTCTTTATTACCCACTTAATTTCCATTGGATCTGTAGTGCTGTCCTCTCTTTCAATTCTGATGTTAGAATTTTTTTCTTAGTTAGCCTGGCTAGAGGCTTATCAATTTTATCGATCTTTTCAAAGAACCAGCTTTTGGTTTCATTGATCTTTCTCTCTTGATTTCCTGATTTCAAATTCATTGATTTCTGCTCTAATTCTTTTTATTTTATATACTTACTTTGGATTTAATTTGCTATTATTTTTCTAGTTTCCTCATGTGGAAACTTAGATTATTGATTAGATCTCTTCTCTTTTTTAATATACACATTCAATGCTTTAAGTTTCCTTCTAAGTGCTGTTTTCTCTTATAGTGTAAAGCCAGGCATTAAGCTTTTTTTATTATAATGTAAGTGCCTGACATTAAGCTATTGACTGCTGAGGCATTCATTTCAGACATCCATCTTGAACAAACATATTGACAGCTGAATGACACATCTACTAGCAAAGCAACTAGAGAAGGAAAAAGGGGACCCCCTCCACCCATGAGTTTTCCCTTTTAGAAAGCCCTGGTTAGCCTAGATACCTGACAACTTGAATGGATTTGCTTCTCCTTTACCATGCTCTAATTTCTGTTCTTCTGTTTTAAATTTTCCAATAAAGAGTGAACATGCAAAATCCTAGGTAACCCACTCTCAGACCCTAATAAAGGCAGAGCCTCACATCTGTACTCTCTCCCTCTTTCTCTGTGACATCACTGTGTGGCCTTCATGCATATTGTACACCCTCTGCAACCTGTGAGTAATAAATTGTCTTGTTCAGAGTTCCCTGATGGTTTCTTGCTGAAGGGTGTTCTCCTGCAATCATGATAAGAACCACAAGAGATGGTCAAGATACAACATTGACTCCAACCTGGGAAATGTCTGTGTAGCTCACCACAAGGAATATGGGCCCATGCAAGTGCCTCAGCCATACCTAGCCAATGACATCACTAAGATAATAATGCTGCAACCCACAAATTTTGATTTTTTTTTCATTTAGTTTAAGATATTGTCACATACAAATAGCTTTATTTCTCATTATCCAATTTTTATACATTTAATTTTTATTTTTATGTAATTGTCTTGGCTATACTCTCAGGTATGATGTTGAATAGAAAGAGTAAGAATGGACATTCTTAATAGTCTCTGATCTTAAGACAAAACTATCCACTCTTTTGGCAGTTAGTATGATGTTATCTGTGGGTTTAAAAAAAAAAAAGTTATTTCTCAGGATGAGAACTTTTCCTACTATTCCTAGTTTCTTGAGTGTTTTTATTATGAAAGTATGCTGGATTTTACCAAAAGGTTTTCCTATATCACTAGAGATGATCATGTATTTTTTTTTTCTCTTATTCTAATGATATGGTGTATTACATGAATTGATTTTCTGATGTTAAACCAACTTTGAATTCGTGGGGTAAATTTCACTTGGTTATGGTGAATATTTTTTGCAATATGCTTCTAGATTAAGTTTGCTAGTATTTTGTTAAAGATCTTTGTGTCTATATTCATAAAAGATATTGTTCTATAGTTTTCTTTTTAATTATGTTTTTGTCTTCTGCTGTTCTTACTGAGATTTAGTAGATTTCTTGAATTTTTAAAAAAAATTTTGTGTGATCTTAGGATAATTTCCAGATATTTAAATAGTTTTTTTCCATATATATAATTTTTACTAGTTATGTTCTTTTCAATGGTGAGATCCTTATGCCAGAAGTCCATGGGAATAAGGTATTGGAGCCTATGTTCCTGAACCAATATGCTATATAGCCCAGTTTTCTCTGGATGCATGATTGCTAACTTCAGACATAAGTGACTAACTGCTGTTAGAGAGTCTCAGACTAATAGTGCACATTAGAAGTATTTTTAGCCATGATGGCAGTAGAGAGTTGGACATCTTTTAAAATATAGAATTTACTGATCTCAATTATTTTTGAGGAGCTATGTTTCACTGGTGACAATCAAAGCTGAATGTTTGTTGAAAATTCAGACACATCCAAGTATGTCTAGAGTAGAACCATTTTACATGAAGGAACAAAGAGGCTTACGTGAACAAATTTTTACTAAAGGGAAAGTGTAATTCAACAAATATTACTGGAATCCTTTCCATGGGCCATGACTTTGTGATGTATTGTCCACACCAGGACAACCTTTTTTTGGAATAAAATGTTTCATTATTTACTGCCAATTTTTAGAATGTTAGAAATAAAATAGGTGTCAGAAAGCACTAATTCCAATAATCTCATTTTAAAGATGAAAAAATGGAGGCTCAAACAAGGGATATAACTTGCTCAAGATTGCAGAATTGATGAGAACTGTCCTGTGTGTGAATCATTACTCAAGACTGTGAGACCAGGGAAGACTTCCCAAAGATGGTGATAACCCATAACTTCCCACTCCACTTAACCCTCCTGGGTTCCTCACTCTATCACCCTGCACTAACTGCTTTGCACAGTTAAAGTTCTTTTCAGTGCTCACATTTCATCTTCCCAAGACAAGAAGCTTATTAATGACCCATGTAAAGTATCTAACACAGTGAACATTGTAGGCTCTCAAACATGTTTCCTCTCTTGACTATTTTGTACCATTTCTATTTTTTTGTGTCCTCCATATGATTGATTTTCTGGTTAGTGTTTTGTTTCAAAAATGAAGTCAGGCTAAATTAAATGGACACAAATAGAAATCTAGCTATACTCACTGACCCTACCATATTGAGAACATCAGGGTAGGGCTAGTTTCTGGAAATATTTGAGTACACTTTGCTTCACACAGTACCTCACATTTTCCAAGATGGGTTGAGAAGTTGCATCCTATCTAATCTGTTCTTTTTTTTTTTTTGCAGTATATTTTTCTTTCTTTTTTTTTAATAATTGGGGTATAGTTGCTTTACAGTGTTGTGTTAGTTTCTGCTGTACAGTGAGATGAATCAGCTATATGTATACATATATCCCCTCTTTTCTGGATTTCCTTCCCATTTAGGTCACCACAGAGCACTGAGTATTGTTCCCTATGCGATACAGCAGGTTCTCATTAGTTATCTATTTTATACGTAGTAATGTATATATGTAAATCCCAATCTCCCAATTCATCCCACCCTCCCTTTCCCCGCTTGGTGTCCATACATTTGTTCTCTACATCTATGTCTCTATTTCTGCTTTGTAAATAGGTTCATCTGTACCTTTTTTCTAAATTCCACATATCTGTGTTAATATACAATATTTGTTTTTCTCTTTCTGACTTACTTCACTTTGTATGACAGTCTCTAGGTCCATCCACTTCTCTACAAATGACCCGATTTTGTTCTTTTTTATGGCTAAGATTACACTGTATATATGTACAACATCTTCTTTATCCATTCATCTGTTGATGGACATTTAGGTTTCTTCCATGTCCTGGATATTGTAAACAGTGCTGCAATGAACATTGGGGTGCATGTGTCTTTTTGAATGATGGTTTTCTGAGGGTATATGCCCAGTTGTGGGATTGCTGGGTCATATGGTAGTTCTATTTTTAGTTTTTTAAAGAATCTCCATACTGTTCTTCATAGTGGCTGTATCAACTTACATCCCCACCAACAGTGCAAGAAGGTTTACTTTTCTCCACACCCTCTCCAACATTTATTGTTTGCAGATTTTTTGATGATGGCCATTCTGACCTGTATGAGGTGATACCTCATGGTAGTTTTGATTTGTATTTCTCTAATGATTAGTGATGTTGAGCATCCTTTCATGTGTTTGTTGGCAATCTGTATATCTTCCTTGAAGAAATGTCTATTTAGGTCTTCTGCCCATTTTTGGATTGGGTTGTTTGTTTTTTGATATTGAGCTGCATGAGCTGCTTGTATATTTTGGAGATTAATCCTTTGTCAGTTGCTTCATTTGCAAATATTTTCTCCCATTCTGAGGGTTGCCTTTTCATCTTTTTTATGGTTTCCTTTGCTGTGCAAAAGCTCTGAAGTTTCATTAGGTTCCACCTGTTTATTTTTGTTATTTCCATTTCTCTAGGAGGTGGGTCAAAACGGATCTTGCTGTGATTTATGTCATAGAATGTTCTGCCTATGTTTTCCTCTAAGAGTTTTATAGTGTCTGACCTTATATTTAAGTCTTTAATCCATTTTGAGTTTATTTTTGTGTATGGTGTTAGGGAGTGTTCTAATTTCTTTCTTTTACATGTAGCTGTCCAGTTTTCCCAGCACCACTTATTGAAGAGGCTGTCTTCTCTCCATTGTATATTCTTGCCTCCTTTATCAAAGATAAGGTGACCATATGTGCATGGGTTTATCTCTGGGCTTTCTATCCTGTTCCATTGATCTATATTTCCATTTTTGTGCCAGTACCATACTGTCTTGATTACTGTAGCTTTGTAGTATAGTCTGAAGTCAGCGAGTCTGATTCCTCCAGCTCCATTTTTCTTTCTCACGATTGCTTTGGCTATTCTGGGTCTTTTATGTTTCCATTCAAATTGTAAAATATTTTGTTCTAATTCTGTGAAAAATGCCATTGTTAATTTGATAAAGTATGCATTGAACCTGTAGATCGCTTTGGGTAGTACGGTCATTTTCACAATATTGATTCTTCCAATCCAAGAACTTGGTATATCTCTTCATCTGTTTGTGTCATATTTGATTTCTTTAATCAGTATCTTATAGTTTTCTTAGTACAGGACAATTTTAAGCATAAAAAAGAGCACTATTAGTAATCATGCCAGACAATATGCACAAAGTATAACTCTTCTGGGTGAACCAGAATGTGTATTCATCCCACTTACATAGCAGGTCTCATACTAAGCCTTACTTATAAAATAGTAATTTGCCATTAGGGTAAGTTCATATATATCTTATAGCAGAGTGAAGGAGAATATGTTAATCAAGTAATTATATAAAAACATAATTACAAACTCTGATGAGGACTGTGAAGGATAGGGACCAGTAGCAATGAGAATGTTTACCAGAGAAATCCAATATAGGCTGGAGATTCAGGGAAATTTTTTCTTAGGAGTTTTGTAATAAGAGCAACAATGTGAATAGGCATTAACTAGATAACAGAGAGGATGGAAAGAGCTCGAAGCAACAGGAGCAGCAGGTGTAAAGGCCCCAGGCAGAAGGGAACTTGACAGATTCAAGATTAGGGGTAAAATGGTATCAGATGAAGATAAGTAAAGGCAAAGACCAGATTATAAAAGCGCTTTTACGCAATGTTAGAGCTTCAGCAAACAGCCTAGATGTTTTATTTATAACTCTGTGTGTGTGTGTGTGTGTGTGTGCGTGTGCGTGTGCGGTAAAATCAAGATCTTGAAGCAGAACTCTGAAGACTAGACTTTGTAACAGAATAAAATGAAGTGGCTAAAATATAATTTACCATCATCTGTTTTATATCCAATTACATAGACAACAAAGCATTGCTTCCAGGAACTGAAAATGTCTTCCAGAGTTCTAATAATAGGGTTCCTTTTGTTACAGCCTCCTCTCAACTGAGATGAAAGAGGGGCAGAGCATAACCTGACCCACTTTTACTCTTTATCTGACCATTGTCATTGAGCAACTTGCTTGTGCTCATGGCATTGTCATTAATATGAATTATTTTCTAGGAAGCTGCTTTGTCCCTAGTGCCACACAACACAGGACCAATGGATGTATCTGGACATGTGTGAGTCAACAAAGAATTAACTGTAGAGTTCTTCTTAGGAACTGTCATTTCACTAAGTTTTGTATAACTATACATAGTTTTACACCAAAATACCCTGGACTTTGTGGATTGGAAAAGGAACAATGATTGGGACAAAGATTGGAGGGAGGAGTACAGCAGATATCCTAATTAATTTATAAAAGACTCTATAAGTTATTACCACAATAATGCTGCATAACCAGCCATCTCAAAATTCGGCAGCTTTCAATAACAAACTTTTGTTCTCATATCCATGGATATTTATGTCAACTGTGGTTTGTCTGTTCTAGACTGAGTGATTCCTTTTTAGATTGTGGTTCATCTGGGCTTGATTCCAGGCCATGGACTTTGTTCAGGTCCACTCCAATATTTTCTTATTTTCTTTTGATCAGCGGGACGAACAAGGAACATTCTTGTCATGGACAATTACCTGAGCCCAAGATTCTAACATCAATGGGTAGAAAAGATTGCTTTGCTCACAGTGAAGTAGATAGGAAATTAGTATTTGCTGAACAATAACCCAAATTCTCATCCGGCCTAAATTAGGTAATTCCATATGTGGACCTTTTAACTTCAAAGCAAACACGGATGTCAATCATATCAGTATCATTTCCTCTTGCAGGTAATGTGCCTTAGTCCTCATGCTCACCTGGACCCAAGTTTTCTAAATTTGAATTTGAGAGGCAACTTACCAAATCCATCTTTGGAAATCCAAAATGCAAAAAGATAAAGAATTGGCATTGCATCTCAGATCCATTAATCTCATCCTTCATTTCCTCACATCCTGAATTTCTTTTAGGCACTCAAAATTGCCAGGTTGTTTCACAATCCATACCTTTGTTTATAATGTGCCTTTTTCCTGGAATGCAATCCTTGCCCCCCACTTTGTCATTTTGACAAATACATTCTCTTCTTTCAAGATTCAGATCAAGGGACTGTTTTCTTAGCATGTTTCTAGTGTTTGGCAGTCAGTAAGTGGCTAATATGTTTTCTTGTTATTGAATAAATAATCACATCTCAGTCTATCCATCTACATTGAATTAAACTGAGGCCCAGAAAGTAAAAGTGACTTATTCTAAGTCACACAGCATGCAGTCCCCTTAAAAATTCTTTTCATTCAGAAGCAGCAACAGATGTAAACTGCAGGTCACCAGTCCTCAGCAATTTGCATCTGTTTAAGTCATTTTAATGGCCAGCTCACAAAGACTTTCAGATTAGCTCTTAGAAAATCAATTGACTTGCAAGGTCTTGATTTTAATATCATTTCCTTAATAATTTAAGACCATGATACTTTTAGAGTCACCTCTCTCCTTTTCAAGTCATTAACTTGGTTTTCTTCTTCTTGGTCTTTAGCTCTACCAAAAAGCATTCAGCAGAAGGACACATCTGAAATAAGCTCAAAAGAAGGAGGGAAGAAGAACCTGCTGTCAGAGAAGGTTTATGACATGACTGGGATATTTGGGACATTTGAATGAAGTTGCCATAGTAGGAAATGACTGAGAGCGGGACAAAGCGAACCTGGTCTCATGGACATCTGCTGTTTTTGCCTCCCTGGGTCATATTCATCCTTATTCTGCTTTTCATCACTCTCTATTTCCTTATGTAGACTTCTCCTCCATCTCTTTAAGACCAAGTAGTTTAAATGGGCTCATTTTCCATAGAACTAAACCCCAGGAGGGGTATGGGATTCCAGTCTGGGCAATAGGTATGTCTACCCCCTGGCCAAGAAAGAAAGAATGCTTAGCACAAACCATTACAAAAAGATTCAATTCCATAGCTTTTTCTGGAACTCTTGGGATAAAGAATCATCTTTTCTGTTGATCTTGAACCTAGAAGGATACACTTTTAACAGTGCACATGGCTTCTTTTCTGCCACCATATTAGTCCATCAGAGCTGATAGTTGAAGAAGAACTAAGTTTTTTAAATCCACTGGATATGGTGATGTCTGACAGGAATTTTCATGTATGTGACCTATAATTTCCCATTTTTTCCTACACTACTTTGAACTAGTTTTCAGACACTTTCAAATGTGAGTGAGGACTCATCCTGTGTCTGGGATCTCTCCAACAAGGTCTCAGAAGCTGATGCTAGGAGAGTCAGGGCAAGCAGGTGGATTATGTGCCAAGTCTGGCAGCAGGTATATGGGAAAGGACCAGCAGATCAGATGGATAAGGGAGAGCTTCGGCGAGGGAGCCAGCAGAGAGATGTAATGTTGATTCTCCCCGTCCTCTAGCATAGTGCTTTAGTATTTATATGCACTCTTGCATATATCACATACAAGATCCTATCTACCACTGAGATAGCTATCAGCAGCCAAACTCTGTAGTCAATACTCAGAGAGGCTAGGATTTTTCCTTAGATCATGCAACTAGGAAATAGTACATGCAGGAGTCTAGCCCACATCTTTTTGCTACGTATTGATGCCATATTCTTTATAACAGACTGTGAGTCTGAAGGCATATAGAGATACTCCAAACCTTACAGGTGTAATCCTACAGAAAACATGATGGTCCCAGTGATGGATTTGCACTGAAGGATTTTGGCAGATACCTAATCATTGAAACTGGGAAACAAAGTGAGAAATTGGGCATTAAAATATAGCAAGACATTGCATTTTTAAAAGTTGTTGAATTACTAGGGACTCAGAGCCAATATTTTTCAGAACTAAAATGTTCAAGATAAGGTAAAGTACCTATACAGAATAGGCACTCAATAAATGGTAACGATTTTTCCTGTAGAGATAAACAAAGGAGAAATGAAAGGATTATCACACATAAAATTTCAGAAGTAGAAAGTAATATGGTGTGCCTGGGGAATGACAAGTACTTTTGGTGTAATTAGGGTAAAGCACATGAGAAAGGATGTGATGAGTGATGACAAAATGCCAATTGAGGCCAGGATGTGAGAGTACATGGGAAACTTATTAAGAGAGATGCACTATGTTCTTGAGAAAAGTGAAAAGACATTAGAGTTAATTATATATATATATATATTTTTTTCTTTCTCATTCCTTCTCAAGTTTAACTCAGTGCTTATTCACATCAAATATAAATTGTGCTGCACCCTAGGTCAAAACTCTTACTTTCTACCTGGTAAGAAATAGAGCTGGGTCATTAAATCTACTTGGACAGCTTTTCTTTTAATCATTTGCTTAATAAAAAGTGTTTTAGTCATTCATCAAAGGGAACTGTGGAAGTCTTTTTCTAACCTGGAGTCTATATGAGACCTGCTACAGGAAATCTGTCACTTTTCATGGGAAAAGCTTGAAGCTAATTTTTCTACCCAGCTTAGTTCAGATCTGCTACTAATTTGCTGTGTGATCTTGGGAAAGTAATTTTCTTCTTCTGGACTAAAATCTCATTAAACCTAAAATAAAGGACTTGGATTCAAACTCACTTGAGATAAATGGTCTATTTTATGTCTAATACCCTGAGGTCCATTGTAGTGAAGAGTAAATGGAATATTTGTTCTTAATGTGTAAGCCTTATGAGGGTGGGGAGGCACAGAAACAACCCCCAAGGCCCCTGGATGTGTAAGTTAGAACCACATAGACTCCTCTCTATGAAGCAGGCAACACCATGGTTGCGTGACTAAAACAACTGGCTTGTGATGACCCTAGACCATGGACTTTATTCATAGCTGATTCATAATGAAGACATGTTTCTGTTTAATTTCTGTTTGGTTGGTTGTTTTGTTGACTGATTAGTTATATTGTTCATGTGAATGAACATAGATTTTCTAGAACCAGGCTATTTGACCAATGTCTCATGCTATATTGATTTACTTGTGCTGCTTTCCTTATTCTAAGTATGTAACCCTCAGCTGGATTAATATATCTATAGTGATATACCTAAACACAAATTGACTTATTAATAGGATGTACATTTAAAGAGGTGATATGTCAATGTCTTCAACTCCAATGTTAGGGGCTAGTTGCCACTGCATATTTCCTGCCTACCCTCTTCAGGGTGAGGTCACCTTACAGAGTCTTTTGGTTTGGTGCAAAACTGGATGTGTGAGCTTCTCCACTGAAGTACCTGCAGCATGGAACAAGAATAGGCTAATCTAGTTTCTGTAGATGACCCAAAACTCTTTTATGTAACATTTATTCCAATCATTTAGTTTATCTGATTAATTTTTGACACTTTAACATTTTACACAAATTGAGCCTTGCCATGTAGCTTAGACACAGGACACATGTATAAGCACTTTTTTACATATGTTTCACTGTTTACATAAGATTGCATAGCATATTTACAGATCTACTTAGGAACTTTTTTTCAGAATTTGTATTATCAGTCCACTATCAACCCTTTTCCCTGCTGTATGAGCTGAATTGTGTCCTCACAAATTTAAATGTTGAGGTCCTAATCGCCAGTATCTCAAAATGTGCCTGTGTTTGGAATAGAACCTTTAAAGAGGTAATTAAAACAAAATGAGTTGATAGGATAGACCCTAATCCAATGTGACTGGTGCCCTTATAAAAAGAGAAGATTGGCACACAGATATGTACAGAGGATAGATCATGCGAAGACACAGGGAGAAGGAGGCCATCTGCTAGGAAAGGAAAGAGACCTCAGAAGAAATTGAACGTGCTGACATCTTGATCATGGATGTCTATAAAACTGGGAAAAGGTGAATTTCTGTAGTTTGTCCCCCATTATGTGATATTTTGTTATGTCGGTCTGAGCGAAAATAATATACCTACATAAATGGGTTGCACAGAAACCAATCTTGCAGGAGTACACCAGTATTTATGAAACCCAGGTATAACCAAAGTCACATGAAGCCCTGTTCCTGCAGAGTACATATTCAGAGAAACATCTGTCACAAAAGCAAACGAGAGAGAGAGAGAGAGAGAGAGAGAGAGAGAGAGAGAAAAGAAGAAGAAGAAGGAGGAGGGGGAGGGGGAGGGGGAGGAGGAGGGGAGGGGAGGAGGAGGAGCAGGAGGAAGTGGAGGAGAAGGGGGAGAAGGAAGGGGAGGGGGAGGGGCATGGGAAGAGGAAAAAGAAGGAGGAGGAGGAGAATTTTTTTTGTTTGTTTGTTTTTTTGAGGATAAATATGTAGGTTTGTTTGGTTTTTAAGAAGCAACCTGCCTTGATGCATTTTATTAATGATCACAGGCATACTGTATTCAAAAAAACACTTTTATCAGTTTCCTGTAATAAATCTTTTCTGTCCTCTTTTGAATCATTTGTTTCTTTTCTATAGTGCCCATTCCATTCTTGTTTTTGCTTGATTTTCTCTTGCTCTTCTGTGCACCCTGGACCCATGTTTGCAAACATGCCAGGGCCAACAGTACAATTGCTTGTAACCCCAGTGACCATAAATCCTGTTCTGCCAACTCAGGTCAATTTACTCCTGTTTCACTGCATCCTGTCCTGTGTAGAATTTGTCTTAGATTTTTAGTTTTACTGAGGTATTAGTATTAATATTTGCATGGAAATAAACCCGAGTCTGTTTTATAAATACTCACTTTGTATTTTTAACTTATGTCACAGTCTCCTCCAAATGCATGTGAGATGCATGTAGAATGAAGGCAGTTCTTACTCAGTTAAACAAATGACAACTCATTCTCCTTTTCTTAACCTTTCCAGATGAGGCAAAATTAACACCCCCCTTTCAAGGAAAGTTTGCGGGGTGCTTGGTGACTAGGCTAGTGACAGTTCTCACTCCTTGTTTAAGCAGGTAGTAGTATTCAAGATGAGTACTTTTGCTACCACTTGGAGTATCAGGAAATGTTGACTGCCTTGACCTTCACTGTGGTCTAAGCATAAAGTTGTCAGGCCACCATCCCATTGATCCTATAGCAAATGGGTACAGTTATAATTTACCTATATGTGAAATAAGTATAGAAAATAAAGGTTGAGAATTCCTGTCCTAGAGTATATAGACCATGTTTTGAATGTTCTTGCTACAGTGGTTTGTTCCTTTATTATATGATATAAATCTAACAATGTTAGTCCATTAATGAGTTAATTGGTAGTACTTCTTTTGCATTTTCAATAAGCTGCTTTGGCAGCACTGAGTAGAAAAATTAAAGTCCACTTGTAATAAAAAATTAATTTCTTAATTACCATTTCTCCAAAAAGTTGACAATGAACCAATAATTTGTTCAACATGCTTATCAAAAATGACCACCATACAGCCATGGTGCATTTCTGTTCACATAAAAGCTGGAAGGTATGTCAGCATCAACTTCAAAGAATAGTTTTTCTTTTATGAAAACTTCATTCAAAGGCTTCAAATAAAAAACTCAGTTAACTCTATTTTGATGGGTTTTGTCTATATCACAGAATCCAGTGAAGTTTTTGAAATACTTTTTTTGGTTTAATATCAAGCATTTGACAATTTTGTAAATGCCATTGTAAATTCAATTAAAAATTCAGTGCTGAAAGTGGCAGTATTTATTTTCATGGTGATAATATAAATTTCGGTAGGACACCACATCATAGAACAATGTGGTTGCTTAATCCATACACCTGTGAAGCAGAAATGTAGTGGAATTATTTGTGGTCCACTTATAAATTATAATTGCATCCAAACCAACAACATACTACTGATTGAAATAAAAGCTGTGTTTGTCAAAAATACAAATAGCTTTACGTATACACATTTATAGTAGTACTACAAAATTTTTGTTATGAATGCTTAAGTACAATATACGCAGTTTCTCTCTGCTGCTCATCTTCCTTCTCATTTTAAAAATGTTTGAATCCAGTTTATAAATCTTTTTAAGTATCCTAAGGTGAGAGTGGAGATGTTTAAAATAAATTATTTAAACACTTTTCACATGTTTTTTGAAATCAATTAGAAATTTTTATCGCAGTATTTAGTGACTGGAACTTAAAAATAAAAAAACCTCAGCTTTTGAAGCTGTTGGCTAATTGTTACCTTGCAAACAAGAAAACCTTGGATTTATTTTTACAACAGCAAGTGAAGGACTGAACAAAATAAACTGTGAGTCCAATATTTAATTTTGATATGAAATAATTGCATCCTGGACATTTAAACTCAAGGGAAGAATGTCTTGATAGGGCCCCTATATTTTATTGGGTGAATTTATAGTCTATCAAGAGGAATGAAATTGAGAAGACCTATGATTTTGCTGTAGCTAAATTTGGTAAAACAAAAGGCTATAGGGGCAACTTAGTTGACAAGTTTCTTATAAAAAACCTGTCAAATAAATGAATTCTGCCTGAGGCAGGGGGAAAAAAAGATGGTACCTCTGAACATGAACATATTTAGAATAAAATATTTAAATGAAAATTTTAAATTGAAAATATATTCAATTTAATGAAGTTATTTTCAATTTACTAGGTATCTCAGAAGTTTACTTAACTAAAAATAGTCTGTCCTACAGAGAAGAATTAATTGGAAGTGTCAACTATTTCAAATTTACTAACCATAAAAATACAACTTTGAACATATATAACTATTTTAGAAGTCCACCAATATAATAAAACTTGTTAGTCAATCAATTAAAAATATATAAAACATTTTGCATTCACTTTCAATCTTAAAAGTGCCTCATTTTGAACAACTGTTAGTTACATACACTTAATTCCTTCATTGTCCACTTACACATTGGTAAGTGGTCTTGTATTGATGAAAAACTGGAGAGTAAGGTGGTGATTCTCCACTGCCTGTCATGCATTCATCCTATTCCTCTCTGTATTGAAGTAAAATTTATCTTTTGCAAATTAGTGTATCTTAAGGCATCACTCAAGTAAACACCTGCTGTCCAACATCTGAATTATGTGAGAATCATTATGATTCTAGATTCAGAGGCACCACTCCAGACATACAGAATCAAAATTAGGGTGGAGGGCAGAGAATTAGCATTTTTAACACTCTTCCGAGGGGTATCTAAAATTTGAGACACTGCCGAGAATCTGAAGCAAACTCTAATTCTTGTCCTTTATTCAGGTGTAGCATATTAAATGCAACAGCCTACCGCAGGCACAGCCCCAGTACTTTTACCCTCTACATCAAAAAGCTGAACTTCCTCTAGGATATGGAGTCCATCCTTTTAGCCCAGATATTATATGGCTTGAGAATTGGTTTTATGATTGGGTGTCAAATTATAGAACACAATGAAGAGAGAGAGGAGTAGAGGGGAAGAGAATACATCTATTGATGTATTAGGTTAGAGAATCATTCCTCATTCCCACCTATACAAAAAGGTGTTTCCTCATTACATAGTCAGCACAGTTCCTACGTCTCTAAACTAGGGCCAGAGAGTAAAGTCAAAATATAGCATTTTGATGCCTCTGTCCTGAGCAGTGTTGCTGTTTCAAGCCGGAATGAAGTATAGATGTAGTTCAGAGTCATATTTCATCAACCAACCCCATGCTACTTGTATTCCGCAGAAATGTCCCTGGGCTCTGGTTTATGATCCTTGGTTACCACAAGTAGAACTTTTATACAAAAACTCTTAGTTTAAAATACATATTGCCTTGGCCTTGGTTCAAAGAGTTTCAAATGATGTGACCATGCTTCTCGCTTCAACAGTGTTCTATGAGCTGGTCTCTGTGACTGAGAGAGGATAAAAAGAAAGAAGGAGAAAAGAATCAGACTTGAGACATATATATATATATATATATATATTTGACTGAAAACATATTAGTGCTATTTCCTGAAATGGAGAATTGAGAATGAGTATACTGGGGTATTAATGAGATTTTATTACTTTATTTTAATTTTATTCATTAAGCTTTTAGACCATTCTATTTTTGGTAATGTGTTCAGGTTTATATGTCCATGAAGTAGTTAATAATAGACACCCTGATCTTAAGAAATCCAAAGACAGAGATAAGAGTCTTCCACTTGGAAGACAGGGATGAAGTCATGTGATCAAAATCACCCCTCATCCTGATCATCAAACGTAACAGTGATCATAAGAAGCCTGGTACACCATTTTATTTTTTCAAGTAACTAAAATAAAACAGTGGACTTTCTTTGAGACAAAAAAAACAAAAAAATGAGTAATAAAAGAAAAGAACAGCGGGAAAGGCCACACAATGCACTGACATGAAGGCTAATGGAGGGAAAGATTTCAAGCAGCCAAAGCTTTAATTTTTTCAAGGAGAAAGAGAACTGATGAAATGGTCATTTGGGAATTATCATTGAGCATTTTCTAACTCAGTTTTTATTGATTTCTCAAGAAAATAGCCAGATTGCAAGTGGTTAAAAAGCCTCTTCCATTCCCCAAGATACAAATTCTTATGTTCCCAGTGGCTTTCCGGTTAGAACTCTGGTGATGCTTTCTGTTCTTTGAATTGACCACCCATCTCAACATGGGACCTCACGGATCATGGATCACAAATGGGACCAAACCATCTTCTGTTCTTTATCATATGACAGAACAGAGAATAGTCCTCAGTATATCCACAACAGAAAAAGCCTAGAATTTCAAATTGCAGAGTGCCTTGAGGAGGGGAGGAAAAAATCTTAAAATTCCTTTTACTTTATTTTTAAAAAATGTCTCCATGTAAGGGAAAAAAAAAATACATCTTCTGCTGTAAGCGTTTCATTGGGCAGTTTTTCAAATTAATGCAGTTTAACTATTACATTAACTTAATGGCTATTTTCCCCTACTTTAACCATGTTAAATGTGCCGGCAATAATGAGCTTCTAATGCTGTCTCTTTTAAGTCTCAGAGGCATCTTTAGAGCTGCTGCTTATCTCCTGGATCATAAAGCTGCATAATTTAGTATTCAAACAATTCATTTAAAACTGAAGCCCTGAGAATTACCATAAAATTAATCAGAACAAAGTCATCTTAACCCATCAGTTTGGTTTATCTCTAGTTAGCAAATTTGCAAATGAAAGTGAGATAAATAACATTGACTGAACTCCAATTTTCTCCTTCTGGGTAGAGTCCTGTACTCCCAGAGATATCGATAAAATTTTGATAAAGGTATGGGTCACAGTTGTAATGATCCTTTCATAATTGTAATAAATCAGGACTTTAATCTTATTTCATGTTGTTAATTCCAGAGCTACTCTTACCTAGCTATGTATTGTTTTACTCTTGCTTTATTTTATTGTATTTTTAATTAATTAATTAATTAATTCATTTCAAATTTAACTAGGGGAAATTTTGCCCCAAGTTGAAGTGACCAATACATTCTAAACATCTTAATTTTTTTTCTTAAATTTCTAATTTGGCTTTAGAAAGTTTCAAATTGTTTTGAGGAAGTTTTCCAGTTGTTAAGATTTTCCTGGAGACTCAGGAACTTCAATTTCCAGAATATTCAATTAATAAAAGAAACTGTAGACATACTAGAACCTTCTGAATCTCTAAAGATTCTCTAAACTGTCCTGGAAAGTTGTTGTCTTAATGGAATTTTCCACTTTCTCAAGCATATCTATAGTTCATATTCAGTAACAGTTGATCTTTTTCACTGAATTTTAAAATTTTATTCTGGAATGTGAGAAACAACTCAGCTATGAGTTATATCTACGTGGTGGGGAAGAAGGCTGTTTTTTAATGTAAGCCCCTCAGCTCAGAGTGGCATTTCTCAAAGTGTAGACCTCAGTGGGGATGTTACAAAAATAAAGGAGAAGTACATGCACAGAGGTAGAAATGATGTGTTGAACTTATTTTTCTAAAAATATTTTGGCCCTGTGTTAGATCCTTGAAGAGTCTAGAGCAGAGATTAACAAACTTTTCTAAGTAAAGGGTCAAATAGAAAGTATTTTAGACTTGACAGGCCATCTATTCTCTGTTGCAACTCAACTCGCTGAACTCTGCCACTGCAGTACTAAAGCAGCCATAGATGACATTCAAAAGAAGGGGCATGGCCATGGTCTAATAAAACTTTATGCAGTAAAAAAAGGTGACAGTTTGCCAAGACCTGGGCTAGGGAGAATGAATCTCTAATAGGAAAAAGCTATTGTGATTTAACCCCTTCTTACCATGAAATCTTTGGTTTCTTTTGTTTAAGAATCATCTTGCAAAACTATTGTGTTAAACAATACCCATTGGGATATAGTGGCGTAATGGGAAGAGTAGGCTTTAGGATCTAAGTGACATACGCCAAAGTCTTAGTGCTTCCACTTGAATAACTCTACGACTTCTGACAAATCAATTTTTTTCATACACAGTGGAACAATTTGTGAAGTAGGAATCACCATCTATACTTTATACAGTTGATGAGAAGGTTAAAAGAAAATGTATATATCAAGTTCATGGCATGCAGTGCCTTGATAAACACGAATCCCCTCCTGATGGCTACTTATCTTCTTTCAAAGACTATTCATACCAGACTTAGCGAATTTTACCTTTATTTGTGGTTACTACTCTTTTCGTGGACAACAAGTGAATATGA
The DNA here is from genome assembly GCF_028564815.1 of Eubalaena glacialis. Lineage (NCBI taxonomy): Eukaryota > Metazoa > Chordata > Mammalia > Artiodactyla > Balaenidae > Eubalaena > Eubalaena glacialis. The sequence goes on along the minus strand of NC_083720.1, from coordinate 40,170,538 downwards.
AGTCTCTTAACGTGTACTTCGTAAAAGTGCAGTAAGTGAATCCATTCTTGCTCTAGTCATGGGTTATTTGGCATTTCTCAGTGTGGCTGGATTTCTGTTTGAGCAGTTTGGCTGATTTTAAAGCCCAGGGGTTCTCTTTCAAGTGGTTTTCTTAGTGAGAGCTAAAGAGAGGGTGCTGGGGGCTCATATCAGGGCTCATCATGTCACTCAGTCTTTTCACTGTTATTTTCCTAATCATATCAAACATTTATTGAGGGTTCACACTATGACAAGCCCTGTTCTCAGCTCTTTTTAGGTATTAATTCACTTAACCTTCAAACTATTCCTATGGGGTTGTCACTAATTTAAACCCATTTTTAGAAATAAAGAGGCTGAGACACAGAGTCACTGCCTAGCTGCCCAAGGCCACACTGCTGACAAGTGAAAGATCCAGAATTCAGAACCAGGTGGTCTGCCCTAGAGCCAGCTCTGGAAAATTCAGCAACTTTCTTCAGAAAATGCTTTTTGAGCATTTGCTAAACCATTTTGACTCTTTTAAATGAGATCGCTTTGTTACTCAGAGGCAGAATTGTATAGTGTAAAGAACACAGGCTTGGAGGTCAGATAAATCTTGATTGAATCTGACTCCACCACTCAGTGCTTAAGTGACCTTGCACCATTTAGCATTTCAAAGTTTCAGTTTCTGCAACCAAAAAAATGAAAATACTTATACCTACCTCATACATCTATTTTGAAAATAAAAGCTTACTTATAAAACCACAGTCCCAGGTACTTAAGAGTTCTCCTAAGTGCTCTTTCCTTTCCAGCTCTCTCCTCACTATTATCTGAGGGGTCTCAAATGGACCTATGCAAGCCAGTAGCTGTTTGTTATTCGAGGACTGCACCGGAGAAAAAAAAGTCTGCCTCTAACATACCTTCCCCTTCGTTTATTCTAGTGATTCAGTGTTCTTATGCCAATTTTTTTCAATATTTTCTTGCACGTGATTAGTATTGAACTTACAAATCCATTTTGTAATGCCATTTTATTCCAGCCTCCCAGAAATCCTGTGAAGGAAAACATTGCTACCCTGTATGTAAATAAAAAACCTGACTCTTATTGTGGAAGTTAATTGCATAACCAACCACTAAGGAGAGGTGATACCGGGGTTTGAATTTTCTCATCCTGATTTCGAACAGCAGCCACTATACCAAAATGGCTCTACGATCGTCTTTGCCTTCCAGGGACTGTGCTAGGTGTCACAGTACACACAAAGCTGGGCAGGCAGTCTTCCTTTATTAAGTTTAAGAAGTTTTTCTATTCATTAATGTGAGATTCCCCATTCCTCCTTACCAATTCTCCTCAGGTAGCTTTTGATCTTTGAGCTCTTTTCCAATTTGCATAGAATAAAGAGAAAAAGAAAGATACATGCACTCACATACATATAAGTAGAAAAAAATAACATACACAAAATAAAGAAAAGGCCACAAAAAACCTGGCAACTTTTCTTTTCTGTAGCCCTTTACAAAGCGTATCCACATTTGTTAATTTCTTAGACTGTATATAACAATCTGGTAAAATGACAAAGGTGTATATTTTCCTTTTCACAGGGAGAGAAATAGAGGTTGTGTTCCTATCCAAAACCTCATATATTCATTCTCAGTGGTGAAACTGGAATTGGCAAAGGAAAAATTGAAGATTGGCTCATTCATCGTTCATTTTATCTTCTTTCAAGCTGGAAAGGTTGGAAAGCTATAAACTTCATTTGGACAGCTTCCTTTGCTGCTAGGATTCTAGGTGAATTAAGGAGATATTTGGGAGATAGGAGCGGGCCAGAGGCCATGTCCTAAGGCCCAGGCTGTTAGTGCTAACAAGATAGCGGATGCATGAGGTCTTCTCAAAGCAGCTTTTCAGTGTTTATTCTCTAGATTTCTCAGTGTTGAGAAGCTGAAGCCATAGGAGTTTCCTGATCCCAGGATTTCAGTTCCAACAACCATATTTACACGTGTGAGCCTCCTTCCAGAATAGATGGTGGAGCTCACGGAGGCAGGTGCTCCCCTAGTGGAAGAGACTGGTATTGCTCTGGAACTCACTCCAAACTTGCTTACTTAGCCTTCCCAGTTTTGTAAGCACCTAATTCCCTATATTGAATCCTTTCGTGGTAAACACTTTAGTATTTTCTGTTTCCTGCACTGAAATCATATACGCTCCCAGGTAAGAGATCAAATTTTTGCCAGAACTTCTGGAGGCAATGCTTTATTGAATTTCAAACAAAAGGAAATGAAATACCTTTTTGTTTGTTTCCTTCAAACAAAAGGAAAGCAATGCTTTATTGCATTTCAAACAAAAGGAAATGCAATACCTTTTTGTTTGCTTCCTTCAAACAAAAGGAAAGCTAATACCTAAGTATACTGAGAAGGAACAACCTACTTTGCATTTTCTTAAAATCAATTCAGTTCATATTAACTTGCCTGGAGAATCTAAGGCCTTCTTAGGAGTATTAAAAAATCAAGGGTTAGAAAATAAAGAAAAATATACAGGTTGTTACTTTCTGCCCTTGGGTAAAGTATACTCATCACAACCGTTTAGATTTATATATTGTTATGTTTTATGAAACATTCATAATATCTCATTCAGTTCATGAAACAGACCTCTGAGGTAAGCATGACAGCAATTCTAAGTCACATTCTACCCATTAGAAAACAAGGAGCTTTATGAAGCCTGGGCAGTATTGTTATTTTCCTTTCTGGGGCTATGTATTTGGCACCTGGTGGTGTCTAGCACAGAATAAGCACATAATAAAAGCTCAGTGAATTAATGAATCTGTGAATTAAGTTCTGGAAGGTTAAGGATCTTGCCATGGTCACAAAGACAGTAAGTGATAGAACCAAGATTTCAGAAACCAAACCCTATGCAATTCTACCAGAGCAAACTAATTAATAACATTCAGGTGATTCCCTGAGATCCTGCATAATTCTTGTCTGACAGAAGAAACTGCTGTGGGGGGTCAAGATCCATGATCCCGTTAAAATCTTTACACTTAGATTCAAGTCCTGGCTCGGTCACTTTTTAGCTTGTGCCAATTTCACTGAGTCTCAGTTTCTACATGTATAAAATGAGAATGATAATTGCTCCTTTATCCTCAGGAAGGAAGAGACCATGTATGGACGCACTCATTGTTACCCACAGACGAACCGTGCAATGTTTATAGTTTGTTTTTTAAAAAAGCAAAGGTACGGAGGAGCATAGATTCTAATGGGCTGAGTGCTGATTTTGATGCACTGGCATTCTTCCAAAGTCTTCATTTACTGTTTATAATTTATATAGAGCACAAGACACCCACGGCATTTTGACGCTTATGCAAATGTGTTTTAAATGTATCTAGTATATTGAGGAGGCTGCTATCTCCCACATGTCTGTCTTGCTGTCACAGGGAAAATCACTCTTCTTTGCCAAGATCCTGAATTAGAGCCTCCTTTGAGTGCCACCCGCATTGTATGGGAAAGTGAACAAACAGGTCAAGTGATCGACACTTGAGTCAGGCCCTGGGACAGATCTGCTTGGTATCTTCAGTAATTCAAATGCCTCATTGAATCAAGATTTCATTCTTTGTAAAATGAGGAAATTGGAATTGATCTCTAAGTTTGTGTTTGGCTCTGAGAATCTTAGATTTCAGGTTTGCGTCTATGTGTTGTTTCCTTGTTTTTTGTTTGTTTGTTTCTTAGGTGTACTTTCCAGAGGTCTTCATACAAAATTGATTTATTTGGCAATCTCAGCTATTATCTGAATTTTAGAGCAAAGTGGAAATTCTCACCAAAAGAGAGACTGGAAATGCTCTCTGAAAATTACTGAAACAACAGATGTGCAGTTCCTATATACAGGTGTACACAGGTGAAAGACCAGCCTCTGCTTTTTGACATTTCAAAGCCCTAAGTCATTACTGGAAAAAAAACACTGGCAGGACATGGCTTCCAAATGACTGTACAGGTAAAAGCTAAACTAGTCTTCCAGACTCAGTTACAACCAACACATCACCAAATCCCAAATAAAAGAGTAGGTAAAAAATTCGAAAATTGTCAAACTCAGTGGAGTCAAAATTTTGATATTTTAAATTTCAGCTTCTTCTCTTTTTCAGAGACTTACTTCAAGAAAAATTCAATACTGGGTATTCTCGCTTCCCTGTTGCACCCAGGATTTCATCTCGATTACCGAGGTGATGAGAGGGAGGAGATTACTTAGAATTGCATCTAAATTCCTAAGGAGCACCATGGCATGGGGGAGGAGCATGCCTCTGGTTGGAGGCTGTCCTACTTCCGCACCTGGCATCTGCAGAGGTGAGCAGGCTGCCTGGTGCTCTTTCTCCTTCAGCTGTTCATTCAGGCACCTCCTGAGACTTCTGTACTCCCATCTGCTTTCCTGTCCCAGGATGCATGCTGATATCCTCAGCGGGGATCACCTTGTTCTGATCACAAAGCCCCTGAAAGTCCACAGACTTCCTCTCTCTGCACCCTCCCCAAAGACCTGGAAAGGCCAGCTGTGGTCTTGCACTTCCTGGGGAGGCAGGATGCCGAGTAGAGCTGCCTCTTTGCCTCAGCCTGGTCTGCTCTGAGGCCATGATGGGAAGGTGACCTCTGTAAGAACCTCAGGTGACAAGTTAGTATTGGTGCTTTCCACTTCCAGATCCCCAGCCCATTACCCTTTCCCAGCCTTGGAGCTGCACTGGGGATGGGGGTAGAATGGGAGGGAGCGCGGGACCCACCTGCAACCTTCCCGTGAAAATCTGACCCTGTAACTCTTCGATCTGACTGTATCCATACTCTTTATTCTGGAAAGGCTTTATTTCTTCTTGGGCAAGAAGAGAAACGCTGGCTCAGGAAATATTCCGATTATATTGTATAAGCCAGAATGTCTGCTTTAGGAATGCAAAAGCCAATAATTGAACTATTTTGTACTTAGAGAACAAATTCTTGAGACAATGGATACAGTAAAAGGAAGTAGGGAGTAGGGACAAAAGGTGGTTATTACTTCTCAGTGGTATCCTGCTGTACAAGTAACTGCACAACTTTTCTTCTGATCCTTTGGCAAAATGAGCTCGGCAATGGTTGGGGATGAAAAGAATAGTCTTGAAAGTTCTTTTACCTCCCTGAGCTAGAAGGGCAAAATCTGGCTAAAGGATAAAAAACATTGAATAGTACACTTTAAGTGGGTGAACTATATAATTATGTATTTTATAACAATATATAATTCATTAAAACACTAAATAATTACTTAATAAATTAAATAGTACATTAATCATAAAAACCAAATATGTATTATTTGCCAAATCCTCACTAAATTCATGCATCGTATCTCTTAATTCTCACAATGACCCTTTGAAATAGCTACTATTGTTTGTATTTGAGAATTAAATACAATAAATACAGATAAAAAGACAAGTTCAAAAAGTTTAAATGTTTTAACCAAAATCACACAAGTAATAAGAAATTGATAAAGCTGAGATTTTGCAACTAGGTTTGTGTGACCCCAAGCCAGCTTTCTTTCCTGCCGCCTCAGGTGCTGCCTGCACACTTGGAACAGAGACAAGACCCACAAATTATAATCCTGAAAAAGAATGTTTAGGAATAGCACTGCTTTTCGGTTCCACAAAAGAGGACAGTGACATTTAGCTTGAATCATGTTTTGCTGGTGAGACTTTACATATGTTTAAAACTCTGCGCATCCATATAGGACCAATGGTGGTAAAGTGTTCTCATGAGCTGGTACAGGCCTTGGGGATACCCAGTGGACAGCGCTTTCAGGGTTCACTCCTCTACCTAAGCTCTCACAGTGCTCACTAGGGATCTGGAATAGGGTGGGGGCTTTTCCCTTAGCACCCCCAATCTTGAAAAAGTCTTCAGGCTTTTGTTTCAGTGAAGTTGAGCTCAGTTCATGCTGGACCCTCTTCTTCCCCATTGCAATAGTTATTGTGAATAAAATCTATCCTTACAGCTTTAATCAGTGTCCAGCTTTGTTTATCTTTGACACATAACAAGAGAAAGACAGAGACGATCCTGTTTCGAGTCTCTTGTATATGCCAGTCTTCACAACCACTCTATCTAAGTATCATGGTCCATGAAGGGTTGATAAGGTGAATTCTAGGATCCTTTTCAACTTCAAAATATGTCTTTAGATCATGTCCCAAGACTGAATCAAAATATTACCCTGTATATAGGTATGCCTCACTGTTGTGTAGATTACCTTTGGATATTTCTTCTTAACCTGATTTGATGGATTGCAAATTTCCAAGAACATCAAACTTCTGCAGAAACTAATTTCAAACCAGATATATGAACTTTGATCCACCTGAGCCTGGAGACTTTCCTGGCATTAATGATTGTTTGTATCCCCTGAAATGGGAAAAGGCTAAAGGGAGAAATTGTTATACTTTTCTTCCAATTGTATAGTTTCACCACCCTATATTCCTTTCCCTCATCTGTCTAAAACCCCCTGCACCTCCAAGCGGAGTTACTGTACAGTTCCCTTTGCTGTTTAATTCTCATAAAACAAAAGGTGATTCCTGTGTTTTTTGATCCTGATTCATGGAAATCCTTAACAGCAATTATTGAAATGTCTTTCTGTAAAAAGTAAAGAAAAAAAAAAAAAACCTTCTGCTTTAACTTTTCACACTACATTTGGCAAGTAAAACATGTTTTATAGGAGGAAAAACTTTTATGTCACAGATCTCAAATTAAATGTGGACCCAGTTAAAGCTGTTCCCCCCACTTCGCAGACAGATTTGGGAGTGGGGAGGGAACTTTATCATGAATAATATGTACCTGAGACCCATTTTCAATCCTGGGCTTGTAAACACTCATTTTTCCACACAGAGAATACATATTATAAGAGCTGCTCCACTCTATCAGTTACAGCTAATGCATGTTCTGAGAAATCCCTTAAATAACTAATTTTCTGGCAACAGAGACTCTTATTAAAAAGTCATTTCAGTGTATTGCTAGAAAAATAAGTTATTAAATAAGAAGCTTACTGCTCAGTTAAGAATCCCTTTCAAAAGCATAATTAATAGAAACGGAGAATAAGGAAGTGCCCCAGGATCCCCACTGTCTGAGGGGCCCTTAGTATGCTCATTGGAACAGCAGTGTCATAAAAGGCACACCTTTATATTTTGTAAATCAGACAGACCTTGGTTGGATCTTGATGGGCACACATAATGGGCAATTCAGGCCCTTAGCTAAGCCTGAATTTTCTCATGTTCTTCGAAGGTTATTTTTATTATTATTATGCTTCTTGGGAAAATCACTGGAGTTTTACTTTATTTCGTTTTATTATTTTAGGTAATATATTTATAAGTTTCAAAAAGTCCAAGTTATAAATAAGTAAGTAAATATATATAAAATATAATAAATTAATCAATGTAACCTTACTATAGACATTGCTCTGCACTTTACAGTTTCCTTACCTATGTTGGCAATCTTTCCATTAAGTATATAAGAGCTTATTTTTCTTTATACTATATAGTATGGATACAGAATTGTTTTTTACATTAAATCTTACATATAGACCTTTAGGTGCTTTCCAGTCTTTTTTTTTTAATTTAAATAATGCTTCAATGAATAAACTTATACATACAAAGATTCACAAATATGCAAGTATATCTGCAGAATTGATTATTAGGTTAAAATGCATCTTCATTCATTGCTTTGATGCAACTTTCAATATGCTCCGCATAGTGGCTATTCCAATTCCCATTCCTCATTTCCTCCCACAGTAGCGGGTGAACAGGGTTGTATCAAATGTTTTGTCTGACTTTTGTCAAACTAGACTAGCATGCCAGTCTAGTTCGAATTTGCATTTAGATTATTTTTGACTGAAATTGAGAATTTTGTTAATATGTTGAATATCTATTAGTAGTTTCTGATTAATGAACAGTCCCGTCATATCCTTTGCACAATTTTGGGGAGTTTTTTTTTTATTAATTTATTTATTTTTATTTGTTTATTTTTGGCTGCACTGGGTCTCTGTTGCTGTGCGTGGGCTTTCTCTAGTTGCGGTGAATGGGGGCTACTCTTCTTTGCTGTGTGCGGGCTTCTCACTCAGTGGCTTCCCTTGTTGCAGAGCACGGGCTCTAGGCACACAGGCTTCAGTAGTTGTGGCACACGGGCTTAGTTGCTCTGCGGCATGTGAGATCTTCCCGGACCAGGGCTTGAACCCGCGTCCCCTGCATTGGCAAGCAGATTCTTAACCACGGCGCCATCAGAGAAGCCCTGGGGGGTTGTTATTCTTTTCCTCATCAATGTGTTGGGCCTTTTATAAATTAAGGAAATTGGCTTTGTGTCTGTGATATGAATTGCCAATGTTTAATATGTCAAAACCACCATAATATATTTTTTTAAATTTGATGTAGTTTTAGAAGTTGAATGCTTTATGGCATTTATTTATACATCATGAAGGACCTTGCCATTTCAGAAGTTATACAGTAATTCTTCCGTTGTTTCTTTCATTACATTTTAGATGTATTTTGTACATTTAAACCTTTTTTATTATTTGGAAATTTTCCTGGTTAACATTTGAAGTATAGGCACAATCATTTTTATTTCTTTTCATATGTCTACGTATTCATGCCAAGATGTTTTTTAAAGAGCCAATATTTCTCCCAAGTATTTTAGAATTTACTTCTGTCATAACTAAATTTCTGTATGGATATGGGTTTATTTCTAGGATGTGTATTCTAATAAGTTAATGTCTTCAGTTCATGTAACATATCAATACCATTTAACAATTTTGTAATTACTTAAATATCCAGTAGGTGTAGACTCTAGTCATAACAATTGTTTTCTTTTCTTTAAATGTTTTTTTATTGTGGTAAAAGTCACATAATATATAAAACATACAATTTTAACCATATTTAACTGTAGAGTTCAGTGGCACTAAGTATTTTCACATTGTTGTGCAACTCTCAACATCATCTATCTCTTGAATTTTTCGCCTTCCTAAGCTGTAACTCTATCCCCATTAAACACTAACTCCCCATTCCCCCTCCCCAGCCCCCCACCCTGGCCCTTGGCAGCTACCAATGTACTTTCTGACTCTATGAATTTGGCTATTCTAGGTACCTCATATAAGTGGAATCAGACAGTATTTTTTCTGCACCTAATAGTCATTACTATTTTTGATTCATATTTTTCCATTCTATTCTTGATTAATTTGTTTTTCACTAAAAAAGTTTGGAATCATCTTTTCTATTGAAATAAGAAAGACAAATAAAAACAAAATGCATTGTTATTTTTATAAGTATAATGGTAAATTATTAAATGTATAGTTTAACATGGACAAATTGACTTATTTACTGTTTTAAAGTCCCCATCAAAAATTATAATGTACATTCCATTTGTTCAAGCTTTCTTTTGTATTCCTTCAAAGACATTTGAAGTCTTAAAGTTTATTTATACATACTTTATCTCTTGTATTTCAGATCATAAAAGGATCTCCTTTATCCCATGTAATTCTACTTTATTTCATGTTCTTGCTTATTGGTTTTACTCATTTATGTATTTCTATGCTGTATCCCACTACCTTACTGCTTGCATTGGTTGCAATGATTTCTCAGTTGATTATCTTTAATTTTCCAGATAATCATTTTACCTGCCAGTAGTGATTATTTTAATTCCTACTTTACCATTTTTATACTTATAATGTATTTCTCTTATATATTTATGTTTGCTTGTATTTAGAAATATGATAATTAATAGTCAGTATCCTTGCCCTAGGCTTTGCTAAGAATCCTTTCTTGTTTTCCTTTCATGTCTGTTGGCTTTGAGACTGAGGTGAAAGTATATTTACTAATGTTATGAATTCTTATATTTGTTTTTTCTGAGATCAATAATAGATATTTAATTTTATCAAAGACCACTTTAATGTCTAGAGATGTAATCTTTTTTCCCCTGAGATCAAGTAATATGATTAATTATATTAAAACATTCTTAGTTTTGAATCATTATCTTCCTGAGTATTACATAATGATGGTCTACTAATTTTTCAAATATGCTTCTAAAACTTACTTGCTGAAACTGAATTTATGATTTTTGCATCAAATTATTTGTTTCATTATTTTTTTGTTATCTATCTTCTCCCATTACAATAAAGGTCTTTAAGGACAAAATTTATCTTTTTTTTTTTTCATTAAAACCTCAGCATCTAAAACTGCCTGTCATATAAGTAATTTCTCAAGAATATATTGACATTTATTAATTCAATGAACTGAGATTTTTCTGTTTCACCTCTTTTGTTGAATTTCAGTGTCAATTTATATATACCTCACACAAATCTCGAAAACAATTCAAATAGCTTTGGAATTATCACTGCTTTAAAGATATAGTTAGTTTTAATCAGTAGGAACACTTACCTTGGAATTCTAAATACAGTTATGCCTCAAGTAGAAAATTTTGTATGGTTGGGTTAGGAGACATTTAGTTTCATTTAACACTTAAAAAGAAATTTTTATCTTAACACAGGTTATTTGCTATTTAATAAATGTTTTTTTGTCCCTATATAGTACTGAACCTTATTTGTATATCTATTGATCAATTATCTATCTATCTGTTTAGATGATCTAGAAGAAATCCACATATAATTTAAGAACAACAACAAAGAATCACACTTACGTCTCATTAAACATTATAACATTTTGTTTTCTTGCTTTGTAATCTCTGAGAATGGAATCATACTGTTTGTGGTCATCTATGGTATTTTAGCTCAATATAAATTCACTCTTGTTGCTGTATATTTTTGTGATTGACTCATTTTCATTGTAGTACAATATTTCACACATTGGGTTTTTAGCAGTTTCTTGATAGTATGAGCTGCACTGCTGTAAATATTTTTGCCTTTGTTTTCTGGTACTTATGAGTTTCTCTACAAGAAAGTTCTATAAATGGGACTGCTGGTTGGTACTATGCACCCATTCAAGTTTATAATGTAACTCCCAATTATTTGTCAAAATGCTTGGATTAATTTAGAATCCCACCAGCAATGTGCCAAGGTTCATTAATAAATATTTACAACTAACATTTGATATGATTAGACATTAATTTTTTTGCCAATCTCATGGCGTAAAATGATATCTAATTGTGGTCTTAATATAGATTTCCCTACTTACTAATGAAGTGGAGCATATTTAATATGCTTTTTTTTTTTTTTTTTTTACTGTGTATGTTTATTGCCCATTTGTCTTTCCTGTGCAATTTTAGTTAACTATTAATTTGGTTGCTTTAATGGTTATAGTGTTTTTCAGGCTTTCTATTTTTTTCTTACGTCAGTTTCAGTAATTTATAATTTCTAGAATTTCCTCTGAGTTTTAAACATATTGTATATGGTAATTCATAAATTATTTTAGATATTTTCTTGTTTAATTTGATTTCTACTTATGGTTTCCTTTTTATTCCTAATGTTGCTCATTTGTGCCTGATGTTCTATTGAATCTCACCAAAGGATTAATTTAGTCTTTATTTTTCTTTGACCAGAAGATTTGATTTGTTTCTGTTGGGTCTTACATGCTGACATCAACCTGAGGCTATTTAATCCCTCTTGAGAGTCCCTACTTTAACGGAGGAATCTCGAGTTCATCTCCCTACTCTGCCCAAGGTAAAGCAGATGATCATAGCAGTGTTTGCATTCAAGAAGATCCTGTCTTATATGTTTACTTATCTCTCCTCAACCCTGTTTTGCTTCCTGGATTGTTGTCATCTTTGTTATTTATTTGTTTTTTGTTTTGTTTTGTTTTAACCCTTAGAGATTTTCTTTAATTTCTAATGAGCCAGAAGTACCCTAGAAATTACAATTTTATAATTTTTTCATGAACTAGGTATATTTAGAAGGAGGGTTTTTCAGAGAACAGAGCATAATATATTTTTAGAAATCAAAGTACTAATGCATTTATTTTCAAAAATTTAGAAATAATTAATTTGTATCTATTATAATCACCATAAATTTGGGGTTTGCTTCATTATAAAATATTATTTTTTCTTAAAATTGAGTTTAATTAATTTATATTTATGGATATACATATATGCTAAGGTTTAGAGTTGTCAGTTTATTCTGTTTTTATAACTTTTAAAAAATACTTCATTATGAGGCCTTTCTTTTATCTTTTCTTTTTCATTTATTGTTTATCTGATATTTTGGAAGGTTTTTATGTTGGTTACATTAATAATCACAATTTATATATGATACCCTTAAATTTCTATTTTGTATTGTACCTTAAATTCCTATTCTTAAGACATTTGTATTTGTTTCCTACTGATTACATTCCACAAAATAAGAGATCAAAATTAATAATTGCCAAATAGGTAAAGAAAGTGTTCATAATGAATGACAATAAGAAAAAAGAAGTAAAGAAAGTATTTAAGCCTCCCTGAGGAATTCAGAAACTGGAATTAACAGATACAAAATATGGAACAGTTGCTGTGGTAAAAGGTTAAAGTAAAGAAGGGGGAAGGGCTGAGATGGTGAAGTATGAAGACCCTGACTCACCTCCTTCCACAGGCATACCAAAATTACAAGTATTTAAAGAGCAACTGTTGATAATAAAACCTAGAAGACTAGCAGAAAAGATCCTCTACCACTAAAGATATAAAGAAGGAACCACAACAAGATGGGAAAGAGGGGCAGAGATGCAATATAGTCAAGAATGATACTCCTGGGCAGATGACCCAAAAAGGAGGATAATTACAATTGCAGAGGTTCTACCCCAGGAGCCAGGGGTCTGAGTCCCACCTTAGGTTACCCAGCCTGGGGGTCCTCCACTGGAAAAATGAGCCTCTAGAATATTTGGATTTGAAGGCCAGAAGAGCTTACTTTTGGGGGAGCCAGAGGGCGGGGGGAAATAAAGACTCTACTCTTAAAAGGTGCACATAAAATCTCAAACACTCCAAGACACGGAGCAGAAGCAGTAATTTGAAAGGAGCCTGAGTCAGACCCACTTGCTGATCTTAGAGGACCTCCCAGAGAAGTGAGAGGAAACTGGAGCTCACCCTGGGGACACAGACACTGGTGGCAGCCATTTTTAGGAGCACTTTCTATGATGAGGACACCGGTTCTGACAAGCACCATTTTGGAATCTTCCCTCTAGCTTATTAGCATCAGGACCTGGCTCTGCCTACCAGCCTGTTGGCACCATTATTGGGATGCCTCAGGTCAAGCAACTAGCTGGGGGGAGATACAGCCCCACTCACCTGCAGGCCTGCTGCCTTAAGATCCCCTGACCCCATAGCCTATCCTGACCCAGTCCTGTCCACCAGAGAGCCCAAGACCTTGCCCTGCATAACAGTGCACTTGCACTAGCCCCAGGACCACCAGGACTCTGCAGCCAGTGACCCTGCAACCAGTCTTACCTACCAGTGGGTGGTCACCAGCCTCAGAAACCCGTGGGCCCTGACACCAACAACCAGTGGGCTGACATTAGGTGTGAGGCCACCACAGCCCCATAGCTTGCCATGACAGGACACAGACGATCCATCAGCATGTCAGCACCAGCCCTGGGAACTCTTGGGTCCCAGCCCAGGCCACCAGGAGTCCAACACAAGCTCTGGAACACTTTGGGACCATCAGCCAGCTGCCCCAGGTACCAGCCCTAATCGCCAGTAGGCTAACACCAGCTTCAGGACACCATGAACCCTGCAGCCAGCTGTGACAAGAACCAGCGTGCCCACTAGTAGGCCAACACCAGCTCTAATACCCCCAGGGCTCTGCAGCCAGACACCCCAGGGCCCCACAGGGCTTCACAGCCATCAGCCTCGTGAACCAGACCCACCCACCAGTGCCCAGCAGCCTCCACACAATGCAGGGCCTGGCAACCAATCTGAGCGAGGGCAGCCACATCTACCACACTGCCCACAGTAGTCAGCCTGCAACAACAGAAGGACCCATGCAGCCCACATTGGGTGCAATCCTAGAGCATATAGCCTGGATATCAGAGAGGAGTGAGCTGCTGGAATGCATAGGCTATCTCCTATAAAAGGCCAGTTCTCTAAGATTGGGAAATATAACCACCCTACTACATACCTAGAAATAAAAAACAGCAAGTTAGGCAAAATGAGGCAACAGAAGAGTAAGTTGAAAGAACAAGATAAAACTCTAGAAGAAGAACTAAGTGATATGGCAATAGGCACTCTACCTGATAAGAATGCAAGGTAATGATTATAAAGATGTTTAAAGAACTCAGGAGAAGATTAAATAGAGTGAGAAGTTAGAAAATTTTAACATAGAGTTAGAAAATATAAAGAAGAACCAAAGAGAGATGAAGAATACAATAATAGAAATAAAAAAAAATACACTAGAGGGAATCAAGAGATGTTAGAGAAGAACAGATCAGCCAGAGGGAAGACAGAATAGTGGAAATCACTGAAGCTGAATGGAAAAAAGAAAAAAAGAATAAAAAGAAATGAAGACAGTTAAGAGACACCTAGGACAACATCATGCATACTAGCACTCACATTATAGAGGTCCCAGAAGGAGAAGAGAGAAAGAGGTAGAGAACATACTTGAAGACATAATAGATGAAAACTTCCCTATCTTGGCAAAGGAAAAACACATCCAGGTCCAGGAAGCACACAGAGCCCCCAAAAGGATCAACACAAAGAGGACCACACCAAGACATACTGTAATTAAAATGGAAAAAAAAAATAAAGATAAAGATAGAATATTAAAAACAGCAAGGAGAAGCAGCAAGTTATGTACAAGGGAACTCCCATAAGGTTATAAGCTGACTTTTCAGCAGAAATTCTGCAGGGAGTGGCACAATACATTTAAAGTGATGAAAAGCAAAAACCTACAACCAAGACTACCCTACCCAGCAAACATTCATTCAGATTTAATAGAGAGATCAAAAATTTACAGACAAGCAAAAGCTAAAAAAGTTCAGTACTACCAAACCAGCTTTACAAGAAATGTTAACAGGGCTTCTCTAAGAAAAAAAGAAAAGGCCACAACTACAAACATGAAAATTATGAAAGGAGAACTCTCAACAATAAAGGCATATATATATACAGTAAAGGTAGTAGATCAACCATGTATAAAGCTAGTAGAATAGATAAAAGACAAAAGTATTAAAATCAGCAATATCTACAATAAGGAGTTAAGGGATACACAAAGCAAAAAGATGTACATTATGATATCAGAAACAGTAAACAGGTTGGGAGTGAGTAATTATGCAGAGTTGTTAAAATGCATTTGAATGTAAGAGATCAGCAAGTTAAAATAATCACATAGATATATGAATCACTATATATAAACCTCAGGGTAATCAAAAACTAAAAAAATATATAATAGATACACACAGGAAAAGAGAAAAGGAATCTAAACATAACAATAAAGGTAGTCATCAAATCACAAGAGAAGAGAACTAAAGAACAAGAAGGGAACAAAAAAGAACTACAAAAACAACCTGAAAACAATTAACAAGAAGTGTCTACTTATCAAAAATTACTTTAAAAGTAAATGGACTAAATGTTCCAATCAAAAGACCTAGAGTAGCTGATGGATGCAAAAACAAAGAGCCATAAATATACTGCCTACAAGAGACACACTTCAGATCTAAAGACACACAGACTGAAAGTGCGAGGATGGAAAAAGGTGTTCTATGCAAAGGGAAATGAAGAGACAGCTGGGGAAGCAACACATATCAGACAAAATAGACTTTAAACTTATAGTGTAACCAGATACACTAAAATTATTCTTTGGAATTCTGGGTTTATTTTTAACATACTTAACTCTTTTTGAAATCATTCTAAAAGGTATGTCTTGTTTGTATAGATAATATACTCTCTCATAGTAAACACTAATATAATACAAATGCAATACAGAAAACAAGTGAAATACGGCAGTGACTTTTTGTAGGAGCTGGGTCCCAAGATGGCTCCCAACGATCCCTGACTTCGGATATTTATGACCTTCTGTAGTCCCCTCCCATGTTATAACAGTCTGATTAGAAATAGAATAGGGCAGAAGTGATGATATCATAGGTTTCTCTCTTTTGGATCACTTCGTCTGAAGGGTGCAAACTGTCATGTGTGAGGAAATGATTTGGTGAGTAACTGAGGCCCCCAGCAATCAGCCAGAAAGGATGGAGAATTCTGGCAAACAGCTACAAAAATAACCTTAGAAGGGGCTTCCCTGGTGGCGCAGAGGTTGAGAATCTGCCTGCCAATGCAGGGGACACGGGTTCGAGCCCTGGTCTGGGAAGATCCCACATGCCGCGGAACAGCTGGGCCCGTGAGCCACAATTACTGAGCCTGCGCGTCTGGAGCCTGTGCTCCGCAACAAGAGAGGCCGCGATAGTGAGAGGCCTGCGCACCGCGATGAAGAGTGGCCCCCGCTTGCCACAACTAGAGAAAGCCCTGCACAGAAACGAAGACCCAACACAGCCATAAATAAATAAATTAATTAATTAATTAAAAAAAAAAAACTAGCTGTTTAAAAAAATGACCTTAGAAATTAATCCTTCAGCCTCAGTCAAGGCTTCACATGACTGCAGCCCAATTGACATCTAGATTCAATCTGAGCCAGAATCACCCAGCTAAACTGCCTCTGAATCCCTGAGCCACAAAAACTGAGAAAATAACAGTTTGTTGTTTAAGCCACTAGTGTTTTGGAGTAATTCATTATATGGCAATAAACAACTAAAAAATGTGACTAATACATTTTTTAATGTGTCGTAGCCCAGGCTGCCACACAAAGCACCATAGGCTGGATGGCTTTAGCAATAAGAATTGATTTCTCATAGTTCTGGAGGATAAGTCCAAGATCAAGGTGCCAATGCATCTGGGTCCCCATTGAGGGCTCTCTTCCTGGCTTGCAGACAACCACCTCATTTCTGTGTCTTCACATGGCAGAGAGAGTAAGAGACAAGATATTCTCTGGTGGCTCTTCTTATAAAGACAATAATTCCATCATGAGAGCTTCACCCTCAATAAGCTCATCGGAACCTAATTGTCTCGCAAAGGCCCCACTTCCAAATGCCATCACATTGGAGGGTTAGGGATTCACCATATGCATTTGAGGGGAGGGGCAGCACATTTCAGCCCATAACAATATGAGAAAAATATTAACATTTTGGTGGATATATAAGCAGTAACTATTAATTGCAGAAACTCCTTCAAAGCCACAGACTCATAGATGACATATTTCAAGCTACCTGGGACATCGAACACCAGTGTTCTCTTCCAGAATCTGCTTGATTTCTCCTTCTGGAACTGGCTCTTGTTCCTCTGACTTTTTTTTTTTCTCTTACATACACAGATAATTTTATATAAAAAGGATTATCCCATTGCTCTTCCACTCAAAAATATGTTATGGGGGTTTTTCCAAGTCAATGTAAAAAACAAATATGCATCAGATTTTGTACAGGCTGCAGAGTATTCCATTACTTGAATAACTATCATTTATATAACCTATCCAATATTGATGTACATTTAGCTTGTTTCCATTGCTTTGATTAACAAAATGGAGATGAATATCCTTGTACATTCATCTTTGTAGTACTGCTAAATTACTGCCTTAGGAAAAGTTTCTAAAAGTGCAACAGCTTTGCCAAAGCAATGGACACCACATTTCAAATGATTTATTTTCCTCTTCTATTTGAAGTTATGTGCTCATCATTTGCTGAAGTGATATGTTTGTTCCCTGTCAAGAAAAGGGAACCAAGCTAAATCCCTTCCTACTTCACCTTGAACATATCATTCTATTATTTTCTAAAATTGTTTATTTAGACAAAGAGTCATATTTGAATTTTTCTTTATGCCATGCTTTTTAAAACGAGTGATAATTTACCATAACATTAGATTGATTTTTTAGCACTATCTTGCTCCTCTCAACTTTATTAAATTTACTTTGAATTACAAAAGTAATACATCCTTTCTGTAATAAGTTTAGCTATCAGAGTATAAATTAACTTACAGTTAGCTGTTGCAGGGCTGCTGCAAATCGGCCAGTGGTGATGCCTTTTCTCCATCCACTGCCTGGACTCACCATCAAAGGGAAAAACACTCCTTTTTGTGTTTAGTCCCTCTCCTTAATTTTAAAATTTTGTTTGTTTGTTTCAGAGTAAGAATATGTATTTGGTGGGGTAGTCTTATGTTCTGAACATGTAGAGCTGTTGATAGCATTAGACTGTGTTGTCTCAGAAAGGGGAAGATGCATGCAGTTTTAAAAGTGGACTGGCTCAAATATGGGAATACCTGGGGAGTTTCTGAGGAATGACAGTGAGCTAACTTCAGTCAAACCCAGTAGATCCAGATGGGGCTGATGTGACCACTGGATGATTCTGGACATTGGGCTCCAGCATTGAGGCCATGAGAACCTGAGTAGAGTCCCCTGTGGTCAAGCTATAGAAAAGGGATTTGGAAATACCAGCCCCTGAGCCCTAAGGAATCTATTAGCACAGTACAAGCTGTGGTCCTTCTTCTTTTCCTGGACCATGTAAATCTAGGGATGGGGAGAAGGCCCTAAACATGTCTTATCTTAGACTTCTTTTCATCCTTGGGTACTGGGGACAAGCAAATTGAATTCTATAATTTTTTTTTTAATTTTCAAAAATGTGGCACTGTTGCACCATGACTATCATAGAATGACCAATGCTGGTAATACTGATTGCTACATTCATTCATTTATCCCTCCAGCTAACGGATAGTCATAGTCACTGCTCCCACAAAGCTTACAGTTGAATATGGAAGGCAGACTTTAAAATATTACAGAAATGCATGAATTATTACATGTATGAATTATTACATCCTCCAGAATGAGAAGGCTGCCTGATCAATCCAACTTATTATCAATTTTAGCCAGGGTTTCTCTGCTCAGAACATCATTTCTGAACTGGCTCTTAAATAATTTTTTTAAAGCATCTCTTTGGTGATGGTGGAGCAGAAAAGTATATTGCCAGTTCCTACATAAAATAGTGAGTCCATTAATTCATCTCTTGACTCACTCTTTTCTTTTTTTGCACCTGTAACTGAGTATTTGATTTAAATGCATTTGCCTCTTTGTTTATTGTTCTCTCTTCATAATGGGGGTGTCAATCCATGATGGCAGGGACTTGGCTTTCTTCACTGTATTTGTCATGCCTTAGAAAAGTTCCAAAGGCATAGTATACACTGGGCAAATGTTTTCTGGATAAGTAAACATCCAGAAGGCATGACACCTCAGGGTGTCAATATCTGAGCTGCCATATAAAAAAATATGAAAATCTTGAACAAATATAGTATTTTTCTACAAAAGCTAAATGTTATGACCTCTGAGATATTGACATTTGACTTCTCAATTCCTTTTTCTCCTCAAATCTAGAAACACTTTAGCCAGTCAGATTGTCCTCAACAGAGACCCTGTCTCAAGATCTCAGACTTGGAGCTCTGTCTCAGAAGCCCCCTTCCCTCTTCTCTGAGCCCAATGCATTTATCCATCCCTCCTTTCCTTTTAGAGGTAAACACTGCAAACAAATACTCCATACATAGAAGTGCAGTGTAGCTTTGCTACAATATCAATGTTCCTATTAAGGCACCTGAGAAACATACCCAAGTTCATGTAGTGAAACTGCCTCTGCTTTCATTTATTAAGAAACCATTTCCCCCTCTTCCCAAGTCTTGTGCTTAGAAGGAAAGTTGTCATTACTTGTATTCCCACAGCTTTTGTTATTTGTTTTCCCATGCATTATTTAATGTTTTTGCTGAAATACAGGGATTTCTCCATGTTTTGCTCTCATCCCCTCACCAAAAAAAAAAAAAAAAAAATCAAATACAATTGCCCCAAGGTCTTCTTTCTTACTAAGCTATTTTGGGGTGACATCTCCTTTTCACGGTGATGCCCCCTAAAAGGAATTCCCCCACTACTTATAGTCAAATTACAACTATTTACGCTACAACATTGTTTCTCACTGCCATTTCAGCAGCAGGAATTAAAGCTCCTTCTTTTCTACCTTGCTGAAATTTTGCTGTTTAACCCTTTCATTCTCTTGGGCAGGTATCATCATTGTACACCATCATACATATAATAGACACAGTACATATTTACCAAATGAAGGTCGAATGAGAGGACTTTCCTTTTATTCTGAATCCCTCTAATGCTACTGTTTTCTTTCTTTAAAAAAAAAAAAATTCTCTCCCCTTCTTTTCCCAGTAGTTATATTTTCTGCTTAACTCAACTTCTTACCCCCAATGCAGCAAACACTGGTTGAACATGAACCCTAAGCTGTGTACTTAGATACGTCTGGATAGAGAGATGCACGACCTAGTTTCCTTTTTGATCTAATTAATATGTTTTCCCTCAAACCAAATGAGGGTATTAGCCAAAAGTTTGTTTGTTTTTAAAGTAATACAGACTAGCAGTGTATTGGTGGTGAGTTGTAGCCCAGCAGACATTTACAACACTGAGTTTTTCCTACAAATGACAGAGAATTTGTAGGAAAAACAAAGAAGATAACCAGACTTTGGGACTCAGGTATTATCTTCATTTTTGAGTTCTTTCAGACTTTTAAAGTGGTAACTTTCTTTTATGGAAACAACAAGACTCTGGGACTTTGAACAGTGTGTCTGGTTGCAGAGTAGATGCCTGTGTCATGATTTGTATTTCAGCCATATCGGAGCCCGGTGAGATACAGAAATCTGCAGTTGGCTACCATGCCTCTTGACCCTACTAAGAATTATGTCCCCTAATCTCCAAGAACTCCATACTATCAGCTGGTCTCCAGAGAACAACACCAGAGATGCTTAAAATAAATCCATTCAAAGAAACGGCTATTATAAATAACTCCTTCTCCTTTCCTTTGAGTTTACACACAGTTACTCTACATTATTCAGGCATTGAATATCCATGCCGTGAATTATTCAGTCCTACACTGCCTCGTCTCCCTCTTGATGTCTGACTTTTGCCCTTTTTCAAGTCATTAGAAATTTCAGTGAGGTAGACAAAGAAAGGGAATCAAGATTAAAGAGATGGCTTATCCATGTCCCTTAATAGGAGATATGTTAGAAAAAGTGCTAGTATTTTGGATAACAAGTCACAATTTTTAAATACATGTAATGGATAAAATGACAGAGTAAAACTAATGAAATGAACAATAATAATGTTTAAGTTTTTCATTCAACACGTAGTTATGTGTTATGTGTCAAGCACTAAAATAGATACTCAATATAGTGTTGACTAATAATAAAAATAATAAATAATAATTCCCTTCAGAATCTTACATTCTAGTCGAGGAAAACAAGTGCAAACATAAACAAGTAAGTATGAAAATTTTAGATAATTACAAGTGTTAAAACAGAATAGTGGGATAGAGAGTGTTATGATTAGGGAACTTCTTTAATACTGGGATAGATGTACTGTTCTATCTTGAAGTGCAAATGCTCAATAGAAAAATTAAAGAATAAGTGAGACCCAACTCAGACGCAGGTCATATAAAAATTAAACATAAACTCATCATATAACTTAGCAATTCCACTCTCAGGTACACACTCAAAATAATTGAAAACATTTATTCACACAAAAATGTGCACACAAATGTTCACAGCACCAACATTCATAGCCAAAAAAGTGGAAACAAGTCAAAGTTTCATCAACCAATTGACTGATAACTGATAAACACCATATGGTATATTCACACAATGGAATATTATGCAGCCATAAAAAATGAATGAACTACTGATACATGCTACAACAGGGATGAACACTGAAAATATTATGCTGAGTGAAAGAATATAGACACAAAATGTCACATATTGCATGATTCCATTTATATTAAATATCAAGAATAGGCAAATCCATAGAGATAGAAATTAGATTAGAGGTTGCCACAGGCTGAGAGGAAGGGGAATGTAGAATGACTGCAAACGAGTGTGAGATTTCTTTTTGTTGTGATGAAAACATTCTGAAATTAGTGATAGTGGTTATGGTTGCACATCTAGTATGTGGATACACTAGAACCCACTGAATTATAGATTTTAAAGGGATAAATTTTAAGATATGTGACGTATATCTCAATAAAAGAGAACTTAATGATTTATGTGTCTGCCTGCTAAAAAATAATCTTTTCAAAACCAAATTCCCTTTATGTCACTTACCAGTTTAAAGTAACAGCTCCTTGGACCTACAGGATAAAATTCAAACACATGTGGTCAACACATATGTTCTTTATTAACTGGCTTTTTCCTAAGTCCCCAGGCTCATCTCCAGTCATTTCTGTTTACCACTTTCTGAATCACAAAAAATACTTGTCTTTGCTTTTCTACACCATGAGCTCTTCTGCACTTTACACCTCCTCAACTCATGCTTCTTGGAATAGTTTACCCTCCTCCTTCTTCACCTAGTTAACAGCACTTGTCCTCCAAAAAAGAATGCAAATATTACCATATTTGAAGTGACTTTCTTTCAGAGCTCCCACACCAATTTAGAAATGCTTGCCTTGTGGTTCCGTGGAGTCCTCTGCATATCACAGATCTTTTCCAAACTGTATTATGAGTATCTGATTTTTTCATCCATCTCCTCCTTTACGCAGTATGGTTTGTGAGAACAGAGGTCATTAACGTTTTCTCCTATGTATCCTCAGCACTTGTCAGAGTGAGTGAGTGTTCAGTAAAATTGCTGTGGCTTGATTATGAATAACGTGTTAGTTTTCAAGCTAAAGTAGTAAATGAAGTCATACATGGAGAGAGTATAGAAAAACAAAATCAAATGTAGTTTGACCTTTCATAAAACCCTACATTTATACCAAGGAGGTGGAAGTCTAAGACACCTGGGTAAGAAAATAAGGTTTGTCACAAAAAAAAGAGATCTTCTCGACTTATTACATATGAATTCATTCTATGAGGGATGTTTATAAAATGTAGTGCTCATTCCAGGCCATTTATAAAAGGAAAGTAGGATGTTATTGTATTTATTCTAGATCAACAGGTGTAAACCACAACTTTCCTGGGCAGCCCAAGATGATGTGACCATATTAAGTATTTTACCACTCGCTATTGCTCTGTATTAGAGTAGTTTACAGATTTTGCAATTGTAAATGTTTGCCCCCAGATATCTCAAGGCTTACTTCCTCATTTAATTCAATCTCTGCTCAAGTGACATCTCATTGGAAAAGTCTCCCCAGATATCTAAAATAACTCTCTCCATAAGACTGTATGTTAGCACTAATCACTGCTAGGCTCCCCAGAGAGAATGCAAGGTCTATGAAAGAATGGATGCTTGTCTCCATATCCTAAAATGATGTCCAGCTCATAATAGCTGCTCAATAAATACTTGTTGAGTTAATAAGTAATGTTGTGATTATTATTCTTGAGGATAAATATTTTAGGGATTAATTGATAGAAATCAGATTAACAAATCCAAAGATATTAAGTTTTCAAGATTTTTTTCACATTGCCACTTTTCTAACAAAAGTTTGCACCAATTTTCCAGCGATTAAATTTAATTTTTATTGTAACGCACCCTCACTGGCATCTAGTATACTAAATATGATGGCATTTTTAACATAGTGGTCAATTTTTTAGACATAAATAACAAAACCAATAAAAATGCCCTTTCTAATACACAGAGGTCACACACATTGGTCTCAAATAAACAATTTTAATGATTTTCAATTTTGAGACTAATTTCATATACATTAACCTTTGAAATCTACACATGCATATGAAATAACTAGTTCCCGTGTATACATCATTTTACAGATAAATAGAAATGACTCTCCACGATGACAATGAGAGGCCAAGGAAAGGTTAAAACAAAATTTATCAAGTGGAAATAAAAAGAATTACATTGGTTTATTCAGGAGAATTATATCTATCTACCAGAACAAGGAGTCATAGAAAGAATAAGGTTTTTAATCGATGAGTGAGATAAACCAAAATGTATCAGAAAATATCAGCAAAGTAACTTTATCAAAACTGCATACACCATCCACAAGTTCCCTAGAAATAGGACCACCATCTTCCTGCACTTACGTTATTATTTTTTAATTATGTGAAAATGGAGTATATGGTAAATACATGGTAGGATCCTGTGGAACAGTGGTTGGGGGAATGGGGAATGTGAAACAAGTAAAGGGTAATGAAGGGGAAATTTTTTGAATTGTGTATACACAGAAGTTGTCTTGAGCTTGTAAGAGAGAGAGTTTATGTCAACTGTCAAGTATATCTTGATACTTCAATTGGATGGTAAGAGCTCACAGGGTACGTACTATACTCTGTATTCCTTTGTTACCCAAATTTCTACCCTCACCTCCAGTGTTGTCTCACCTGTATAGACTACAGATGGCTCTCATGAGATTTCTCAGCCCCATTCAGTCCCTGGAGCCACCAAAATCTCACCTTGCAAAATCAGAGGAGTCCCATTCCTCCTACTGAATGGCCTGAGAAGACTAGGGTTGTCCACGCCCAGGCCAGTAAGAGAAGCATGCAGAAGATTCTAGGCACCAAGTGTCCTTTGGGCTGCCGCCTTTCTGTCTTAGCCCCATCACAGGGATCAGTCACCATGACCCAACCCTGGCCTTGCCCTCCTTTCTACTTCCCATGGTGGCTTCCTGGTAATACTGGAGCTTGCTCTGTCAATTCATTCCATTATACTTGCTCTCCCCACCACAGAGGTAGTGTCTACCACATGTTGTATCCTTCAATTCACAAAGCAAACTTCAATCAATGACAGCTCAGTGCCACTGATTAGAAGTCTCAATTTGGAAATATGTAGCTAGGGCAGCTCAGGTTATGACAGTAAACACACATTATACTAGCAGTAAATAGTAGCACATGAATGAGTTTAATAGACACACCTGGCTAATTTGCTCCTGTGTCTGTTTGTGATGTAGTGTGTGTGTGTGTGTGTGTGTGTGTGTGTGTGTGTACCTGTGTGCATGTGTTTTTTTGCCATCAGTTTTGGAATACAAAGTTTTCTCGCTCAGACTGAAGTCACTTCCCTCATGAAGCCAGTAAGCAAAAACAAATAAACAGAAAAACTTTTTACATTAATTCTCCCTTAGTTTTAGAATAAAACTGGAACTTCATAGCTCAGCATTAATTGCCCTTCATGACCTACCTCTCCCCTACCCTTCCGGGCTTATCTAATACTATATTCTCCTTCCTTTTTTTTTGTCAGGTATTACAACCAGCTTCTCATCTTCTCTACTCCAGGTACCTTAAATGTAATAATCTGATTTTTTCCACCATCAAGTTTTAAATCATAGTTTTCTCTCCATCTTTCTGCTCCTCACAATCTAAGCATTCTGCAAACCTCAGCTGGTATATCTCTTCTATGGTCCCTTTCCAATTTTCTGACTCAAATTAATCACACACACCTAGGCTTTTAGCCCTGCCCTGCCATGCCCCTCCTTGGAACTTATTTCATCCTCAAGCATGTTTGCATTTTTGTCTCCCCCAGTAGAGGGAAAGCTTGATGAAGTGAGAGATGGTGCCTCATTCACCCCAGTTTCTCCCAGGTGTTATGCACATAGAAAGTTCTCGAAAGCACTGCTGCTCTAGGAGTTAAGCAAATAGAATATGAAGTTCTTTTTATAATAAAAAGAAAACTAATGTTTACCAAACAGATATATGTGTCAGGCATTTTAAAATACATTATTTACCTCCCAGCAGGAGTTTCTATTCCTCATATATATTTGCAAAATATAAATGATTCTTTTGGCATTTAAGTTGAGTTGGGTTAATAGCTAATCCTTTTTCTTCAATTTTGTCTTCTCATTTTTTCACCATTAACATTTTCCTTGCTAGGATCTGGTTGAGAAAGAACAGTACGATCTCACAGCATTGTTAGAAGTGTCCCTAAATGTCATTTATCACTCTGGTGTGTGGGCTTTCTAGCGCTTTTTGGCAGACAGCACTCTCTTCATAAAGCTCCCATTACTTTGTTACCGGTGACGCATCTGTTTTACCTCCTGCAAGAGAGGAAAGGGTAAAATCCTTGAGATGTGACAGTGTTATAAGCGCTGGCTCAAATCCAACATGACCAACTAAGCTGAAATTTGAAGCAAGAAGCAGTTACATACAAGTCAGGAGATTGACAGATACATCAGTTGTCTTGTCATTACCAACTGAAGGTGCCTTTGTGAGGGAAAGAAAAAGGAGTCCCTAATCCTCCTGGTGAAAAGTCTGCACGTACACCAGAAAACAGCACTGCAGGAAAGCTGCCTTCTGGAGCATCAACTTGGAATTATGTGGGGTCTTCTCAGGATCTGGGTCCTCCCCAATAAGAATATCCACTGATATTTCAAATCACAGACGCTATAGTTTACCTAAAATAATGACTGATGTAGTATATGCTGATGTTTTCCACAGAAACAGGATAGAACAAAGGGCACACACAGCCCCGTGAAGACATGTGAGACTTTGGGTTCCTTTATATGACGGGGTGGTGTGCCAGATGTAGGTCAATGAATGAATCTCCATGAAAAAAACAGGAAAATGGAAAGCCAACAGTTTCATTGCCTGATGATGCAAAACATAACGCATTTTCTGTTTTATTGAGGAGGGGTCATGTGGCATTCGTACTCGGTGTTCCTGCCAAAAGAGTCAATCCAGATGGGAACATTCATTGATTTGACCAGATGTGTGACAATGTCACTCTGAAAGGTAGTTCCAGTATGCTGAACTGACATAGATCATCACAGAAACTGCACTGCTAATAGAATATGTTGAATTAGCAGCTCTCTATTAGGAGTTCAATCATTTTGAACCATAAAGAATGCAGGATTTCAGAGTTAAAAAAGACTTGAGATTTCATGTAGTCTGAAAGTTTCATTTTATACAAAAGGAAGCTAAGGCTCAGTGACGTAAATTATGTTGCATGAGCTTCTTAAGTGATGTGTGGCAAAATTGGATCCCAGGACCACCTAACCAGACTTCTGTGCTCTATGACCTTAATCTCATTTTCACATATTCCTCCATTTTACCCTATGATTAAGTATGGAGTACCCACTATAGGACAGACAATAGGGGAAGGCAGTGGGGAAGCAGTGGTGAAAAGCTAAGCAAGATCCCTGCTTTTGAAGGTGCTTACCTTCTAGTGGTGAGCATCCGACAGAAACAAAATACATTTGACCAAAAATAAGCACAATGAAGAAAATGCAAGCATTGGAGATAGTGACTGGGGTGAAGCAGTACTTTTTGGTAGCCTAGAAAAGAAAGGATGTGCCATTCCTGTTCACGTTCATAATAACTCTGAAAAGGAGCCAATGGAGTGATGAAAGATGTTTTTAAGAAGTTGAAATTACAAGTGTGAGGTTCATGTGAGCTTGGAGTGGAAGACAGAAAGAGGCTGATGTAGTTGCACTGAGCAAATGCAGAGTAGAGGTGGCCGGCTCCTGCCAGACCCCTGAGTTGGATTTTATTCTAAGTGCAATTGGAAACCATCGGAGGGATATACACAAAGGAGCAATAGACTGTGATTGTTAAGCACCTAATTGCACACAGTCTATCCCAGGACATGTAATATTTCAGGCTACAGAGCACTCTAGTGTGGGCACTGTAGAGAACACCTCAGACCTAATCCTGTATTCAATTAAAATATCACTCAGGTTTCTATTTGAATCAATGGTAAGGTCGAGAAAGCTTTAGAACAAACCTCAGCTAAACAATGAACCCAGTTATTTTCTTCTAATTAATAAACTTTATTTTTTGAGCAGTTTTAGATTTACAGAATTGAGCAGGTGGTATAAAAAATTCTCATATACTCCCTCCCCTCCCATACATGTTTTCCCTGTTATTAACATCTTGCATTAGTGTGGTACAATATTGATACATTATTATTAACTAAAGTTCATCGTTTACATTAAGGTTCAAACTTTGTTCTGTTCTATGGGTCTGGACAAATGTACAATGTCATGTATTCACCATTACAGTATCATACAGAATAGTTCACTGCCCTAAAATTCCACTGTGCTCCATCTATATATCCTTCCTCCCCTACCCTGAATTCCTGGCAACCTCTAATCTTGCTACTGCTTATATAGTTTGCCTTTTTCAGAATGCCATATAAATGGAAACATACAGTATGGAGCCTTTTCAGACTGGCTTCTCCAACTAAGTAATATGCATTAAAAGTCCCTCCATGCCTTTTCATGGCTTGATGGCTCATTTCTTTTTTATTGCTGAGAAATTATTTCAGTGTATGGATGTATCACAGTTTATCTATTCCTCTTTTGAAGTTAATCTTAGTTGCTTACAGATTTTGCAATTAGCAATAAAGGTGATATAAATATTCATGTGCAGTGTTTACGTGGACACACAATTTTTAACACATATGGATAAATGCCAAGGAGCATGATTCCTGGATTGTATGGTAAGAGTATGCTTAGCTTTGTAAGGACCTGCCAAACTGTCTTCTACAGTGTCTGTTCCATTTTGCATTCCCACCAGCAGTGGATGAGAATTCCTGTTGCTCCACATTCTCACCAACATTTGGTATTGTCAGTTTTTGTTTTTGTTTAATTTGCTATTCCAGTATATGTATAGTGGCATCTCATTATTTTAATGTGCAACTCCCTAATGACATATGATATTAGTATTTTTGGATTTGTTTTTACACAGTAATGTATAAATTACTCATAATAATGTCACATGTATACACATATGTGTATATGTATGTGTGTATGTGTGTGTGTGTGTGTGTGTGTATAACTATGGGGATGCTCCATACTTCAATTCCCCCAGCATATATTTAGTACCTATTGTGTCCTGGAGCCTGAACCAAGCACTAAGGAAACAGGTGATTCAGTCAGCACCTTACTGCCTTCTAGGAGTTCACGGTCTAACAGAGAGAGGACGAACACAGACTGGAATACTGGAACTATGAGAACTCTGAGGAGAAACACCTATCTCTTCCTTAGTGGGATCAGAGAACTCTCTGAAGTAAGAAATCCTAGAACTGAGCTAAAATACAGCAGAAGAGTTTACCAGCTGATGGTAGTAGATTGGAGTCTTGAGTGGTTCAGCCTGGTCTCTGAGGGAAACTACAAGTTAAGCTCAGAGGTGCTGTCATGTCTTATGCACTGAGAGATAAGGTTGGAGTGGTTGACATAGGCCAATATTAAGGAGACCTGAGTGATATATAAAAACCATTGATGGTTATTCAGCTATGAAAGCAATATCCCTATAGAATTCAGTTTTTCAATAATAAAAGTTTATTTATTAAGCCTGGCCATTACAAAAGTTTATAATATCTATAAAATGCAAATACTTTTAATGGCAATGCCATATGGTTTTAATAATATAACAAATACAGCTTGTGTTTTTACTTTTAAATATAAGTTTAAAAATTTCATTACATGATGGAAGCATAACAAAATACAAATATTTCAAAAATTAGGTAATCTCACACTCATAAATTATAATAATTAATATTCTAGTTTATAATATTTCATGCTTTTATATGTATGTATAGACATGTGTATTAACAAAATTGATCACTGCATGCTATTTCACTTCATTAAGTGGAGGTTTGCAATGTCATTTTTAATGACTTCTGAGTAATCAATCTATGAAATG
The DNA here is from genome assembly GCF_028564815.1 of Eubalaena glacialis. Taxonomy (NCBI): domain Eukaryota; kingdom Metazoa; phylum Chordata; class Mammalia; order Artiodactyla; family Balaenidae; genus Eubalaena; species Eubalaena glacialis. The sequence continues at coordinate 40,141,039 of NC_083720.1, read as the reverse complement.
AACAAAGCATGATTTATTTACCAATTCTCTCTTGAAGGTTAGTTCAGGCACTTCTACTTTTCCATATTATAAATAGTTCTGGGCTTCCCTGGTGGCGCAGTGGTTGAGAATCCGCCTGCCAATGCAGGGGACACGGGTTCGAGACCTGGTCTGGGAGGATCCCACATGCCGCGGAGCGGCTAGGCCCGTGAGCCACAATTGCTGAGCCTGCGCGTCTGGAGCCTGTGCTCCGCAACAAGAGAGGCCGCGATAGTGAGAGGCCCGCGCACCGCGATGAAGAGTGGCCCCCACTTGCCTCAACTAGAGAAAGCCCTCGCACAGAAACGAAGACCCAACACAGCCATAAATAAATAAATAAATAAATAAATATAAATAGTTCTGAGACGAAATTACGGTATGAAACCTTTGGGAATTGATTCAATTATTTTACTAGGATAATTCTTTATGAGGTTAAATTTCGGGTCAAAGTATATGCACCTAGTTAGTAGGGCTTTGATAAATATTGCTAAGTAATTAAATAAGTCTAAAAATATGACAATAGTGTAAGTATGTATACATATAAATACATATATACATATATAAATATACACACATATATGAATGTTCATTTTCACACTAACAATATTATTTTAATCTTTGTCAATATTATAGATAGAAAATATGTCAGTGTTGCTTTATTTTGTCACAGTCATCACTTGCCTGGTCCAAGGTTCTCTCTCCTACCTCTTTTTCTTGCTTCAGCTCTTATCATTGACAATCTCTTCTCCACAGAGCAGCTAATGGATTTCTTAATAAAGTGAATCCATCCTATCACCTTCTCCAATTAAAATCCTTCAAGGTCTTCTTACTATTAGAGTAAAATCTAATTGATCCTATTAGATAGGGTTCCTTCCTACCTGCCTGATCTAATTTCATACTCTGCTTATTAACTCCTTCCCACAGCTTTCCCCACCCCAACCCATTCCCACCCTCTTAAGCTTTATCCACACTGCTCTTCTGTTCCTTAAGGAATTACCTTGCTCTTCCCTTGCTTGGAACACTCTGGAACAGCTGTATAACTGTCCCCTTCTCCTGATTCAGGACTCAGCTCACATATCACCAACCCAGAGAGGTCTTCCCTGAGGACTCTAGTCAAGGAGGCCCTTGCTCTAATCCAGTGGCTCTCTGTCAGATTACCCTCTTTTGTTGCATTAATAGCATCTACTATTATCTGAAAGTATCTTGTATTTTTGTTTCCCTTTTGTAAACAGTTGCCTGGGACCTTGCCTGTGTTCTCCATTCTGATTATCCCTAGCATCTTGTTTGTTCCTACCACATCATAGGCAATTAATAAAAACACATGTGTTAAATGATTGAAAGAGTTGAATGTTCCATTTCTGTTCCTTCTGGAATAAGTTGCCTTTTAATAACTGTAGCCCATTTTTCTATTGAATGTTCATCTTTCCCCTGCTTATAAGAATTCTCTGGCATATGAGCAACTCATTTCCTGACATTTAAAAAAATATTCCCCAAATAATTATTTGCTGTATAACTGTTTAGTTATGATTTCTATGATACAATTTTTTTTTTACATTTTTAATTGTCCAATGTAATAGTATGTTCATTTATTTTCTTTCTGACTTTGGAGACGACTTGTGAAATTCTTCCCTACAAATAAATATCCATACATGTCTAGAATTGTTATACTTATATCTTTCATTAACATATTATTACATGTGTAAATTATCTTGGTATAAATAGTAAGATACTGATCAAATCTTATTTTTCCAGAGGAACCTTCCAATATGCTTTTTAAATAATCTATTCTTCCACAATCATTTAAATTTTAACCTTTACCATATTCTTAATTTACAAACATGGTTCAATCTCTGAGTTTTCTTTTCTATTGAATCATTTTGCTTGTTTATTTATGAATTGTTATCATAGCATTTTAATTATTTTAGTTTTGTGTTTTAATAATAGTAAGACAAGGCATTCTATAATTTTTCTTTGCATTTCTGTTCTGTTTACTCTTCCGGAGAAACCTGAAAAAATGTTTTTGTCAAACATGTCCCAAAACCCCATTGACATTTAAGATTCTGTTTCTTAAAAAGTGTTATCAGTTTGGATAGAATTGAAAACTTCATAATTTAATTCTTCTCATTTAAGTTCATAATCTAAATTCTACCTACATCTCAGCGTAACTTTAATGTCCCTAATATAATGTCTCTTCATATTTTTAAAAACTATAATCTTATAGTCGCTGAAGATTTCTTGATCAATTTATTCTTAGTTATTTACATTTTTGTTTTCACTATGTCTAGAATCTTTTATTTTGAAGTAGTTATAATGTAATAAAGAAAATATTAATTTTTGCCTTGAAAATTAACCATTTCACTATTATTACTTATTAGCTCAAATGTTTTTTTAAGTGGAATCTAGTGTATTTTCCTGGTAAGAGTTTATATGATTATTTCCAAAAGGTAAAGATTATATTTTTTACCTACAATAATTATGTCATGTTAATTTTTCTTCATATTTGCCTAAAGTTTCTTGTAAAAAAATTCTGAATAAAGAGGTAATAGATGGCTTCCTTTATCTTGTTATTTTAGTCTTATTTTGTCTAATTTTAAAAGAGTTGTTTCTGATCAGAATTATGTGGAAACACTTTATTACTGATTCAAGTTTCTGATTATAAACACTATTTGTTAAAATCTGCAGTTTTTTTGAGGACTGTAGAGCTCTTTGTTTTTTCACTAAATGTCTCCCAGTTGCTAATCTTGTGTTTTTTTTTCTTCCCTGCTTTTAAGAGTTTTTTCTCTTTCATCCATCTAATATTATCTGTCACAATCCTATTTTGATCTCTTTATGTTGCTTCTAAACCCTTTCAGACACTTCTCTAGGTAAAGATCGTTTCCCCTTGATGTAGAACCAAGTGCATGAACATTTGAAAGCTATTTGCTACTGTGCTCTTGGTGAATATGTTTCTCAGATGTCTGACCATTAGGCAAATGGTCAGGTGATTATATGAGTGGAGATAACTTAGAGGATCCATGTAGATCACGCTTGAGAAACATTACTTTAAAGGAAGGTCTAGTATCAAGATTCATCCTATAATATAATAACCGGGCTCTGCATCTGCTCTGCTAGAAGAAATAACTGCTTATTCTTCCTGCTCTGCTTTTTATTATATACTTGATAATTTACCACAAATGAGCTTTCATTTATAGCTTACCAATCAGAGTGTATGGGAAAGAGAAGCTTAAAAAAATGAAGAAATCAATGAACAAATGCATGAACCAATGAACAAAAGAAAGAGAGAGAAAGGAAGGAAGGAAGGAAGGAAGGGAGGGAGGGAAGGAGGGAGGGAGGAAAAAAGAGAGAGAAAAAAACATCATATTTTCATGTGCTGCAGAAAATAAAAAAGTCAGTGCCTCTCTATTGAATCACGCTGATAAAATTATCCTAAATCAGGGGCTTCTCTGGTGGCTCAGTGGTTGAGAATCTGCCTGCCATTGCAGGGGGCACGGGTTAGATCCCTGGTCCGGGAAGATCCCACATGTCGCGGAGCAGCTGAGCCTGTGCACCACAACTGCTGAGCTGGTGCTCTAGAGCCTGTGAGCCACAACTACTGAAGCCCGCGCGCCTAGAGCCCCTGCTCCACCATGAGAGAAGCCTGTGCACTGCAACGAAGAGTAGCACCCGCTCACCGCAACTACAGAAAGCCTGCGCAGCAACTAAGACCTAACACAGACAAAAATAAATAAATAAAATAAATAAATTTATTTAAAAAAATTATCCTGAATCATTTTGCATTCATAAAGAGTTGAACTAAGACGTTATGAACAAGGAGTTACGATACATATCTGCGTGCGCATGCGCGCACACGCGCGCGCACACACACACACACACACACACACACAAACACACACACACACAGGCACGCAGAGCAACCATTGGAAGTTCAAACTGTCTTCTTATGGAAGGAGCTCTCTGACTCCACTGCCAACATGATTTATTAAAAATCTTCACATCAGCATCTCTGTTAACCTTCTATGGGTGGAAGTTTTTTTAAAAACTTACAAAAGAGATCAATGCCCAATAGGACGACTATTGCAACTTTGTACTTATCTTAGAAATCTAACAAAATGGGTCTCTAAACAATGAATGTACAGTAGAAACAATTCCAACAGATTTAAACAGCCATCTGGAGTAGTTATTCATGCTCCCTAAAACTAGGCTGTTTGAGAACATGCAAAGTTTTTTCCCCCATATAATTCAGTGGTCTCTCTAACAACAGGCAATCTGGCTGGAGGAGTAAGAGTCAAGATGCTTTCAATGGGCAAGCACAGTTGTTTAATTTCTATTGTCATGTAAAAAAGTACCCGAAACTTAGGTCTCAAAGTCATGGTGTACATTCCCATCTACTGTCATGAAAAGTCTTTTACGGGTACCCTTCCCTTTCCTTGCTATCACTCCTTCTGGTGTAGGGGCTTATTTCCTTCAAATTACACCATAACACACAGATCCCTAATTTATCTCTCGCCTCCATCACCTACCCCTTCAATCCCTCACACTGTTTGGCATTCATCCTTTACTTTTTCATTCATTCAACAACTTACATTGAGACTGTATTAATAATGCCTTTTTAAAATAATAACAATATCCCTTCTTTTACAATTGAGACAATGTAAACATCACAAAGTTATTTGCCCTCAGTTTCTTAGTTACATAATCGTAGAACTCTAAAGAAAAGTGCAGATCTCCTGGCAGTTTGCTTATTTCTAAAGTAGCTCTCCAATTATTTACACCTGGAATTCTGTAGCTGTCAGGATCAAAATCACAATCCTTAAACTGGAGAAGCTGGATCCTCTATGAACTGGTTCCAATCTGACTTTCTAATATCCTATTACTCTACTCTTATTCATGCACATTTGTCATCTATTGTTTCCCTTACTTCCTTTCCTATTTTAAATAGTTTAATTGAGGAGACTAAACTCTGTAACAGAAATATAGGCAGCTTTAATTTCTCAGTCAAGGCTAATAAATCTGAGCTCTCTTTCTCTCTCTTTTTTTTTTTTTCCAGTGAAGGCTGACTTGAATTTCCTACAGCCTGGAATAGAGGCTGGAATTGATTCTTCTAAAATGGTACTTTTTGGGAAGTTGTATATGATTGGCTGGATTTATAGCAGGTACTTCTCTGAATCTAGAATGGATTTCCCTTGTTCTGAGATTTGATCTCTAGTTTCCAGTTCTAGGAAATTCTATACTTTCCAAGCAAACCATGGTTAATATTATTTTCTCATGCCAGAATCTTACCCATCTGTGATGGTTAATTCTAACGTGTCAACTTGACTGTGCCATGTGTTGCCCAGAAAGCTAGTTAAACATTATTTTTTGATGTGTCTACAAGTTTATTTCTGGAAGAGATTAGCATTTGAATTGGTAGACTGAGTAAATCTGAAGTAAATCAGATGGACCCTTTCCCCCTGTAAGTGTGGGTGGGCTTCATCCAATTCTATTGAGGGTCTGAATAGAACAAAAAAGGCAGGGGAAGGTTGAATTAACTCTGCTTGACTGTTTTGAGCTGGGACATAGAACTTTTCCCCTTGGTGGTCCTGGTTCTCAGGCCTTCAGACCTGAACTAGAATCTCTACCATTGGTTTTCCTGGGTATCCAGCTTGCAGAGGGTAGACTGTAGGACTTTTCAGTCTCCATAATCATGTGAGCCAATACCTTATAATAAATCTATTGGTTCTATTCTCGGGAGAACACTGATTACTATACTATCCTTGATCAATGCAGAATTTCTAAACTTTATATTTCCTGGCTTATTTAGAATATATTATCTAGATATATAAATGAATATTTTTAAAAAGTTGTAATTCTAATTTGTCTCAAAATGTCCCATAGGGTCTCCATGTTGTTCATCACATGGAGACATGCAATATTTCATTGTTGAATAAATAAATGAATGAATGAATGAATGAAGTAAGTTCCCACCTTACTATCCCATTCCTCCTCTTCCTAATTCCCATTCCTCCTCTTCCTAATTCCCATTCCTCCTCTTCCTAATTCACAGCTTAGCAATGAGGTTATCCTCCCTCCTTTTCCACCTCTCCCCTCATGGACCTTAATTTTTGTGTTCCACATACTTTATTTCTAACAGTTCCTCTTCCTTTCTCCTTGCCTCATTTATCACCTCTACCTGTAGCTCCATATATTTAAAATTTTATATTTATAATTCTGTAAACTAATAGAAAATGATAATAACAAAAATACAGTGGATCTCCTCTTTAAAAAATGTTTTTTCTTTGAAAGAAAGAGAGAAACAGGGAAAAAAAGAGAGAGAGAAAGAAAGAAAGAAAGGAAAGAAGAAAGAAAGAAAAGAAGGAAGAAAAAAGAAAGAAAAAAGGAAGAGAAGAGAGGAGAATAAAAAACAAAGGAAAGGAAAGAAAAGGCAAAAGAAAAAAAGAGAGAATACCCAATGGAGGAGTGATGCAGGCCTCTTGCTTTTAGTTTCGACATTTATATAGTGGACACAATATGACATGGACCATATTTTTATGAAAATCAAGAAAAGTAGAGTCTACAAAGCACCTAGTTAAGGCACCCTTTTAAAAAGAAAATCAAAACAAACAAAAAATTGATTTGTAGTACTTGCTGATGTCTGTGGCTTCCTTCTTGGGAAGTTTCAAGCTATTATATTTGACAATCACCTCCCAAAATTTCTGAATAGTTATCAATTAATTCTCATGACCTAGGACAAGCTGGCTGCAGTATACCACTGAAACTTTGGCGGGGGGGGGGGATATATATTGTAATAAATATATTAAATATATATAATATATGTTATTTGATTAAATCTACTAAGTAAAACACCTCCAACAATAGGGATACTTTTGCAGGAAAAATTGCACCTCCTTATACAAAAGGGCATGGTGAGGATTCTTCTATGCTATAAGAGGATATTTGTATTATTTATTTGGCCTAAGACTAAAGCACAATTGTAAACATATGAACTATTTAGAATCAACGCTTTGGTGCTTTAAATTAGATATGAAATTAGGATTCATGGGAAAGAACTTAGTAATTAATTCTAACATCTTCATTTTATAGAAAGGCATATTGAGTATCAGATAGATGAGTGCCTTTGCCTGTAAGCAAATTGCAAGTTTATAGCAAGTTTGTATCTAAACTATAATTTCTAGATACCTGGGTGGCTTTGTTTACTGTATCGACAGCTAAGGTGAGTAAAATTAAGTGAGTAATGTTAGAACGATAACATTTACCTTGGTACTTTGTCTGTTTTTATTCTTCAGATAAGTTTTCATAATATGTGCATTCATTCACTTACCGTGATCCTATTTGGCATTGTATTTTGTGTAATTACTACGTGTCAGGCTATAGTTCAAGGTACAGAGCATATACTGGTAAACAAAACAGTTAAGTCCTTTTCATCAATGGAGCTTACATTCTAGTTTGTTTGTTTTTTAAAGGACCAAAAAAAAAAGGGAAAAAAGAGTTATAGTATACATTTTCAAGAGGGCAAAAATGGAAGTAGAAAGATCACTAGGGAGAATGTTGTGAGAGCCCACAGCTGAAATAATGCTGGCAACAGTGGAAATGATAAGAAATGGTTGGATGCAGTCTACTTTAGGAAGATGTAGCTAACAGGACATGGTGGTATACTGCATAAAGATTTTGAAGGAAAGAAGGAATTTGAAGATGACCACTAGGTTTTGGACCTGAGAAGCTGATTCAATGATGATGCCATTTACTGAGATGGAAAAGATGTTGTGTGAAGGTTTTTAATTGAGACTTCTCTTTTGGATATATTAATTGTGAGATATTTCTTGAACATGCTAGTGATGCATTAGATGTTGAGCTCAGGTAAAAGAGGATGGGTTGAAATTTAATTTGTGAATGTTTGGCATACAGATGCTCTGGAAAGCCATGAAACTCAGTTAGATCAACTAGGAAATGGAGCAGGAGAGACAACAATTTTAAAACATGAGCTCCAAGCTACTGCAAAAGTGCTCACTAGAGTACTTTTAAATAAATCAACTCACACTGAAAAGTAAAAAACAAAACAAAACCAACACACACACATACACACCAGCTCACACACATATTGCACACACTCTCACACACATTCACACACACTCGCACTGTCTCACAAACACAAACAGGGGAAGGGGGGGTGGAAGAAGAGAACTACTGACAGTGTTGTACATTTAGGTAGTTTAGAGACATCATCTTATTTAATTTTCATAAGAACAAGGTGTCTATGAGAAATAGAAAACCCAACAAAGATGACTGAGGAAGTCCAGCTGGTGAAATATAGGGGAAATTAGGACATATTAAATGAATAAAACATTTTGGATCTGGGGGAGGGTTCAGTTCTCCTCAACACTGCAAACAAGTCGGATACACTGAGCACTGCAACTGACCACTGGGTCAGCTGTGTTAAGGTCACTAGTAACTTGGACCAAGGCAGTTTCAGTGATATGGTGGAGAGAGAGAAGAATGAGTTCAAGAAAATGTGGTAAGTGAGGATGGGCGGACAGTGAGTGGAGCCAAGTGTTTTCTTTAAGTGAACTAGAGAAGCTGGGAAGTAGCCAGAGTGACGGCAGATGAAGGGAGCTCTTGCAGAATATTTTGTAATACACTACAGGGAATATTAGACATGATTCAACAAAGAAAACCTCAAGTCAGGAGGGAAAGGGATAATCACAGAAGAGTAAGTAATTGCTTACCTGAGTAAATAATTGTCTGTAGAATTTGATGCATAAATCCAGGATTTGGACTTCTACAGGAGGGAGGACGGTTCATCTATTGTAGTAGGAAAGGAAGTAAGAATAGGCAGGAAGAAGGCAATAAAGGTGGAGATATAGATAGATGGGTAAATTTGGGGATGTGCAGATTAGAAAGTTCGTTTCAGGTTTGTTAGTGAGAGGTAATGACTTTCAGAATTCATCAGATGATGAAGAATTTAGGAAGAGTTGAATTTGCTCAGGAGCTGTACATAGCCTTAGGAGAGACAGTGAGCAATGAGAGGTGACTAGCAGACTAGGAGGTAAAGATATACGTTTGTTGGGATTAGTGCTAATTCTCTACCAAGAAAAAGCAGGTAATCAGTTCTAATTATAGCTTCCTTCATAGCAAGGGCTACTAGGTGCTGTGGGATGGTGAGGTCCCCAGTGTTGTGAAGGGGAGGGAGGCACAGCTGGATAAGATTCAGAGGAGCTCTCTGCATTCATCATCCATCCTGGATCCAGCCTGAGCTCAGTGGGCTTCCTTTAAATCCAGCTATGGGAGGTATCGAAGCTGACTGGGAAAAGTGGTCTAAACTGGAGCCTCTGGAGATCAAATTTAAACATAAAATTTACCTTACGTGAGTCATCTAATCTATGGAAAAAAGTGTAAAAAAAGGCTTACCAGTATCTAAAATAGGGATGTGGATTTCAAGTATTCTCTATTGTTGCAGCCATGGTCAGCATTGCTAATCAATCAAGTCTTTCTATTACAGATTGGTCTCCTGGAATCCAGTACCCCATGGCACTCTGATCAGCCCCTGCTTACCCATCAGAGTCAACATGAGAGAAGAAACCTTCCCCAAGTGACACTCGGCCTTCAGAAGATCTCTGTTCTGCTAACAGACGTGTTAAATGCAATAAACCCCAAAATGAACCCCTGATCTCCCCTCAACCCTAGCACCCCAACTTTCTTTGGTCAACTGAAAAAAAATTCACAACCAAAAAAGTTGAGAATTAGGATTTATTTGGTGGACTTGCTGAGGACTTAAACCCGGGAAACAGCATCTCAGATAGCTCTGAGGGACTGCTTTGAAAAGGTGAGAGGAGCCAGGATATATACGTATTTTTGCAGGGAAAAAAAAACCCCAAAACAGGTAGTCAGAACATCAAAAGATTACTGTTTTAAGAAAAAACAGACATCTCAAGTTAAATGAATTTAGCACTTTTCTACATATTAGAAGATGCAAGAGTCTGGGCTCACTGAAATCATTCTTTTGATATGCATCTTAACTATCTAGGGCCAGCATCCTGTTTTTCTCCAGCCTGAATCCCCTCAGGGTGCACAGTCAGGATGGCTGCAGTGGCTGCTGCTTTGATAGCCACAACACCCTTTGTTTACCGATATGGCGGGAAACATTCTTCGTCCACATTTTCAAAGTCCTTCTAATCTCAGCAAATGACTCCTTGCTTTTTCCTATATACAAAATCTAATAGATCAACCTACCCTTTGGCTCTAAATTTAAAATGGACCCATAGTCTTCCCCCTTTTAACTGCCTCCACCACCACCAATCTTGGGTCCACATCTCGCCACCAGGAGACCAGATCACTGTAGAGGCCTCCCTATACCTGTTCTAAAGTCTCTGGAGACTGTTCTCAGCACAGAAGCCAGAAGGATCCTTTACAGCAGGTTCAGATCACACCAGGTCACTTCTCTGCTCACAGTCTTCCCGTGGATTCTCATCTCACCACTTATATAAAAACCAACCACCGTCCGATGGCCTACCTGGCCGGCATGACTTGTGCCCACCCAACCCCCCTTTTTTTTTTCCTTTTTGGCCAAACCATGCGGCATTTGGAACTTCCCTGACCAGGGATTGAATCCGTGCCCCCTGCAGGGGAAGCACGAGTCTTAACCACTGGACTACCAGGGAAGTCCTGGCTTCCCTTTTCTGACCTCAGCTAGGCTTCCCTTCTTTGTTCACCCAGGTCAGATATGCTGGCCTTTCCTGTCCTTTCCTCGTCCAGGAAATGTTTTCCCCCAGACAGCACCAGTTAACCTTCTCCCTGCCTGTCTCAGTTGTTACCTTCATACCCTCTCCACTTACCCTTTGAACCCTCTAATTCTCTTAACCTCCTTTATGCTTTCCCCAGCATTTATAACCATCTGACATACTTTATATTTAGAATATGCTTGTGGAGTTCAGTTTGACCCAGTTTGCAATCATGGGAGTGAAAGAATTTCTTTTGGAAGTAACTGTAGAAGCCACCAGCTCCCCTGAGGGTGCTTTTATCAGCTCTGAAAGCAAGTTTTGCCATTCATCAGCTGTTTGCAGGAGGACTGAGCTGACCTCTCTGTGCTCTGCATTGGCACTCTCTCCCACCTCCCCCTGAGAGAGTTGCAGTTCCAGGAAGATCTCTTGCCTGCTGCAGCATGTCCTGCTAGCGGGCTGTGCCATCTGCGGCAGAAAAGGTTACATTCAGTCACCTGTTATTCCAATATGCATCCACTTCATCTATTTTTCTCTCTCACTTTTTTCTTCGCCTGACCTGAGTTAATCCTCTCATTATCTGCCTCCCACTTGGATCAAATCCCCCTTTAACTTTCGTTCTTATTCTGGCCCTGCATTTGCCAACCTCCAAAGGGACCTTGCAAGAGCCAGGGTTTAAAGACCACTCATTCAGTCCCAGGCCCAACTGGCAGCCAAAGAACAAAGGAGAGTGAACTACTTTCCAAGGAAACAGCACCACTGAGAGTCCCCCTTCTAAGAATGCCTCTTCGTGTCTGCAGAAATCTAAGCCTAAGTATTAATTAAGAGAAGGAGCCAGGCCAGAACTAATATCTTTGTGTCAGGAATGGGGTCGGGTGCATTTTTTATTGTTTATCTCAAATAACGGTTGCATGCAGCTCACAAATTAAGTAACAATCATCTCCATATAAAATGTCCCGTTTTAAAAAGAAAATAAGAGCATGACATTCTCCTGTTCAAAACTGTTAGGTGGCTTCCCCTCATGCACAGACTAAAACCCCAAGCCTTAACCATGGCCAACCGGGGCCTGCACACCTGCCTGACTTCCTGCCCCACTCCTCTCCCCACTCCCCAGCACCCCCCAACCCATTCCAGCAATGGGATCTCATGTCTTTTTGCAAAAACTCTACTGTCTATGCATTTACTGTTTCCTCTGCATGTCCTGCTCTTCTCTTCCCCCTACTATAATCACGTGGTTCACAGTCTCTCTTCTTCAAGGCTCTCAGCTGTCATCTTTCCAGAAAGACTTTAGCTGACCACTCTACAGGGTGACCTCCAAATCTGGAAACAGATCTCTAAAATGTATAATCTATGGTTTATTGACATTACATTTCAACACAAGTTGAAATAATAATATTTGAATTACCGCTGTTTATGATCACCTTGTTTTTAAGTTGCATCCCTCCCCTCACTTACTCTCTGCCCTGCTTTATTATTATATGTTCTTTATATTTTCAATGTATTTATTAAGTTGTGTTCCCTGAGGGTAGGGCATGGTTATGTATACTGTCAGCTCTCTGGTGTCTAGAAAGATGCTGGAACAAAATTGTTACCAGATAAGTATGGTTGAAGGAATGAACTGAGCAAGTGGAAACACAGAAAACATAAATAATGTGCGCAAGGTTGCAAAACTACTAAAAGGTTTAGACAAAATTTGAAGCAAATTTTTATTCCAAAGCCTATACTTCTACTGCTCCAAATTGAACTCACTTTTTTGTTCTGCAGTCATATCAACTGTAGATGCACCAGCGGATAGTAAGTAGTAGTCAGCACTAAACCCATGACCAGATCATTGGCAAAATAAATGAAAACAACCCTGGCAGAAGACTAGGTGTCACTAGGGAGGGAAGAGGCTAGATCTTGGGAGTCCCAGGGAACCATGTCCATTGCTGCCTCTTCCATTTCCCAGTCCTTTTGAACTGGGGTAATTTTGTTGAGCTTCAATTTCCTCAGCCACCCAATGAAAATAAGAGTAATCTGTAAAGTGATCATAATCTTCAACCAGGCTCTGAGATTCAGAAAGCATGGACTCAAATTCTGATATCCCGATTCCATCCCTGACCTTGGTCAAGTTATTTAAACTTGCTAACCTGATAATTCAATTTGCTAACCACCAATGTAAATCGGAGATAAAAAGAATATCTTCATTATAAGGTAACCGTGAGTTTATCCACAAAAATTACTTAACCCAGGGCTCAATATATGCAAGTAATTGCTTGTTACTGCTAATTTTGCTGTCACTCCTCCTCCTCCTCCTTCTTCTTTACATTATTTTTATTATTATTAGTAGTAGTAGTAGTAAAAGTAGTAGTCATTGTTTCATCAAGTAGAGATAAAATTGTGGCCCTTTCTCACCATGAAGTCAATGTTTCTTGAAGATAGAGACTATATGTATACACTTTGTCTAATACTCTACCAGGAGAATATAGAAGCATATGCTTACAAACATTTGTGTGTTGATTAATGGGAAACAAATAATAAAATCAATGTAGCTTTTTAACATGGCTTAATATTAGCTATTATCGGTGTGTACACTGGGAAATTAAAGTTGAGAAGCTCTGGGAATTTTTGATGTTCATAAAAAGTAATGACGCTGATTTTTTAAGTCTTAGAATCACTCATTCCCACATTATTGTATTGATTTTTACAAATCAATAAATTTGGTGGTAGACAGGCAGGGGTCATTATTTTCTGTTTGGACCCCATAGAAGTCTTCATGTGCTTTACATATGGTTTTTAAGGTGGTCTTCCTTATTTCATAATGCTCTATGTACATTTTTTCTTCATCTGCCATTTTTTAGTCAATACATATTTACACTCAATGAAACATCAACTGAGTGTTTCTTAAATTCCCAGCATGGGGAATATAAAGATGAATTAGCACAAACTTTAAAGCAGGAAGACTTGGATTCTGGAAAGACAGCTACACAAACAATATAACCCATAATTCTTTAGACTGCCTCTGCCTGTGGGTATAGTTGGATCAATATAATAGTAAGAGCAGAAAAATCTCCCTAACTCAAGCCCCATCTGCAGATTCACTGGAAATGCAGGCCCAGAGATTCTTAGTCCCAGGATAATAGTTGCTGTGTACCTGGGTAAGGTGTTTTTGAAAAAGTCTGGGCAAGACATAGATTGGGCACCTCATGACAATCCTTGAAGTTCATGGAAAAGAAAGATAGTTCCTGAAAGCAGCATCTAAGTAAAGTGCAAGGCTGCTATTTGGAAATAAGTTCATCACACCAAATCAGGATAAGAATATAGGAATAAAAAGGAATTCAAAGCACTGTTCTTTCTTTTCTTTTCTTTTTTTCCCATCCTTTGGCATCAATGTTACCTGTTGGTTTAGCTATTCTTTTGGTGGTAATTTGTCCTTTTCTTTATGGCTTTTATTTTATTTTTGAACTTTTGAATTTTATTTTTTTATACAGCAGGTTCTTATTAGTCATCCATTTTATACACACCAGTGTATACATGTCAATCCCAGTCACCCAATTCATCACACCACCATCCCCACCACCTGCCGCTTTCCCCACTTGGTGTCCATACGTTTGTTGTCTACATCTGTGTCTCAATTTCTGCCCTGCCCGGTCATCTGTACCATTTTTCTAGGTTCCACATATATGCGTTAATATACGATATTTGTTTTTCTCTTTCTTACTTACTTCACTCTGTATGACAGTCTCTAGATCCATCCACATCTCTACAAATGTCCCGATTTCATTCCTTTTTATGGCTGAGTAATATTCCATTGTATATGTGTACCACATCTTCTTTATCCAGTCGTCTGTCGATGGGCATTTAGGTTGCTTCCATGACCTGGCTATTGTAAATAGTGCTGCAATGAACATTGGGGTGCATGTGTCTTTTTGGATTAGGGTTTTCTCTGGATATATGCCCAGTAGTGGGATTGCTGGTCATATGGTAGTTCTATTTTAGTTTTTTAAGGAACCTCCATACTGTTCTCCAAAGTGGCTGTATCAATTTACATTCCCACCAACAGTGCAAGAGGGTTCCCTTTTCTCCACACCCTCTCCAGCATTTATTGTTTGTAGATTTTCTGATGATGCCCATTCTAACTGGTGTGAGGTGATACCTCATTGTAGTTTTGGTTTGCATTTCTCTAATAATTAGTGATGTTGAGCAGCTTTTCATGTGCTTCTTGGCCATCTGTATGTCTTCTTTGGAGAAATGTCTATTTAGGTCTTCTGCCCATTTTTGGATTGGGTTGTTTGTTTTTTTAATAATGAGCTGCAAGAGCTGTTTATATATTTTGGAGATCAATCCTTTGTCCGTTGATTTGTTTGCAAATATTTTCTCCCATTCTGAGGGTTGTCTTTTCATTTTGTTTATGGTTTCCTTTGCTGTGCAAAAGCTTTTAAGTTTCATTAGGTCCCATTTGTTTATTTTTGTTTTTATTTCCATTACTCTAGGAGGTGGATCAAAAAAGATCTTGCTGTGATTTATGTCAAAGAGTGTTCTTCCTATGTTTTCCTCTAAGAGTTTTATAGTGTCCAGTCTTACATTTAGGTCTCTAACCCATTTTGAGTTTATTTTTGTGTATGGTGTTAGGGAGTGTTCTAATTTCATTCTTTTACTTGTAGCTGTCCAGTTTTCCCAACAACACTTACTGAAGAGACTGTCTTTTCTCCACTGTATATCCTTGCCTCCTTTGTCATAGACTAGTTGACCATAGGTGCATGGGTTTATCTCTGGGCTTTCTATCTTGTTCCATTGATCCATATTTCTGTTTTTGTGCCAGAACCATATTGTCTTGATGACTGTAGCTTTGCAGTATAGTCTGAAGTCAGGGAGTCTGATTCCTCCAGCTCTGCTTTTTTCCCTCAAGCCTGCAAAGCACCGTGCTTTCAATGATAGAGGAAAGTTAGGTAGAGGCAGAGATATTCTTCAAGGAAAATTACACCTATTGTTAAATCTACCTCATTGCTACATAAAAACTGGATTTCTTCCACACATTTCCCTAACATGTCTTCTCCTAGAGGATGACGTGTCTTTACAGATTTAGAGCTAGTAAACATTTCCTTAACAGAAATAATGAGATTGTAAGGTCTCCTGGTATGGTGGTACAAGTTTTGAGTTTAAAAAGACATGGTATAGTACAAATTCAGTTGTTTTTCCAAACTTTAGGGATGATGAGAAAATCCATTAGCACCTATGTTTTCAGTATACTTGCTTTAAAATTGGGGAATTTATTAGTACTTGGGTATGTATGGTGTGTCTTTCCACCAAGCAGTGACCCATCTTAAATGCCTCAGCAGCTAATAGAGATAAGGGTATGGAGATCGAGGGTAGCCATTGAGACAAGATTGAGGAAGATGATGAGGAATAAAGCATTTTAAGGCTTATATAACTCAGAAACCAATATCATATGGCCAAAACAGCTTTTTGTCCTCCTTCCCCTGAGGATGCTGGTGTGTACATTTTGGAAGCACTTAAGAGATTTCAATAAGAAGAGGACTCTCTTTTGCTTGGTGACTGCCTGTGACAGCCCTCTGCCATCACTTCATAGCATCTACCTTGAAGATCATTGTTTGATTTTCCCAAAAACCTTGTGAGATTTGTATGATTATACTGTTTTACAAGACAAGAAAACCAAAATTCTAAGAGTTTAAAAAAATGACTCAAGTTCTCAGAAGATACTTTGTGGACAGATCTGGATTCAAAGTCCAGACATTTTTCATGAATAGCTATAAGGATTGATAGCATGTATTTGCTCTTTGTGGTAGGAAGCCTTCAAGAAAGTCCCAGTGATGCTTGTCTCCTGATATTCTCTCCCTTGTGTAATCCCCCCATGTAAGTAAGTGTGGGCTGGACTTAGTGACTCATCCCTCAAGAAAAGAATGGCAAAAGTGATGGATTCCCACCCCAAAGGTTATGTTGTAAAAGATGATGGCTTCTATATTGGATGCCCTCTTTTAGATCATTTGCTCTGGGGGAAGCCAGCTTCCCTGTCATGAGAGAGCTCTGCAGAGAGGCTTACATGAGTCAACTCAGAAGATCTTCTGAGGCTTTCTACCAGCTGCGTGAGCTGTAAGGATCTTCCAAGGCCTGCCAACAGTTACGGAAACAGAACCTCCTCCAGTCAAGGCTTGAGATGACTATAGCCAAGTCTGCTGTCTTGATTGCCGACTCATGAGAGATTCTGGGCCAAAACCATCCAGCTAAGCCACTCCTAAATTTCTGATCCTTAGGAACTGTGAAACAATAAATACTTATGGTTTTCAGTGGTTGAGTTTGGGGGTAGTTCGTGACACAGAAATAGATAACTTATACAATATTCAATATCACTGTAGAAACCAAACTAGTTTTTTGGTAGCATTGCAGTAAAATTAATAATGTGTCATTTTCCAAGAACTTATCACTGTAATGAACAAAAATCCCTGTTTATAGACCAGTTTATAGACAAAATAAATTAACATGTTATAAAACATAGCAGTAATGTGATGTATATGAATTATGACATATTTTAGCACTGACTTTTTAAATTTTCAAATAAAGGTTGTTTACCAACTCTGATGGTTAATTTTACGTGTCAACCTGACTAGGCTAAGAAATGCCCTGATAGCTGGTAAAACTTTATTTTTGGATGTGTTTGTGAGGGTGTTTCAGGAAGACATTGGCATTTGAATTGGTAGACTGGGTAAAGTTTGATGCCTGCACCAATGTGGGTGGGAATCATCCAATCCACTGAGGGCCCAAATAGAAGAAAAAGGTGAAGGAAGGATGAATTCACTCTCTCTGCTTGAGAGGGGGCATCCATTTTCTCTTGCCCTCAGACACCAGCTCTCCTGGGTCTTGAGCTCTTGGACTCAAACTGAATTAAACCACTGACTCTCAGAGCTCTCCAGCTTACAGATGGGACTTCTTGGCTTCCATAATCACATGAGCCAATTTTTATAATCAATCTTCTCTCTCATCTTCTTTCTCTCTTTTTCTCTTTCTCTTTCTCTTTCTCAATAGATATAGATAGATAGACAGGTAAATAGATAGATAGATAGATAGATAGATAGATAGATAGATAGATAGATAGATAAATAGAGATAGAGATAGAGGTATAATCTATACCCATATATCATATCTCATATCTGTATCTGTTTCTCTGGAGAATACTAACATGCCTACCAATATGATAATAAAACTAAAGAGATAGGAGCAGATAGCAGATTCATTTAGAACAATTTAAAAAATACAGACCTTGGAATAATTAATTTGATGGGATGGTGGGACAGGGTATTCAAAACAGTAGATTAAGAAGGATGCTCAAATTTTGATCCTAGGTTCTTGGAAAAATGGATTTTGGATACAGTTTTTTTTTTTTTTTTTTAATTTATTTTTATGGCTGTGTTGAGTCTTCGTTTCTGTGCAAGGGCTTTCTCCAGTTGTGGCAAGCGGGGGCCACTCTTCATCATGGTGCGCGGGCCTCTCACTATCGCGGCCTCTCTTGTTGCGGAGCACAGGCTCCAGACGCGCAGGCTCAGCAATTGTGGCTCACGGGCCCAGCTGTTCCGCGGCATGTGGGATCTTCCCAGACCAGGGCTCGAACCCGTGTCCCCTGCATTGGCAGGCAGATTCTCAACCACTGCGCCACCAGGGAAGCCCTGGATACAGTTTTTATCTAATTATGATAAAACAAACATAAATAAGATGCAGAAATCAATAGGGTGGGGCTTATTTCTCTTTTATTTCCCAAATTGTGTCTGACTTCTATGGTTTCTCCCCTTTCTTATTTTTTAATCTCTAGAAACCTAGATTTTATGTATCATTTTATGGATTTAATAAATATGTCCTTTCCAAGAACTTAGTCATTTCCAATATGCAGTACATCTGATGCCTGTGGGGGAAGTGACTATCTCAACTTTACAGACATTATGAGTTTACACATTAAGAAGAAATAACAGTTGATAATCTGATTTATGTGGTTAAAGACAGATTTAGCAGAGACTTTTAAATTTCTAATTAAAGATTGTTTATTTCTTATGCATATTTTTAGCGTGTAGGATGAATAGTTTATTGACTTCAACCTAGAAATTTGAAGGCCTCCTGAATTATGTTATAACTTATTTCTTTCTTGGAAATCACTACTTTTCTTCCAAGCTGTAAGAGAAGCTGAAGTCTTCAAGTAAATTAGAATTGAATTGCTATCTCCTGGCTCTTGTACAACATTCTCCGCATCATGCAAATTTAGTCAACCAAGGGCCAGGTCCCAAATCCTAAAACAACCTACTTGGTAATGATTTTGAAGTAAAGAAAGCCCTGGCTGGGACTATGTCTAGACATGGGTACACAACCAGCCTTAGCTATTTAAATGATTTCTGCCATCTTAATGGTCGTCTCAGTCAAATCAATTGTGCAATGATCTACTTTAGTTGGCAAGGCAATTTGTATTCTCAGCTCATCCAGACGTTAGGATAACATTATTGTTTTAATAGATGCTTTTATTGACGTAAAATTCACATAACACCACAGTAACTATTTTAAAGTGTACAACTCAGCTACATTTAGTATGTTCACCATGTAGTATAACCACCACCTCTATCAATTTGCAGAATCTTTTCTTCATTACAAACAACCTATCCACCCTCTCCAGTCCTCATTCCCACCTCAAGGTCCTGACAATCATCACTATGCTTTCTGTTTTTAGGAATTTACCTATTCTAGATGTTTCATATGAATGAAATCATGCAATACACGGTCTTTTGTACCTGGCTTCTTTCACTTGTAATGTTGTCAGACTTCATCCACGTTGTAGCACATGTTAGTACTTCATTCTTAATCACAGATGAAAAATATTTCATTGTATAGATATACATTTTATCTATTCATTTGTCAATGGACTTTGATTTGTTTCTACATTTTGAATATCTTGAATAGAGCTACTGTGAGAATTTGTGTACAATTATTTGTTTGAGTGTTTGTTTTCAATTCCCTGGAATGTCCCATAGGGTTTAAAAAAAGGGATTGGGGAAGAGGTAACTAGAAGTAACTAGAGTGTTTTGCTTGAGTGTACTTTCATATGATCTCTAATTCACTTGTATTTTTATTTACTGTTTTCGGCCCTGCATTATCAGGATCTAGAGAGATACGGACACATAGCAGGTGGTCTGTCAAATATTCTTGGAATAAATATTACTTGCTTTATTTTTCTGTCTTGTGCTGCTAATATAAGTCAATAACATTCTCCCTGGGACTTCTCTGGCAGTCCAGTGGTTAAGACTCTGCACTCCCATTGCAGCGGGGTGCAGGTTCGATCCCTGGTCTGGGAACTAAGATCCCACGTGCTGCACAGTGCGGCCAAAACAAATAAAAAACACAAGAAAAATAACAAAATCTCATATTAAAAAAAACACATTTTCCCAAATAATTATTTTTCATTTAAAATGAGAAGATGTGATATGTCCAGAAAACTAATTTCCACAATTTGCTTAATCTCTTTTTTCCCTCTCTCTTTTATAACTCCACACACTTTATTAGATCACCTACCACTTACTACTTTATGATTTGAAGCTTGTTTTCCTCAAAAGTCGCTGGTGTTATCTCTGAGGGATTCTCTTAACACTAAGTAAAGAAGGGCCTTGACAGGGTTGAGAGAGAGATTTCCATATTTCCTGCTATAGTTAGTGATTCCCCTTGTTATTAGACTGTTTTATATCTCTCTGTCAACTATGTGGCACATGTCCTGAATTATACAAGCAGGATTTCACAGCAGCACATATAACAATAGAAAAATTACAACATGCTGTTCTCATTCTGAAACTGATTTGTTACTTACACTGGGCCCCATGGAAAAAAATCATTTGTATTTTTCCTCTTAGTTTTACATTGTCCTTGCATTCTTATGGCACTAAAAGACTTTTTTGGAAGGTGAGACTATCACTAAAGAAGACAAGTAGCTATAATATTTAAGTTCTCACAAAAATACTTCATTTCAAACTTGCCTGGCAATAAATAAATTCTTCCATAATAGTTAAAAACTGTGCTTGGTAATTCACTTGAGACATAGGAAATAATTAATGATCTTTCTGCACATTGTACCCACGGGTCTATTCCTCAGTTTTTTCCCTCTGGTTCGAATGTGAAGTCTAAAATTTGAAAGGGAATGGGACTGAATCTTATGACTTACAGATTCAGAACCTGCCTAATTCAAAAAGAGTCATGTACCACAATGTTCATTGCAGCTCTATTTACAATAGCCAGGACATGGAAGCAACCTAAGTGTCCATTGACAGATGAATGGATAAGAAGATGTGGCACATATATACAATGGAATATTACTCAGCCATAAAAAGAAATGAAATTGAGTTATTTGTAGTGAGGTGGATGGACCTAGAGTCTGTCATACAGAGTTAAGTAAGTCAGTTAGGGAAAAACAAAAACAAATACTGTATGCTAACACATATATATGGAATCTAAAAATAAAAAAAATGGTTCTGACGAACCTAGGGGCAGGACAGGAATAAAGATGCAGATGTAGAGAATGGACTTGAGGACACAGGGAGGGGGAAATGTAAGCTGGGACGAAGTGAGAGAATAGCATTGACATATATACACTACCAAATTTAAAATAGATAGCTAGTGGAAAGCAGCTGCATAGTAAAGCCAGATCAGCTCTGCGCTTTGTGACCACCTAGAGGGGTGGGATAGGGAGGGTGGGAGGGACACTCAAGGGGAAGGGGATATGGGGATATATGTATACGTAGAGCTGATTCACTCTGTTATACAGCAGAAACTAATGCAACAATGTAAAGCAATTATACTCCAATAAAGATGTTAAAAAAAAATATTGAATGACTTTTCCAAGATCATCAGGTTTCTAAGGAACAGAAAAGGAAAAAAGAAGCTTAATATTTTCACCGCAAAGTGCAAAATTCTTTCAGAGATTCATTTGCAGCATTAAGCCTTGATTATGTCTTAGAAAATGTGATAATTTTTGACTTTCTATTTATACCAGCTTAAAATTTACAGAAAAATTGGGACAATAATACAAATGGTTCCTGCACATCCATATATCCCCCCAAATAGTTTTCCTATTATTAATATTTACATTAGTATGGGAATTTGTTATAATTAATGAGCCAATATTGATACATTATTATTAGCTGAAATCCATATTTTATTCAGATTTTCTTACTTTTCACTTAATGTCTTTTTCTGTTCCATGATGCCATATTATATCTAGACTCTTGAGGCTCCTTTTGGTTGTGACACTTTCTCAGAATTCAGCATGACTTATTACTATTGCTGTTGACCTTGACCACCTAACTGAAGTAGTATTTGTGAGATTTCTCCAGTATAAA
The DNA here is from genome assembly GCF_028564815.1 of Eubalaena glacialis. NCBI lineage: Eukaryota > Metazoa > Chordata > Mammalia > Artiodactyla > Balaenidae > Eubalaena > Eubalaena glacialis. The sequence goes on along the minus strand of NC_083720.1, from coordinate 40,118,958 downwards.
CTTATTTATCCCCCTTTTCCACACTGTACTCTTTAGTAAGAAGTCACTTAGAGCAGCTCACACTTAAGGAGTTGAGGGTTATGCTCCACCTCCGAAGTGTGGAATATCTCCATAAATTATTTGAAATTCTTCTGCATTGAGATTTGTCTCATCTCCCTTACATATTTGTTCATTTATTTACATCAGTGTGGACTCGCAGATATTTATTTTATACTTTGGGAAGTAATTCAATGTTACTTTATTTTGTTGCTCAGTTTATTCCACATTTGGGCATTAGTCTTGATTTCTTTTAAAATCAAATTCAAATTTAATTTAATTTCAAAATCACTCTTTGCTGGTATATGGGCAATCAACTGGTTTTAATCGTGTATTTTTGAATCTTGTTGTATTCCCTTACTAGTTCTAGGAGTGTTTTGTCCATTTCTTGGAATTTCCTACATAGATAATCATGTCACCTGTGAATAATTTATTTTTTTGCTTCTTCTTTTTAAGTCTATTATTTTCTCATCTTATTTCACTAGCAAGGACTTCCAGCATAGAATAGAAGTGATGAAAGAGGCTATCCTTACCTGGTTTCCAATCTTTGAAAGGATCTAATTTACAAACATTAAATAATGTATTAGCTGTAGAACTTTTGTATATGTTCTTAGTCAAGTTGAGGAAGTTCCCCTCTATTCTTAGTTTACTGGAATTTATTTTGTTTTGTTTTTTTGTTTAACCATGAATGAGTGCTGGATTTTGTCAATGCTTTTGATGTGTCCATGTCAATTGATAGGACCATTTGATTGTTCTTCTTTAGCCTGTTGATGTAGTTAATTGAATTTACTGATTTCCAAATGTTGAAACAACTTCACGTACCTGGAATAAAGCTGACTTGGTCATAGCATATAATTACCTTTTATATATTCTTGGATTCTAGTTGCTAACATTGTGGGGGGACTTTTGCATCTGTTCATGAGAGATATTGGCCTGCTCCATAGTTTTCCTTTCTTGTAATATCTTTATCTTGTCTTTATATGAATATAATAGGGGCCTCATACAAAGAATTCAAAAGTGTTCCCCCTTAATTTTCTGGAATAAAGTATGGAGAATATTTTCCTTAAATATTGGGTATAATTTACTAATGAAATCATAGGAGTCTGATGCTTTTTTTGTTGAAGGTTATTATTACTGACTTAATTTCATTAATATATGTAGGCTTTTTCAGATAGTCTGTATCCCATTGTATGAATTTTGGTACTTTGTGTCTTAAGGAATTGGTCCATATCATGTAAGTTATCACACTTGTGGACATAGAGTTGTTTGTAGTATTCTTTTCTTTTAATGTCTATTAGATGAGTAGTGATGAGCCCCTATTTTGCTTCTGATATAGGCAATTAGTGTCTCCTCTTTTTTTCTCCCTCCAGTTACCCTTAGTAGAATTTATAAATTTTACTGATCTTTTCAAAGAAACAGCTTTGATTATGTTGATTTTCTCTATTGTTTTCCTATTTTACTTTTATTGGTTTGTGCTCAATTTTTCAATTTCTTATATTTGCTTTAAACTTAAATTGCTTTTAGTATGATTTTTTAATGCTTTGCTCTTGAATTTTATTTATTAATTTATTTTTATTTTTTAATTTTTAATTTATTTTTTTTATACAGCAGGTTATTAGTTATCTACTTTGTACACATTAGTGTATATATGTCAATCCCAATCTCCCAATTCATCACACCACCACCACGACCCCCCGCCACTATCCCCCCTTGGTGTCCATACATCTGTTCTCCACATCTGTGTCTCAATTTCTGCCCTGAAAATTGGTTCATCAGTACCATTTTTCTAGGTTCCACATATATGTGTTAATATACGATATTTGTTCTCTTTCCGACTTACTTCACTCTGTATGACAGTCTCTAGATTCATCCACATCTCTGCAAATAACCCAATTTCGTTCCTTTTTAAGGATGAGTAATATTCCATTGTTTATATGTACCATATATTCTTTATCCATTCGTCTGTCGATGGGCATTTAGGTTGCTTCCATGACCTGGCTATTGTAAATAGTGCTGCAATGAACATTGGGGTGCATGTGTCTTTTTGAATTATGGTTTTCTCTGGGTATATGCCCAGTAGTGGGATTGCTGGGTCATATGTTAATTCTATTTTTAGTTTTTTAAGGAACCTCCATACTGTTCTCCATAGTGGCTGTATCAATTTACATTCCCACCAACAGTGCAAGAGGGTTCCCTTTTCTCCACACCCACTCCAGCATTTGTTCTTAGTAGATTTTCTGATGATGCCCATTCTAACTGGTGTGAGGTGATACCTCATTGTAGTTTTGATTTGCATTTCTCTAATAATTAGTGATGTTGAGCAGCTTTTCATGTGCTTCTTGGCCATCTGTATGTCTTCTTTGGAGAAATGTCTATTTAGGTCTTCTGCCCATTTTTGGATTGGGTTTTTTTTTTTTTTTAAATTGAGCTGCATGAGCTGTTTATATATTTTGGAGATTAATCCTTTGTCCTTTGACTTGTTTGCAAATATTTTCTCCTATTCTGAGGGTTGTCCTTTCGTCTTATTTATGGTTTCCTTTGCTGTGCAAAAGCTTTTAAGTTTCATTAGGCCCCATTTCTTTATTTTTGTTTTTATTTCCATTACTCTAGGAGGTGGATCAAAAAAGATCTTGCTGTGATTTATGTCAAAGAGTGTTCTTCCTATGTTTTCCTCTAAGAGTTTACAGTGCCCAGTCTCTAATCCATTTTGACTTTATTTTTATGTATGGTGTTAGGGAGTGTTCTAATTTCATTCTTATACATGTAGCTGTCCAGTTTTCCCAGCACCATTTATTGAAGAGACTGTCTTTTCTCCATTGTATATCCTTGCCTCCTTTGTCACAGATTAGTTTACCATATGTGCGTGGGTTTATCTCTGGGCTTTCTATCCTGTTCCATTGACCTATATTTCTGTTTTCGTTCCAGTACCACATTGTCTTGATTACTGTAGCTTTGTAGTATAGTCTGAAGTCAGGGAACATAATTCCTCCAGCTCCGTTTTTTTCCCTCAAGATTGCTTTGGCTATTCGGGGTCTTCTGTGTCTCCATACAAATTTTAAGACTTTTTGTTCTAGTTCTGTAAAAAATTTCATTGTTAACTTGATAGGGATTGCATTGAATCTGTAGATTGCTTTGGGTAGTATAGTCATTTTCACAATATTGATTCTTCCAATCCAAGAACATGGTATATCTCTCCATCTGTTTGTATCATCTTTAATTTCTTTCATCAGTGTATTACAGTTTTCTGCATACAGGTATTTTGTCTCCCTAGGTAGGTTTATACTTAGGCATTTTATTCTTTTTGTTGCAATGGTAAATGTGAGTGTTTCCTTAATTTCTCTTTCAGGTTTTTCATCATTAGTGTAGAGGAATGCAAGAGATATCTGCGCATTAATTTTGTATCCTGCAACTTTACCAAATTCATTGATTAGCTCTAGTAATTTTCTGGTGGCATCTTTAGGATTCTCTATGTATATTATCATGTCATCTGCAAACAGTGACAGTTTTACTTCTTCTTTTCCAATTTGTATTCCTTTTATTTCTTTTTCTTCTCTGATTGCTGTGGCTAGGACTTCCAAAACTATGTTGAATAATAGTGGTGAGAGTGGACATCCTTGTCTTCTTCCTGATCTTAGAGGAAATGGTTTCAGTTTTTCACCATTGAGAACGATGTTGGCTGTGGGTTTGTCGTATATGGCCTTTATTATGTTGAGGTAGGTTCCCTCTATGCCCACTTTCTGGAGAGTTTTTATCATAAATGGGTGCTGAATTTTGTCAAAAGCTTTTTCTGCATCTATTGAGATGATCATATGGTTTTTATTCTTCAATTTGTTAATATGCTGTATCACATTGATTTGTGTATATTGAAGAATCCTTGCATCCCTGGGATAAATCCCACTTGATCATGGTGTGTGATCCTTTTAATGTGTTGTTGGATTCTGTTTGCTAGTATCTTGCTGAGGATTTTTGCATCTATATTCAACAGTGATATTGGTCTGTAATTTTCTTTTTTTGTAGTATCTTTGTCTGGTTTTGGTATCAGGGTGATGGTAGCCTCATAGAATGAGTTTGGGAGTGTTCCTTCCTCTGAAATTTTTTGGAAATGTCTGAGAAGGATGGGTGTTAGCTCTTCTCTAAATGTTTGATAGAATTCAAATGTGAAGCCAACCGGTGCTGGACTTTTGTTTGTTGGAAGATTTTTAATCACAGTTTCAATTTCATTACTTGTGATTGGTCTCTTCATATTTTCTATTACTTCTTGGTTCGGTCTTGGAAGGTTATACCTTTCTAAGAATTTGCCCATTTCTTCCAGGTTGTCCATTTTATTGGCATAGAGTTGCTTGTAGTAGCCTCTTAGGATGCTTTGTATTTCTGTGGTGTCTCCTTTTTCATTTCTGAACTTATTGATTTGAGTCCTCTCCCCCTTTTTCTTGATGAGTCTGGTTAATGGTTTATCAACTTGGTTTATCTTCTCAAAGAACCAGCTTTACTTTTATTGTTCTTTGCTATTGTTTTCTTTGTTTCTATGTCATTTATTTCTGCTCTGATCTTTATGATTTCTTTCCTTCTGCTAACTTTGGGTTTTGTTTGTTCTTCTTTCTCTAGTTCCTTTAGGTGTAAAGTTAGATTGTTTATTTGAGATTTTTCTTGTTTCTTGAGGTAGGCTTGTATTGCTATAAACTTCCCTCTTAGAACTGCTTTTGCTGCATTCCATAGGTTTTGGATCGTTGTGTTTTCAGTGCCATTTGTCTCTAGGTATTTTTTGATTTCCTCTTTGATTTCTTCAGTGATCTCCTGGTTATTTAGTAACGTATTGTTTAGCCTCCATGTGTTTTTGTTTTTACATTTTTTTCCCTGTAATTGATTTCTAATCTCATAGCATTGTGGTCAAAAAAGATGCTTGATATGATTTCAATTTTCTTAAAAATTTACTGAGGTTTTATTTGTGACCCAAGATGTGATCTACCCTGGAGAATGTTCTGTGCGCACTTGAGAAGAAAGTGTAATCTGCTGTTTTAGGATGGAATGTCCTATAAATATCAATTAAATCTATCTGGTCTATTGTGTCATTTAATGCTTGTGTTTCCTTATTAATTTTCTGTCTGGATGATCTGTCCATTGGTGTAAGTGAGGTGTTAAAGTTCCCCACTATTACTGTGTTACTGTCGATGTCCTCTTTTATAGCTGTTAGCAAATGCCTTATGAATTGAGGTACTCCTCTGCTGGGTGCATATATATTTATAATTGTTATATCTTCTTCTTGGATTGATCCCTTGATCATTACGTAGTGTCCTTGCTTATCTCTTGTAACATTCTTTATTTTAAAGTCTATTTTATCTGATATGAGTATTGCTACTCCAGCTTTCTTTTGATTTCCATTTGCATGGAATATCTTTTTCCATCCCCTCACTTTCAGTTTGTCTGTGTCCCTAGGTCTGAAGGGGTGTCTTATCAACAGCATATATATGGGTCTTGTTTTTGTATCCATTCAGCGAGCCTGTCTTTTGGTTGGAGCATTTAATCCATTAACGTTTAAGGTAATTATCGATATGTATGTTTCTATGACCATTTTCTTAATTGTTTCGGGTTTGTTTTTGCAGGTCCTTTTCTTCTCTTGTGTTTCCCACTTAGAGAAGTTCCTTTAGCATTTGTTTTAGAGCTGGTTTGGTGGTGCTGAATTCTCTTAGCTTTTGCTTGTCTGTAAAGCTTTTGATTTCTCTATCAAATCTGAGTGAGATCCTTGCTGGGTAGAGTAACCTTGGTTGTAGGTTCTTCCCTTTCATCACTTTAAATATGTCATGCCACTCCCTTCTGGCTCTTAGAGTTTCTGCTGAGAATCAGCTGCTAACCTTATGGGAGTTCCGTTGTATGTTATTTGTCATTTTTCCCTTGCTGCTTTCAATAATTTTTCTTTGTCTTTAATTTTTGCCAATTTGATTACTATGTGTCTCAGTGTGTTTCTCCTTGGGTTTATCCTGTATGCACTCTCTGCACTTCCTATTCTTGGGTGGCTATTTCCTTTCCCATGTTAGGGAAGTTTTTGACTATAATCTCTTCAAGTGTTTTCTCAGGTCCCTTTTCTCTCTCTTCTCCTTCTGGGACCCCTATAATGCAAATGTTGTTGCATTTAATGTTGTCCCAGAGGTCTCTTAGGCTGTCTTCATTTCTTTTCATTCATTTTTCTTTATTCTGTTCCACAGCAGTGAATTCCACCATTCTGTGTTCCAGGTCACTTATCCGTTCTTTTGCCTCAGTTATTCTGCTATTGATTCCTTCTAGTGTAGTTTTCATTTCAGTTATTGTATTGTTCATCTCTGTTTGTTTGTTCTTTAATTCTTCTAGGTCTTTGTTAAACATTTCTTGCATCTTTTTGATCTTTGCCTCCATTCTTTTTCCGAGGTCCTGGATCACCTTCACTATCATTATTCTGAATTCTTTTACTGGAAGGTTGCCTATCTCCACTTCATTTAGTTGTTTTTCTGGGGTTTTATCTTGTTCCTTCAACTGGTACATAGCACCCTGCCTTTTCATCTTGTCTATCTTTCTGTGAATGTGGTTTTTGTTCCACAGGCTGCAGGATTGTAGTTCTTCTTGCCTCTGCTGTCTGCCCTCTGGTGGATGAGGCTATCTAAGAGGTCTGTGCAAGTTTCCTGATGGGAGGGACTGGTGATGGGTAGAGCTGGTTGTTGCTCTGGTGGGCAGAGCTCAGTAAAACTTTAATCCACTTGTCTGCTGATGGGTGGGGCTGGGTTCCCTCCCTGTTGGTTGTTTGGCCTGAGGTGACCCAACACTGGAGCCTACCTGGGCTCTTTGGTGGGGCTAATGGCTGACTCTGAGAGGGCTCATGCCAAGGAGTACTTCCCAGAACTTCTGCTGCCAGTGTCATTGTCCTCATGGTGAGACACAGCCACGCCCTCCCTCTGCAGGAGACTTTCTAACACTAGCAGGTGGGTCTGGTTCAGTCTCCTATGGTGTCACTGCACCTTCCCCTGGGTCCCGATGCACACACTACTTTGTGTGTGCCCTCCAAGAGTAGAGTCTCTGCTTCCCCCAGTCTTGTCGAAGTCCTATAATCAAATCCTGCTAGCCTTCAAAGTCTGATTCTCTAGGAATTCCTCCTACCATTGCCAGACCCCCAGGTTGGGAAGCCTGACTTGGGTCTCAGAACCTTCACTCCAGTGGGTGGACTTCTGTGGTATAAGTGTTCTCCAGTTTGTGAGTCACCCACCCAGCAGTTATGGGATTTGATTTTATTGTGATTGCACCCCTCCTACCGTCTCATTATGGCTTCTCCTTTGTCTTTGGATGTGGGGTATCTGTTTTGGTGAGTTCCAGTGTCTTCCTGTTGATGATTGTTCTGCAGTTAGTTGTGATTCCAGTACTCTCGCAAGAGGGAGTGAGAGCACGTCCTTCTACTCCACCATCTTGCCCCAGCAGTGTATGATTTTGTTTTTAAATTTCAATTGTGGAGAAATGATATGTGGCATCCTCAGACTTGATTAGATTGCAAGTCAATGTTTAGTACTCAACTAAAATACTCTGTCCTATAATCAGTGAGGACCACAACCCAAGTGATCAAAACCTCTTTAAATTTCTAGAGAATATGTTATCTATTTTTTATTGTACATAGATTACATATCAAATTTGATTGCAGTTTTCTGAAAATGTGTAGTGTCTCTTCTACAAGATTGATCATTTCTTGACTATAAGAAATTTGGTACCAACAGTTGCTGTTTCAGCCACACCCAACATTGTGTTTAAAATACAGAAGATACTCAATAAATATTTAATCAGTGATTCTGGGTTATGTACTGTGGTGACCTCAATGTATAGTAAATCAAACAGTTATCTTTTCAAACTAGAAGTAGCCTGTTTGGTCAGAGTCATAGGAAACCTCTAATAGGGTGATAAAGCCACCACTCATTTACCCCAGTCAGAGAGCAATAATTATTTTGATGTGTAACCAGGAGGTTGTTATGTTTCTTCTCCCAAGGTAAGACCCACCCTTGGTTATCTGGAGTGAAGGTGGATTCAAAGTTCACATCTGTTTCCTTTGAGGATAAAAGAGACAACCAGAACAAAACAAAACAAAAAGCAAAAAACTCAGCAAAGGGAAAATTGGGCCACACACAAATCAGTGGCTTTGGAGGCCAGCATAACCTGTTATTTTTGGTTTTGTTTTTGTTTTGTTTTTAATTAGCAGTCTCCTACCTGAACAGAAAAAGAAGATTAAGTGAATTATTGATAACATCCACATTTGGGAGTAGATAACTGATCTGCATTCACTCAAGGCATTGCCTGTTCTAAGTGGAAAACAGCACTTATTTACATTAAATTTTTATTTAGTCTCTATTGTTTTTCTTTTTTTTTCCTGAAAGGAACTAAAACAATGCAGTAATACAACTTTGCTTTCTTTGTAAATATGTGAGATTAACACAAGAGGATGTGGCTCATCGGACTGAGCTTATCAAGATATCATGATAAGTCATGCAAATGGTAAGCCAGAGTTCATGAAATCTTTCATTCAATAATCAGTAATTTTGAAGTATTTATTCTGTGTCAGTCACGGGGTATGTGTTTTACATTGGTTATACTGTTTAGCAAACAAACAAACAAACATAATGTAATGATAGGAAAGTTCTCCAAAGTAAAGGATGCTAGAACATGGTAGTCAAAATTGTACTCATCCTTTTAACCCCAAAGTTTATCCTTATTGAGTTCCAGGTATTATAATTTTTTGTTCTTGTGCTATATTCAAGGAATATTAGATGGATTGAGTGTCTGCTCAGGCATACTTGGTAAATATTTCTTTCATGAAGAAACACATGAAAGAAGTGAATTACAGGATGTTACAGTATACTAAAATTATAAATACGATTAAATAAGAATCTCTACTGTAAAGAAACACTAGTCTATTGCTGCAGTTCTCATGTAATCAGGCATGTACTATCATAGAGATTAGCATAACGATTGAGGGAACCCAGAAGAGATAACCATTAAGTAAGCTTAGAGGTAGTGAGATACAGTTATGAAGAAAAGTTGATACATGAATTGGGCCTTAAAGATGAATAAGAGTTCACCAAATGGAAACTAGGTTATGATATTCTCAGCATATGAATTAGAATGTGCAAAGACATTGAGGTAAGATGATAGAGTTCAGTGCACACAGGGACCAGTCAATGTTCCTGTGTAAATAGACAATATGATCAATATATATCTGAGACTGTCAAGAAATATAATTGAAAAATTACGCTATGAAAGTTTGTTTTTTGGAGCAGTGTACTGTACCTGGCATGTAACAGGTGGTTAATAAATAATTTGTAAATGAATCTACTATATTTTCATGTAATGCAACCCAGTAGAGAGTTTAATTAAAGCTCTGAATCCTGCGAAGATCACACTAGTTCCTGAATAACAGGAAAAGACAAGCACAATAGGAAAAGACAAGACAAGACAAGAGGAAGGCCTGGGAGTGAGTATGGGAACAAGGTACTAAACCCAAAAGTATGTCACAGGCCAAACCACGAGGATTGTCTTTTATTGAGGGGAAGGAGAATGGTGGAATCACACACAGTCCAGAGTGCTATTTTCAAAGGATAAAATTAGCAGGAGGTCTGTGTCTGAAGCAGATATATACTGATTTCTAACTATACCACAAAGCTACAGTAATCAAAATGGTATGGTGCTGGCACAGAAACAGACACATAGATCAATGGTACAGAATAGAAAGCCCAGAAATAAATCACACACTTATTGTCAATTAATCTACAACAAAGGAGGCAAGAATATACAATGAGGAAAACATAGTCTCTTCAGTAAGTGGTACTGGAAAACTGAGCAGCTACATGTAAAAGAATTAAATTAGAACATTCTCCCACACGATATACAAAATAAACTCAAAGTGGATTGAAGACCTAAATGTAAGACCAGAAACCGTAAAACTCCTAGAAGAAAACATAGGCAGAACACTTTTTGACATAAATCATAACAATTATTTTGGATCTGTCTCCTAAGGCAAAGGAAATAAAAACAAAAATAAACAAATGGAACCTAAGTAAACTTAAAAGCTTTGGCACAGCAAAGGAAACCATTGACAAAATGAAAAGAAAACCTACAGAATGGGAGAAAATATTTGTGAATGATATGACCGATAAGAGGTTAATATCTAAATATATTTTAAAATATATTCACATATGTAACATAAACAGCTCATATAATTCAATATCAAAAAAAACAAACAAACTGATTAAAAAATGGGTAGAAGACCTGAATAGACATTTTTCTAAAGAAGACATACAGCTGACTAACAGGCATAGGAAAAGATGCTCATCATTAATCTTCAGAGAAACACAAATCGAAACAACAATGAGATATCACCTCTCACCTGTCAGAATTACTATTCTCAATAAGACCACAAATAACACATGTGGATATGGAGACAAAGGAATCCTGTTGGTGGGAATGTAAATTTGTGCAGCCACTGTGGAAAACAGTGTGGAGGTTCCTAAAAAACTAAAAATAGAACTACCATATGATTCAGAAATTCCACTTCTGGGTATATATTGGAATACAATGAACACATTAATTGGAAAAGACACGTGCACCCCAATGTTCATAGCAGCATTATTTACAGTAGCCTAGATATGGAAGCAACCTAAGTGTCCATCAACAGATGAATGGATAAAGATGTGACATGTGTATATATATATACACACTGTACTACTACTCAGCCATAAAAAAATGAAATTTTGCCATTTGCAAGAACACGGATGGACGGAATTATGCTTAGTGAAACAAGTCAGACAGAGAAAGACAAATACTGTATGTTAACACATATATGGAATCTAAAAAATAGATGAAGGAATGAATATAACAAAACAGAAACTGACTCACAGATATAGAGAGCGAACTAGTGGTTATCAATGGGGAAAGGGGAGGGAGGAGGGGCAAGATAGGGGTAGGGGATTAAGAGGTACAAACTACTATGTATAAAATATATAAACTACAAGAATATATTATACACCCCAGGGAATACAGACACTATTTCATAACTTTAAATGGAGTATAAGCTAAAAAATTTTGAATCATTATGTTGTATACCTGAAACTAATATAATCTGTAAATCAATTATACCTCAGTTAAAAAAATGATGATTATTAAAACTAAATGTATCCCCAAGTGTGTGCAAATAAAACCAAGGACTTCAGAGAAATCACAAATATTCATTGAGTGATTTTACAAATAATTTATTTTTTTACTTAGTACCACTTCTAGTTAAGTAAGAGCTAAATTGGAAAATTTGCTTTGTCTTTCTATTTGGCTTTCTCTTTATAATTAAAATTTGATTTTGAAAATCACTGCCTCTGGTTGCTCTCACTTGATAGCAGTTATAAACATCAGCAGTCTTCACACTGCAAAGATGTCCTGCCTCCTGCAGAGAGGTTTTCCCATACTTTAGAAGATCAAACATTTCCACATCAGTCCTTGCAATCATGCTCATTTGAGTCCTCATTTTCTCTCAAAGTTTGAGGAATTCCACTAATAATATACAAGGTGGTGTAGAATATGGAACTGAGTTGGGATCAGGGGTTAAAACACACAATAATTGATTTTTTGTTTTTTCCTGTTGTTGGATTTTTTTCCTGAAACCCCTAGATATCAAGGCATGGAAGCTAGATGTCCTGATAAGCATATGTACTTTAGACCATATGGTAAGCAAGGACTTCAGAGTGTCTCTACTCACTATGCCTTCCCTGAGACACCTAGTAAACATTGCAAACCCTTGCCATGCCAAGTACTCCACTGGACATTCAGGATACAGATGAAAGACACAGCCCTGCCCTTAAGGAACTAATGGTCTGATGAGAAACAAGTTACATTAGTGAATGATAGGAACTGTGAAAGAAGCACAGAAGATGGACAATCATGTACCTGAGGACCTCTGACCTTCTTAAAAATTACTGAATAGGGCTTCCCTGGTGGCGCAGTGGTTGAGGGTCTGCCTGCCAATGCTGGGGACACGGGTTCGAGCCCTGGTCTGGGAAGATCTCACATGCCGCGGAGCGACTAGGCCCGTGAGCCACAATTGCTGAGCCTGCGCGTCTGGAGCCTGTGCTCCGCAACAAGAGAGGCCGCGATAAAGAGAGGCCCGCGCACCGCGATGAAGAGTGGCTCCCACTTGCCGCAACTAGAGAAAGCCCTCGCACAGAAACGAAGACCCAACACAGCCATAAATAAATAAATAAATAAATAAATAAATAAAATTTAAAAAAAAAATTACTGAATAATATCAAATCAACAGAAATCTGCACCTAGAGATTTCTTCACGTGAAAAGGCAATTTTTTCTGACCATTAATTCAGGAGGGAAAAGAAAGATTTACTTCAGTTGCTAAATGGTAAGATAGAACAGATACATTACATGTATTAATATATTATGAATATACATATATATTTATATTAATGTAACAACTTATTTCTTCATTCTGACTTTGGTCCCATATAAAAGGTCAGGGCACTCTTCCCATTTACCCTCTGTTAAAAGTTTTCAAAAGTGACCTGCCGAAAGGTGGGCTATTGAATGGAACGGCTCAGTTGTTTAGAATTTATAAATGTATTGAAATAAACTTCAAGCTTTTGTTGTAGCAAACTACAGATATAGAAACTTAGAATTGTAAAGAGTAGAAATGTGGCACTCAGAGAGCTTTTTCAGATTATCTGAGGCAATTTTTAAAAATTATTTTAAAGAAGTGGAAACTACTCATAACAGCACTGATAATGGGCCCAAGAACTTGAGAAACAGAATAGGCTTAGATCCAGTCTTGGGGTGCATGGCAGGGATGACAGTATTCTCCCCCACATTTGCTATTTTCTTTCAAGTGGAAGGGCTCCATTAGCATAAAACATCTGTCCCCTCTTTGACTCCTCACCTTCCTTCCTTGGGAGATGGATTGCTTGTCTGCTTGGTGCATGCAGAAGTGAGAACAAGGCATATATAGAAAAGATGTCCTTCTTTTTCTCTGGAGCTGGCCTGCCTGTGTAGAGCATGAGTGTTGACAGCCCTTGGCTGTGCAGTGAGTTCATTAGAGACCCCAGCCACTGCGGAAATGGACTTCACAGCTCCATTGTTGCCTGGATGGGAATGGAAAGTCTGTATCCAAAGTTAAGCATCAGGTAGCCCATTTCACCAATGCTGTCTTTATTAGTAATAACAGTAATATTTTGATCTCTGAACAGGGGTGTGCTGGTAAATGTCCTACAACTATACAAGGGAAAAAAACAAACAAACAAAAAACCCAGATCTGTCGCATCTGCAAAGTTCTGTGCTATACATAACCACACCTGGGCTTATTTCAAGCTACTACACTAAACATAGTTGAATGAGGAATTGGGAAGACATGGATATAATCGACTCGTAAACCTGCACAAGATGGATTCTGCTCAGAACTCTCTACTATTAACTTTATTATTTTACCTTATTTCTCAGTGGGTTCAGACCCTGGTTATACAAGAAGCATCTATTTAACAACCACCCTCAAACACCAATTTTCAGGTTTCCTGATTTCCAGTTGAATGTGTTTCATACTACATCACCATGTCATTTGTAAACTAGAGTTTCACTACTCATTACATAACCAAATACATGCACAATTTATATATATATATATATATATATATATATATATGTATATAAATGTGTGTGTACTGAGCATATTTATATGTATATATGTATTTATGTAGTGTGAGGGTTATAGTAGTGTTTGTACAGGTATATACATTATCAAAACTTATGGAAAATTTAAAATAAGTGAATTTGATTTTATGTAAATTTTACCTCAATAAAGTTAATTTTTAAAAAGTCAACTTATTCACTTGTAACAAACATAATAAAAATATTAGTAGTAGTTTATATCAGACACAGAAAACCGATGAGATGATAGTAGTGAATTGTTTTACTTACAAATCTTCACCCTTGCTAATTCCATATTTTTGCTCTGTGACTTGCTGTTCCTTCACTGATGTCAAGTATCTATTTAAATGTAAAATAAAGAAAATAAATGAAAAAAATCATAGTACATTGCCATAAAATTGCTATCAAAACATAAACCAAACAGCCAGATTTTGTCCTGTCTATAAGCAGCAATCTTCTTTGAGCTATAACCTACTCCTCTGATTCCTGAACTGGTATGTTTTAATGGGACAAAATTATACGCAGCTTGCCCTTAGCAGCAAATGTTAAACAGATGAAAGTTGCATTAGGCTTATAATTAAGATACTACTTTGACATTGAGTGCTCTTAGTGGACTGGATATCAATTAACTTCTTGAACTTCTGGCACTTTAATTGATCATCTCACTTTTCTATTTTAAATAGGAGTTTTAAAATACTTTTCCCCAGAGTTATGGCTTCTGTTTATCTTTTTCCCTTGGGCTACAGTGCGAAACTAATAGACATCAGGTATAATATATCTCCATTGCTCAAATCATAGAAATTATATGCATTTGGCTTCTAAATACACACAGAGACACATATGCACACTCACACATTTCAGGTTTTCAGCCTAACACATGGTATGTTATAAGATACTTTTATATAATTTAAAATATTGATATAGACCTATCACTGAATATTATCACCTGATATTAAATTATATTTTAATGACATAAATGTAAGCTCCAGAAATAAACACATAATAGACACATTTATTCATACACAGGCACATGTGATTTAAGAAAGTAATATAGGTGATATTTTCAGCATCTACATGCAAAAGGATGTGACTAGTTTCTTAATTGCCCTATAAGGGGCTGTGCATTCCTACCAGCAGGGGAGCCATCGCTGAAAACATTTCTGAAGCCGTTCTTCTTGAAAATTGCCTTTGGTGCTAACTCTTCCCTGTACTAACCACTGTTGACTCTTGGCAAAGTCTTGGTCATTGACTTAATATCTCGAAACTGCCAAAGGCATATGGAACCAAGACTAATGAAGATGGCTGGTGGAGAAGGTGAGGATACAGCTTGGAATCAATAACTCAGTGTGACCATGACATAATGAGGCTGTATTTTTCTCTGTATCTTCTAACCTGTGTCTTAAGCTAGATCAGACTCAAATGCAGAGTTCACAACATGCTTTGAACAAATGCATATGAAATCTATTCTTAATTGCTTACTTGAGCTACACAAAATAATATATAAATATTGGCAGCACATTCATTCTTCTTATTTTTATTCCTCTCCTGGAAAGTCCCTATTTGATACCAATGGAACGTGATAATTCCCTCATCTTGGAAAAATGTAGTCTAAACTTCCTATAATACTTTCATAGAATTGCAGGTTTAAGACTTCAACTTATCTGTGAAGTGGGCACACAACTCTTAGGTCATGAGTGTTCTGTGAGGATTAAACAATAATGCATGTAAAGTCTATTACGGTATCTGGGCAAAATAGGTGTACAAGAAATGTTAATTATTTTTTCTCACTCTTCGCTTCTCTTCCCAACTAATAAAATATTCGGGATATTCTAATTTGTTAAATTATGCGTTAATCCAGCAAATCATACATGCTATAAAATCCACCTCACCCCCCCAAAAAAATTGCAGCCAATTTCAACCCAGCAAAGCAGAAATGCCATGAGTTTTAGGGATATTCATATACCACACATGTCACTCTTTTGTTCCAGTACAGGAAACTCTTTGGTCTTGTGTGATGAATTCTAACAATACATCTCAACTTGAAGCAAAACATCTTTTTATTGAAGTACAATTGACATAAAACATTATATTAGTTTCAGATGTACAATGTAGTGATTCGACATTGGTGTACATTTCCAAATGACCATCGCATAAGTCTAGCTGCCACCTGTCACCGTACACGGTTAGTTCAATATTATTGACTAAATTTCCATGCTGTACTTGACATTTCCATGACTTTTTTATTTTATAACTGCAAGTTTGTACTTCTTGATCCCTTTCACCCATTCCCTCCCCCAACAACCTCACTCCTTTCTGGCAACTACCAATCTGTTCTCTATATCTGTGAGTCTGGGTTTTGTCTTGCTTTGTTCGTTTTGTTTTTTAGATTGCACATGTAAGTGAGACAGAGAAAGACAAACACGGCATGATTTCACTTTATGCGGCAAACGATTTTTGTCACATTTTCGTCATTTTGCAGTTCCTGTAGGTGATGATAAAACACTGAAGAGGATGGGGCATTTTAGACAAACACACATTTACACAGACATATTTTGGATTGATTGGTTGCAAGCAGATAGTATCTATTTTCTTTTTTCTTTTCTAATTTTGGAAAAAACAAAAAACACTGGAATGGAAATATATGCAAAAGCTTTTCAAATAGTATTTATTTTTGGCTCCCAGAAAGCTTAGCTGTGAAGGAAGGTGCTGAAATGTTGATGACGTCGAGTTTGAAATGAACATGTGCCTGAGCCAAGGTTACAGCCCTGAGGAGCCCCCTGCTTCAGCAGTCCCCCACTTAGAGGCAACGTGGGTTCACTCCACACTGTGAAGTGGCTACACACTGTGAACACAAAAGCGGAATGACAGCATTTGGATGAACCTGCTAGTCTAATCTGCATTTTCTCGCACAGGACCCATAATAGCCGTGGAAAAATTCTCCAATCAGACCATTCTACAGATAACAGATGACACCCCTCCTCTGGAGATGCAGCTCTCTTGAATGAATCATTTAATTATATAGTGTTCCTTTCTTCTTCTTTTTTTTTTTTTTAACTGGGAGGTGTGGTTTTGAGGTGTCTTTTGAAGAAAGTGGACTTGAACCTGTCATTAACTAGAAAACATTCCGAGAATTCCTCGGCAAATGCAATGGTTTTACACTATGATTTGAATTTCCAGGGAGAGCTTAGAATGGCCTCATTAGGCTCCTGCAAAGGAGACCTCTCCCATTTATTTTTAATTTTGTATCCTTGTTCTTAGGTGTGATAGGAGTGCCTGCTGTGTCCAGCTGCCACATCTCTCCTACCATTTTGGTGGAAAAGTCTGTCCCATTATCTTAGTTGACATTGTACATTATGGTTCCTAGAATTATTTCTGAGACAGTTGAAAAGTTTGCTGGGGGTGAAATGTGGGAGGGATAGATGGGTTAAGAGCCAACTGCAGCACAATACCTCAGAGATAATACAGTGGTGTCTTAGCAAAACTCTTGATGAACATTTGGTGTGGAAAGAGTGTCTTCAGGCTAAGACCCAGATGGTCTGGGCTTAAGGTAAGGAAAACTTAATTGCTTTGCATAAAAACATAGGTTTTCTATAGGCAGAACAGGAAGGAAGAGGGTAAAGATTCTCAGAGATAAAGAGATGCAAAAATTTGTGATAGAAAGAAATGACCACGTTTAAGATAAGAGGCAGGGGCTCTGGAAGATAAGGCATCCAAGAGATAGATCTTTGGGCTGACTTCTTTAAAGCTACTTAATAATAATTACAACAATTTTCATTGAAGCACTATTTACAATAGCCAGGACAAGGAAGCAACTTAAGTGTCCATCAACAGATGAATGGATAAAGAAGATGTGGCACATATATACAATGGAATATTACTCAGCCATAAAAAGAAACGAAATTGAGTTATTTGTAGTGAGGTGGATGCACCTAGAGTCTGTCATACAGAGTAAAGTAAGTCAGAAAGAGAAAAACAAATACTGTATGCTAACACATATATATGGAATCTAAAAAAAAAAAAAAAAGAAAAGGTTTTGATGAACCTAGGGGCAGGACAGGAATAAAGACACAGATGTAGAGAATGGACTTGAGGATGCAGGGAGGGGGAAGGGTAAGCTAGGATGAAGTGAGAGAGTAGCACTGACATATATACACTACCAAATGTAAATAGCTAGTGGGAAGCAGTTGCATAGCACAGGGAGATCAGCTCGGTGCTTTGTGACCATCTATAGGGGTGAGATAGGGAGGGTGGGAGGGAGACACAAGAGGGAGGGGATATGGGGATATATGTATACGTATAGCTGATTCACTTTGTTATACAGCAGAAGCTAACACAACATTGTAAAGCAATTATACTCCAATAAAGATGTTAAAAAAAATAATTATTACAAATTACTTGTTGATTGGCTCTTTACTATTTCTTTGTTGGCATGAACCTCCAAATTCAGTTAATTTCTGCTTGGAAAAATGACCATGTCAGAGCAGTGCTTTGAGGAAATAAAGGCCAAGGGTTTTTGTTTATGTGTTTGTTTTGTTCTCATTATTATTTGGTACAGAAAAGGGAACAACTAGAAGAAACAAGATAGGAGATTTGAGTGGAAACAGAATATTAGATTAATAAGGGATTATGAGAAATACAAGCTCCTGGAAGAATGTCCCAAAACACTGGGAAGTGGATGAATAACCCAGGTTGTCCATAATTTGTATATGAACATTTAATTCATTTTTATTTAGATGTCATCATTCAGCATAAACCCAAAGTCTTAAAGGCTTGGGGATTGCTTGGATAGCAATCTCAATATTTTCACTCTGGATTTTTAGAGATATTTTAATTAGCTGTAAGTAATTTCTTTGCAGGTAGGCATGGATCTTCAGAGTCTACACATAAAATCTAAAATCCTAAGGATTGTATATGTGACTTGTGGGCCCGAACTACTTCTCACCCACATTTCTTGCCTTTCCCTTTAAGACTTTTCAACAAACCTGTTTGCAGAAGAAAAATTTTCCCAAATTTAACCTGGAATAGAAATGATTTACAGGAGTGGGTCATGACACCATCTCTCTAGAAGAGAAAGAACACATGCTGGAGAAGAGAAATTATCTTCTAGAGTGGTAGAGTTCATAGAACCCTCCTTCTCAGGAGCAATTTGTATTCCTGGCAAAATGCTAAGTGATATTCTGCTGAACTCAAACAGGATTAATTCTTTTTCTGGGAACTTCACCCTCCCAGTTGAAGGTTAGCTAATTGTCAGTCAAGAATCCAATGGCCTTTAAGGAGATTTTCTTTTCTTTCTGTATCTAACATGATTATCTGTAATTAACAGATAATCCAACAAGTTTACTTATTCTTTCTCTTGTTCTACAAAATACCTACTAAGAGTAAACCCTTGAATTGGCCCATTCGGCCGTTTATAAAAGTATCTCATGCAAGACTGTAATAAAACTTTGACTCATACTTACAACCAAGCTGTCTGAAGTTTTCTTTAATACACATGGTAAAATATTTTGGTTGCTTCAAAGCAGCCAAATACAAATTTGAGACCTAAATAGTACAGGCAGCCAGGAGGCTAGAATTACATGAAATAAAAACAAACAAATCAAATCAAATATTTATTTGTGATCTGAGTAAATATACATATCTTAGAATTTCCTGTTGGAGTGTACTATAGATCTGTACCGTCTTATAGGTTAGCTATTGGGAACAGTGGCTATTGAGGATTTGAAATGTTACTTGTTCAATTGAGATTTGCTGTAAGGATAAAATACACATCTGATTTTTAATACTCTATTTAAAAACAGAATGCAAAATATCTAATAATATTTACATTGATTACATGTAGAAATACAAATTGGATAAAATTATGTATATTAGTAAAATTAATTTTACCTGGCTTTTTTTTTTATGTGACTTTAACTATGCACATGTAGCTTGTATTTGCAACACACATTATATTTACATTGGTTGGCACTATTATAGATAATAAGAGATTTTTTAATTGGGGTTTTTTTTTAATTTTTTTATTTTGTTCATTTGGTTTTTCAGTATGATTTCTAAGAGGGCTAGCTGTAAAAATTATGGAAAGAATTTTGACTTAACTTGGTATGGGATAATAATGAATGAAGCCCTCCATCTGATTGCAGACTAACAAAGTAAATAGATCCTAGATTAAAGCACAACAGTAATTCTGTGTTTCCTTTTGTTTAACAAATATTTACTAAATTTCAAATATACACTGAGCATGGTACTATATCCTGGGGTTACAGTGATAAACAATGCAGGTGTTTTTCTTTTCCTCTCCTTTTTGCAGAGTAAGTGGGTATCAGGCATCACACCTGTAACTACAAGCATGGGGAATATCATAAAAAGGATTTTAAGTGGTGCTACTCATGAATAACCAATAACCATTGATGAATAACCATAACTAAGCTGGAGAGTTTTGAAATGGACTCTCTGATTTAATATTTTTAAACCTGATACCTGAATGATCAATATATATTAGCTAAGTAAAGAGGGATCTTCGGTAAGGAAACTCTTCATTTAGGGCCATTCCTAGAGAGGAGTTCTGCCAAGAGCCATCAGGTGCTGAGGGATGAGTGTCCTGGTCCTAAAGGGAGAATCTGAGCAGAACAACACAGTGTTCACTACAGCATTTGTTAGGTTTGAGTTGCTCCAAAATGTCCAACTGTGGCTGTGTATTGGATCCAGAAGTAGATTAACTGTAAACTAATGAATCTCAGGCTTCAGGAGCTTTCTCTGGCAGGGGTCCCTACTAAGGCTCTGGGAAGGACACTGGCAGTGAGTTGGTAGGATCTTATATGTTTGTAAGTTTGCAAAAGTAGAATATTTTAACCACTATTTCTTCCCTCTCTATCTCTAACTTTCCTCTGAATTCACTGGCAAGGTCACAGGTATTTAGGGATTTGGCCACGGGGAAGATAAAGTAGGGATTCATCACGTTTCATAAACATAATCTTAGAAAGTTATATTTTTAAAATTTAGACTCGCTTTCAAGACTAGTTACTGTTAGCTATTCCAGCATGGGAAGGTCTTTCAGGAATAAGTCTGGTGTACATTATGACACAAAAGTGCAGCACCAGGGGTCATACAATAACATAAACATGTCCTTTGAAGCCTAGTGCCAGAAGCATGTGAATAATGGAGGAGCAATAAAGTTTAACATGTAAGGAACAAACATCTAATCTCTAGAAAATTATTCTAATCATTAGATGTACTGAATTGTAAACAGAAGAATCAGTTCTTATCAACACCTACTCAAAACAGAAGGTCTCTCCTGTCAAGGATATACTTGAGGTGGAAATGGTTCAGAAGAGAGGACTGTTCTGGAGAACATCATGGGTGTTATATGTGTCCAGCAAGGATCTCACCTAAGGGAAATGGAGGTTATAAGGAGAACTCCCAGAGAGCTTGACACAGGTTCTCAGGAGTTGGCAGAACATAGAGTTGCCCTTTGGTTCTGGCTAAGAAAGTCTAACTGTGAGCAAAAGCTCAGGAGTTGTCCTTTTCTGATATCAGAGCAAAAAGTAGAATGATGCAATCAAGATATACTTCCCCTATGTGCTGTCAGCATAAAGAGCTAGTTAGAAAAGAAGTATTGATCAAATCAAGGACACTGAAGTTGAGGTCCTAAGCAGAGAATCTCTGAGAAATCCACAAAAGTACTCGATGAAAGAACCATCAAAATGACATCTGATACCTTAG
Source organism: Eubalaena glacialis (assembly GCF_028564815.1). Lineage (NCBI taxonomy): Eukaryota > Metazoa > Chordata > Mammalia > Artiodactyla > Balaenidae > Eubalaena > Eubalaena glacialis. The sequence continues at coordinate 40,097,515 of NC_083720.1, read as the reverse complement.
GGGCACTGATGCTGGCTCACAACACTGTCAGCCATTTCCCTCAAATTACCTCTACTGCTGAAACTATCAGGGATATCAGTTGAATAATATGAGGTGGAAGAAAAAGAAAGAAGCCAACTTTCACCCACTGCCCACTGCAAACTCCCAAGGCTAAATCAGATCAGATCTAGGGCTTTAAACTGGCTAAGAGTTTTGAATATTTATTATTGTATTAGCCTAAACCAGAGTTATTTGATGATTCAACCAGAGCAGATTTTTAACGTCAGAAAAGAGTAGAAGGGTGGGAAGCATCAGCAAAGTTGTGGAATAGTTCTAAAATTTCAAACAGAAATAGAGAAAGTGCCATCCCAGAGACTGGAATTGAGGGAACAGCGGAAGAAAGAACAAAGCTAGTTATTATATACCTTCTCAAGCCCAGTTTGACAATAAAACAAGTTACACATATTTGAGTTCATTCAGATCTTAATTTTTCATCTTTGTGTATTGAAAAATTAGTTCAATGTTGGATATATACTGGTCACAGAATACGTTTTTAATAAATAAATGCTTTGTGTGTGTGTGTGTGTGTGTGTGTGTGTGTTATGTAATGTAGTGTTTGGGGGGGAGAGGTACTGAAAAGAAGTATCCTGTCTGACTTTGGACCTGGCTAAACACATGACCTTACCAGTTGGGAAGCTGGGAAGGTAATTTTTCACAGCTATAGGCACCGATGAAGTGCTAAACCCAGTAGGGTTCAGAGGTCTAAGAGGATGAATTTCTTATACTTTATCATCACTCATGAGTGGATATTTAACTACCAAGCTAATCACAAAAGGTTTACATCATCGGAATTAATGAGGAATTAAAACACTTGACTGAATCAAGGGAAATTTTTCAAAGTTATCTGCCATAGGCTATTGATCTCTCAGCAGTTCATTAAACACCTGAAGCAAACATTGCCCTGAGCCGGAAGGGCAATGGGTGGGAGCACAAGAGATTTACAGAGGAGCAGGGATGTGATCCATCAGTATCTTCTTTGTCTCTCCTTGTCCACCCCCACTCTCATCCCAGATCTCTTTTCTGTTGATGTGTTGACCTTCTTAGAAGGTCTCCTGTGATTAATGAAGTCAGATAACTATAAGAATGTTCAACACAGAGGTTTAGAAATCATGTAACCTGATGGTCCTTTTTCCTAAAGCTGTATTTGACCAGAGCAAATCCTGACTAAGGAATCAAACTGTGCTTTCCATAAACCAGATATTTACTATTTTTACTATTTTTCTAGTTTGACTTCCACACTCTCCCCTCTTTAAAGTCCAGAGTAAATCATGCCTCATGTGGAAAATCACTCACAGGCACCCTGTCTCATAGCCATATATTAACTGTTGCTAATTCCGTAATATAGGAGCTTCTTTAAAATATGTGGCAATATAGAAGGAAAGGGAAAGTGATACTTAAGCAAGAATAGAAGCTGAGTGTTATCTTGAAAGTTGATTAAAAAAAATCAAAGTCGTTTAATAATTTTTCAAGTATAGAAGAACCAACAGATATCAAATCTCCTAATGAAATAACAGTAGGTAACTAGTGCATGGAAGATCGATAGATACATAGATAGATATATAGATAAATTTATACTTATACTTTAATGAATGTATTTAAATTAATTTTATTCCTTTCTCCTGGATCATTGACCAGTTTAACATATATTTATTAGCCACCTATATTGTTAGGAAGTGTGCTACATAATTAAGGAGAGAAGATGAGTAGTAGGTAGCCATGACTTGAGGGATCACAGTCTTTAAGAGACAACAAGTGAACAGAGAATCATAAGACAGGTAAACTGAGATCCGATGGAGGCACTCTGCTTTCCGGGAATCTCAGTAGAAGGGTCGCCAGGGTTGGAGGGTGTTATGGACTGAATTGTGTCACCCTCTCCAAATCCATATGTTGAAATCCTAATTCTCAGGGCCTCAGAATGTGACTGTGTTTGAGATAGGGTCTTTTAAGAGGTAATTAAGGTAAAACGGGGTCATTAGGGTGGCTCTAATCCAGTACAATTTAGAGGACATTAGGACACAGACACACACAGAGGGAAGACCAGGTAAGGACACAGGGAGAAGAGGCCACTTAAGAGCCCAAGAAGCCTCAGAAGAGACCAAACCTACTGATACCCTGATTTTTTACCTTTAGCTTACAGGACTGTGAGACAATAAGTTTCTGTTGCTTAAGCCACCCAGACTGTGTTAATTTGTTACAGCAGCCCTAGCAAACCAATACAGAGGGCAAGTGTCTGTGAAGGGTATCCTAACTTTATCAGGTTCTGACATTATCAGTGGAGGCAGATTTAGGGGAAATGATAGTGTCTGTCTCCAAACCGAGAGAAAAATACATGCAAAATTCAGGCAATGAGAGAGAGCAGGGAACATTAAAAAACTCAAAGTGTGAAATGCAAATCAAAACCACAATGAGGTATCACTTCACACGAGTCAGAATGGTTGTCATCAGAAAGTCTACAAGTAATAAATGCTGGCGAGGGTATGGAGAAAAGGGAACGCTCCTACACTGTCGGTGGGAATATAAACTGGTGAAGTCACTATGGAGAACAGTGTGGAGTTTCCTTAAAAAATTAAAAATAGAACTGCCATATGACTCAGCAATCCCACTCCTGGGCATATATCCAGAAAAGACAAAAACTCCACTTGAAAAGATACATGCACCCCAGTGTTCACAGCACCACTATTTATACAATAGCCAATACATGAAAGCAACCCAAATATCCATTGACAGATGAATGGATAAAAAAGATGTGAGATATAGATAGATAGATAGATAGATAGATATCTATAATGGAATATTACTCAGCCATAAAAAAGAATGAAATAATTCCATTTACAGCAAAATGGATGGACCTAGAGATTATCATACTAAGTGAAGTAAGACAGAGAAAGGCAAATATCACATGATATCACTTATATGTGGAATCTAAAAAATGATACAAATGAACTTAATTACAAAAAATAAGAAATAGGCTCACAGACATAGAAAACAAATTTATGGTTACCAAAGGGAGAAGGGGAGAGAGGGAGGGGTAAATTAGGAGTCTGGGATTAACAGATACACACTACTATATATAAAATAAACAACAAGGACCTACTGTATAGCACAGGGAACTATATTCAATATCTTGTAATAACCTATAATGGAAAAGATTCTGAAAAAGAATATATATATTGAATTTTATATATATATATTGAATTATATATATATATATAAAATATATATATACTGAATTACTTTACTGTACACCCGAAACTAAGACAACATTGTAAATCAACTATACTTCAATAAAACAAAGCAAAACAAAACCCTAAGTGTATCTGACTGGAGGACAGAATGGGAATACGCATGGCAAGATGAATCTGGGCTCTCAGCAGGGTTCAGATCTCAGAGGGTAGCAAGTGGTTGGTTAACAGGAGCCACTGACTTCCTAGCAAGAAAATAAAAAGAGTCCTACAGTGTTGAGGATGATACACTGGCAAAGTTGAATTTCACCCTCTGCTTCATCTTTGGACATTTTGAACATTCTCTGCTTTGTGACTATTTGCTAACCTCACCTGTAATGGGGAAAGCCACATGACAGAACCCACAAAAAAAGCCACCTTTACAAAAGGACATTAATTTATTGGCAGAGATTCTGAGGGGTGCTAGAATGGACTGATCACAACAGATGGAGACAGGTCGCTTGAGAAAGTGAACAGCTTCATGTCTGTGTTTCTTTTTCACGATTTCAAATTTATAACAAAATTAATACAACTTATCACCAGAGATTGATGGCATTTTAAAAGCAATGAGTAACCAGAGGCGTGAAATGTTTTACTATATATCTGAACACAGTCATTAGTTAAAACAAGAAATGTTCTTTAAACTATGAGATGGATGACTGGACAAGTGAATAGAATTCAGCCGCTGGCTAATACTATTTGATAATACAACTGAGACTGTTATGTTTTATAAAGCAAGATTTGATCATATTAAGGAAGAAGCCCAAGTCATACTATATTGAAAGAAGAAGCCTTGAATAATGGTTAAATGCATGGATTATGGAACCACAGGTTCTCAGTTCAAATCCTACCTCTACCACGTATTAGCTGTTTAATCTCAGGAAAGTAACACAGCCTCTCTGTGCTTCATTTTTCTCATATTAAAGTCATTTCAAGAATGATGACAGCAAGCATTATGGGATGTGCCAGCTGCTGTAATAAATGTTTTATATATACATACATGTATTATCTTCTTTAATCCTCAGAACCTGTAAATATAAGCATTATCATTAACCCCATTTTGTTCATCAAGAAACTGGGACAGAGAGTGGTTAATTAACCAGCCCAAAGTCACACAGCTAGTAGTGACAAAGCTGAGATGTGAACCCAGATGATCTCTCTCCAGGGTCTATGCTTTCTTTATAATCTACTAGTTCCATAAGATTATTAGCACTATTATTGTTATTATTATAAATACTTATTATAGGCACACACTCTCCATTCAGTTAACTTACTCCATACCTAGGTGTTTTTGCACATATCTGATCTCACCTTATCCTGAGCCTTAAGCAGATTGTCTCGAACTAGACCTCGGTTCCCGTCTTCCTATCCAGCACTCTGGCTGGCACCTTCCTCCCGAAGGGTCTCAGTTCTCCAGAATTGCCTTCAGTTGTATGCTCACTTGTACCTGGATTTCGCTGTCGGATCAATGCTTCCTTGCTCAGTTCTTTGGTTTTGGTTCCAGGACATCTTCAATTTATTCATTTTCTTCCTTAAAGCTCCTTCACATCGGACCCATTTCACCCTCAACTCTGGGCCTGCTTCTTGCTCACTGGCACCAACTGACTTCTCCAACTACAAATGGCTTTCTTCCCCCTCCTCCCTTGATGTAAAACTTCATGTTTTCCAACACAATAAGGGAGTCCAGAATGTATAAATTCAGGTGGAATGCAGTCTGTGAGAGCCTGGGCTTTGGAGAAGGAAACCTTCAATTTGAACTTGACCCTATCATTTGTTAACTGTGTGACCTCAGATGAAGTTCTTGATGTCCCTGAACCCAGGTAACTTTTCGTACCATGTAGATGACATCAGCCCCGCCCTCAGAGAGTTGCCTTAAGGATTAAAAGAGGCAACATGCGCAAATGCCTGGGTGCAGGTCGCAGTACTCAGTAAGTCCTCAGTAAAGTGATATGTTTATTATTTTTAATTTTGCTTAAGGTAGTGTAATTTACATTGCCAGAACTATTAGATACACAAGTAACAAATGGCAAGGCACATGGGATAATAAATTTTTCCTGCTTAAAACCTGCAAAATCTTCTAATTACCTCCTAAATGAGTTCCTAAGTTGATATCTGCTTATCTCTTTTACCTCATAGCCATCTATCCTGCCATGCTTTATATTCCATAACAATGAATTATATTCTTCCTCAAAAAACACCATATGTCTTTGCATTTACAGAGTGCATTCCTTAATACTAAGAATCTCCATTCATTCATTTCCCAACCTGGAAAGGTCCTACTAAACCTTATGAATCCAACTCAAGTAAAGATCCCTCTTCTACCCTCTCTGAGAATCCAGGTTCACAATCTCCAACTGAAGCTGAACAAATGTTCCTCTCTGTGCAACCCGTGGGCCTTGAAAGTGCATCCAGTAGCATGCTCGTTCTGATAAATTTATACATTTTTAGTGATAGCCCTATCATTCTAGGTCTCACCTAGATTCTGAGTTCTTTATCCCATCACTGGTATGTCCTCAAGACTTGGTAAAGATTCCTGATACTTACCAGGAGTCCAAGTTTTGAATGAATGAATCAACGCATGAGAACTTTAATGAATAGCAGTAAATTAGACTACTTTTAAGGCACTTTCTGCCAAGTTCCAGCAGCTGCAACCAGAGATCACAGATAGAGGCGTTTCTCTTTATATTTTCAAGAATTTGATGTAAAGTTTCTGTGTTATCTAGTTTGCAGGTTGATATATATTACATATTAAGAATATGTGTGATCTTTACATAATTGGCTTCAATTTCCCTCTATAAATTGTGACAATTGGCATAAATGATACTCCGGGTTTTTTTTCCTAACACTATACCCATGTTGAGGCAGCACTGTGGAGTAGAAGGAATATGTGCTTTAGATCCACACTGCTTGTTAGCTGGATGGACTCTAGCTACTTAGTTTTGCTGAGGCAGTTTTTCTCCATCTTTAAAGAGGGTTTATAATCCCAATTTGCAAGGCTTTGTTAAAAATTAAAAATCATAATATTATACATTAATGTGCAGGATTTAAAAAGCACTAAATAAATAGAAAATATCACTACTATTAATTATTGATTACTATTGACATACTATTTCATTTTTAACATCTTTATTGGAGTATAATTGCTTTACAATGGTGTGTTAGTTTCTGCTTTACAACAAAGTGAATCAGCTATACATATACATATATCCCCATATCTCCTCCCTCTTGCGTCTCCCTCCCACCCTCCCTATCCCACCTCTCTAGGTGGTCACAAAGCACTGAGCTGATCTACCTGTGCTATGAGGCTGCTTCCCACTAGCTATCTATTTTACATTCGGTAGTGTATAAATGTCCATGCCACTCTCTCACTTCGCCCCAGCTTACCCTTTTCTACGTCTGCGTCTTTATTCCTGTCCTGCCCATAGGTTCTTCAGAACCTTTTTTTTTAGATTCCAGATATATGTGTTAGCATACAGTATTTGTTTTTCTCTTTCTGACTTACTTTACTCTGTATGACAGACTCTAGGTGCATCCACCTCACTACAAGTAACTCAATTTCGTTACTTTTTATGGTTGAGTAATATTCCATTGTATATATGTGCCGTATCTTCTTTATCCACTCATCTGTCGATGGACACTTAAGTTGCTTTCATGTCCTGGCTATTGTAAATAGAGCTGCAGTGAACATTGTGGTACATGACTCTTTCTGAATTATGTTTTTTTCAGGGTATATGCCCAGTAGTGGGATTGATGGGTCATATGGTAGTTCTATTTTTAGTTTTTAAAGGAACCTCCATACTGTTTTCCATAGTGGCTGTACCAGTTTACATTCCCACCAACAGCGCAGGAGGGTTCCCTTTTCTCCACACCCTCTCCAGCATTTATTCTTTGTAGATTTTTTGATGATGGCCATTCTGACTGGTGTGAGGTGATACTTCATTGTAGTTTTGATTTGCATTTCTCTAATGATTAGTGATGTTGAGCATCTTTTCATGTGTTTGCTGGCAATCTGTATATCTTCTTTAGAGTAATGTCTATTTAGGCCTTCTGCCCATTTTTGGATTGGGTTGGCTGTTTTTGTGATATTGAGTTGCATGAGCTTCTTGTAATTTTGGAGATTAATCCTTTGTCAGTTGCTTCATTTGCAAATATTTTCTCCCATTCTGAGGGTTGTCTTTTTGCCTTATGTTTTCTTTTGCTGTGCAAAAGCTTTTAAGTTTCATTAGGTCCCATTTGTGATTTTTTTGTTTTGTTTTGTTTTTTTTAATATCTTTATTGGAGTATAATTGCTTTACAATGGTGTGTTAGTTTCTGCTTTATAACAAACTGAATCAGTTATACATATACATATATCCCCATATCTCTTCCCTCTTGTGTCTCCCTCCCTCCCACCCTCCCTATCCCACCCCTCTAGGAGGTCACAAAGCACCGAGCTGATCTCCCTGTGCTATGCGGCTGCTTCCCACTAGGTATATATTTTACATTTGGTAGTGTATATATGTCCATGCCACTCTCTCACTTTGTCCCAGCTTACCTTTCCCCCTCCCCGTATCCTCAAGTCCATTCTCTAGTAGGTCTGCGTCTTTATTCATGTCTTGCCACTAGGTTCTTCATGACCATTGTTTTGTTTGTTTTTTAGATTCCATATATATGTGTTAGCATACAGTATTTGTTTTTCTCTTTCTGACTTACTTCACTCTGTATGACAGACTCTAACTCCATCCACCTCACTACAAATAACTCAATTTCGTTTCTTTTTATGGCTGAGTAATATTCCATTGTATATATGTGCCACATCTTTATCCATTCATCTGTGGATGGACACTAAACGTTGCTTCCATGTCCTGGCTATTGTAAATAGAGCTGCAATGAACACTGTGGTACATGACTCTTTTTGAATTATGGTTTTCTCAGGGTATATGCCCAGTAGTGGGATTGATGGGTCATATGGTAGTTCTATTTTTAGTTTTTTAAGGAACCTCCATACTGTTCTCCATAGTGACTGTATCAATTTACATTCCAACCAACAGTGCAAGAGGGTTCCCTTTTCTCCACACCCTCTCCAGCATTTATTGTTTGTAGATTTTTTGATGATGGCCATTCTGACTGGTGTGAGATGATATCTCATTGTAGTTTTGATTTGCATTTCTCTAATGATTAGCGATGTTGAGCATTCTTTCATGTGTTTGTTGGCAATCTGTATATCTTCTTTGGAGAAAGGTCTATTTAGGTCTTCTGCCCATTTTTGGATTGGGTTGTTTGTTTTTATATTGAGCTGCATGAGGTGCTTGTATATTTTGGAGATTAATCCTTTGTCAGTTGCTTCATTTGCAAATATTTTCTCTTATTCTGAGGGTTGTCTTTTCGTCTTGTTTATGGATTCCTTTGCTGTGCAAAAGCTTTTAAGTTTCCTTAGGTCCCATTTGTTTATTTTTGTTTTTATTTCCATTTCTCTAGGAGATGGGTCAAAAAGGATCTTGCTGTGATTTATGTCATAGAGTGTTCTGCCTGTTTTCCTCTAAGAGTTTAATAGTGTCTGGCCTTATATTTAGGTCTTTAATTCATTTTGAGTTTATTTTTGTGTATGTTGTTGTTAGGGAGTGTTCTAATTTCATTCTTTAACATGCAGCTGTCCAGTTCTCCCAGCACCACTTATTGAAGAGGCTGTCTTTTCTCCATTGTATATTTTTGCCTCCTTTATCAAAGATAAGGTGACCATATGTGCGTGGGTTTATCTCTGGGCTTTCTATCCTGTTCCATTGGTATATATTTCTGTTATTGTCCCAGTTCCATACTGTCTTGACTACTGTAGCTTTGTAGTATAGTCTGAAGTCTGGGAACCTAATTCCTCCAGCTCCATTTTTCTTTCTCAAGATTGCTTTGCCTATTCGGAGTCTTTTGTGTTTCCAAACAAATTGTTCAATATTTTGTTCTAGCTCCATGAAAAATGCCATTGGTAGTTTGATAGGGATTGCAGTGAATCTGTTGATTGCTTTGGGTAGAACAGTCATTTTCACAATGTTGATTCTTCCAATCCAGGAACATGGTATATCTCTCCATCTGTTTGTATCATCAATTTCTTTCATCACTGTATTATAGTTTTCTGCATACAGGTGTTTTGTATCCTTAGGTAGGTTTATTCCTAGGTATTTTATTCTTTTTGTTGCAATGGTAAATGGGAGTGTTTCCTTAATTTCTCTTTCAGATTTTTCATCATTAGTGTATAGGAATGCAAGAGATTTCTGTGCATTAATTTTGTATCCTGCTACTTTACCAAATACATTGATTAGCTCTAGTAGTTTTATGGTAGCATCTTTAGGATTCTTTCTGTATAGTATCATGTCATCTGCAGACAGTGACAGCTTTACTTCTTTTCCAATTTGGATTCATTTCTTTCTTTTTCTTCTCTGATTGCTGTGGCTAAAACTTCCAAAACTATGTTGAATAATAGTGGTGAGAGTGGACAACCTTGTTTTTCCTGATCTTAGAGGAAATGGTTTCAGTTTTTCACCATTGAGAATGATGTTGGCTGTGGGTTTCTCATATATGGCCTTTTTTATGTTGAGGTAAGTTCCCTCTATGCCTACTTTCTGGAGGGTTTTTATCATAAATGTGTGTTGAATTTTGTCAAAAGCTTTTTCTGCATCTATTGAGATTAACATATGGTTTTTATCATTCAACTTGTTAATATGGAGTATCACATTGATTGATTTGCATATATTAAAGAATCCTTGCATTCCTGGGATAAAACTGACTTGATCATGGTGTATGATCCTTTTAACATGCTGCTGGATTCTGTTTGCTAGTATTTTGTTGAGGATTTTTGCTTCTTTGTTCATCAGTGATATTGGCCTGTAGTTTTCGTTCTTTGTGACATCTTTGTCTGGTTTTGGTATCAGGGTGATGGTGGCCTTGTACAATGAGTTGGGGAGTATTCCTTCCTCAGCTATATTTTGGAAGAGTTTGAGAAGGATAGGTGTTAGATCTTCTCTAAATGTTTGATAAAATTCGCCTGTGAAGCCATCTGATCCTGGGCTTTTGTTTGTTGGAAGATTTTTAATCACAGTCTCAATTTCAGTGCTTGTGATTGGACTGTTTACATTTTCTATTTCTTCTTGTTTCAGTCTCAGGAGGTTGAGCTTGTCTAAGAATTTGTCCATGTCTTCCAGGTTGTCCATTTTATTGGCATATAGTTGCTTGTAGTAATCTCTCATGATCCTTTGTATTTCCGTAGTGTCAGTTGTTATTTCTCCTTTCTCATTTCTAATTCTATTGATTTCAGTCTTCTCCTCCCTTTTTTCCTTGATGAGTCTGGCTAATGGTTTATCAATTTTATCTTCTCAAAGAACCAGCTTTTAGTTTTACTGAACTTTGCTATTGTTTTCTTCATTTCTTTTTCATTTATTTCTGATTTGATCTTTATGATTTCTTTCTGTCTGCTAACTTTGGGGCTTTTTTGCTATTCTTTCTCTAATTGCTTTAGGTGTAAGGTTAGGTTGTTTATTTGAGATGTTTCTTGTTTCTTGAGTTAGGATTTTATTGCTATAAACTTCCCTCTTAGAACTGCTTTTGCTGCATTCCATAGGTTTTGGGTCGTCATGTTTTCATTGTCACTTGTTTCTAGGTATTTTTTGATTTCCTCTTTGATTTCTTAGTGATCTCTTGGTTATTAAGTAGTGTATTGTTTACGCTCCATGTGTTTCTATTTTTTACAGATCTTTTCCTGTAGTTGATATCTAGTCTCATAGCATTGTGGTCGGAAAAGATACTTGATACAATTCAATTTTCTTAAATTTACCAAGGCTTGATTTGTGACCCAAGATATGATCTATCCTGGAGAATGTTCCATGAGCACTTGAGAAGAAAGTGTATTCTGTTGTTTTTGGATGGAATGTCCTATAAATATCAATTAAGTCCATCTGGTTTAATATATCATTTAAAGCTTGTGTTTCCTTATTTATTTTCATTTTGGATGATCTGTCCATTGGTGAAAGTAGGGTATTAAAGTCCCCTACTATGATTGTGTTACTGTCGATTTCCCCTTTTATGGCTGTTAGCATTTGCCTTACATACTGAGGTGCTACTATGTTGGGTGCATAAATATTTACAATTGTTATCTTCTTCTTGGATTGATCCCTTGATCATTATGTAGTGTCCTTCTTTGTCTCTTGGAATAGTCTTTATTTTAAAGTCTATTATGTCTGATATGAGAATTGTTACTCCAGCTTTCTTTTGATTTCCATTTGCATGGAATATCTTTTTCCATCCCCTCACTTTCAGTCTGTATGTGTCCCTAGGTCTGAAGCGGGTCTCTTGTAGACAGCATATACATGGGTCTTGTTTTTGTATCCATTCAGCCAGTCTATCTCTTTTGGTTGGAACATTTAATCCATTTACATTTAAGGTAGTTATCGATATGTATGTTCCTATTACCATTTTCTTAATTGTTTTGGGTTTGTTATTGTAGGTCTTTTCCTTCTCTTGTGTTTCCTGCCTAGAGAAATTCCTTTAGCGTTCGTTGTAAAGCTGGTTTGGTGGTGCTGAATTCTCTTAGCTTTTGCTTCTCTGTAAAGGTTTTGATTTCTCCGTCGAATCTGAATCAGATCCTTGCTGGGTAGAGTAATCTTAGTTGTAGGTTTTTCCCTTTCATCACTTTAATCTCTTCAAATATTTTCTCAGTCCCTTTCTTTTTCTCTTCTTCTTCTGGGACCCCTACAATTCAAATGTTTATGCATTTAATGCTGTCCCAGAGTTCTCTGAGACTGTCCTCAATTCTTTTCATTCTTTTTTCTTTATTCAGCTCTGTGGTAGTTATTTCCACTATTTTATCTTCCAGCTCACTTATCCGTTCTTCTGCCTCAGTTATTCTGTTATTGATTCCTTACAGAGAATTTTAATTTCATTTATTGTGTTGTTCATCATTGTTTCTTTGGTCCTTAGTTCTTCTAGTTCCTTGTTAAACATTTCTTGTATTTTCTCCATTCTATTTCCAAGATTTTGGATCATCTTTACTATCATTACTCTGAATTCTTTTTCAGGTAGATTGCCTATTTCCTCTTCATTTGTTTGGTCTGGTGGGGTTTTACATTCCTCCTTCATCTGCTGTGTGTTTCTCTGTCTTCTCATTTTGTTTAACTTACTGTGTTTGGGGTCTCCTTTTCGCAGGTTCGTAGTTCCTTTTGTTTTTGGTGTTTGCCCCCAGTGGCTAAGTTTGGTTCAGTGGGTTGTGTAGGCTTCCTGGTGGAGGAGACTGGTGCCTGTGTTCTGGTGGATGAGGCTGGATCTTGTCTTTCTGCTGGGCAGGACCACATCCAGTGGTATGTTTTGGAGTGTCTGTGACCTTATTATGATTTTAGGCAGCCTCTCTGCTAATGGGTGTGGTTGTGTTCCTGTCTTGCTAGTTGTTTGGCGTAGGGTGTCCAGCACTGTAGCTTGCTGGTCGTTGAGTGGAGCTGGGTGTTTGCATTGAGATGGACATCTCTGAGAGAGCTTTCACCGTTTCATATTACGTGGAGCCAGGAGGTCTCTGGTGGACCAATGTCCTGAACTCGGCTCTCCCACCTCAGAGGCATAGGCCGGACACTCGGCTGGAGCACCAAGACCCTGTCAGCCACACGTCATTGTCTATTCAGCTATTCCAGAGAGGCAGAGTACATCAAGTTGATTGTGGAGATTTAATCTGCTGCTCCTGAGGCTGCTGGGAGAGATTTCCCTTTCTCTTCTTTGTTCACAGCTCCTGCGGTTCCGTTTTGGATTTGGCCCCGCTTCTGCGTGTAGGTCGCCTGAGGGTGTCTGTTCTTCGCCTAGTCAGGATGTGGTTAAAGTACCAGCTGATTAGGGGGCTCTGGCTCACTCAGGCCAGGTGGAGGGAGGGGTACAGAATGTGAGATGAGCCTGCAGCGGCAGAGGCTGGCATGACATTGCACCAGCCTGAGGCGTGCTGTGTGTTCTCCCTGGGAAGTTGTCCCTGGATCACAGGACCCTGGCAGTGGTGGGCTGCACTGGCTCTGGGGAGTGGAGGTGTGGATAGTGATCTGTGTCTGCACACAGGCTTCTTGGTGGCGGCAGCAGCAGCCTTAGCGTTTCATGCCAGTCTCTCGTGTCCACGCTGATAGCCGCGGCTCACGCCCATCTCTGGAGCTTGTTTAGGTGGTGTCCTGAATCCCCTCTCCTCACGCATCCCAAAACAATGGTCTCTTGCCTCTTAGGCAGTTCCAGACTTTTTTGCGGACTCCCTCTCAGCTAGCTGTGGTGCACTAGCCCCCCTTCAGGCTGTGTTCACGCAGCCAACCCCAGCCCTCTCCCTGGGATCTGACCTCCGAAGCCGGAGCCTCGGCTCCCAGCCCCCACCCGTCCCGGCGGGTGAGCAGACAAGCCTCTTAGGCTCGTGAGTGCTGGTCGGCACCGATCCTCTGTGCGGGAATCTCTCTGCTTAGCCCTCCGCACCCCTGTTGCTGCGCTCTCCTCCGTGGCTCTGAAGCTTCCCCATTGCCACCCCCCATCTCCGCCAGTGAAGGGGCTTCCTAGTGTTTGGAAACTTTTCCTCCTTCACAGCTCCCTCCCACTGGTGCGGGTCCCATCCCTATTCTTTTGTCTCTGTTTTTTCTTTTTTCTTTTGCCCTACCCAGGTATGTGGGGAGTTTCTTGCCTTTTGGGAAGTCTGAGGTCTTCTGCCAGCATTCAGTAGGTGTTCTGTAGGAGTTGTTCCACTTGTAGATATATCTGTGATGTATTTGTGGGAAGGAAAGTGATCTCCATGTCTTAGTCCTCCGCCATCTTGAAGGTCTCTCCTGACATACTATTGTGATATATCTGTATCTATCTATCTATCATCAAGAAAGAGAGAAAGAGAAAAATAAGTTGAAAGAGAGAGAAAACCAGGAAGAGTTACTGGAGACTGAAAATGTACCAGTAATATTTGTTAGATATAGAATCAGTTAAGTTTGCAAGCTTAGGGAACATAGATCAACAGACATTTTTAAGAAACAGAAAAAATAATGACCAGGGATTGCTTAATATTGAATTTCATTCATGATAAGAGGTGACAAAGAACAGAGTTAAAGTTCAACCAAATAGTCCGACTGAGTTATTTTGGCTAAAGTCCAACATCTTCATGATAATGAGAATACAATAAGAAAAGTCACAAATAAATTAGGAAATAAACTAAGTAGAAGTGAATCAACATATAGTCTACTTTTGTCTTGAACAGATACATGGGAAGGAATAAAGGAACAGTTTATATACTGAACCAAGAATGAGAATTTTGTATTCAGTAATTTCGTAAGCACTTTATGTTGGCAAAAATATTTCTTCCCTACTCCTGATATTTCCTTCCTTTTGAAGAAAGCTCAAATAATGTAATGTCCTGGCTTCTTTCAGCCTCTTTACCAGTGCAGTAAGTGTGGTTGCTCATCTTGTGCACTGCACATATCTAGGGATACCATTCACACTGTATTCTATTTAAATAGGTCCAGTGGAATAAGTCAGTACACAACTTGTACAGATGTACTCAGATGCCTGCCTTAAACTCTCTCTATACTTGGGCTGAGGAAATAACTTTTCTCACTGAAACTTGGCGTGCTTGGCTTTGTTCCTCTTCTTATCCTCTTGAGAAGGAGCCGCCTACAAAGAACACATTTTTCCTTGTTCCTCCATGCTGTAACTGTACAGAGTCTGCTTCCTTGTAGGGTGACCAGTAAGTGTGGCTAATTCTGATGTTTAGTGTTAGGAAATCCAATTTCTCACACATGTAAATTTTGTCCTCCCACCGACTCTTTATTATTAATGAAGGGAATACTTTGGCTCCTATTTGCTATTTATTTCTCAGTTAGTTCATGACCCAGGCATAGCAAAGAGGAATGTTGTTTATTTAGCTCTTTTCAAGTAAGTCTAATGTGTGCCTTATGGACCTTGAGAAATGAGCAAGGTGTAAAATTTTGTAGAATAAATTACGCATGGAATGATTTGGGCTTTGGGCATGGTTTGAACAGATGGCTATAAGCTTTGTTAGTAATTTCCTAAGCATAGACCATGTTGATTTTTCATAAATCCTAGTGATTTGCAGCCAGCATTGCACAACAGCTGATTTTTCAGTTGTAGAACTGGCTTTATGAATGTGTGGCTTGGGTATGTGGTATTGAACCTTTGCTGTATTTTGACTTTAGCAGGTTACTGCAGTGAATGGAGGCAGTGACTAGAATGACCCAACTCACATGCAGGGTCTTCTCAAACCCCGACAAATGTGTGGACTGCCTCAGCAAGCAGGTTAGAGCACCTCAACCTTGCCCTTTACTTAGTTTATGTGTGTAAAGAGCGGGGACCATGGTTACTAGGGGCTGCCCTCATAGGCTTTGGTAATAAAAAGGAAGCAGAGGCAAGAATTTGATTGGAGAGAACAGATTGTCACTACAGAACTTTCCAGCATCAGTAGCTGAAGAATATGTGCTGTGTTTGGTCTGAAATGAATGAATTGTGGATTGTTACAGAGCACAAAGGATGTTCTGGCTGTAAATCGTTAGCACCAGCCCTAGGTAGGAGACTGCATTGGTCTCCCCCAATTTCAATAAGGATTCAATGCCAAGGAGGGAAATTTCAGGGCTGGAACCAGCTCAGGCTTCTCCACAGGGTCAAGCATCAAGCCACTTAACCCTTCCAGTTCTCACCATAATCTGGTGTCAAGCTAGTACTGTATTGCTTAATTACTCATATGGAAGGAAATCCTAAGAAGTAAAATTTTTTTAAGTCTTAAAACTTCCAAAAATAAATGAACGAGAAACAGCCTTAGTAATGAAGGACTGAAAATGCCTTCTCCTAAGAGTGGGTGGTAGATCCCACATTACTTTGTAGAGCCCCGATTCAATTAAGCACTATTTGCCTGAATCAGGAGGCTCCATGCAGACATGGGAAAACAAGGCAAATACTCTTCTGATCTACCAGGCAGTATTCATAAGTGGATTTTATTGATACAGTAAATAGTGCCAAAATTAACCTCTTGCTGAGAGAGTTGCCCAACTGAGTTTTAATTCCAAGTCTTAGGTAGCAGGAAATTGACATAAACTGCCTGGTATCCCAGCAAGATCCCACCAAGGCATACATCTTCTTTCAGGATAATCATAAGTCTCTGCTATGGTCTTTAGCAACACAAAAGATTGGCTTGAAAACAATTTTGTCTGAGATAACTCTTTAAGAGCAGGGATTACTTTGTTTTTCTAATCCTGGGGATATGATGCCAGTGCTGTGATAATCTTGTTTTTCATAATAACTCCTGGGAATATTTAAAATAATGAGGAACACCAGTGACTCGGTGTTGAACAAATACAAGTCTGAGGCCATGAAGGAGGAGATAATATTTTAGTGAGAAAGAAGCCAATATTCAAATTAAAAGAACACTGTTTCTACCAACATGCTGAGAACTGTTCCAACTGAGACTGAATGGACTAAAAATTAAGTACTTTATAATCTTTGGAATTTTAAATCACTAGCATAAGGAAAATTAATTAATTTATGGAAATTTAATTCTTAATTCTATGGAAATTTAATATATTTGGACTTTTACTTGCAAAAGAATTTAATCTCCCTCTTAATATTTCCCCAGTAAGAGTATATTAGCAGAGTGTTTATATTCAAATTTGGGCAATCTCTTTATTGAAATTTTGTTATTGGAGTATAATTATGTCATCAAGCATACTCTCAAAACAGATCTCATAACAGACTATGTTGAGCAATGTTGTTGGGAAAAAATGTAGACAGGAAAATCAGCTAGAGATTGAATGTTCAGCCCTGTAGTTGATTTAAGTAAAGTGCTCTTCCGACCCAGTTTAGAGTCTCTGGGCAGGAGATGCTGGGGGAGTCAGCTCTCATCACAGTCCTCCTGAATGTTACTCCAAGGTGTAGTGTCGGCATTGGCGGAGGGAGGGGCCCACGCAGGTCTGGAAAGAACTGGCTTGTTAAACTTTCACTCTCCTCCCCGGTCAGGGAAAACAGTGTTAAGAGACCAAAATGTAGAGGAAGGCAAAAGGGAAATACTTCTCCCCTGTTCCTCATATTTCCTTCCTTGTGGAGCGAGATCAATTAGTGAAACACTCCTAGCTTTTCTCTGTTCCATTATTCACTACATTATGGAGAAATTGACTAATCTTGGATTAATTTGGGAAATAATAAACTGTACATCCTTGGCACCATTCCTCCTTTTCCTTTTGGAAGAGTCTGAGTTCTCTTCTGTTCCTTTCAGTCATGTATCGTACAGTTTTCTCTCCCCAGGAGCAGAGGTTTGTAGGGGTCTAGTGATACCTGTGCATGGAAGAGTAAGTCTTTCTAATTTGGGGAGGGGGCCAATCCTGGGGAGTCTACCTGCCAGGACAAATGAACTACATCCTCCAAACTATGATGTGTCACTAATAAAGATGATATTTTACTTTCATCTAATGATTAGTTTATTTTCAATGATTGTTTCTTCTGGGCCAGCCTACATAGATAGAGGGTGGGGGTAATTTCAGGGTCTTGCAGGAAAGGAAAAGGGTCCAAAATAAGTGGAGTCTTGTCACCTGGAATGGGTACACCCCATGGATGGGACAATGAGGAGAGAGACTGGAGTGGGATTAGGCCAGGATTATGTGGGATGTGATCATTTAGAAAGCTCTTTCCATTTGGAAATAGCGCTGAGTCAGCATTAATTGTCTCTGTGTCAAGCTCAATGGAAACAATGCTGAGAATGGAACTGAATTGGTCTAATTTCTATGTGTGACATCACCTCAAGCTGACTTCTAGTGAGAAATAAATCCTGAGTCCGTTTTACTGATACTTCTTAGCGCTGAATGAATTTCACAATAGACCAAGTCCTGGGGGAGGTAAAGCCAGTCTCCCTAAGGCAGATCACGGTGAGATATTTTGTGACTGTACAACCTCATACACGATGCTTAGTAAAAGAACATAAAGATAGCTGAGCCATCCTCATCCATCAATGTCTTTTTGCCCAAATTTGAACTCACTTGGAGCAATAACAAACTACTTCTACCTTTGAATACATTAACTTCAGGCCCAGGCTGATGTATGTGGAGAGTGAGACAAACGACAGTTAACTGTCTCACTTCTCTCTGCTGGTCTGACCAGTACAAAAGGAAACAGCATTATCATCTTTTATAGGGTAAACATATTCCTCTTAATTCAGCCAAGTATGTCCCCAAAACCTTCTTGTATATTACCATACTGATGCACCTTCTATGTGGAGAAGGAGCAATGGGCCTGCAGTCTTGTGGAGTCTAGTCTAGGCTCTGATACATACTATTGTATCTTCCAATGAGTTTCCTAGCATCTTTAAACCTTGTTTTATTATTTTCATATATGAAAAGCCTTATGTTAGCCACATATTTGTAACCATAAATGATAAGACTATAGACTCTGAAGCCAGACTGCCTGGGCTCAAACCCTGACCCTGCCTCTTATTAGCTCTGAATCCTTTGCCAAGTTAAATGACTACTCCATGAATCTGTCTCCTCATCAGTAAAATGGAGATAACAAATGTCTCTTTATATTGCAAGATTATTCCAATAATTAACAAACAGTGAATAAATGTAAAGTTCTCAGAATAGTGCCTGGCATGTGATTAGTCTCAAAAACGTGTTGTTATTAGTAGTGACAAGATAAAACTCAAACTCCTTTGTGTGTCACTGAAGACTCTTCACAATAATGAATTAATCTTCTATTGATGTCTGCTGCATCCATACCCCAAGGATCATTACCATCTCTAAGTATCATGAGAGCAGACCATGTCAAATCCCTTGCTGTATTTCTAGTATCTAATCATGGTATCTGTATACATGTATATTGAGTTAGTGAATTAATTCATACCACACCCAAATCTACCTTGTTCTTGATCCTTATCAGTGACATCCAGATTCCATGTTTATAGATTCATGAAAAACACTCTCTGGTGGTCCTCTCCCACTTCTTTTCCAAAATAAATTTTACCTGTTCTTCAAGGTCTATTTCAAAGGTCATCTGTTTAATGAAACTGATAAGGTAACACGATGCTTTAGCTGGAAAAGGCATCACTGTTCTGAAATGAGAAAGAAATGAGGATCGGAGACAGAGCAACTCTTTCTAGAAGTTTAAAAAAAAAAACTTCTAGATGGAGCCCAGAAATTTGGAGCAGTAGCTGCAGGGGTATATACAGTTCGTGGTGGTCCTGAGGAAGGTTTGGGGGCTTTAGTCATTCCATTCCCCTCAAATGTCCTTTAGCCCATCCAGAAAGTCCCCGTGGTGTATTTATACTCTGATAGGAAGAACTAACAATTTATTAATTATGAGTGGAGTTCACAGAGAAATAATTTGAATACTTTGTGTTTTTTTATTGTTGTTTTTTTTGATCTGTAACTCACACTCTGAGGTACACCAATATGCTTGATATACAAATAGAGCGTCAAGACAAGTTCCCCAAATCTTGGTCTTACCATACGCCTCCTCTTACATCCAATAAAGAAATTTTGGTTCCACCGCTGCTTAAGGGTGGAAAAAAATGTCTTTTAACACAAAAGACCTGGCACTATGCTTATATACACATTAAAACAGAAGAAAATATAAGTTGCTGTCCCATTATTCCTTTGACTTATGTAGGAAAAGTATTAAAGCCCTCATAGTATGAATAAGAACATGAAAGCACAGAGGTTCAACAACAAGAAAAAGAAAAAGTAACAAGTTGAGTGAAGGGCAAAAATGAGAAGCCTGTTCTAATTACTACAAACTTTATCTTTTATTCACAGTATTTTAATGTTAATGGAAAGTAATCTGTAAATTTTAATTCCATAGTCTTGAAAATTTAAACCAAAGCACTGCCAAGTCTTTGTTATTAATAACCGCTCATGAATATTATGGCAAGAATTAGTTTTTTGCCCTGTAGTTATAGTTGCGTTTCCACATCCAAGCTGGCCTTTAATTTCTTAAACTTTATTTTGGCTATGGAGAAAAATATCAGAAAAAATGTTTAACAGTTACAGGATTAACCCAGCAGAAAGATTTGGGCTATTAATCAGAGATTGGACCTTTAGCCCACATATATAAATACTTTTTATATGATGAAAAGTTCAAGGAGCTGAAGTCTGGAAAAGTCAATTGTTCTTAAGGATACTTTAAAGGAGAGAGGACCCAGTGTTTGCACCAACTGGGAACTATTCTATGTGTCTGAAATGGGAACTTTTTTCACTGTTTAATGCTCTAGAAAGTATCAATGTGATAATGTCTCTTTTGAATTCTTTTCTATACTGAGTATGTATTATGTGCCCGCTACTGTTTTAAATACATGGTGTAGAACCCCCAACAGCCATGTCTTTTCTTTATGATCCAAACTTCACTGGTCATACTTGTTGGCACAGGGGTGGACATCTGATCATCTGACCCAACAGATATCTCAGGGATTTTCAAAGTGGAACCAAAGACAGAGAGTGAAGCTCTTTTCAGTAATTTCAGCTACATGGCGAGTGGCTTGGGTGTCAGTAGTAGTCATAAGTTTCAGCGTGTCAGGAAAAAAAGAACATGAAACAGACATGCAAAGACATGCAAGAGATACATAGAGAGATCTCTGGAGTTCTTTTTTTTTTTTTAATTAATTTATTTGTTTATTTTTGGCTGCGTTGGGTCTTTGGTGCTGCACACGGGCTTCCCCTACTTGTGGCGAGCGGGGCGCACTCTTTGTTGTGGTGCGCGGGCTTCTCACTGAGGCGGCCTCTCCCGTTGCAGAGCACGGGCTCTAGGCACACAGGCCTCAGTAGTTGTGGCTCGCGGGCTCTAGAGCGCAGGCTCAGTAGTTGTGGCGCACGGGCTTAGCTGCTCCGCGGCATGTGGGATCTTCCCAGACCAGGGCTCGAACCCATGTCTCCTGCATTGGCAGGTGGATTCTTAACCACTACGCCACCAGGGAAGCCCGAGTTCTTAAAATCTTTGGAATCCAATATGTTTTCCTTTTTTAATAAAATACTTCAAGTTCACTTTCTGCCACTCTCAATCAAAATATCCCGTATTTATTCAAGAGTCTAATAGGTTCAGGGAAGAAAATGTACAGCACAGTGTGGTAAGTGTAATAATAGAGGAAATTCTAGGGTAGTGTGAGTGCTTAGAAGATAATTTTCTATTCCTACTCCAGCACTGGGGAAAATAACATATCCAGAGAGATGTGCTAGTTATTATATTTTGTTTGGTTTTAATTTGTTGTTTTAATTTTTTTATGGGGGAAGTCTGGTGATGTGGGTGGAGAAGGATACAGGATAGGTATAAGTGGTAGGAGATAAGACTTCAAGACACTGTATCATAGCTCTTATTTGTAAGCAATGTAGTGCAATTTATATTGGATTAACCATAATGGCTCACTTACTTGAAGATTTATTATTATAGGAATAAACCTAGTTAATCTCTGTTAATGACTGATTCGTCTGGCTTCATATCATTTTTTTTTCTACAGGGTGGATGGGTCATCCTGATGTAGATTATCATGGAATATGGTCAACACAACCCAAGTGATTGCTTTGGGGATTGACACATATCCTAAATCAGCCCAATCCAAATTCACCCTGGGATGGTTCTAATATCAGTTCCAAAAGCCTCCCATGTTGGTGATCATGGGATGAGAAGCTGGGGAAGCATTTGGCCATATTCTCTAACATGTGAAAAATTATCAATCTGCAGCAGGTGGGTAAGAGCCCAGCACAGAGAAAAAGGGCAGAGCTATGAGAAGGCAGAGCTTGGAATCTACGTACCCACTTAAGCCTGAGGTGAGATCCACCACATCTTTCTTAGTGATAAAGCTAATAAAATCCTATTCTTTGATTAATCTTGTTGAATGTCAATGAAAGAATATCAATTACATACTGGGTACTGAAGAGTACATCAATGTGTTTCTCCTGTTGAGTACATATGTCTTTACTTTGCAAATCATGTTATAAAATGAATTTAAGAACTGAGAAACAACATAGATGTCATGTGTCCCAGATGCCATTGTTTTACATATAGGAAAATTGAGGAATAAACCAGGCATGTTGCTTGCCCCAAATCAAAATGTGAATTGCTGGTAGAGCAATCACCTCTTTAGCAATTAGTAAGCTAGTCTATTTCAAAATTTGTACTATACATGTTATAATTAATTGTGTATGATTGCATATACACACACACACATATATACACACACACACATATCAAATTGAATGCAATTTGTGCTGCTGATGACAGCTCCACTTGACTTTAGAGTGGTTACTTTGCACAGTGAGAACAGAATATATGAGGACTGTGGTGTTTTTTTTTTCATTTAACAGTTTTAATTAAAACCATTCAAAAATATCCAAAATAGACAAAATAGCGTAATAAAAAATGTAGTTATCTTCCAGATTCTGTAATAATCATCTCATAAAAAATCTTGCCTCATATGTATTTCTATCCGTCCTCTGTATGAGGACTTTGGAGTCAACTCGTTGTAGCTCCTTGGCCTGACCTCACTGAGAACAGAGAAGGGCTCAGTTCAGGAGCAGAAGACCCAAAATATGTACCTCATATCATTTTGTCTATAACTTTTTTCAACAATTTAAGTTTTTGGTTTTTTTTCTCTTGAAGATGACTCATCAAGGTCCAGGTGATTGCTGAAGCTCATTATCTGGGGCATGATATCACTGCTGGGTAGAACATTTCTTTGAGAAGTGTCACTACTGCGTCTTCTCACTTTAAATAGCAGACTTGGTTCAGATTTGAAAACACTAGGGTCCACCACCCCCCCTTCATTTAAGCTGATTATGATTAAGCAGGCTGAGAAGAATTTAACACTGATAAGCCTCTGGCAGTGAGGACAGAACTCCTTCATGTTTAGCAGTTAACACCAAAAACATCAGCACTTAACAATAGGATCAAACTTTCCTTTGACACCAAGAGGTTATGATGATAACCTAATTGTTTTCCCTCTCCCAAAGATTTAAGGAGCTGCTGCTCTTACCCAGCGGCATGAAGCACATGGAAAGAACTTCAAAATCTGACCATGTTCCATGTTCCTATTAGGAAATATATTTAAAAGGAAACACAAATGAAAAACTTAAAATCTCAAAATCAAATTTAAAGAATTTAGAAAAGTTGCATTTTCTCTAAAAGTCACAAAGACGATGATGCAGGAGAAAGAGCTGTTATTTTAGAAAAAAATAGTCCTAGAATTTTTTTTAAAAAGTAAATAAAATCTGCTTTACTACTTTTTTTAAACTAATTCCTGGAATGTTACTTAATTTTTTGAGCACAATTCTCATTTATCTTAGTTTAGGATACTCAGAAATCAAAACTGAGGCAAAAATTGATAGCAATTATTTTATAAAGGCATGCAATATCAGGGAAACAGATGTCAAGTAAAGAGAGAGTGCGGTAGGGAAGGAGGGAGTGTTATCGACATCAACCAATTGCTTGCATGTGGGGCCGCCTTCCAAGAGGTCATATGAACTGCCTTTTCTTAGAACAGTACATCTGAAGAGAGCTAGAAGACATTAGCCATAGAAGAAGAAATATCCACAGACTCCAGTTTCCCGCTGGTCAAGTTCATGCTGCAGGCCATTAACTCATGGGCTGCACATGTGTGGGCACAGAGCAGAGCCTGTCACACCTCAGTGACAACATGGAAGAGGCATGTGACACCAGCAATGGGTGAGGCCTCTTGGGTCCATGGAATCTACATTTCAGCTCATAGACTTTGATGTTTAAGTAGTAACTGGGATGAAACAAGTACTTAAATGGCCAAGGAGACAGATGAAGGCACAAATATCTGAGACGGTGGGAGACAGTTATCTATCTGATCTTAAAGAGTTGTTCTAAGAATTAAGTAGGACAACATGCTAAGGACTCCATCTATAGTAGGTATTTTATATGTATCATGTAACCAGAATGTTCTGCTTCTTAGAAAATCACTTATGAAGTATTCCCGAAAAAGTGTTTAACATAATCAAAAGGAAACAATTGGAAAAATTCAGAATGTGGGATAGTCTACAAGTCAACTGGCCTAGAGTCTTCTAAAAAGTCATTATGAAAAAGTAAAATTAAAACAATACAAAACATCTAGATTAAATTCTAGAATTAGTTTATACATTAAAAGAACCCAAAAAGACATAACAATCACATGTGATATGTGAACCTTGATTGGATCCAGAAATTGAAAAATGAAAATAACTGTAAGAGAAATGGTTAACTGGCGATTTGAATATCAATTGTATATTAGGGTTACTAGAGTTAGCAAATAAAAATATAGGACATCTAATTAAATTTGAGTTTCATAAAACAATGTAGTTTAGTATTGTATTTTAATATAAGTGTGTGCCATTCAATATTTGGGATATACTTATACTAAAAAGTTGTTATTTATCTGAAATTCAAATTTAACTCAGTGCTGTGTATTTTATCTGGCAACCTTACTGTATACTCAATGATACTATACAATTGTTATTTTCTTAGATCTGTTAATGCTATTTAGGGGTGAAATATCACAGAGTCTGAAACTTTGTTTCAAATTATTCTAAAAAAATATGTTTAATATTAACACTACATAAATCAAGGTTAAGGATATACTGATTTTAAATTTATTTTTCTATAATGTCATCTGTAAATTTATTTTTAATGAAAAATTGTTAAAAAAGTTAATCAACTCATGACCCATTCCACATAATCTATTTCATTTAAAGTTAGCAAGAAAAATGAGTATTTCAAGTGTTTCTTCTTTACCATGTAGTTAATCAAACTATGTTTCAGGCTATTTTGAAAGGCAAGGATCGATTTAGGAGAAATCAATTTCATTTGAGAGAAAATGAAAAAAGTAATAATACAAAAGATTTTTTAAAAGATATTTAGGGGCTTCCCTGGTGGCACAGTGGTTGAGAATCTGCCTGCCAATGCAGGGGACACGGGTTCGAGCCCTGGTCTGGGAAGATCCCACATGCCGTGGAGCAACTAAGCCCGTGAGCCACAATTATTGAGCCTGCGCGTCTGGAGCCTGTGCTCCGCAACAAGAGAGGCCGCGATAGTGAGAGGCCCGCGCACCGCGATGAAGAGTGGCCCCCGCTTGCCACAACTAGAGAAAGCCCTCGCACAGAAACAAGACCCAACACAGCCATAAATAAATAAATAAATAAATAAGGCATGACACAAATTAGGCAATGTGAATACCATCAAGCTTTCATCATCATTTTAAAAAAAAAAGATATTTAATAATTTTGATCTAATTATCAAAGGTAGAGTTGATGGATACATTATGTTCAATCACCCATAAAACAATAACAAAATGTGATTAGATTTCTTTGTCATAAAGCAATCATCAACAAAAAACTGATTCTCACACATTATGATTTCTGATGACCAATAATAGCAATACCACATTCTTCTAAATAGCTAGTGTACCACAATTTTAAAAGAAATCAGAAAATGTATAATGGAATAATAAAGAAAATATATGAGAGCAAAATTTGTGAAACACAACCAAAGTGAATTAAACTAAATCAAGAAGAAGGAAGAGAATAACAAAAATAGAAGCTAAAACTAATGAAATAAAACAGTAAATAATCAAAAGAGGGTGATAAAGCCAATATGTGGCTCTTAAAAAAGAACAAATGGTAAATCACTGTCAAGAGTAATAAATAAAAATAGAAAGGTGTAAAATAAAAATACTAATAAAAAAGAAAATAAAACTATAGATATGTTAGTGATCAATGGGATATTATGAAAATTATATGCCAATCAATTAAAAACCTAGATAATATTTATATAGAAAACTCAACTTAATGCAACTATTTCTATTTTTAAAAAATGGACTAGTTTAATAGCCAAAAAGAAAACTGAGTCAATAGTTAAATCCTCTGCCACAAATGAAACACTAGACCTAGATGTCATTACAAAGAATTTTAACCATACAATTGAGGGCAAGATGATCACTTTGGTGGTAACTGCATTCCTCTTTCAAAGGCTCCAGTTGGATGACCCTTTCCTACATGGAACAGTCTTCCTGCTTCCTAATACCCACCCCCTTACCCCTGCAGCTATAAGTGCTTCATCCTATTGGAAAGCCCAAGGGTAATCCATCATCCATTGTTGATTTCCTTTACCCTGTCCACACATTTATAAAAAGTCCCTTCATTATCCTTTTCTCTGTAGTCCATCACTCCTTTTTTTTTTTCTTCTAGGACCCTGGCCAATCAAGGTGCCAAATGAACAAACTGACAAAAAAGATAGGAACCAAGACAGGGGCTAATTAGTTTTTGTTTGTTTGTTTATTTTTTAAGCTTTGTACTTTCTGGCTCATATGGTAGCTCTTTTTTTTTTTCTATCTTATTTTTAACATCTTTATTGGAGTATAATTGCTTTACAATGGTGTGTTAGTTTCTGCTTTATAACAAAGTGAATCAGCTATACATATACATATATCCCCATATCTCCTCCCTCTTGTGTCTCCCTCCTACCCTCCCTATCCCACCCCCCTAGGTGGTCACAAAGCACCAAGCTGATCTCCCTGTGCTATGCGGCTGCTTCCCACTAGCTATCTATTTTACATTTGGTAGTGTATATATGTCCATGCCACTCTCTCACTTCGTCCTAGCTTACCCTTCCCACTCCCTGTGTCCTCAAGTCCATTCTCTAAGTCTGCGTCTTTATTCCTGTCCTGCCCGTAGGTTCTTCAGAACCTTTTTTTTTTTTTAAGATTCCATATATATGTGTTACCATATGGTATTTGTTTTTCTCTTTCTGACTCACTTCACTCTGTATGAAGTACAGATAACTCAATTTCGTTTCTTTTTATGGCTGAGTAATATTCCATTGTATATATGTGCCACATCTTCTTTATCCATTCATCTGTCGATGGACACTTAGTTTGCTTCCATGTCCTGGCTATTGTAAATAGAGCTGCAATGAACATTATGGTACATGACTTTTTGAATTATGGTTTTCTCAGGGTATATGCCCAGTAGTGGGATTGCTGGGTCATATGGTAGTTCTATTTTTAGTTTTTTAAGGAACCTCCATACTGTTCTCCATAGTGGCTGTATCAATTTACATTCCCACAAACAGTGGAAGAGCGTTCCCTTTTCTCCGCACCCTCTCCAGCATTTATTGTTTGTAGATTTTTTGTTGATGGCCATTCTGACTGGTATGAGGTGATACCTCATTGTAGTTTTGATTTGCATTTCTCTAATGATTAGTGATGTTGAGCATCCTTTCATGTGTTTGTTGGCAATCTGTATATCTTCTTTGGAGAAATGTCTATTTAGGTCTTCTGCCCATTTTTGGATTGGGTTGTTTGTTTTTGTGATATTGAGCTGCATAAGCTGCTTGTAAATTTTGGAGATTAATCCTTTGTCAGTTGTTTCCTTTGCAAATATTTTCTCCCATTCTGAGGGTTGTCCTTTCATCTTGTTTATGTTTTCCTTTGCTGTGCAAAATCTTTTAAGTTTCATTAGGTCCCATTTATTTTTGTTTTTATTTCCATTTTTCTAGGAGGTGGTTCAAAAAGCATCTTGCTGTGATTTATGTCATAGAGTGTTCTGCCTATGTTTTAAGGAATCTTCTTAATGTTCTCCATAGTGGCTGTACCAATTTACATTCCCAACAATAGTGTAGGCGGTTACCCTTTACTCCACACCCTCTCCAGCATTTATTGTTTGCAGAGTTTTTTATGATGGTCATTCTGATTGGTGTGAGGTGATATCTCATTGTAGTTTTGACTTGCATTTCTCTAACAATTAGTGATGTTGAGCAGCTTTTCATGTGCCTCTTGGCCATCTGTATGTCTTCTTTGGAGAAATGTTTATTTAGATCTTCTGCCCATTTTTTGATTGGGTTGTTTTTTTGATATTGAGCCACATGAGCTTTTTGAAAATTTTTGAGACTAATCCCTTATCAGTCGAGTTGTTTGCAAATATTTTCTCCCATTCTGTGGGTTGTCTTTTTGTTATGTTTATGGTTTCCTTTGCTGTGTAAAAGCTTTTGAGTTTAATTAGGTCCCATTTGTTTATTTTTGTTTTTATTTCTATTACTCTGGGATTTATGTCAGAGAGTGTTCTGCCTATATTTTCATCTAAGAGTTTTATACTATCCAATCTTACATTTAGGTCTTCAATCCATTTTGAGTTTATTTTTGTGTATGGTATTAAAGAATGTTCTAATTTCATTTTTTTACTTGTAGCTGTCCAGTTTTCTCAGCACCATTTATTGAAGAGACTGTCTTTATTTTATAGTCTTGCCTCCTTTGTCATAGATTAATTGGCCATAAGTGTGTGGGTTTATTTCTGGGCTTTCTCTCCTGTTCCATCGATCTATACTTCTGTTTCTGTGTCAGTACCATACTGTTTTCATGACTGTAGCTTATTATCCAGCAATCCCACTCCTGGGCATATATCCAGAGAAAAACATGGTTTGAAAGGATGCATGCACCCCAATATTCTTTGTGGTTTTTTACAGTAGCCAAGACATGGAAGCAACCTAAATGTCCATTGATAGATGAATAGGTAAAGAAGATGTGGTACATATGTACAATGAAATATCACTCAGCCATTAAAAAGAATGAAATAACGCCATTTGCAGCAACATGGATGGACATGGAGATTATCATACTAAGTGAAGTAAGTCAGACAGAAAAAGACAAATATCATATGATATTGCTTATATGCAAAATCTAAAAAAAACGATACAAATGAACTTTTTACAAAATAGAAACTGACTCACAGACTTAGAGAATAAACTAATAGTTACCAGGTTGGGGGAGAGGGACAGATTGGGAGTTTGGGATTGACATATACACACTGCTATATTTAAAATAGATAACCAACAAGGACCTATGGTATAGCAGCAGGGAACTCTGCTCAGTATTCTGTAATAACTGAAATGGGAAAAGAATTTGAAAAAGAATAGATACATGTATATGTATAACTGAATCACTTTGCTGTACACCTGAAACTAACACAACACTGTTAATCAACTATACTCCAATATAAAATAAAAATAAAAATAAATAAATAAAATAAAATAAAATCCTCCCCCCAAAAAGCTTTGTACTTTCTGAAAGCTATTCTCAGGCTCTTCTTGAGGATGTGCTCCTAACCCAGTATCGTTTGTGTCCTTATAAGAAGGGACACACATATGGGGAGAATGCCATGTGGAAATGAAGGCAGAGATTGAAGTGACGTTTCTGCATATCAAGGAATACAAAAGGTAGCCATCAAAGTACCAGAAGCTAGGGGAGAGGCATGGAACATATTATTTCATAGTCCTCAGAAGGAACTGACCCTGTCAACACCTTAATCTTGGACTTTAACCTCCAGACTGTGAGATAATACATTTCTGTGGTTTAAGCCACTCAGTGTGTGGTACTCTGTTATGTCAGCTCTAGCAAAATAATACCTTACTGACCGTATGTGCCATTCATTGGAAAGCCCTTCATTTCTCTAGCTTTAATAATTTATCCACTTTAAGTTTCAAGTTTCAAGTCTCACCTTGAAACTTCTATAACCATCATTCTCTTGTAGACTTTACCGATGCACAAAATTCCTGGCAAGCAACTCCAGAATCCATTTCTTGAAATCCTACATTATAGGTTTACAAACTCCTCAAAATACAGGATAAATAAATGAATCTTGTGGGCAAATAATGTATCTGTCTGGCCTAAGCAAACCAATGTATACCGGTTAAATTATACGTATAGAATAGCACCTCAATGCACCAGAACATGTTGATTTTATTTGCAGATATTTATGGTGGCTTTTGAAGAGTGTGGTATCAAACTGAATGCAGGCCATATGTTATCGAAAGGATGAACCATAAACAAATATTTGTTATTTGGATAATAAGGGGTTTGTAGGGCAACAAACTCACTTAAGAAACAAAATACTCTTACTTCCTAATATATACATCTTGAAAGATGACAACTATATATCATGATTTTTTGAATTGTACAGTAATTTGAATTGCAATTACAATTTTAAATGAACAATTGGGATGGATAATTATATCTCATTATGTCAACTGGGTTACTCTGATGAGTTCTATTACTGGATACTGGTGAAAGTAAAATGGGTCCCCAAATATGATTTATTTAGCAAAATGGTATGTTCACCTTATGTTCCTGAGCTGTTTCTATAGAAAATAATACTTAAATGTTTGGTAGTGATCAGGTTAAGTTTGGGAGATTCATCTGAAAAAACTGAAAAGGAGGATGAATTGGGAGATTGGGATTGACATATATACACTGCTATGTATAAAATAGATAATTAATGAGAACCTACTGTATAGCACAGGGAACTCTACTCAGTGCTCTGTGGTGATCTAAATTGGAAGGAAATCTAAAAAAGAGGGGATATATGTATATGTATAACTGATTCACTTTGTTGTACAGCAGAAACTAACACAATATTGTAAAGCAACTATACTCCAATAAAAATTAATTAAAAAAAAAAGCCTGAAAGGGAATATTTATTTTGCAGCCAGTAATATTTGCAAATGATATGACCAAAAAGGGGTTAATATCCAAAGTATATAAACAACTCATACAACTCAATATAAAAAAAACTCGATTAAAATTGGGTAGAAGGCCTGAATAGACATTTTTCCAAAGAAGACATAAGAGATGACCAACGGGCACGTGAAAAGATGCTCAATACTATTAATCATTAGGTAAAGCAAATCAAAACCACAAGGAGATAATCCTCACATCTGTCAGAATGGCTATCACCAAAAAGATAACAAATAATAAATGTTGGGGAGTGTGTGGAGAAAAGGGAACACTTACACACTGTTGGTGGGAATGTAAGTTGGTGTAGCCGCTGTGGAAAGCAGTATGAAAGTTCCTCAAAACACTAAAAATAGAGCTATCATATGATCCAGGAATCCACACCTGGGTATATATCCAAAGAAAAAGAAAACACTAATTTGAAAAAAATACATGCACTCTGATGTTTATAGCAGCATTATTTATAATAGCCAAGATATAGAAGCAACCTGAGTGTCCATCAATAGATAATGGATAGAGAAGATGTGGGATATATATATATATATACACATACATTGTATGTATGTATGTATGCATACATACAATGGAATACTACTCAGCTATAAAAAAAGAATGAAATTTTGCCATTTGCAACAACATGAATGGACCTGGAGGGTATTATGCTTAGTGAAATAAGTCAGACAGAGAAAGACAGATACTCTATGTTATCACTTATATGTGGAATCTAAAAAAGTAAAACAAACTAGTGAATATAACAAAAAAGAAACAGACTCACAGATATAGAGAACAAACTAGTAGTTTCCAGCGGGAAGAAGGAAGGGGAGAGGGGTAATCTAGGGGTAGGGGACTAAGAGATACAAACTATTGTGTCTAAAATAAATAAGCTACAAAGATACATTGTATAGCACTGGGAATATAACCAATACTTTAGAACAAGTATAAGTAGAGCATAATCTATTAAAAAATTTGAATCATTGTGTTATACACCTGAAACTAATATAATATGTAAATCAACTATATCTCAATAAAATAAAAATAAAATTGTTAGTAATAATTAGAGTCTTAATAAAAATGTTAAAAAGCATCAAATATAAATAAATAAAATAAGCATGGTATATCTATTTGTATCTTTGTTTAGGAGACAGGTCATTGAGCATGAAACTACAAAATCATTAAGTGGATGTGAGCACAGTGTACATAACTTTTTTGGCCCTAGTTTTCTCACCTCTAAATGTGTACAATAACATTTTCCTCTCAAGTTTGTTTCGATGGTTAGAGGAATTCATACATGAAATGTGGTTGACACTAGGTGAGCAATCAGATGTTGTTAGCTTCTTCCTGTCAGTTTTGAAAAGAAAAGATGGTTCTGATCTTTTTATGTGATTCTTGAGGACATAGAAATAATTCACATTTCACTTTTTTGGTGAATTACCCCCAATTTGATAAGATAAGTTCAGAACATGTTGAAGAGTGAGCTTACATTGTGTCTCAGTTATGAGATGGACAACAGGAGTGTCCACATTGAAATGCTCCCTACAGGACACCCATCCTCCCAGGAGGGGGCTTGGAAGGGCTACTCTCCTCTCCAGGTCTCTTGTTTTCTTCTCTGACAAGATTTTGCAAGTTTTTAAAAAGAGAAACCACTTATTTTCAGGATAGTCATTATTTCATAGTTGCTTTTTTAAGTCTACCAGCTTTCTGCAGTCTGTGTCCTCCTCTACGAAACTATCTATTTTGGGGACTAAAACACAGATCGTTAACCTACACATCTGAATTTTATTACTGATTCCAAAAGTGACCTTGGACAAAATTTGACTCCTTCATATTCTGTTCCTCTACCTGAAAATGAGGGGTCAAAATACCTGTCATCAAGTAATCTCACTAGAGAAATATCAACTCTTTATCTAATCTTATTACATTTGATTGTAAAGTGAAAAAATAAGAATTCCCTTCTGTAACATTTACCTAGTTCCCTCATGCACATGATATTTCAACAAGCAGAAAGTATAAGCAGACTATGTATTAAATAGTCTAATTCACAAATTTTGATTTGAAGGTAAGACTCACTCTTTATATAGTGTTTTCTTTGATCTTTCAGAGGAACAATAGTAAAGGATCAAGAATCAATTTTCACCCTGGGGAGTCTCTGGTAAAGTTTCAGTTGCCCCACTTCTGATGACTCTGATGATTAATCTTGAAAAACTTTAAAAAAGAAACGTATGTAGAGATAGTTTTGAAAAATAAAAAGATAGAAAAAGATAAGGGTGATGAAGTATTATAACTACATCCAGAGGGCTACAATTTGTCTTTTAGAGTATATAAAAAGATATTTCTGAGTTTGGAAGAAAATAGTAGAATTCTCATTTATGTATTTCTCATTCTTATTATTTCTGTTTTCCTTTCCTTTTTTATTTTTTATTCCTTATTGAAGTATAGTTGCTGCACAATATTGTATAAGTTACAGGTGTACAATACAGTGATTCACAATTTTTAAAGGTTATACTCCATTTATAGTTATCATAAAATATTGGCTATATCCCCACAGTTGTACAATATATCCTTGTAACTTATTTTATACCTAATAGTTTGTACCTCCTGCTACCCTACCCCTATATTGTCCCTCCCCTCTTCCCTTTGCTTTTATATCATACATATTATATAGGTATAATAGAACATGCATTTAATTTATACACAAGTAAACAAATACACAGTAAGAATAAATGGGGATACATGTTCTAATTTGATAATTAATCACGATCAATGAAAGTTTGGAGACAACTGGGTTAAATTCAAAACATTGCAGTAGAAAAAAGAGATATTAACATTTACTGATTGTTATTGTCAGAGAGAGGTGGTCATCAAAATCCTACTTCAAGGTCTCCATGCTCGCTGCTCCAACCACGTGAAATGGTCTTTCTCCCCAGATCCATCTACCTCCTTCCCAAAGTCCTCCGGGCACATTCAAATATTACATTGCTAATAATTCTTCCCTGCATACCCTATCTAAAATTTAATACGCCATGTTCCAATGTTTCAAATAGCTCATTACTCTATTTTTCTTATTAGTACTTAGCCCTACCTAGTGACCTACTATTTTATTTATTTTCTATACTACACTATAGGTTGTATACTTTCTGCCTCCCCACAAGAAAGTGAGCTCATGAGAGCAGAAAATCTGTACATTCTGTTCACCTTTAAATCCCTAGTTGCTAGACTAATGCCTGGCACACAAAGGTGCTAATATTTGTTGAATGGTATATATCATTTTATTTATTCCTCACAACCAAGAAAAGCAGATATTATTATCCATACTTCTAGCTGAATAAACCGAGTGTCCAAAGATAGTAAATAACTTGTTTCAAATCTCAGCAAGTAATAGGCTTCCTCTGAGAGAAGAAAAGGTGAAAGAGGGCAGCAGGCCAACTGGATGATAACAGCTAAGGGCTGGCATCCAAAGACAGATCAGACTTGTTATATGGGTACCCGAGGAGTCAGGATGGAGTTAATGAAGAGAAACTAGGGGAGGGAAATTTCAGATCTTAGCAGAGATGAATAGACTTAAAATGCAACTCTTTCTATAGAAGGAGACAGTTCCTGGAAAACAGAGATGTTCAAAAAAAGTGTGTACAATCAGATTGCAGGGCTCTGGCAATGATGGTTAAAGTACTAGAAGGAACATGGAATTAGATGTTTCTAAGGATCTTGCATGATTTTTTAATATAAATTTTTAAGAAAGTGGCTGCCAATGACACCAATTATTAAGCTTCTATGGAAAAAGAAATGCTAGGATTTCCAGTAAAAGCAATGAAAACTCATTGTTCTGTTTTGAGTAGATGAATCATAGTTCCAAGGAGGAGAAGGCTTGGGGGCGATGGAAATAACCTTCATAGTGCATCTACTGTACCAAACAATGTGTGAGGCACTCTATTCACATTTTCTATTTTTTCCGCCCATCACGTTTTCAGATGAGGACACGAAGGTTCAGAGAAGTCTTGCTTGCTCAGGGTGAACACAGTAAGGGAGTCACAGATCTAGGACATGAGGCCAGGCTTTCAGATTCCTTTCTAGCCCCATACTTTGTCAACTCTAATACAGTTAGATTTTTTTTTAAGTTAGGAAATAAATTAGTTGAAAAATATACCTAAATTAATAGAGAAGGGCCTAAAATTATTTTTATGGCTCAACCTTTGCCATTTAGCTTTGCTATTTTAGAAGAACAATTTAAAAGTATTAAAAAAAAAATCAAAATCACTGTGACTATGAGTTCTGAAATTCAGGTAAGCATATTTAAGAAAAACCTGCCCAAATGAGGCTGGACTGACCATTTTTTTCCACCTCGAAAAGTCTAAAGAATAATGGCCAAATGTTTTAGAATAAAACAATTCAGTATGTTCACAACTTACTGTATTTAAGCAGGACAGGTAACTTGATTAATCAATTCATTCATTCTTCATAATTGTGTTTAAATATATCACCATACTTTATACAATTAAATTATTTTATGATTATTAAAAAAAATCCCCTTTATGGACTTTGGAAAATAGAGAAAATCTTTCTTAGATTACTATTGTTAAAATTCTTTCTCTTCAGTCATAAAGTATGTGATCTCATGAAGGTTTGTATGAATTTGTCGATCAGCTAATATAATAACAACGACAAACAGTTCTACAGTACTTATTCTATGGCTACACCTTACCTATATAACTCATTTAATCTTTACTACAAATACAGTATGCTGCTGCATTTGCTGCATTTCCATTGAATAATAGTGAAAACTGGAGCAAAGGGATCTTAAGTAACTTGACCAAATTTACGCAACTAGTGTGTGTCCTTAGCACTGGACTAGAAACCTTTGGATATTAAAAATTATTTTCCAGGTGCTTTGCCTGTCCTTAAAACATAAAAACCCTGAAATATCTGATTATTACATGAATTAATATATTAGTGAATTAACTAATCAATTGAATAACTAATAAAACAGCTAACAAACAATGCATACTATATGATCAAATGCTATCTTTGTGGTTAATGAGTTGAAGTGCTTTGAAATCTGCAGGGAAAAAAATATAGAATAGAATCAGTATTTGAGGAAAATGAGGTTATGCCAAACTTTAGGAAAGAGAAAGCTATCTCATTAATTCAACATATATACATTATTCACATAATGCTTAAGAGCCATTGGACTAGATTCTAGGGATACAGAAACAAATGTGATATGTTTGCTGTCCTCAGTATCTTTCTAGTAGGAGAGAAAGATTTATAAACACATAATTGCAAAAGGGTTTGGTTTAGGCAATAATAGAATACAAAGTGTTTTTCCGAATGTTGACAGAAACTGTATGTAGATATCATTTGTAATTTAATATAAATTGCTATTTAGAGCAAGAGCCCTTGTGCCAGTGTCTTCACTTCCCATTTGTTTGAATTCTTTTTTTAAACTTCAGTGAACACTGCAACTGAATGCTGTATATTACATCCCATAAATAGGAAATGGACCTTAGCTCAGTTGTCTGTTTTTGTGACGCCAAGTGATGTATCATTAGAGTAAATTAGTGCTCTAGGATTACTTCTTTAACTAGAAAAATATGCAGATGCCAAATTTTCCCATGGACATTATCAACAAAAACTGTCAATCTCTTTTCACAATACGGATTCATTTCAGAGAGTCTACAGCAACTGCACAAACAGGATCTCTGTTCTAAAATAGGCATTTTTGTAACCACATTTCCCCTTGCAGATCTGCTTATATATATTTGAATATTATTCATCCTCTAAGACAACGGGAGATTATTTCAAATTTAACATATTGAGTTGTGATGTGTCTTGTGTAAAACAAGTCTAACAGCACAATTACCTTAATTACTCAGAATTTGTGTGCATCAATGCATGCTGTGATGCATGAAGGTGTTAAACACTTACAGCATAGTTTTCAGATGACACCATCACAATAAAAAGTATTTAGACAGGACCAGAAATCAAAAGTATTTTTACATGTTATCAAAAATTGAAATGAATATTGCTGAATTGAGGACTCGAAAAGTTAAGGAATTGAAATTAAGAATTCCAAAGAGTCTCAGACAATATAGTTGCCAGGAACAAGCCTAAAGCGGTACAGAAAATAATTATCCCTGATATTCTATTGTGTCAAGTGCTGTGCTCAGATTACTTTTCTGCTATTAAGCTAATATTTTCCTTCTTTGAATCTATGGTGTTTATTTGGAAATCAGTTTTGTAGTCTTTAGGAGAGGTGGAAATAGAAGAGAATGACATTTTTGAGCTGCTAATAAATAGCAGACAAAATTCTAAGCTCTTCACAATACAAAGAGTAAAATGTGGACACCGCTTTCAAGAGAAAAAACACATTTGAAGTATTGTTATTTTATACTCATACAGTAACCACATACAGTATTACCTACAACTTGTATATGTTCGTTATGCATGTTAACATAATGTAGATAAGCGATGCCAGACAAATCGTAATTATATTTTTGTTTCTGAACAAATTCATTAAGTGGACCTTGTTTCTCAGACACACTGAGCTTCTCCTTAGTATGAGAAACAACACATAATAAATCAGGTGCCAGAATAGTTAACTAAGAATCTGCCCTTCAAGATAGCAAGAACAACTAGGAATTTCATTTCAAGTTAAAGGGATATTACAAATCTTGGAATATGTATACTTTTAGAATATGTTTACTTACACCTTATTTCTTCTGGACAGATTCTGGAACTAGACAGAGCCAACACATCCCACATCCCATTTTGGAAAGAGTTCTTCACTATACTGTAGCTGGTGACCTTCATAAGTTTACTCAGTTTTGCTGCCTTCAGAAGTGCCTCTTCTTGACATAAAGTTTCAGAACAGCCGCCTTTCAGGGTGATACCTAATTCACTGGTTGCCATGGTCCCTTTTCAGTAGTTCTCCCTCTGTTTCTGCTCAGTTTAATTCCAAAGCCCTTACAAACCACCAACCAGGATAGAGGAAACCCCAGTGTTTAAGTGAGAGTGCGCCTAAGGAACCCTGAGATGCTTTTAGAGTGACAGGAGGGTATACTAGTCTGGGGTTCTAACCAGGGCCTTGCTTGTAGGTTCTTTCCCTCCTTCTTAATGTGCTAGTTTATCTGTGGCTAAATTAAGACCTTGGCAACACAACTGAGCCTCAAACCAGCAACTGCCCAAACTTAGTTCATTGCACACTCAGTGTATCATGTGGCCTCTCCCGATGCTCTTTTTTACCCTCCAATTTTCAGTGTCCTTTTTGTTTATATAAACCTCTTTATTTACTTATACCTCAAAGAGATAAAAATGGCGGGGGGGGGGGGCAAATACTTTCCGTCCAGTGCTTCAAAGCTAAAAAGGCAATAAATTATACCTTTTTGGAAATGTAACAGGATTCTTAGACTGGCCCAAATCCTTATTTTGTAATGTGTCTTCAAACATTCAGATCTTTGTCCTGAGAGTGAAGAGGCAACCCTGTTTGGGTGATAATACGATCATTACAGGACAAAGTTTATAAGGTGCCTGAACTCACAGAAGAAGGATTTTAGATGATCAGGCAAAGCAAAAGAATGCAGCATTGAACTCTGCCCTTCTTAAAAAAGTATAACAGTAATTCAAAGGTCTGTTTTCTTATGTCCTTAGCTGGTTTTCCCTGTAACTCAGGACCCTGGGCCCCTTACTGCAGCAACAGTAAGTACATCTCATTAAGCAACTGAAGAGTCAGAAAGGCTCAGTGCTAATAACAACATCTTAAAGGCTAATGTATATTCATTTAGCTTTATGCCAATTTCAATTTCCTTCTATATTTCAGTTCAACTCCTAAGTTTTTTATGAGTTCTCTATGAAGAGTCAAGTGAAGAATTCCAAAAAAAAGTGCACATGCAAAATCTCAGACTCTTAGATTCCCAGTGCAGAGGCAGTAATTTGAAATAAGCTTGGGTCAAACCAACTCACAGATCTTGAAGAGCCTCCTGGAGAAGTAGTTGGCAACTGGGACTCCCCCAGGAACATAGACATTGGTGGCAGCCATTTGGGGAGCTTATTCTACCATGAGGACACTGGAGCTGGCAAGTAGCATTTTGGAATCCTCCTCTAGACTATTAGTACTGGAGGCTTATATGCCCAGCAGCCACGACCAGTCTTGGGACCATAGAGCCAGCTGCCCTGGAACCCAGATCTATCCACTAGTGGGCCAGTCCCAGCCCCAGGCCCCACTGGCTCCCACTGCCAGTCACCCTGTCGAGCAGAGACCTAGCAACCAAGCACAAGGCAAAGCCTGGGAGCCAACCAGGCCAGGGGCCCAGCCCCGCCTACCTGTGCACCCAAAAAATCAGACCTGCCGCAACAGAAGGGCCCATGCAGCCCACTTAGGGGACACCCTTAAACGTATAGCTCTCGTGACTAGAGGGGAGTGTGCTGCCAGACCCCGTAGGATATCTTGTACATAAGGCCAGTTCTCAAAGTTTGGAAAATGTAACTAACCTACCTAATACCTAGAAATAAGTACAGAGAGTTAGGCAAAAAGAGGAGACAGAGGAATATGTTCCAGAACAAGGAACAAGGCAAAACCCCAAAAGAAGAACTAAGTGGAGATAAGCAATCTATACAATAGAAAGTTCAAGGTAAGGATCATAAAGATGCTCAACAAACTTAGGAAAAGAACACAGTAAGAATATTAACAAAGAGTTAGAAGATATACAGAAGAACAAAACAGAGCTGAAGAATATAATAACTGAAATTTAAAAATACACTAGAAGGAATCAACAGTAGATTAGATGTACAGAGGAACAGATAGGTGAACTGGAAGAGAGAGTAATAGAAATCATGCAAGCTGAACAGAAAAAAGAAAAAAAAAATTAAAAGATAGTTTAAGAGGCACCCAGGACAACATCAAACATACTGATATTTGCATTATAAAAGTCCCAGAAGGAGAGGAGAGAAAGAAAGGGGCAGAAAATTCATTTGAAGAAATAATACCTGGAAATTCCCTAACCTAGGAAAGAAAACAGACATCTATGTCCAAGAAGTAAAGAGAGTCCCAAACAAGATGAATCCAAAGACGTCCTCACCAAAACACTTTATACCTAAAATGGCAATAAAAAAGAATAAAAACTTGCCATCTGCAACACCATGGATGGACCTAGAGGGTATTATGCTAGGTGAAGTAAGTCAGTGGGAGTAAAATAAATACCATGTGATTTCACTTACATGTAGAAGCAAAACAAAAAACAAAGCAAAGGAACCATAAAAATGAAACAGTATGAGACTCATATATAGAGAACAAACTGGAGATAACTAGGTAAGATGGGAACACAGGTATCAGTAAAATGGGTAAGGGAAATTAAGATGTACAAACTTCCAGTTATAAAATAAATAAGTCACTGGGATTGTCCGTGCAGCATAGGGAATACAGTCAATAATATTGTAATAGCTTTGTACGGTGACAGATGGTAACTAGAGTTATCATGGTGATCATTTTGTAATGTATAAAAATATCGAATCCCTGTGTTATACACCTAAAACTTATACAATGTTGTAAGTCAACTATACTTCAATAAAGAAGAAAAGAGGCTTGTTTTATAGCATAACTAGTGATTGAAATTTATATTCTTAAAGATCAATTTTTTTTATTGTGTACGTTTTTCTTTCTTTCTCTCTCTTTCTCTACCAATATTCATTTTAACCCTTCAATTTCATTATTCAAAATTGTTGTATTCTTACTTATTTTTTTTCTATTTAATATAACCATTTTTGATAAAGTTGCATTTAGAAATTATGGTCCAGATCATATCCTGGTGATCTTTGAAAATATCCCTTGGTAAATTATCTGTATATGTGCTTATTTATTTTTTAGAATAAAATATTTAAAAAAAGAAACCTGTTTTATAGCGTTATTTTTAAATTTAAACTAAAATATTGTGTAAGGCTAACGCAGAATGGGTAGGTCTTCTCTCTTTTGATAAAGAAGTAAACTTTTTTGTTACTTCAAGTTCTATTTTGCTTAAGAGGAAGAACTTTGGAGTCCAATATTACACTGTTTCAACCCCAGCTTACCACTAAATATGAGACTTGGGTATATCATCTTATCACTGGGTTTTGTTGTTTTTCATCTGGAGTATGGGCAGAAAAATAATTACTTTACACATTTGTTATGAAGATTAATAAGTAAATTTATGAACAATGCTTAGTATACTTCCTGGCCCACAATGAGGCTATTTAAATTACAGCTGTTATTTTTATTTTAATAACAGCTATTGTCGAGAAATAAATTACCAGCGATTTCATGGTGTCTTTATAGCTAGTGTCCATTTTATATTTTCTATGCCCATTCACAGATGAGAAACCTGAGACTCATTCTGGGAAGCGGTCTGTTCAAGTTCAGGCAAATAATTAGCATTACAGTCAGAACCTGAACTGAAATCATTTGACTGCAATCTTGTGTTTTTACTTCAACTTACTGTATTTTAGTGTATTAATTTGTCTTTTGCATTAATACACTAAAGGTACTTGGGGGAAAAAAACACACACACTCAAATGAGATATATAAGAACACTAAAAAAGTAATTGTGAACCTGAGGTCAAGGGGACAAGCTCTAAAGAACACTACACCGATTCAGAGAAACGAAGGGGCAGGTCTAGTGACTTCTCTCTGAGGCGAGCAAGGGAGGACATGAAATGCAGGGACAAGAGGTCAAGTTTAAAATAATAAATGCCTGTGAGGCTGATTCTTCATTATTACTGTTACTTGAACAAAGATGCACAGCTGTTAGTTGGACCTTTGACCCAAACCGCAAGCTTCTTTATATGTCTGCTGTAAATTTCACTAAAAAAGCTGTTCTTAAGTAACATTTTTAAAAGAATAAATGTGGGGGAAAATGACACCGAATAGAGCTCAAATTTGTTCTTAAGTTTGTTGGATTAGTAACTCTGTATCTTCAGCTCCCTATTTTTTTTCTCCCAAAATATTAACATTAGAAGGAAACAACAAAAAAGACTTGCTACAGGTAGGAAATATCAGCCTACGGCGGTCCATTTTGTAAGGGCCCCCTGCTGTCTCACTCAAAGAGAATTGCTGTGAGTTGGAAAGAAGGAGGAATTAGCTCTCATATTTAATAACATCAGACCCTCTATCAAGAGCATCCCATATTTTAGGCAATGCAATTCTTACAAAAACCTTGTGAAGTAGATGATATGGTTTACTGACCAAATTCAGCCTGCCACCTGTTTTTGTAAATAAAGTTTTATTAGAACACAGCGACCCTCATACACTTATGCCTGGTCTATTGCTGTTTTTGAGTTCATACACTGGCTGAGTTGAGTACATGCAAAAGGGAAGAAATGGCCAGCAGAGCCCAACAAAATAAGATTGCAGAGCTCTGGATAAGGAAACTGAGACTCAGTGAGAAGAAATGTCATCTTCAAGGTCAAATAGCTTTTGGTCTTTTAAAGATAGAGATTGACCTCAGATTTTCACAGTTTGATATGAGATAAAACCCAAAGACTTCTCCAGGGCAAGCAAGATGCACTTCTTAAAAGGTACCATTTCACACACATTGGGGAACATAATTTCATCATAGAGAAAATGGGTACTAAATGGGGAAAGTTTGCAGTTCAAAATCTGAAGAGCTGCTGAGAGAAGAATGTTCCCTCCTACCTGTCGGTACCCTTAACTTATGAAGTGAAAATTAAATGAGGGAAGATTAGTAGTTACGTTCTGCGAACTAGGAAAGAAACATATATATATGTGTGTGTGTAATATCTTTCAGTGTCAAGTATTAAAAGTTTTGGTTCTCTGTTCAAAAATTTGTTTCCTCTCATAGGATTTCCTTTTATATATGATGCCTCTTTGAGGATTTTGAAAAAGAATTTCCTATTGCCCTGCCCAGGCAGAAGGAGTGAAGAATAGTTGCTGACTTCAGCCTTCAGGCTGATAAGGAGGAAGAGGGCATGGTTAGCAAGAGGAAACATCTGCGCATAGATATGTGAATTTGTGAACCAAGGTGGGGGGGGGGGTCTTTTAAAATATCCCTGTTAATATTTGTGCTGTATTACCACATAATCCCCCACGAGTTTGGGGTTTTCAGATTTTTCACCCCACCAGATCATAAAGTCAAAAAGTCATGATATTATCAAGAAGTTAAGAAAGCAGTATGGTATAGTGGGAAAACTCACAGTCGTGCTCACAAAAACATGGATTCAAGCTCTGCTTC
Source organism: Eubalaena glacialis (assembly GCF_028564815.1). Classification (NCBI taxonomy): domain Eukaryota; kingdom Metazoa; phylum Chordata; class Mammalia; order Artiodactyla; family Balaenidae; genus Eubalaena; species Eubalaena glacialis. The sequence goes on along the minus strand of NC_083720.1, from coordinate 40,054,559 downwards.
TGTACCAAAGATCTATCTGATTGAAACCCCAGTTTCTTTATTTGAAAATGGGACAAATATTGCCCCCACCTGCCCACAGGATTATTGTAAGGATTAAAACAGACAAAGCATATGAACATGCTTTTAAATGATTAGAGACTATGTAAAGTAAAAATTATCAGTATCACCAAGATGATGATGATGATGGTGGTGGTGATGATGATGATGTTGATGATGATAATGGCACAGATGACTAGCCCAGGACATTTTTGAAAGAGAAAGAGGGTGCTGTTAATGATTACCTTAGGGCAATACTTAAACCAGAATGGTTCCCAGCAAACTAGATATATGGTCTCAGCCACATTTTTTTTAAAATTTTATTTATTTATTCTTTTATACAGCAGGTTCTTATTAGTTACCTGTTTTATACATATTAGTGTGTATATGTCAATCCCAATCAGCCACATTTCTTAAGCTTCTAACTTTGCATCATGCTTAATTTCTGAGCTTCAAACTTCAGTCTGCGGTGAGAGAGGGAGAATTTATATCATTTCAGTAAAATGGTTCATACAAGAAAGTCCTAACTTGGAAAGAGAGTGGAAGAGAAGGACAAGTGGAGGGATGGGTCCTAAAGTCCTCCCATTGGTGGTCTGTTACTAGAGAGTCATTGCTGATTAGTTATCTCTACCTGTATGTCCCTCAAGCCCCTCAAAATCCATTGTCTCAAACCAGATTTCCTTTCCCACAAACTCCTACCTCTTTTAAGTACCTCTTTCTTACTTTGGAAGTTGCACCAAAGTACACTTGTTCATTAATTGTGCCGTATTTTTCTGGCAGAAAATGTTACTTTTATCATCTAAAACTCATTCACATCAGGTCCCGCATTTTCAAGCCCACTTCCACTGATTCTGTTCAGACACTTATCATATCTTAGTTATTACAATAGCCTTTATCTTGTTTCTCTGCTTCCAGCCCCCACCCTTCCATCTTCCTTGACTTCTTTGTCTCCTACACTTCCTTTAAAGTTTTCGAGCTTAGTAATTCCCCATCATTTTCTCTCCCATACTCTCACAGGACGGTCTAACAGGTACTAATACTGCAGCACTTAACTCTGTGTACTGTAACCGAATGTTTGCCGCACTTTCACACACTACACTAGAGAACAGAAGGTATTTGAAACTAGTGCTGTGAATTGCACAGTGTGTGGCACAGCATTTAGACTCGGTAACTCAGTAGTTTCAGTGTGCATAGTTTTATGTGTTTACTATCTGCCCATCAACATGTAGATGCTTTGGAGCCCCACCATTTGCAAAAATAAAGTGCAAATATTCTTGAGGGGCCACTTTCCATTCTCTAGAGTTTGGTCATGCTGAAAATCTTGATGTCTTTATTTTTAACTTTTTCAATTTGTGCATATGGGGATTATCATATCTGATTGCTAGGACAGGCTTGATTTCCAAAAGCACATTGCATACTATAAACCACTACTACCATGGGAGATCTTTGATATCTAGTTCAGTGGATCGCAAACTCATTTATAATGCTCTTAGATATCAGGGTCTCTTTATGGAATTCTGTGACATAATGATTATATCATATATTTAAATTTATCATGTAAAATAAAGTATTTACTATTAGAAAATGTGATAATGATAACATGAATGCAACATGAAAGGCATATTGTTTTAATAGGATCTAGGGAGAAGGTAGTTGGAGGTCATCTTTTCAACAAAGCTTTTAGCATTTTGGTTTTTGTTGCTGTTAATGCTTGCTTACTTACTCTACGTGCATTCAGTTTGTCTTCTGTTGATACTTCACAGGCGCTAACCTCATTATAAAGGGAAGAAGATCTCATAACTGAGAAAATTCTAAGAATTAACCTAGCTTTCTCCACAAATTTGGAAAAGATTTATATGGCTGAATACCTTCCCACTATATTCCCCAGAAATATTTGTTTGGACCAAAATCTTTATTTTAAAAGATAGGAAAATTTTTAAAAATAAGAATTATTTCATGATTCCCACACACTAAGGAACTGAGAATTGAATTTTATGTCATACTTAGAACAAAATTCTGGCTTAGCTTGTTTTATTTTCTTTTCTCCAAACTTGAAAAGACCAGAGACGACACTCAGAGACTTTGGGAAAATAAGCAAGAGCAATACTATCTAGCCGCAAAGAGGGGCATTATTAGCCAGCCATGTAGAGCACTAGAAATAGAATGACTTAAGTTGTTGGCACAGGACAGGGTGACTAAGGTTACCAGAGGATATGACAGGGAGGGGCTCTACATTTCTGGAAGTATGTTTAATGTGAAAAGGAAAGCTGACTCTTAGGTCACGAATGGGTTACCTTGTATTGTGGTGAAATCTTGATATGCTGCAAAACAGCAGGACCAATGATTCTGAAGAACTCGTGGTGTGGAGTGTGGAGTCAGAGAGGCAGGGTTGAACCACAGCTCTGCTCCTTACAAGCTGCTGAGTTATAGTAAACAAGTCAATTAACTGTTGCCAGTCTCAGTGTTATATTTAAGTGATAATAATCATAATAATAATAGTCTAAAAATACATATACATGCATATTTTTAGGATCAAATGTATAAAAATTGCTTTTATCTAAAAAATGTTGATACCTACTTAAATGTTGACACCAACAAACACAGGATGAGTAATGAGTTATATCATATGGTTGACTTTATTTTAACGCTAAATTTTTACACATAAAAATTCTGTAAAGAAGGTCAGTATTTAACAATATGCTAAACCCATCTAAGAAATCAGACCCTTGGTATGTAGACTAGGCTGAATCTAAGCACTAAAAGATTCCAGACATGTCTCTTAATTATAGAAAAGTCACAATTAGTGTTAATGCTTTCATCAGAATATCTTAATGTTATGTCCTTTATTACAGTCTTTTCTTTGAGTAGTCTGAACATCCTTTTTGTTGAAACTTAGGTCAATATAGCTATTGTGTATTCTTCCACTGTCCTCCATCTACGTGCTGTTCAAATTGCCACCAGCTCAGGAAATCATCAAACAGCAGAGAAGGCTTACTACACACATTAACATTTCCAGTGCTACTGTTCAATGGTTTTGTATTTGTTATCCGTGTTCTTCTAAGTTAAATGGTCTAATTTCACCTTGAATGCCTTTCCTGCAACTAGTATATGTGCGTAAACAGGAAGAAAAGAAATAATTTTTAATCTAATTGTGTTGTTGCTTTTATTGTGTTTTCTCTTCCTCAAGTTTAAAGATACTCAATGAGTAAAGAATAAACATTTTTGAGGCTTCTGTCCCTTGAAGAAGAAGGAGAAATTGGACTTTCTTTTTAGGAATGAGGTCTGCGTTTTCAAAACAAGTTTCAGTGGAAGCAACTGGTAAGCAGTGATGAGCAAAGGTTTTAAAGACACAAGACCTGGCCTCATATTTTGGCTCTAACTTGTGTAAGATGCATTGCTCTGTTCACATGACTTGATCCTATGAATTGCAGCTGCATGATTACTAATACCGACTTCATTGGTGTGTAAGACTTGAAAATGTTTCATAAATCATCAAGCACTATGCAAACATTAGTTATTATTGTTACTACTTTTTTATTACTTCTATAGGGAAAAGAGTGCTGGAAGTTATAACTAAGAATTCTAGTTATTTTACAATTCTATAAATAACATTGTGAAAAACCTTAAATGCTAAGATTAAGGATGCTAATATATTAGGAGTGTTTATATATATATATATTTATATACATATATGACTATAACATATATATTTATTTATTTATTTATTTATTTTTATTCAGAGTAAATAATATGGTCCCCAAAATTGGCCACAATTGTAAACACAACCACCGTTAGTGCTACAAAGTACACATCAACCCAGCATGTGAAAGAACTGTATTGAATAAAATCTTCTAGCTACATAATACCTAGAGACTGTCGTGTTAACACACACACACACATACACACACGCATGCATGGATGGCATTAAAAAGCAAAGGAAATGAAGATGCTAGTGAGTTCATATGAGGATGAAATTTCCTCCAACACCTGGGGGTAGGTTAAGCAGTGGGGAGTCTAGTGGCTTCGTAGGTCTATAGCCTGAGGCCTGAACTACTCTCAGAGGTTCCCCTTAATTCAGGAAAAATTTAAGTGCAATAGACCAGATTCCAAGTCAACATTTGACTCTGTTGTGGGAATATTTTCAGAACAATCTATTCTCCCTTCTTCTTGCCTGATGCAGATAATGAAGTTTGCTTCTGAAATCCCCCAAGGCCTCAGTTAGCTTGGCCCTGGGCCCACATGTGGAGTGTGGCACTGGCCATGCAGTGACAGCTGCCCCCCACCCAGGTGGTGAGGTCCAACATTCCTCAGGACTGTATGGGCACAGGAAGTGGGATCATTCTTTGCTACACGGAGTGTTCTGTGCACTGCAGGTTGTTTGGGTTTTTTTGTTTTGTTTTGTTTTTGTTTGTTTGTTTTTTTGGCCGTGCTGTGCAGCATGTAGGATCCTAGTTCCTCAGCCAGGAATCGAAACCTTGCCCCCTGCAGTGGAAGCGTGGAATCTTAACCACAAGACTGCCAGGGAATTCCCCATGTTGTTGGGGTTTTTTTGTTTTTTTAATTTAATTTTTATTTTTATGGGTGTTTTGGTTAGTCTCATTTTATATTTTTACTGAAGCTTAATTCATATACAACAAAATACACAATTCTTAGGTATTTGGTTTGATAAGTTTTGACGATTGTAATAAGATAATAGAACAAGAAAGCTCCCTTAAGCTCCCTTTCCCGTCAGTTCCCCTGGCCCCCTCTTTTTTTTTTTTTTAACATCTTTATTGGGGTATAATTGCTTTACAATGGTGTGTTAGTTTCTGCTTTATAACAAAGTGAATCAGTTATACATATACATATGTTCCCATATCTCTTCCCTCTTGCATCTCTCTCCCTCCCACCCTCCCTATCCCACCCCTCTAGATGGTCACAAAGCACCAAGCTGATCTCCCTGTGCTATGTGGTTGCTTCCCACTGGCTATCTATTTTACATTTGGTAGTGTATATATGTCCATGCCACTCTCTCACTTTGTCACATCTTACCCTTCCCCCTCCCCATATCCTCAAGTCCATTCTCTAGTAGGTCTGTGTCTTTATTCCCGTCTTGCCACTAGGTTCTTCATGACCTTTTTTTTCCCCTTAGATTCCATATATGTGTTAGCATACTGTATTTGTTTTTCTCTTTCTGACTTACTTCACTCTGTATGACAGACTCTAACTCCATCCACCTCATTACAAACACCTCCATTTCATTTCTTTTTATGGCTGAGTAATATTCCATTGTATATATGTGCCACATCTTCTTTATCCATTCATCCGATGATGGACACCTAGGTTGCTTCCATGTCCTGGCTATTGTAAATAGAGCTGCAATGAACATTTTGGTACATGACTCTTTTTGAATTATGGTTTTCTCAGGGTATATGCCCAGTAGTGGGATTGCTGGGTCGTATGGTAGTTCTATTTTTAGTTTTTTAAGGAACCTCCATACTGTTCTCCATAGTGGCTGTATCAATTTACATTCCCACCAACCCATGTTGTTTTACTTCTTTCTCCCGATATGAAATTCTACTAAAGTCTCACAATGAATTTATAAAAATTCATTCACATATTTCCAAATACTTCCTAGGGAAGAATTACCACCCATGTTGAGAGCCTCTGGGCTAAAAGCAAGCTGTTGCTGAGGTTGGATTCTTAAGAGGAATCCGAGAACCTGTTTCTCTTCTCTGAACTGAGTACAACCTTAGACCTAGAAGGCAAATAAGGTTTCAATGGTCAAAGTATGAAGGACTATGTAGTGGACATCTAACATTTTTTTTGGTTGCCCAGAACTTAAATCCTTTACTCATGTTTACATAACCCCTGTCTGTCACCACAGGTTAATAGGGGTGCAGATTTAATTCTCTTAGCTCCCAGGGAAATGGGGGTTAAGGTCTGTAGAGTCACTCATCAGCCCAGAAATGTGTATGTGGGGTTACTGATGGGAGTAAAGAATTTTATTTTCTGATGGGCATCAGGCTTAGCAGGAATGTCAAATTACTAGGAGGAGCCCACACAGTGGTGAGGGTCCTGCATGTAATGTGGGCAGCAAGGGATACTGCATTCAGGTTCTCCCTAGACTAGTTCTATTCTTCTGTTTTCACTGTGGTTCTGGCTAATAAGTCTCTCCTCATTTCTGTCATTTTCTGAGTTTGATTCTCCAGACTTCCTGGAAATTTATGAATCTCTCCCTATCTTTTTAGTAAATACTTCTTTGTCTGCTTAAAGTACCTCTAGTTGCTTTGTGTTATAGATTGCATGTTTGTGCACCCCCTCAAATCCATGTGTTGAAACCCTAACTCTGAGCCAGACAGTCTTAAGCGTTGGGACCTTTGGGAGGCAATTAGGTCATGAGAGTGGAGTCCTCATGAATGGGAATAGTGCCCTTATGAGAAGAGACACCTGAGAAGTTTCGTCCCCTCTCTCTGCATTTGGCCATGTGAGGGTACAGCTAGAAGACTGCCATTAGCAGAACAGAAAGATGACCCTCCCTGGACACTGGATCTGCACATACCTTGATCTTGGACTTTCTAGCTTCTGGTGCTTTTGAGAAATAAATGTTTATTGTTTAAGATACTCAGGCTATGGTATTCTGTTAAAGCAGACTGAACTAACTGTATTATATCAACCTAAATGCTCAAGTGATGTGAATGGCTGACTATTTCTAAATCACTGAAGAGGATTCAGCACAGTATCTTGTACATGATGGACCACACATGCCGGGGATTAATAGGTTTGTTCTACAGAGTTAATATTTCTATTCATTCAGTAAGCATTGGCTATGTACCAATATTTGTCAGGTACTGTGCTAGGTTCTGGGAATACAAAAATGATCTAGACCCAATTCATGTCAAGTTCTCACTATTTCTTAAAGTTGAGGGGAATATGTAAATATTTACATTCACATGTTAGTGCTAAGACAGAGGTATGGCTCAGAGTTTTTATATATTGTGAATCCTAGTCTTTTGTTTGCTATATGTATTGCAAATATATTCTAATGACTCTTCTTTTCCCATTTTTATGGTGTCTCTGAAATAGAATTCATTATATTATAATCTGTGTTTCTGTGTCATGAATAAAATATCACCCTTCTGAAATTCAGGTTTATTAAAATGCTTACCTATATATATTTTTTTCTCAGGGTTTTATGTTTTCTATTAGTTTTTTAAAAATTAATTTAGCAAACATTTTTCTTGAATCTATTGAAGTGATTTTATGGTTTATCTCCTTTAATGAGTTAATGAGATGAATTACTTTAAATATTTTCTAATATTAAGCCATGCCAGCATTCCTGGAATATACCCAGGCAGTATTGACTTTGCTCATATATTGCTGAAATCAATTTGTTAATTTTTTTTTTTTAATTTTACCTCTACATCCATAAATGAGATTGCCATATAATTTTTATCATCTGCCTTTGTCCAGTTTGACACCAAGATTATCTCAGCCTTATAAAGTAAATTCAGGTGGATTACCTATTTGCCAGTTCTCTGGAGCAGTTTGTGTAAGTTTGGAATTAACTCTTCCAAATCTTGACTGTTTGTTGAAAATTGCCTGTAATATCTTCTGAGCAGGGTGCCAATTTTTGGCAGTTATATTTAGCCATTTTTTTCTTGATAATCACTCAAGATGTATCTTTGATGTAATAGTCATGCATTTTGAATTAAAAAAAAAACCACATTAATTATACCATTCATTCTTCTATGGTCCCATACACACACTATTCTTATTTCTCCTTCTAATTCTTCTCTTGACAGTCTTTCCTCTTTATGTCCCTTTCAGGCATATCTATTTTGTATAACTGTCTGAAGTGATTCTGTCCCAATTTGCTTTTCTAAAGAAGTTTAAAGGACCCTAGAGAATAGAGCATACCAGGGTTCAGGAAATGGCCCTTCAATATTCTCAAGGCACAGAATGCTCCTGTCTTTCTCAAACACCCACTTATTCAATTCCTGAGTCCTTGGGGAAATGTAAGTTCTCTTCTGAAAAATCATTTGCCAGGCGTTTAAAGAATACTCACCATGTGCCAGGCTGAGAGCCGGGATTCAGGATGAGTAAATCAAGGTCCACACCCTCTGCCCTCCACAACAAGGTTTCATCGTCTTTTTAGGAGATGGACATTTTATAAAGAAACAATTAGAGCAACGCGATAAATGTAGAGATAAAACCAAGGAACCTAGAAAAGGCAATATCTATATCTAAATGCCCAGGGATGAGAGGGCACCACTGAAGTCAATAAGTTCCTCTAGATCTTGGTTGAACAACTATTTGCCTAGGAGCATCCCGTTTTTAGCACTTAAAGTCTCAAAATCTAGGAAACTCCTCAGTCCCTTGCAAACCAGTTCAACTGGTCAATATCTAGACCCTGAGTTCCTAGTGCTGTACCTGGACAGAGAGAGAATCAAAAGTGTGTATTTAGTTAGTTGACATATGACCCGAATAACCAAAAACATTGATTTTCACCAGGTATAGGGAGCAGAGATAGCAGGGCAGTCAGAGGAATAATGCCTTCAGGGGCAGGAGAGAATTCAGCTGTGGTTTGGAATTACAAGTCATCCCTTGTGATGAAAGGTACGATGCTTACAGGGAAAGGATGGAGGATAAGATTGCCGAAATAGGCAATGGCCAGATAGTAAAAGTCATGTTGAGGAGAGTGGGCTTTATTTGACCCTTGGTCAGTATGAGATGATTAATAGGGAGGCATTAAGAAAGTTGGCTCTGAAATAACAAGAGCACGATAGCGAAGCATCTGAATTGCTTCACACCATCATATATACAAGGTTTTGACTGCTATTGGGCAGACTTGTCTGCATCTTTATTATCAAGACCCAGTGTCCTGCAGAAGAGAAATCCTCAAATTCTTGCATTCTCATCAGAGTAGGCTACACATTCACTGTGTGTCCCCAGGTAAGTATCTAAAATTCTTTCAGCCTTGGTACCATCCTCTCTAAAAGAGAAACAGTGATACTAACTCTACAGATTTTGTCAGGAACCAGAGAAAATGCCAGTGGGAGAGCTCTAGAAAATGTCAAGCAACCAGAAAATCTGGGTTTGGATTTTGTAGTTGGAATGATTGGATGGCTAAGTGTGTAAGAGAAAACTGCTGAAAAAGAAAGAAGGAACTGAACTCATCAGCGATTGAAGTTACCCCTAAATTGTCTGTGCAACTTCAGCAAGGCTGCACAACAGGCCTTAAACTTGAGATAACTCAGTAATAGCATAGCTCAGCACACTTAAAGTTAGCTGCATATAATTTGTACATGAAATGGATCAGTCTGTGATCTCAACGCAAAGGAGAGCTATATTTAACCTGATATAGAAGGGAAGCTAACTTACAAAAGAGTTAACAACCATGAGGCTGATATAGCATTTTTAATTAAATGCCACCTAGCAACACCCTTCTCAGTTAGTTCCAACAAGAGACCTCATATTTCCCTGTGAGGGCCTTAATCCCCCTGGCTCCTAGCACTGTGAACACTCCATTGTTTCTATTTGAACTGAGATACCAATTGTTGGTCCATGGGGACTGAAGGTGCCATTCCCACCTGCATATCTCCAAAATGTGCCATCACCTACATCCTCCCATTTGTAAGAGATCTGGTCCCAGCACTATAAGTAGGACTGTAATCATGGCCTATTTGTAGAGAAATTCTGCATCACTTTGGTTTATCTAATCTATCATTTTATTAGGATGAGGTTAGAAATTACAACCGTGCCTGTACATAGAGCTCACTCAGAGTAGCATGAACTCATGGCCCATAGACTTCATACTGGTTTAGGACCCTTGTGTCTTGGTTTCCAGTCTCAGGACTGCTGCTAACTGCTGGTGGGACCCTGGGTAAGTGCCTTGAACACTCTGAGCCTGAACCTCAGTTTTCCATCTGTGAAGTAGAGGAGAGTAATTTTACTTGTTTCACCCAGCTGCTGAGCTGAAAATAAAAGAAATAATGGTAAATGTGCTTTTGTAAACCACAACTGCTACCAGGGATACAAGACTTTAGAAAAGATTAATTAAAGTGCCAGATTTTGAATCAAAATTTAAAGTTTAGTTTTCTACCTACAGGTTGGATAGTAATGTATGAGATAGCATCACTATCTTGGAGTAGTTAAAAGTTTGGCTCTGGAGCCTGAATGCCTAGGTGCAAATCCTAGGGCTACAATTTACTAGCCATGTGTGTGGCCTTAGGCAGGTCTCTCAAATACTCTATGCTTCAATTTCCTCATCTGTTTAATGCTGATGATATTAATTGATTATAGTATTGACAAACTTATTATTAAGTAACTGAGTTTATGCTATGGAGTTGATATGAAGATTAACTGAGTTAAAAATCTATAAAGCTCTTTGATCAGAATCTGGCACACTGAAAATCCCTCAATCCATGTGAGTCAGTATATTTATTTCAGTTACATTTTCTGAAATGAAAAGGATTAAGATACCTCTGACTACAACATAAAATAATGAGAAGCCCAAGATGGGAGCATACGAAGACCCTGAAGCCACCTCCTCCCACTGACACACAGAATCTACACCTGCATATAGAGAAGTCCTTCCTGAAGAAGACCTGAGGGCTGATTGAACAGCTTCTGCACATAGAGGGAGGGACCACATAGAGACTGGTAGGAAAGATGAAGATGCAGTATCCATGGGAACCCCACCCCCAACTCAGAGAACTGTTATAAGGAGGGATATCACCGAGAGGCCTGAACTCAGAATTACCTGCCCTGGGACCCAGAAAAAAACACAGCAGTTTAAATGGCACCTAGACTACATGGGAAGAAAATCCAATTACTAATCTTAGAGCATCAGCATAAAATAATGAATTTTAAAGACTTTGCCAACTTTAAAAAGTAATTCAAATATTACTGGTATGTGGGTGTGTGTGAATAAATATTGGTGAAGGGCATTGTTGCTCTGAAAGGTGGAACTCCTGAAGCTGGAGTCTCTCTCTCTCTCTCTCTCTCTCACACACACACACACACACGTGTGGATACCACACTCAGACATAGACACACACATCTGCACACACACAAACACATTTACACACATCCAAATGCACTAGATTTCTAATCATTCTCAGGGCAGAATTTGCTTCCTTTAGTCAATTTTAAACCTATTATCTCAATATGATGATTTTGAGATTTATACATGCCATTTCATGTGTCAGTTACATATATATGTATATACATATATATAAATACATATGTATATTATATATTATGTAATATATTGTATATAAATTATATATTGCTGGGTGGTATTTCATTATATAAATATATCACAATTTATATATCCTTTATCTTGTTATTGAATATTGGAGGGGTTTTTTTTTTTTCCTATTGTAAATAAAGCCACTCTGAACATTCTCAGAAAAGTCTCTTTGTAGCCTATGTTTTCATTTCTCTTGGGTAAATATCTGGAGTGGAATACTCTGATCATTGGATGGTTGTATATTTAACTTTGTAAGAAACTTCCAAGAGTTTTTCAAAGTGTCTGTGCTATTTTACACTCTCAACAGCAATGTATAAGAATTCTGACTGCTTCATAACATCAGCAAAATTTTGGTGTAGTAGTTGTAGCTTTTTCTATGTATGGTAACTCATTGTGGTTTAAATGCTCATTTTTTAATGCCTAATGATATTCAGCTCTTAAAAAATCTTGTAAAATGTGTTTATTGGCCTTTATATATCTTCCTTTTTAATTGATTTTTAATTGTAGAAATTCTTTATTCTGGAAAAAAAAATCTTTTCTCAGAGATCTATGCAAATGATGTTATCTCCCATTCTGTGCTCTGTTTTTTCATTTTATTGAGAGTCCTTTGATGAACTGAGGAGCTTAATTTTTATAAAGTCCAATTGGTTCTTTTTTATTATATACTAGGTCTGTCCTCAAATAAATTTTTGCCTGCCTCTCAGTCACAAAGATGTTTCTCCTATGTTTTCTCCTAGAAACTTTATGATTTTAACTTTTAAATTTAGGTGTCTGATCCATTGAAATTAATTTTTGTATATAGTGTAAACCAGGGGTTGAGATTCATTTTATTCCATACATATATCCAATTGTTCTTGCATAATTTATTGAAAATAATTAATTTTCTTCATTGAATTGATATGTTACCATTTGTTGTAAATTAATTGACTTGATAATTATGGCTGTATTTGAGGAAAATTAATCTGCTACAATGATTTATTTGTTTATCTTTATGCCAAGTTAACACAATCTTGATCACTGAAGCTTTATGTTGAATTCCACTTTGTCCTTTTTCAAAATAGTTTTGGCAATTCTAAGTTTTGGCATGAAAATTTGGCTTACAAATTAATGCAACAAAATCCTATTGTAATTTGCTTCATGCTGTGTAAAATCTATTGATCAATTTGGGAGGACTGACACTGGAAAAATATTGATTCTTCAAAAGCATGAAAATGTGTACTTCTGCGTTTATTTAAATTTTAAAATTTATTTCAGCAATGTTTTATAGTTTTCACTAAGGTCTTATAAATCTCTTGCTAAGCTTATTTCTAAGTAATTTCTTACTGTATGCCATCGCAAAAGGTACATATGCCAGTTGTTTGGGGCAGATACTCCAGTACACAGGGGATGAATGGATATCCTTTGTCTTGTCTTTGATCATGGTTTCACCATTAAATATGGTGTTAACTGTAGATTACTTACAGACGACCTTTATCAGATTGAAAAATTCCCATTTGTTCTTTTGTTCTATGTTTGCTGAGATTGGTATTAACATGGGTTCTTTTTGCATTTATTGAGATGATTATGAACATTTTCCTTTTTTTTTTTTTTTTGTCACTAATGTCAAAGTAGATTGATTTATTTTGTAACATTAAACCAACCTTGCTTGTGCTGGATAAAATGACTTGATCATGGTGTATTATCATTTTTGTATATTGTCATAAATGATTTAATAATGATTATTTTGCTAAAGGTTTTTGTGTCTATTCATTAGAGGTATCAGTGTTGAGTTTTGTTTCTTGTAATGTGTTTCTCTGATTTTGGTATCCTAGTAATTATGTCTCAGAAAAAGAGCTGTGAAATGCTTCCTTCTCCTCTATTTTCTGAAAGAATTTGTATAGTACTTTAAACATTTGCTGAATTTTACCTATGAAGACATTTATGCCTGGAATTTCCTTTGTGGAAACATACTTAAATACAAGGTAACTGCCTCTAATAGGCTGTTCAGATCTTCTAGTTCTACTTGAGGCAGTTTTGGTAATATGTGTCTTCAAGGAATTCTTCCATTTTATTTAAACCGAAGAGTTTAATGGCATAAAGTGTTTCATAATCATCTTTCAGGATTGTTTTAGTATTGATAACATTCTTAATAATAGTATCTCCTTCATTCCTGATATTGGTAGTTTGTGTTTCATCTCTTTTCCTATTACTCTTATTTTTCTAGCTTCTTAATGTTCAAGCTTAGATTATTAATTTTAAAACTATGTTCTTTTCTAATAGAATCATTTGAAACTATAGATTTCCCATTAACCAGTGCTCAGTTGTATCCACAAATTTGTATCTTTATTAAAAATATTCACTGTATAGTAGAAACAATTTTGTATTTATTATTCTAAAATTATATTTATTATTCATCATTTTTTTAGTACTAACTTAATGCTAACTAAAACTAAATATTACAAATTATTTCTTTGATCCATGTGCTATTTTGAAGACTTTTCATTTAATTACCAAAATATCTATTTTCAGATATTTTAAATTGTTTTTTACTACAATGTCATTACAGATAGACTATATAATTTAACATATTCAAAATTTGTTGAGTTGTTTTATAGCCCAGGATATGGACTATCTTTGTGAATTTTTATAACAACACTTGAAAACACTGTGCATTCTACAGTTTTGGGGTAGTCTATAAATATCAATTAGTTCAAGTTAGTTCATAATGTTTTTTAGTTCTTTACACCCTTAGTGATATTTTCTCTGCTCTATCAATTTCTGAGAGAGAAATGATAAAACCTCAAAACGCAACTGTTGACTTTTAAAAAAAATCTGGGGCTTTGGTTTTATCAACTTTTTTTCATGCATTTTAAAGCTCTATTATTGGATGCATTTTAGGATTCTCCTATCTCCTAGAAAAATTATAAAATTATAATTATAAAATTATTCTTTTTATCACTGGTAACATTCCCTGTTTGAAAGTCTACATTATCGGATATTACTACAGCCACTCCAGCTTTCTTTTGATTAGTGTTAATAAAGTATACCTTTTTCATTCATTTTGCTTTTAACCTATTTGTCTTTTTATTTAAAATGTGTTTCATGTAAACAGCACACAATAAGTTCTGTTTTTTATAATCTGTTAATTGATGACTTTCAGTGGAATGTTTAGTCCATTTATAAATAATTTGAATGTCAATATGACTGGATTTAAACCTGTCATGTTCTTATTTGTTTATTATTTGTCTCATCTGTTTTTGTTTCTTCATTGTATTTTATTTCACTTACGGACCACAGCCTTGTGATCTCTATTGCTAAGGCTGAAAAACATTTTCATATATTTTGTCTAGTTTTTGTCATTGTTGCTGCTTTTACAGGCAAAGAATAAGTCCAATATTAATTATCCATCATAACAAAAATGGAAGTGCTTTCCTATTTGTTTTGAAGTTCAATTATGAATCTAATTTTCCAATGACTAATAAGTACTCCACAATCTTTGGGCTCTATGCCAGGAAGAGATGTGTTTTACATGCTGAGTTATCAACTATATGAGTAGATGTGGAAAAGAAACTTGGATTATGCACCAGCTTTAGAGGAAGGAACCCTGAGAGCAAACAGGTCAGAGGTCAGAACAAGCAATGCATCTGGAATCCTGACTTCAGGCAAGCTTTCAACCCAAAACCAACTGTCACATACTTTTGAGATATCTGACTTAGAAACTCAGTGCCAGGTACATGAAATACGATTGATACTGAAAGAAAAAAAAAACAACAAAAAAAACACACATAGCAGCCAATTCAAGGAATCTTTCATCAGTAGAGGAGAGAGTGAACCTGTCATGAAGTCAAAAGCTGACTGGCTGAGATTAGGGTACCTTAACTACATGCTTCCAGAAAGAATCTTGTCAAGCGTGTTTGGAATTGTATTAATCATCCATTGCCTTGTAACAAATTATGCCAAAAACTTACCAGCTCATGACAGTAAACATTTATTACCTCACTCTACTTCTGTGGATCGGGAATCCGGGGAGCATTTTAGCTCGGTAGTTCTGGTTCAGGGTCCATCATGAGATTGCTTTAACGTGTTGTTGAGGGCTACGGTCATCTGAGTGGTTGGTGGGCTTTAGTTTCTCATTGACTGCTGGCCAGAGACCTCAGTTCCTCACCCCCTGGCCCTCTCCCTAGGCTACTAAGTATTTTTATGATATGGCAGCTGACTTCTCCCAAAGTGAGTGATACAGAGACAAAGAGAAGTTGATGCCATTCTGCTTTTAACGACCTAGTCTCTGAATCACACACGTCACTTTGGCCTTATTCTATTCATTGTAAGTAAGTCATCAAGTCCAGCTCACTTTCAGTGGGACAGGTTTACACAAGGACGTTACTACCACGAGGCAGGGACCACTGGGGATCATCTTCAAGGCTGGCATCTATAGGAACTGTGGTATTAGTATTAAGGGTTTCCTGTATTTATCTTTTTGGGGGGGTAAGGTGGCTATGAGAACTGGAATTACAGAAAACCTCAATGCTAATGGAAGAGAGTTCTAGTGTGTGTAAAACTATTTAGCTATTTTATATCAACATCTAATCTCATCTCATTATCTGCACACAGGTTATCCTGACCTCTGAAACTATAGTTTAAGAGACATTTATTTTGTAATTCCATGTAAATCACATATTTTATGTTTTTATTAAAAGCAAATATACTTGTCTCTTACGGAAAAGAAAGTAAAAGTCCTCTTAAATCACTGCACCCAGAGATAACCACTATTAATATTTTGATGAGCATTTCAGACATTATTATATCTACATAAACATATAAACTATATATTACATAATTTTATGTAATTTTACAATAATCCTGCACTTGTTTCTCAGCACCTGCATTTTTCACTTGATAATATGGTGTGAGCAATTTTCCATGTCAATAAATATAGCTCTATACCATCATTTTTGGTGAATGCAGTGTGTCCCATTGTATGGATGCTCTATAATTTATTCTAGTAGTCACTCATTAGTAGAATATTTAGGTTGTTTTATATTTATGTTTTAAGAGAAGCTGAATGTGCAGCTGTAGGGATGCCCAGCTTAACCCAAACCCAAAATACAGGGCATTAAATTTCCTGGTTTTATTTCCTTTTCCATAGGTTTTTAGATTTAGTGAAAATGTCAATGTTTCAGAATTATTTGTGAAAGATGTAAAATTTTTTTAAGGATTTCAAGAGGCCAGCATTTGTAAGGGAACATGTGGTTCAGGAGGGCTTTCTTATTTTCTGGGTAAAGTTAACTTCATTAATTTTTATGAGAAGATTCACAGCTCACACTCTCTCCATTCATCCTTAATATGACACACTGAAGACAGAGAGAAACATTAATCAGAATCACTGAGAAGATAAGCTCCAAAGAGCAAGCTTTAGTGTAAAAACACATTAAGCAAGAACCAAACACCTAAGTCATGGCTGAACCTCCATTACCCCAAGCCCATTTAATTCTCCTTAAAAAAGTAAAAGAACATTACCCTTAGATCATGTAACTAGGGTGAACATATAATTTATAACCCAAATGGGGCACATTAAGGAGTGAAATAAGGTTATTAATCATTACCTGGTACAACTGACATAAACCAAAACGATGCCAGGCAAACTGGGACATATGGTCAACCCAAATATATCAATTAAGGAAACTAAGATACAGATTGCTGAGATGACTCATCAGCATCCACAGCCAGTAAATTAGCTGTGAATCAAAATCAGACCTCTCCTAGTCCAGGTCCTTTACTTTTTCATAGATTTCCAGGTCTCTGAATATCTTTGCCTGTTTGTTTTCTGGTTGGTGCCACTTCTAGGTGAGATGTCATGGATACAATTTTTTATTTGTTGAAAGTGCTTTCTTGGAGATGTACTTCTATAGTATTGATGTATTTATTCTTACCCAAATACAACAAAGAATTATTAAATACTTGTTTACATTCTAGGTATCTTCATGAGCACCATTTTACTCAGGTCCCTGAAACTTAGGAATCTGCAGAGGGGTAGTTCATAGGTCCACCACTAGAGAGAGTGCTGGCCAAGATTTTGGGTCTATAGCCTGAAAGTTCCATGTTTTGAGAAGGAACGAGAATGAGATTTTTTTTATACGACCATAAGATCCTTTACCCCACTTCTGCCTCTAATTTTTACTAGTTGTTATTATTCAGTTTTTTATTTAATTTTAACACCTATTGGAAACTTTGTTAATCTATCTGACTTTTTAAAAATTTTTCTTTTTTTATTAAAGTATAGTTAATTTACAATGTTGTGTTAGTTTCAGGCATACAACACAGTGATTCAGTTAAATATATATTCCTTTTCAGATTCTTTTCTCTTATAGGTTATTACAAAATATTAAATATAGTTCCTTGTGCTATACAGTAGGTGCTTTTTGGTTATTTATTTTATATACAGGAGTATGTATATGTTAATCCCAAACTCCTAATTTAGGTTGTAGGGTAAAAGCCTCAATACGATAAATTAGGAGTTTGGGATTAACATATCTGTGGGTTTTACCCCAGAACCCCCTACTCTTTCTTCATTTTATTCCCAAAGCTCCCATGTTTTCTTCAATCGTTTAACTCATCATATTATGTTACAGTTACCTATTACTGTTTTTGGTGCCACCCTTATCAATTATGATCTTATGAAGGTTAAGAACTACCTTATCAGTTTCACTCTTTCCAGCACAAATTTGGTACTTGGTTAATGTTAAATAAATTAGTAAAATAATGAATGAATACATGAACAAAATGAAAAAATATGATATGATCCAAGAGGAAATCTATATTTTGGGATGGCAGTCTTGATACAGGATGTTTGTGATGGGGATATAAATTCGGATTTTAAAATTTCAAAGAAGGAACGTGTAAACATAACAAATAGCTGACTTCTTAAGCTTATTTCCAACTTTTAATCAAAAGAAAGAGAAAGGGACTATCTCATGTTCCTCAGAAAGGTAAATCAGTGTCAGCCAAAAAACACTGACTTGGGACAGATCATATTTTACATGTTAATGAGACGTATGTGTAGGTCTGAGTATTGCTTATGTCTATCCGGTATTTCTCAGAGATCTGAAGGAGGTAGGTACGATGCAGAAGAATAAATGACCTAACCTCACTTCATGAGTTTTTGTTTAAAATTAAAAGACCATTAGATATGAGATTTCTTTCTTCGTTTTTTCATAATTACAAGACACTGTCAGGATTCTGGATTATCTTGATTCTATCGCCCAGGATAGTTTATACTCTCTACTTCATGTCATCTACATCTATCCATGTACCTGTAATCAGATCAGTGTTTAATTAAAATATTAAATAGAACAGGGTTAAAGACAAAACCCTCAGATGCATCACTAGGGGCCTTTGATGAGTCTGACATTGATTCATTAGTTCTTTCCTTATGATTTATGCAATCAACTATGAATTAAATTATTACACTGTCATATAACCCACATTTCTATATCTTGAACATGATGGGACCATGAGATTTTTGCCACATGTCTTCTAAAATCATTTAAAAATATGATTTATTTTTGAGTCTAACAACCCTCTCAAAATGGTAATACATTTAGTTGCCCTGACCCATTTTCCATGAACCAGTGCTGCTTAATTGACTAATGCCTTTTACACAAGTACCGATTCATTTAGTCATTCAACAAATTTTTATTTCTGATGAATCATCTGTGACAAGCATTATGCTAAATACTTGTGTCTAATCACTAGCTTCAATATTTTGCATCTACCTATGATAGTTTAAAAAAAATTAAGCAATATTTCCATGACTCTACTCTTCAGGAATCTAGTTCGTCCCCCCACAATTCCAAGCTAATCACTAACAATGACTCACTGATATCAACTTAAAAAAGAAAATCAGTATCATAAGTAACCAAGGGGAAAGGGGGAGGAGGGATAAATTGGGAGATTGGAATTGACATATACACACTACTATATATAAAATAGATAACTAATAAGGACCTATTGTATAGCACAGGGAACTCTACTCAATACTCTGTAATGACCTATATGGGGAAAGAATCTAAAAAAGAGTGGATATATGTATATATGTATATATATAACTGATTCACTTTGCTGTAAAGCAGAAACTAACCCAACATTGTAAATCAACTATACTCCAATAAAAATTAATTAAAAATAAAAAAATCAGTAACATATGTGTAATTTTTCTGGCACAGGCTAGACAACTGAAGTCAAGATCATCGAAAGCAATTCTCTGTTTAAATCCTTGTTTTTCCATACTTTCTCCACTGAGGACCATCTACTAGTTCTTTGAGCCCTGTTACGACCTATCTAGATTCTTTTATAGTATATCCTCAGTTCTGTGTGTTAAGCAGTTTCTCTTACTCTGTAAGCCATGTTTGACATTTGGTATTATTGCAAATAGGAAAAGGGAAGAAAACCTAAGCCTCTATTGGTATTGTCATATTTTTATCTTCCTCACTGTCAGTGACATTGTGTCCCTCTCTATGACTTTTTATGGAATGAGTCACTTTTGTCCATTATACTATGTGGGCAGAGTATTTCTAAAAAGCCACAGATCTTGCTTCTGTATCTCAACCCTTATGTCCTACTGCCAGTTACAGTTGTTTTAGCCACATGTGGCATCTTGGTTTTTCATATCTACTGTGCTATACATTGATGGTCCTGCTGTTGTAAAAGATGATAGCCTCATACAAATGCTTAGTGATGAGATTATGTACATGAATTTTCAGAATCATTGGGCCATTCAATCTTAAATAAGTCTAAATAATGACCCGAAATCATATGTATTTCTATAATGACAAACTCCATGATTTGGAGTTCTCTCTGTATGATTTTTGTCAATATTCCTTAGGAAAATTATCTGTTTTGCTTTCAAATCCTGCTTTTGGTTACATGACAATGGTTTACTTAAAAAAATATTTTTCAAAATTACTATGCAAGAAAGCTTGGAGCCACATGCTCTGTAGTGAATATTAAGTGCCTGCAACAACAACAATTAAGATATAAAACAAAGCCAAGAATGAGGACGCATCTCAGAGCAATAAGGTTATTTTGTTTTGTGTACTTTTTTCCTTTCCTTTAATTTTTCTTTTTATATTCCCTCCTAGGTATCTTGTCTCCCCAGGAGAGAAAGTGCTTATTGTTGTAAGATCACTGAAAGAGTTAGAGAAGAAATGGGCTCTTTTGTTTTCACTCTATTCATCTTCTTTCCCTTTGCCAAAACAAACACATTTGCATTCTGAAGTCAACAGCACCAGTCAACTGTGCTTGCCATAGATTAACCTCTGTAAAACCTTTTTTTGAACATTTTGGAGGCTTTGATGGTAAAACTGAAAAATCCAAGCTGTCTTCCTTTAACCCACTTGGAACTGCTTGAAAACTCTGTTCCTGGAGTTAATGCATGCCAATTAGTGTCTTTTGGCTTATTGTCAGTTTCATCGGTGGTTGAATTTGTCAAATTGTGCACATCTTACATGACTTTCTGATGAAGTTTCTCTTAACTTGCTTCATGTTTATTTGGAGGTTCCACTTGAAATACTGCATTTTTATTCTCACAATACTCCTGCAATATAGCCAGGGAATGTATTTGTATTTGCATTTTTCAGATACTGAGACTGATATTTAATTGGGATAAGCAATTTACTCAGATCACAAGGCACCTGGCAACATAAGGACTTGAAGTCAGGTCTTACGATTATTTGTCCTTTTCAGATTATTTCCTCAATTCAGTGTTAAATTAAAGAATACAATTAATGGGAACTTCTTATCATAAAATGTCTTTTCTGACTCTGCTTCCTCCTCAAGCCACCACCACATTTCCATTTTTCTCTATGTAAATATTTTCAAAAGGGTTGAGCAGTAGGAGATAGTATTGGGGCAAATATAATAGTGGAAGCACAGTAGTTTTTGGATCTCCTAGAATTCAACTCTCACCATCCCAAAATAAAACAAAGAGAAAAACTAAGATAACATAATAAAAACCAATGAACAATTTCTACAATAAAAACAGGTGATTAAGTATCTTCACAAACCTCAGAAATATAAGTAGGTAGGGACAAGCCACCAACAGCTGTGAGATGGATATTACACCAACATCTGTATGGCAGAAAGCAGAAAGAAGAAAAATGGGGCATTTAGAAGCCCCAAGAGCAGAAAAGCTGCAATATTGCCACAGGTATAGTTGCAGTTTGCATCACCAGGAAAATCTGCATAATAGACATTTATTAGGGAGTGCTCTTAGGATCTATACCTGTGGAAGGGAGAAAATAGAAGCACTACTAAAGTAGAGCAGGGGAAAAAGTTCAGCTGTGATACAGTTCTGAAGATGGCTTCAGCACATCTCCTGGAGAGTTCTGGAGCTAGAATGGACTTCTGGCATTGTCCCGAGATTGTGCTGCCTGGAGGTTATTATACCTCTATATTGATCAGTCATTGACTGTGGACAAATCCTACAAGGATATAGGACCTTTGGTGAAGCAGATTTTTTTTTCCAGCAGTAGCAATCCTTATAGAGGATCATCTTTTGGCGATACTCCCAGCAGGTGGAATAATAAGGCTTTCATTCCTGGAAGGGAATTTGGTCAGCACATCACTGAGTCCACCAATGGTACTCATTGGAAAGTGGGAAGCTAGCAACCAAAACCAGGAGTAGGCTCTATATACTCCAACTTATGTGAAAATGCAAGGGAACTGCAGTAAGGTGCTGGAGTGGTCTGAGACCCATGAAATTTTCTAAACAAACAATTCAAAGCTCTGTTCTAGGACAAAGCCCCATACTGAGAATTAACTATTGTAGGGAGACTATAAATTGAGCAGAACAGGCAAAACAGGAAGAAGGAAAAGAAAATATCCAGAAATTTTTGAGTAGTTATCAGAAAGTTTGAAGCCATATTTTTTATCATATCAAAACAAAAACAGTAACAACAAAAGAGAAAGTTTTAGAAAAGTGAAGCTTAAAAAACAGTCCTACCTCATCACCATCCTTCTAAAAGTACAGGAAAACTCATTTCATGTCAAAACAAGAATCAGAAAATAATTATATATGAAATTAGTATAAAAAACAGTATTAAGATTGGAATAAAATCTGTACAATGAAACCCTGACAGAGTACAAGTCTATGCTGAAAACAAACTATGGTTACCAAAGAGGAAAGGGGTGAGGGAGGGATAAATTAAGATTCTGGATTAACAGATAACAGATATATTTTGGATTAACAGATAACAGATATATTTTTAAAATAGATAACCAACAAGGACCTACTGTATGGAACAGGGAACTATATTCAATATCTTGTAATAACCTATAATAGAAAAGTATCTGAAAAACTATATATATATGTATATATGTATATATATATACATATATCTGAATCACTTTGCTGTACACCTGAAACTAACACAATTAAATCAACTATACTTCAATAAAAAAAGAATACAAGTCTATGAAACAGATTTAAAAAACTGCAAACTAATATTTCTAAAACACTTAAAGACTTGAGAAAATGATAGACGCTATTAAAAAACCCATAAATCAAAAGTAGAAAAAGTTCATAAATTATGTAACTGGAGGAAAGAAAGATTTGAAAAAACAGGTTACAACTCACAGAATAAAATTTTTAAAACATTATTTCTTAAATGAGGACTCAAGTAGAAGAAACACAAAACACACACCAAATATAGATTATATCTTTAAAAACAGAAGACAAAAGTGAGAAAAAAATTAAACCAACAAAATATTAGAGATAAATAAGACTCAAGGAGAAAATGATAGCTATGGAAAATAAGCAAAGAAGATCTAACAAATATTTAATAGGGGTTTGGTTTGGAAGAAAATGAAAGGATAAAATGAAACTATAATTTATTAAAGTTTTTTAAAATAAAATAAAAATTGACTTGGAACTATAATAGACACACAACACACCTGGGAAATTTAACCCTTTACAGCAATATTAAGACATTATAATGCAAAGACCATAAAAAAAGAAAGAATGGAAAAAAATAACTTTGGGCATCCACGTAAAAAAGACCAAGTCACTTATAAAGGGAAGAATATTAGATACCCATCAAAATCTTTGACACTAACACTTTCTCTTAGAAGACAATGGAGTAAGATATTTAAGATGTTCTATTCTTTCTATATGTGTTCTGCCCAGACCTACCTCCTAAGGTTTTGTGAGGAATTTCTAAAAACCCACAGTGGCCATATAAAATTCAACATGTCCAAAGTTAATTGCAATATCTTAACCTGAATCTTTTTAGTAATTTATAACACTTATCCAGTGAATATCATAAGACAAACTGAGTATAAAATTAAGTTCTTTTTGTAAAAATTTTTACTGAAGTGTAGATGATTTACAATGCTGTGTTAGTTTCAGGTGTACAGCAAAGTTACATATATATATATAACATACATATATATACACATATATACACACATGTATATACATATAAATACATATATATATTATTTTTCAGATTCTTTTCCATTATAGGTTATTACAATATATTGAGTATAGCTCCCTGTGCTATACAGTAGGTCCTTGTTGGTTATTTATTTTATATCTAGTAGAGTGTATACGTCAATCCCAAATTCCTAATTTACTCCCCTCTTTTCCCTTTGGTAACCATAAGTTTGTCTTCTATGTCTGTGAGTCTTATTTCTGTTTTATAAATAAGTTCATTTGTATCATTTTTTTAGATTCTACATGTAAGTGACATCATATGATATTTGTCTTTCTCTGTCTGACTTACCTCACTCAGTATGATAATCTCTAGGTCCATCCGTATTAATGCAAATGGCATTCTTTATGGCTGAGTAATATTCCATTGTATAGATCAATATATACCACATCTTCTTTATCCATTAATCTGTCAATGGGCATTTAGTTGCTTCCATGTATTGGCTATTATTTATTTTAATCCATCTTCTCACATAGCAAAAGAGGCAACTGAATTGCATACAGAAGTAGAGATTTGTCCAAAGTCATTCGGCCAGTCCATGGCATAGTACAAGAACCCAATTTGTCTAGTTACCAATCCAATACTTTCTTTCCAAAATACTATTTTTTAATATTCTACTTTAACTTTGTAGATGCACTATTTAAAACCTATTGAAAATTCAGGGAGATTATGAAAAAAAATTAAACTCACAAAATTATATAAGATGAGCTTCTTTGTCATAGAATTTCTGTAAAAAGTGGTTATGTGTATGGGTATTAGAAAGAAAAGTAAGAAACATTTGTAACCAAGATAAAAGTATCTGACTCCATGGATTATTACATTACATATTTATAGCCCACAAAGAATAGAATTTCATATTATCAAGGAAATTTGAAGTTTAGATACCACATCCACATGGAATTACTTTCCTTCATTTAGTCACCAGAGAAATGACAACAAACAAAATCTCAAAAATGATTCTGAGAATAGAAAAGAAGAACTAAAATTCAAAGTAAAAGTGGATTGCCAATATGGTTAGACTTTAAAAATGTAATAAGATAGTTATTCTTCTTATTTCAAAATGCCTTGAGTGTTACTGCAGAGGAAAGAGTTCAATCAGAAGCTTAAATGCAATAAACACAAAATAATGCTGGACCACTGTATTAAGAAATTTTTGGATACATATAGGAGGGTCAAAATAGTGCCTCACCAATAAAATTTCCACGCATTTACCTTCCTTTTTTCTTCCCCATAGATAATTTAAACATTTAAAGAGATTAATTAGCATGCCATTCAAGAACCTCTCTGATTTAGCATTGTAACATATTTTTTCTCCCAATAATTTGCTCCTTTATAAAGCTCAAAACCCCAGCCAAATTGGTTTACTTATTGTCCCCACACACGTTCATTCATTCACATCATTATTCTTAATGTTGATATTCATTTTTTGGTATCTACAAAGTGTCAGGCATTGTGTTAAGTACCAAACAATTTTGGACAATTTTTTCAATATATGTTTGATGTTCCTTCCCTCTGCCACTGTTTCCTCCTACTTCCGGAGTCTACACCTACCACCAGACCCAGACTTAATCTCATTTCCAACATCATTCTCTGCCTACCTTGCTCTAAAATGGCCTTATCTCTGAATATTCACAAAAGTTCTTGACCAGACCGTTCCTTTATTGAGTAATCTTATATTGCCCTGGGATATCTTTGAATGATAGAGTCATAGAAGTTATGGTTTGTGATGGGATCTGGTTGAAATAAAAATATGCTTTTTCTATGATTTAATCCACTGTACCTCAGAAGGCAATCATCAATCTTTTACACTAATGCCATTAGGGATATAGAGCACTCCACTTTTTAAAGATATCTATTCTCTCCTTGGAGCATTCTAATTGCTATCAAGTTTTTCATCTACTTAAAAATAAATCCTCGTTATCTCTCTGTGACTTCTACACACTGGCCCCCAGTTTTGTGATTTGGCAGAAAACAATTTGGTAATTTATGGAACCTTTGTTTGTACTCAGCATCCACTCACCCATCCTCTGGGAACTATGCCCTATTTTCCATCAGAGGAAATTTCTTTTCCCAGTCTCAGTCTTTTAAGTGAGACTGGCTCAGTTACAGGGAGGAAGATGTTTCCTGCACCTAAACCAGTCAGTGTAGCCCCATGCTCATAGCAATAATTTCAGGATTGGCCAAAAAGCCTAGATCAAGACAGTCATGATAAGAATTTTCAATTCTTAAAGTTATGTTTATATGAGCTCTATGGCAAGTAGACTTAACCTTTTTTTTTTTTTTTTCATTCTCATTTTTCAGATGACTTCACTGGCAACTCTACAAAAGATTTAAGGAATCTATGTTACCAACTGTATATAAAGTATTCCAGAAAAAAAATAAACAATACCCAACTTGGTCAATGAGGCCAGCATTACCTTATAATCAAAACCAGATAAAGACATTTTCAAAAAAAAAAAAAGATCACAGACCATTATCCCTCATACAAATACTTACAGGTATTTACCCTAGGTAAATTAAAGATGGAAACATTCTCAATCAAATGCTATGAAATCAAACCCAGCAATATATAAAAAGAATAATGTATGATCACCTAAATGGTTTTACCCAGGAATCTAAGTTTAGTTCAAGACTTATCAATCAATGCATTCACCCTACCAACAGACTAAATAAGAAAAACAATATGATTGTTTCAAGAGATGCAGGCAAACATTTCATAAAATTCAACATCCATTTATATTGAAAACTTCAAACCAACTAGAAATTGAAGTTAACTTTATCAATCTGTTAAAGTCACCTACAAATAACCTACAGCTAACATCATTCTTAATGGTGAAAGGCTGAATGCTTTTTCCCTAAGATTGAAATGGTACACTAACAGGAAAAAAAAATCCTCTACCCATACCTCACACCATATAGAAAAAACAACTCAAAATAAACTATAAATATAAATATATTACTTAAAGCTATAAAACTTTTCAAAGAAACACAGGAGAAAATCTTTGCAACCTTAGGTTACCACCACACCACAATTAGAGTATGAAAGAAATTGGCACTATTCAGTGCTAGAAAAAAGACAGAGCAAGTTGAACTCTCATTTGTGGCTGATTGTAATGAAAAATGGTACCGTGACTTTGGAAATCAGTTTGGTAGTGTCTTATAAAGTTAAACATGCACTTACAATATGACATAGTAATTCTACTTACAGGTATTTATCCAGGATAAATGAAAATATATGTCAAACAAAGATCTGTATGTGGATATTTATTCATAATTGCCCCAAACTGGCAATAATCCAAATGTCTTTCAACTGGTAAATAAACTATGTTAAATCTATACAATCTAATATGACTTAGCAGTAAAAAGCCTACGTGCAACAACATGGATACATCTCAAATCATCATACTAACAGAAGAAGCCAGAATCAAAAAGCTACATATTGTATGATTCTGTTTATATGACATCCTGGAGAAGGAAAAGACACAGAC
Organism: Eubalaena glacialis; assembly: GCF_028564815.1. Taxonomy (NCBI): domain Eukaryota; kingdom Metazoa; phylum Chordata; class Mammalia; order Artiodactyla; family Balaenidae; genus Eubalaena; species Eubalaena glacialis. The sequence goes on along the minus strand of NC_083720.1, from coordinate 40,027,332 downwards.
ACAAAAAATCAATCAGTTTCTCCTATGGGCTTGGAAAGATGAAGAAGATGAGGACTATAAGGGGATTAGAGAAATTTTGGGGTGATAGACATTCTCTAATCTCAATTGTGGTGGTGATTACACGCACATCTGTGTTTGTGCAATTTCATAGAACCAAACACCAAGAAAATGGAGAGTTTTACTGCTTCCAAATTACATCACAATAAATCTGACTTGGGAGTAGAAAGAGAGAGAAACAAGGGAGAGAAACAAAGGATAGTTACCGTTACCGGGTCTGACTCTCTAAATGTTTGGAGACTGGAGGGATGAAGAAGAACTAGTAGAGACGAGTGAGGAGGGAAAGGGAGTGAGGTAGGAGGAGAATTGAGAGAGTGGAATCTTTAAAGCCAAATGAAGAAAACGGTCCAAGGTAAGTAGACCCTTGTATTATGGCACTGACAGGGCATGTGAGGAGAGAAATGAATATTCTCTCCATCAGGAGAGAACTGATGGACTTAGCAATAGGGATGTCATTGGGTAGAGACTGACAAGAATAGTTTCATGATATGGTGGGTTAATAGTGGGTTCAAGAAAGGAAAAAGGAGAAGTGAAAATGGGAAGTGAGTAAAGACAGCACTTTTAAAGAGTTTTACTGTAAACAAACACAGTGAAATGAAATGTAGCCAGAAGTCCTATGGGATAAAAGATTTTGTCTTGTTTTCTGATAGTTCCTGCATGCATGTGTGTTGATGTGTATGACCTAAGAGAGAGGAAAAACAGTGATGACACAGGAAAGGGAACAATTTCTGAAACCACATCCTCGAATAAGTGAGAGGAGATGGGATCCAGTGCAGAGGAACAGTCAAGAATTTGAAAAAGCTTCAAATCAGGAAAAGTGCCTGGAGAGTCTGGTTAACAAGATGAGGCTGGTTCTTGCTTAAAGTGGTGTGTTAATTTGGATAAGTCCTTATCCAAGGGGATGCTAGGAGTTACAAGAAGGGGTATGGAGCCCCAGATAAAGGGGATATGAGACGTAGATTGGAGGTCCGAGTCATAGCCTCAGGCAAAACTTGAAAGGTAAATCAGAACTACCATGAATGACCAAAAGTAGAACTAACATAGGATGCAGCAAATCCACTCCGGGTATTTTATCTGAAGGAAACAAAATCACTATCTTGAAGAGACAACTGTACCCCTGTGCTCATAGCAGCATTATTTACGATAGCCAAGACATGGAAACAACCTAATCATTCATTTATGAATGAATGGCTAAGGTAAATGTGGCATACAGAGATAATGGGATATTATTTAGCCATAAAAAGAAGAAAATCTTGCCATTTTCAACATAAAGACAAATACTGTATGATCTCACTTAAATGTGGACTCTAAGAAGAAGAAAACTCATATTGAACACAGAAAAGATTGGTGTTTGCCAGAGGCTTGGGATGGAAATAGGCGAAATGATGAGGGTGGTCAAAAGTTATAAACTTCCAGTCATAAGATAAATATGTTCTGGGGATATAATGTACAGCCTGGTGATTATAGTCAACAACACTGTATTATATATTTGAAAGTTGCTAAGAGAGTTGATCTTAAAAGTTCTCATCATAAGAGGAAAAAGATTGTAAATATTGAGGTGATAGATGTTAAATAAACATATTGAAGCAGTCATTTCATTATATATATTTATATATGTATGTTAAATCATTATGTTGTATACCTTAAACTAATACAATGTTATATGTAAATTATATCTCAATAAAGCTGGGGGAAACAAAAAAGAAAAGTAAATCAAGAAACCCAAAAGAGAGGGCAAGTTCATTTGGAGGGGAGAGGGGAGATGGGTCAGGGAGGTAGGACTCATTCCGAGTATTTGAAGCCATAATCATGAAAATTAACACCACATTCCTTGATTTAGGACAGATAATTCCAAACCCAACCTAGCCACGCTCCTGCTCTAACTTCAGGCTTCTCAAAGATTGACTCAGGAATCAGGAAACCCTGGGCCTGAAGTTTGAAGGTTAAATGTGACTACAGTTAATGAGGCTATGGTTGGCAGCAGCATTAAGGAAAAAAAAAGGTTTTTTGTGGCTGGGTTCTATTTGTTTTGATGGATATTTAAAATATGTGCAAAATACAAGTAGATTGATTTTTAATTTGATAAATTATTTTCTAAAGTATTGAGGGAAAATACAAACTACGGAACCATAACAAATAAATCCTTTTTGAATCCAGAATCAAGCCACTCATAGATGTTATTCTTATTCCATTTTTTTTTTTTTTTGAGTTGTGAGTTTTCTTATCCATTTTTAAATCAAGGTTTTGTTTTTCTCTTTTGAACACTTCCTTGAAATGGCAGAACTTATTAGGGGAAAATACGCAATCCAGCAAACAAGAGTTCATCCTAAGTCTAACTTTTCAGAAATACTAATAGCAATCATTTGTACTTTATTATAGGTTGAAAAATGCTTTCAGAAATTTGATCTCATGTTATCCTTATAACTAAACTACGTTTGTCATCATTTTACAAATGCAGTTACAAGACCCAGAGAGTTAACTGTCCTGCTTAAAAACACGCAACTAATGACAGAGCCACAGCTAACATCCAAGCTTTCTGACTTTAGGTCTAATAATATCCCAGCCTTATGATCACCACAATCGTGGGGAGTGTGTGCAGAAAATTCCCCTTCTCAGACCTCTCCCCGACAAATTTTGATTTGGCCAAGAGGGGCTGAGGAATCTATTTTAACCTCCATGACTGTCGTGAAGTTTCCATATGGATTTACTCAACTCTGCTCTGTGCATGCCTGGGTCATTCACGAGCCTCTATTAGAAGGGACCTTAACGCAGACTGTGAATGACCATGGAACCCCCAAGGAAATAGCACCAACTTTGAAACAAAGAAGCACGGATCCTGGTGTCAGCTCTGCCACCCTCCTGCAAAGTGGATAAAATAAGTCACTTCTCTGAGTCCCAGTTTTCTAATTTCTGTAAATTGAGCTAACCTACAGAATTCCTACCAAGATTAGAACACAGCATGCTCAATCAGAACTGTCCCTTATGAGGACTAAAAATAAAGCTTTAGAAATAAAAATAAAGCCTTAGAAATCAAAGTCTGGCAAAAAATATATATATATGTAGAGTAAAAAAAAAATCACAATTGAAAAGTCACCAGCAGAAGAAATGGGGTGAAAAGCAAGCAAACTCTGCTATTTATCTGTATGCTCTTTTGGTTTAAATTTCCATTTGAATTCTGGCATGAAATTAGCGATCCATTGAAAATATTCTATAAAAAACTAGTATTCAGAGTTATTAAAGAAGGTTGATGAGTTTCACACACATACCACACACACACACAAACACACATACACAAAACCTCGCAGGTTGTGCTTTTTAACAGACCTAAATGTAAACTTCTGGAACCCAAAATAAACTCCAAGTTGGTAATACCTAAAATTAGCCCCAGTATGTAACTGTCTGCAAAGAGAACTGTGAGAGTCTGTTCTGAAGATAATGATAGGGACTCAAGTCCAGCTTGGAAGGGAGGCCTTCTGTGGGAGACAGACACTGATGTAGAATACGGGGTGCTGTCCTGACACTAGAAAGCCAGGGTGTCACTCCAACTGAAGCTCATTCATTCTCTTTGCCCCAGAGCTTGAACCTGATCAATGTCTGTCTCACAGGAGCTTTCCTGGAGGCTCCACACCACTTCGGCAGTGAGTTCTTGCTTGCTCGAGACACCTGTGTTTTGCAAGTTGAGGCGAGGACACCTGGTAATGAATGATGCAAGAGACACAGGTGGCCCAGGGCTGGGCCTGGTGGGCAGGTTCTTGGAGCGGCGCCCCTGTGAGGATCCTCTGTGCAGAAGGAGAACACGCCAGCAGCCAGATTCTTGCTTAGTCAATTATGCATAATCACTGTCAGTCATGTCCTCATGGATGCCCTGGAAGGGCATAAACAAGGCAGTGCTATTGCTTGAAGGCAACACACTTACTCTGGTGGAAGCAGCAGCAGTAGCACTGCTTATATTCAGCATTTTCTCTCTTCAAAGAGAACAAACTCCTCAGTAAGACTGGAATAAGCTTTCCATGATTCTTCCTTGTCTGTCTCTCTAAACACATTTCCCTGTAATGTCTCCCCGTGCATTGGAAGCCTCAAGAATGCTGGAGGACTATTATGGGTTGAATCGTGTCCCTGCAAAATTCATATGTGGAAGGACTAACCGCTAGTACCTCAGAATGTGACTGTATTTGGAAATCGGGTTATTACCGATGGAACTAGTTAAAATGAGCAGATACTGGAGTAAGGCGGGCTCTTAATCCAATATGACTGGTGTCCTTAAAAAAAAAAATAAAAAGGAGAGATTTGGACACAGAGACACACACAGGGAGAACGCCCTGTGAAGATGAAGGCAGAGATCAGGTTGATGCATCTACAGCCTAGAAATGGCAAATATCACCAGCAACCACCAAAAGGTAGAAGAGAGGCCTGGAACAGATTCTTTTTTATAGCTCTCCAAAGGAACCAACCCTGCTGACACCACGATCTCAGACTTCCAACCTCCAGAACTGTGAGACAATGCATTTCTGTTGTTTAAGCCACCCAGTTTGTGGTCTTTTGTTATGACAACCCTAGCAAACTCACAGAATGATCTCCAAAGGAATTGTTCTTAAATTCTGGCATTTGTGTTTCTAGGACAGTGAAGGATTAAGGGCACAAGGTTTGGAACTAGACAGAATTCAGTATTATTTGCAGCTTAACCACTTTCTGTGTGATTCTAAACAGGACACCGCTGGAGACTCTGCTTGTAATTGTAGTGGTTAATAACATGGCCTTGGACTTGAGACAGACCTGGTTACAAATCCTGATCTTCCACCAGCTGAGTTATATTCTGTTCTGTTTCCTACAAACAGTGGATACAATACTGCTTCCTGGGGAGCCTGTGAGAATTCAATGTCACAGTATACAGAAAACTTCTACCTGCTGCCTAGGCTTGGCCACTACTCCTACAGAGGCAGCAGGAATTTGTTTTCCTGGGAATCATTTCCCTTGTGCTGTCGGGACTATTCTATTTCTCTAGCAGGTTCTATACACGGGTGGCCTTCTTGGGAAATCCTTGCCATTTTGGTTTAGCTATGTCCTATCATCTCATAAAAGCCTGTTCTTAAGTCATGCACCCACCCACAAATACACATATTAAACTGTTCTGAGGTAGCTTAGTTACATGCAGACTTTCCCTACTGGACCACATCCTTTGAGGGAGAGACCTTGTTTTCTAATTCCATATCTTAGTTCTTCAAAGAATATTTCACTAAATACATGATTAATGAATGAATGAATGAATGAATGAATGGTAAGGTTCTAATTCAGGGTGAGTAATTTCCAGGAGGGAGTTCTGTCCTCCTGGGTCGCAGTGAGAGCATACTTGTGGCTTCTTTCTGATTCTGGGACATGGAACTTTGAGGAAGGGAAGCAGGGAGAGTGTCTCCCCCCAGGGATGGAAAGACTCTAGCCAGATGAGACAGACAAGACCCTGCACAGCTGCCCCTTACTCATACGTAGATCTTACCCTTTACAACAACTCACACTTAGGAAACATGCTCACACATGCTTTCTCATTTAGATATCACATCCATTTTTCTTCTAGGCCAGGAAGACTGTATTTCCCCATGTACCAAGGAGAAAACTGAAGCAGATAAATTTCTCAGGATCATATACACTAATGAGAGAGAGACATAGGACAAGACGACAGTCTTGGATGCCATGGTGTTCAGCTCTTCGTATAACTATGACTTCACTTGACATTCTGACTTCATGGAATTGGTTTCTGCAGTAAGGCTTTAGCTTTCTGACTGAGAACAATTCAATAGACATTTACATAAGAGTCAGCATGCATGGGTTTTCCGGGACTAGCGAGCCTCTAATAGGAACCTAAGCAGAACACATTCAAGTGGAGGATGAAACCTCCAGGACTGAAGTAAAATCCTAGAGCAGATCATCAAACAGGAAGTGGAAAACACTTCAGTGAAGTTGATACCGAGCAGGACCCTGTGGGGCTCCTGGGCACAAAAGCCTTTCTGTGTCCCCAGTTTCTTGATTACAGGAAATAGGCTTCCTTCAGCCTCCAAGACCTTCCCGGAGTTCCAATGGGCAGGTTCAAACAGATGCTAATTAGGAAAGGGAAGGTATGTGGAGACAAGGGAGGAACAGTCAAGAAACAATAGTGCAGCCTTGGGGTAAGGTCATGATTCCCCCTCAAGGGATACACATAACAATACCTTTGAGCTGTTTTGCAGATACTGAGACCCCCACCAGGTGGGAGGAGTTAATGGTTTGCTGCCCACAAGCCCGTAGAGCCCAGACAGGCTGGAACCAGAAGGTTGGTGATGCTGACTCCCACTTACCTTACCACCAACCAATTGGAAGAGTGTCCACGAGCTGATCACACCCTCTTTGAACCATTACTATGAAACCCCTCACTATACCCTCCAGGTTGGGACACACAGTTTTGAGGGCATTAGCCCCCTGTGGCCCCCTTTGCCTGGCAAAGCAATACAGCTATTCTTTCCTACTTCACCCAAAACTCTGTCTCCGAGATTTAATTCAGTGTTGGGGTACAGAGGCTGGATTCGGCTTCAGAATCTTAGTCATGATCCTAGTTCTGACAATTACTAGTTGATTGATAATTCTCTTACCTCCCTGATCTCATAATTTTCATCTGCAAATTGGAAATAATATTATCTGCTCTGATTTAGAGTTCATGATAATCCATTGTAATATGAGACAGGAAGGGCATCCCAAAAGTTTGTAGCAGACACACAGAGGCTATTAATCTGGGCTTAATAAGAGTTAGTTTTGTAGTCAGCACTTATTTTTTTTGTAATTGAAGTATAGTTGGTTTACAATGTTGTGTTAGTTTCGGGTATACCGCAAAGTGATTCATATATATATGTGTGTGTGTGTGTGTGTGTGTGTGTGTATATATATATACACACACACACACACATATATATTTTTTTTTTTTTTTTTCAGATTCTTTTCCCTAGTAGGTTATTACAAAATATTGAGTATGGTTCCCTGTGTTATACAGTAGGTCCTTGTTGGTTATATATTTTACATATAGCAGTGTGTATATGTTAATCCCAAACTCCCAATTTATCCCTCCCCCATCCCTTCCCCCTTTGGTAACCATAAGTTTGTTTTCTATGTCTGTGGGTCTATTTCTGTTTTGTATGTAAGTTCATTTGTATCATTTTTTTGATTCCACATATAAGCAATATCATATGAAGTCAACACTTAAATTTAAATTAAGTCCAAAACATCCTCCAAAGTCCTTTGGGCAAGTCCTAAGTTAAAGACTAGCACTATTATTTCTCATTTGTCTAACACATCCAGCTTTCCCTTTAGTGCACAGACAGATCACTTCTTCTCTTAAGCACAAAATACATGGCTGACTTGCTTCTAACATGTGGTAGGAAAAGTATGAATATTTAATGTAAGAACCAGACGTCACTTAGGCTACAGCACATTCCTGTCTCCCATGTCACATGCAATCAAGGAAATATTCAGAGAAGCAGAGAAATGGGGGGATGGGGGGAGGGGGCGGAATTACAATGTAAGAGGGCTTGAGTGTTAAGAGGGTGTGTGCATGTGTGTGTTTCCCATACATACTCTGAGTCTGATTAGTAATCTGAAGGTAAAGAGTCAGCAAATATCTGAACTGCGTTCCTCTGGCCAAGCAAAGACTCCAGGTGACATTTTTTTTTTTATATCAGAACTAGATTGGGTCATTTGCAGAGACGTGGATGGACCTAGAGACAGTCATACAGAGTGAAGTAAGTCAGAAAGAGAAAAACAAATGTCGTATATTAACGCATATATGTGGAACCTAGAAAAATGGTACAGATGAACCGGTTTGCAGGGCTGAAATAGAGACACAGATGTAGAGAACAAACGTATGGACACCAAGGAGGGGAAAGCAGCAGGGGGTGGGGTGGTGGTGTGATGAATTGGGAGAGTGGGATTGACATATATACACCAATATGTATAAAATAGATAACTAATAAGAACCTGCTGTATAAAAAAATAAATAAAATAAAATTAAAAAAAAAAAAGAACTAGATTATGATTAGGTTGATTTTCTATACCCCTCCCCACCTTGGGGTGTTAGAGCTTCAGAGGATAAGGGGTAAGGGGTGGGCATACTAATCAGAGTCCAGACCAAGACAGGCACTCAAAAGCCACCACTAAGAAAAGGTTTCCCTACAACTGATCTCTCTCTCTGTCCTCTTCACAGGATCCCTGTTCCCTGTTTCAGTTACTATGGTTCTTAGAGGCAGTGGCATTAGGTTCCAGAATCTTCTCCTTGCCTTTAGTCTCAGCATACTCCAAATCCATCCCCCGCACCACAGCCAGAGGTAGCTTTTAAATTGTAAATTTGACAAAGTAATTTACTGCCTAAAACCTGTCCGTGTCTAACAGGTACCCTTCAAGACAGTATTCAAAATCCTTAAGAAGGCTTTCAAATCACTTGGCAAGCCAGCGCAAACTCTCACGCTATATCTCCTACCGTACCTCTGTAGAGTGCTGCCAAATTAAATTAAGGACAGAGAGGAAGAGAACAATGGCACACAGAAAATATACAAAACAGCTTTCTTTGCATTGTCTGAGTCTATGGAGCTCAGGTATAATCTGTGTTAAATTTATTGCCTCTCTGCCACCATCCTATTAAGTAAGAAAACTCTAAACATTTGACTTCGCACTGGATCATCAATATTTAAGGATGAAAGAGACACTAGGGGGATTTTCTCCATATTTTGGGAAGCTCTGCACCTACTTAGTCTTTAGAAACTCAGCTTTTTTTTTTTTTTTTCTTTTTTTTAATAAGTATTTTAATTAATTAATTAATTTTATTTTTGGCTGTGTTGGGTCTTCGTTTCTGTGCGAGGGCTTTCTCTAATTGTGGCAAGTGGGGGCCACTCTTCATCGCGGTGCGCGGGCCTCTCACTATCGTGGCTTCTCCCGTTGCGGAGCACAGGCTCCAGACGCGCACGCTCAGTAGTTGTGGCTCACGGGCCTAGTTGCTCCGCGGCATGTGGGATCTTCCCAGACCAGGGCTCGAACCCGTGTCCCCTGCATTGGCAGGCAGACTCTCAACCACTGCACCACCAGGGAAGCCCGAAACTCAGCTTTTTAAAACATGCTGTTTAAAGATGACCCGAAACCGCCCCCCAACAACGTGTCACTATTTTTCTGTGTCCTTCAGAAAACCTGCGTCAGGTTCAGTAAGCATGTAATGAATGTTGGGGTTTTTGTGCCCACATATTACTGGTGCTGAAATGGATTCTGAGTAAAATCCTCATCTACTTTAGCCAGGGTGAGTGTTTCAGAGTGTTACATCGTGTGATGGTATCTGTGTTTCTAGGCAAAAGGCAATCTGCTTTTAACTTAAACTCAATTTGGCAAGTGTATGTCCAATAAAAAAGAGTAGCCCTTGAACCTCACTCCCATTCCCAAAGAGAATCAAATCACAGAGAGCGAGAAACATACAAGAACAGACAACTTCGGCATATCAAGCAACTGGCAAAGAGCATATTGGTGGACTAACTGCAGACAGGCAGCTGACAAAGCACGCTCTTGTCAAATGAACTATAATAACCAAATAAGCAGAAACGGGATACTTTCTATAACCAGTATAATGAAGGGCCCTGGAATAAACAGATAACAATCTCAAGTACACAGAAGCCCAGAGCACATGGAAATAAATAAAAATACCTGGAATGATGAAAGGAACAATATTTGTTGAGAGCAGAGAAAATGCAGTCCCCAAAGCCAGGCTGAGCTAAGGGAAAAAAAATACAAGTTAGTATCAGAATTCCACAATATACTACATAAAATGTGTTGCATATGATTATGTTCAAGCTCAATGTACAGGATATAGTTCTCACTCTATAGTTACAGGCTTCTCAATTAACCTCTGTCAATGTCTTCATAAAATCTTACATATTGTAATAGACATCTGCACTTTGCTGAATGATATAAAAGTAAAATTTCTGGTCCAGGTTCTGAAAATTATAGTGGTCAGACCAGGTATATGACATCAATTCTACCTTTGCATACAGGGTGAGAGAATATTGTGCATTTCATTCATTCAACTCATTCAACAAATGTGTACTGAATCCATAATATATGGCAAGTGCATCCCTATGTGCTGAGGAGATACTACTAAACAAATCAGAAAATAAATTGTTATCCTAATGGGACTGACAGATAATTATGAGGCAAAGATATAAAAGAACAAGATAATTTCAGATTGTGATAAACACCATAAAGAGAATGAAGCAGAGTATACCGACGAAAGCGGTGACAGCTAATTTAGATAGCAGGGTCACGGAAAGACAACTTATGAAAGAGCAAATCATAAACCACAGAATTAAGATGACTGCTTGGGATATGAAGGCCAAGAGGGCCTGAGACGGACCCAACAAACTTCTCTCCAGCCCAAAGTGAAGAGGAATGACTGCAATTTCCCAAGAAAGGTACAAAAGATAGCTAAGAGAACAGAGCCAAGAGACTTGGGAAAAACAAACAAACAAACATAATAATGACAACTAACTTAACATCTCTGTAGCACAACAAAGATTTCAAAGAAAGTCCACAGGTATTCCTTTAGTTTTTAAATTTTTTTTCACAATACCATTGTGTCTTTATTATGAAAATTAAATGTAGGTCTTGTGAAATTGAAAACAGAATTTGCCTCAGTCTACTACCCTTATTCCCTTCCTCCCACTTCTTCCACTATCTATTGATTTAATTTGGTACACCTTTTAGTAAACTCAATAAGGCACAGCAGGCAAATCCCTTCTCCCAAAGATTTGGTCATTGTGCGCTGGATCTCCAGATATTATTACTTTTTCCAAGCGAACAACCTTTGCTTGGTATCCAAATTCTACTCTTGGTAAGCCATGCATCACTCTATGCACAGGTATTCCTTTAGCATCTTCTCACACTGCTAACGTCAGGGAGGCTGCCACTATTATTTCCATTTTATAGATAAGGAAAATGAAGCTCAGAGCTGCCATGAGACTTATCCTTGGTCCCACAACTAACCAATGGCAAGGCAAGGTCTAGAACAGGAGTCAGCAAATGACAACCTGTCGACTGAACCCAGTGGGTCCACTGCTTTTGTTCATAAAGTTTTAATGGAACACAACCTTACTCATTCATTTACATGTTGTCTATGGCTGTGTTCATGCTCCAATAGCAAAGCTGAGTAGTTGCAACAGAGACTATATGGCCTGTAAGGCCTAAATTATTTACTATCTGACTTATTACAGAAAAAAACTGTCAACCCGTGATCTAGGACAAAAGTTTCCTAATTCTGAGTCCAGTTTTTCTTCCTGTGGATGGTGCTGTATGAACGTATTTCATGTTTGTTAATCTTGACCCCTAACTAGCTGAGTCCTTGAGAGAGGAGCCATAATCTATTTTATTTTTTAAATTTATTTTATTGAATTATAGTTGTTTTACAATGTTGTGTTAGTTTCTGCTGTACATCAAAGTGATTCAGTTATACATATATACATATTATTTTTCATATTATTTTCCATTATGGTTTATCACAGGATACTGAATGTAATTCCCTGTGCTATACAATAGGACCTTGTTGTTTATCCATTCTATATATAATAGTTTGCATCTGCTAATCCCAACCTCCCAATCCATCCCTCCCACACCTACCCCTCCTCCTTGGCAACCACAAGTCTGTTCTCTATGTCTGTGAGTCTGTTTCTGAAGAGAGGAGCCATATTTTTAAATGCTGCTTCCTGGGAAAAGGGAAGGCATATCATAGACATTCATTGTCTTGCTTTAACTTAAACTAAAAAGAAAAAATAGGAATGGAGCAATATAAATTATTTATGTATATATTAATCTAATGGTTAATCCAGATATTCACTCATATTGTTTGTTTCCTACTTCAGCCAAATTACATTATCAGCACTGAGAAAGGAGGACCAGTTTATATTTCTATGATGATAATGACAGATAAAATTCTTAATCAGTGCTTTATGATGAGTACTATTTCTCAGTGACACAGCAGAAAGAAGACTGAAATGGAAAATTAAAGAAGGTAACTCTATGTCCTAGAAAAGTAGTTCCTCGAACTCTTAAAAATTCAAATTCTCATCTAGGAAATTATTTGAAATACCTAAACACTCCACAAAATATGATTAATAATAAGAAATCTTCTTGAGTTCATCATTATTTTATTAATTTATCAATCATTATTAAATACTATTCCAGCTATCTACTGTTATATAATAAATATCCCCAAAACCTAAAAGCTTAAAACAACAATTTTTTAAAATTATTTATCAGAATTCTAGAGTTTGACTATGCTCAGCTTAGTGGTTCTTGCTTCTCATGTGGTTGAAACTAGTCAATGGGTAGGACAGAAGTTATACCAAAGGCTTCCTCACTCACATGTCTGGTGGTTGATGCTGGCCACTGGTTGGAACCACAGCTGGGGCGGTCTGCTGAACACCTACCCATGGCCTTGCTACATAGCCTGCCTGAGCTTCCTCACAGCATTGTACATATGTTCTAAGAGCAACTGTCCCAGTAGCAGGAAGTGGAAGTGGCCAGTTTCTTACAGCCTGGGCAAGGTGTCCCTTTTGCTGTAATCTATTATAAGAGCAGTCACAGAATCCAGTTCAATCAAATATGTCAAGTCTTTATTTAAAACCTCCACAGTCTGGTATCCAACCACAATTACGGACATTACTCCAAAATTCAAAATACATTCACTCACTCCCAAGATCCCACAACTTTATCACATCATGGCATTAGGCCCAGCATCAAGGTCCACATATTTTCATTTATATTGGCTCCTTGAGTGTGGTGCCTTAAGAACAGACCCTTGGATTCTGGATTCTCTCAATCTAAAGACATATAAACTAAAAAGACAACTTATCTGACCCCCACAGTCACTAAACATACAATGCTGGAACAGGTACAGAATAACATCTACTGACGCTCCTTTAGAACAAGGCGGACGACAAAGTGCACAGAGAAGTTACTGGCCCATAATAATTCTGAAATTCAGCCAGGCAGGTGTTCCTCCATTCCTGCGTAGGGTCCTTTATTCTTCTCTGGGAGTGATTCTTCCACGTTTTGGTTCAGTGCTTGGCTCATGGTTCCTTCCTCTGAGTCATGCATCCTTTTTCATAAGAAAATTGACTTTACAACTAATTAATCTTCTCAACCTGTGTCCTAACACCCTTTTCATTTTGCATTGCCTCTATTTCCTTATATCCCAGCTTGTGATGCTTCCATAAGAAATTTATTTCAGATGACATGATACTCTACATAGAAACTCCTAAAGAAGCCACCAGAGGACTACTAGAGCTCATCAATGAATTTGGTAAAGTTTCAGGATAAAAAATTAATACACAGAAATCTGTTGCATTTCTATACACTAATAATGAACTATCAGAAAGAGAAATTAAGGAAACAATCTCATTTACCATCACATCAAAAAGAATAAAATACCTTGGAATAAACCTACCAAAGACGGTAAAAGATATGTATTTGGAAAACTATAAGATGCTGGTGAAAGAAATTGAAGATGACACAAACAGATGGAAAGGCATACCGTGCTCTTGGATTAGAAGAATTTATATTGTTAAAATGACCATACTACCCAAGGCAATCTACTGATTCAGTGCAATCCCTATCAAAATACCAATGGCATTTTTCACAAAACTAGAACAAATAATTTTAAAATTTGTGTGGAAACACAAAAGACCCCAAATAGCCAAAATCATCCTGAGAAATAAAATATTTGTAATTTTTAAAATAAATTTTATGTGGTTTTTCTCCATTAGAATAAACCAAATCATGCATCCCTGTTAGAAGAGCTCTTTTCTACTTCAGGTTTCCTGTGAAGCTGTTGTCAGAAAATGGCCTGAAGATGATCCGAAGCCCATTGTTTAATGGAGAGAATCTGCAAGGTGTCACCTTATAATCCATAGATGAGCTCTTATTTGTGTGGAGATTTTTATGAGACACTGCTTTGATTGTTCTCAGGTCATAGCACAGCCCATCCTCTATTTGGTCTTTGTCCAAAGCCATTCTTAATTTTAGACTCATTTGCTGTCTGGAGAGGCTGGAAATGGAAAACAGCATGAATTTGGAAAGCAGCAAGCCCTGACACATTTACATTTAACTGTTTGTTCTTTAGCTCATTTCTTTCCTCTCCCATTTTACCAAGACACCGGCTGAAAATCTTTGAGATCATCAGTTACATCACCTAATTAATACACTGCCATAGTGCCAAGATAATCAGACTTTCTGCCACTACACAAGTTCTCTTTCCCCCAGCTTCTAAAAAGATTATTCTTACTTTTCTCTAAGCTCTCACTGAAAGATTTCTTGAGGTATTTTAGGCTCTTACTAGCAGTCTCCTCAAGCTCCTTCTAGTTTCTTCTCACTGCTTAATCCCAAGGTCAATTGCCACTTGTTTTGTTTACTATGGCAGCACCCCACTTTTGATACTAAAATCTATTTCAAATATCTATTCATAACAGGTCACCCAAAAATTTGTGGCTTAAACCAACGAGTATGATTTTATTACTGTCTCTAGAATTCTGTATATTGACTAGACTCAGCTATATATACACAAAGCAGGATTCTCTATGTTGACTGGGAAGTTCTTACTAGGGGTCTCTCATATGGGTGTAGTTAGAATGTGTCTAAATTTCAAGTCTTGCAAAGGCCTCCAAACTCACATGTCTAGCAACTGATGTACCCTGCCAGCTGGGACTTCTGCTGGAGCTGATAGTTGGATCATGGTCTCACCATGTAGCCTGGGCTTCCTTGTGGCATGGCTGAGGTCTAACAGCAAGTGTCCCAAGAAGTAGGAAGTGGAAGGTGCCTCTTCCTTAGGTTCAGAAGCGGAAGGTGGAGAGGCCCCACTGCAAAGAATTTGGAGGCTGTTTTTTTTTTTTAATTTTTACAAGTTCCTACTGTGGTCTAGACACAAGGTTAGGCACTTCAATGTCTTACAAACATGAATATGACATGCAGCATCTCTTCGGTGAAATCACAGTATAGGATGGCTTTACACTCTATCAACTTAATTAAGTTGAACCTTCACAGAATTCTCTTCTCTATGTGAATCCACATTAGGGTTTAACACAAGAAAAAACTATGAGCACGACGTGGAATGTAGAAGTGAAACCACAGTTACTATTTTCCAAATGTTGGTTTAAGGTGACAAAAGCCACTGCAGCATTTATATTTTGTTGCCAATAGGCTGACTTAATCGCTAGCTGGTACAAAACTAGCGGCTTAACGTTGTGCTCAAATTGTAGCTCCCCCACCTGCTGCTGGATATCTGGATTTTTTTCAAGTCTTAGACAAGGAACATCAGTTTCCTCTGTAGGTCACCCATGTGGTTGAGGTTGGAGGCAGTGACAGCTGTAGGTTCCCCTTTGTTCTCATGGATTCCAGTTTTCTTTACAGGTTTCAGTGTGTCCAGCTGTTCTCAATTTTACTTCCAGCTTTTTTCCTAACTACCGGCCTTACAGACCTTCAGCGACTTTAGATCTTACTGCCAGATGCTGAGGCAACTGTCTTCCTTAGACCTCATATCCATCTCCCACAATTATCTATGGCTTAATAGGTATCTTTTTTTTTTTTTTTTTAACGTATTACTCATAGTGGGGCTGCTTGCCTGATAGCACCCAAATGAATACAAGCAGAGCATGATAACTTAATTATCAGAATTATAATACAGAATAATATGTATTATCATGTAAAGAAAAGAGTAACTAGGGAATGGATACAGCTTTTACAGAAGTGACTTTTTACATGGGTCTTTTAATTAATAAATATATTTTCACAATGCAGAAAAGACAAGACTGGCATTCTAGGTAAAGCAAACAGTATTGATTCCACTGACTTTTAAGTAAATGACTTTGAAAAAATCACTCCTATGGACAGTAGCTGGTGCTTTATTAAATTACATGCCTTGGGGGGCTACTAGGCTTTCTCTATTCACCCTGTTCGTGAACTTCCCATCTGGTCAGGAAAACTTTGGACTCCGTGACATCTTACTCACAGCCTCTCCTTCCGATTTTTTTTTTTTTTTCAGAAGTCTCTAAGGAAAGCTGCTATTTATTCCCAACCATCGCACGGTCAGGATGGAGAATCTTAATAGCTTCCTCATTACCCCAGATCTGGCTCTTCATGGCTGCACTTGTTTACTCTATTTGTAGTTAATTCCCAGAACTTCAGACACACCCATGAACAAATGTGTGTATCTTTAAAAAGCATTTTCTCAAAGGGAACATCAATCATTTCTCAAGCCAAATATAGACTCTCACTGTTATGGAAAGAGTTATATATGAAAATGCAATCCCTGAGTTAAACTCCATTATGTTACAACTAAACTGTCGGAAACTGAGCACCAAATATAATTTCCATTAGCCTCAATTTCCACAGCTACAATGTACAGTCATTACTTGGTATCTGATTGGTTCCAGGACCCCGGCACATACCCAGATCCGTGGATGCTCAAGTCCCTTATATAAAATGGCATAGTACAGTCAGCACTCCGTGTCTATGGGTCCCCCATCTGCAGATATGGAGGGCCAACTGTAAATAATGTCATCTTTAAGCTGTGTGCCTGGGGTTGCCTTTGGTGGTGTTAGTTGAAATGGTGAATACAATGTATCATTTTGTTCAGTGCCAGCCTTTGTTTCCATCTGTTTTAGTGTTAGGAAGTAAGACTTCACAGTCTAGAGATCTAGGATTTCACTCTTCAATCCCAGATTTTATTTTCTTGCAGGGCTTGTTGAAGATTAGAAATAAGGTAAATATTGCACCTCAAGTAGTGTCTGGTACATTACAGGTACTCCTTGCTAGGGGTTTAACAGGATGCAATGTAAGGCTGGGATAATGCTAAGATGGTAGAAGGTGCTAGTACAGGGGACCCAGGGATACTAATGTCTTGCCTTGGTCGGCCACTTCTCTGCTAGGTCACTGGGGAGAATACAAGGCAAATGAAAGTCAGGCACACTTCACTAATATCTGGCTCTTTGTCTCAAGCCACGTAGATTAGAGGGAGCTTGGAGGCACCATGTGGAGACCTAGTCGTTTCTAGTTTAAATATCATATATGTGGAATCTAGAAAAATGGTATAGATGAACTGGTTTGCAAGGCAGAAATAGAGACACAGATGTAGAGGACAAACGTATGGACACCAAGGGGGGAAAGTGGTGGTGGTGGGATGAATTGGGAGATTGGGATTGACATGTATACAACAATATGTATAAAACAGATAACTAATAAGAACCTGCTGTATAAAAAAAAGAAAAACTAGAGTGTTTTTCTTTCCCCTAAGCTCAAACCTATGTCTTTGAACTCACCATTCAAATTATGGTAAAAAGTTTTGCTGAGCAGAGGAGGGAAAAAATGAATACAGAGGGGGAGACAGCCTGAGAGAATGTATTTGTGGCAGAGCCTAGATCCAGACTGGTCTATGCCGTCCCATAGCACAAGTACCAACCTGCATCCAGCACTTACTTACAAGAACAGAGAGTGTCTATAAAGAAAGAAATACCTAACATGGCTAGAACTTTTATGCTATTACTTCTCTGCGCACATGTAAACAAAATTTCAAACACCCTACTTATATGTATTCCAACTTATATCTACTTTAAGGGTATACCCTTAGGAAAATGAGGCTCATTTAGAGGTGTTAATTTTAAGAAACTTCCTCTCACAAGGACCAGAAGAGTAGTGGAATTTATGCATTTACCCATGACTTATCAATAATCATCTCATGAGTAGTTATATTCACTCAATTTTTACTTTTTTTTTTTTTTTTTTGTGAAACAGACTAATGCACTTTGCTGTTAATCTCAGTTCTGATAGCTGTGTGACCTTGAATGTTACTTCCTTCTGGTACTCAATTTTCACATCCTTAATAAAGGAGGTGGACCAGATAATTTCTTAAGTCCCTCTCAGCTCTAACATCATAGTAGATAACCTAGTTATCTACGTGTCTTTAAACTACTTAAGGAAAATTTAAAGGGCAAAGTTTTATTCTTCAAGAAATTATTCTGTATCCCACTTTTTAGCCACATGCATTTAACAGACACAAAATCTTGGTGATTTTGCTAAAGCTAAAAATAGAGTCTCTGACAAAAACAGGAGAGTCACGTTGTTTATAAATAGCAAGGCTTCAACTCTGGGGCTTGTTCAGTCAGAAAGAACAGCTTAAACTGAAAGGCAGAATCAAAATAAACCTATTTAACTGGTTTGGCAAGAGTCCAGGTGCAAGACTGAGAGCTCTTGAGTCAGCTAAAAGAATGGTGCAGAGGAAAAGAATTAAGAATTACCTAATGTGCTGTGAACAGGATGATGTGTCTGCTTAAATTATGACCCATTTCATAGGAGAGGAGAGTGAGGCTTAGAGGAGATTGCTGTCCCGCCTACAGTCACAGACAGATGGGGAGGGACTGGCATCAGAATCTACTTGTTCTTTTCTCTCCTTTATCCCCACATTTGCAGCCATTCTGAGACAATCACAAAGCTTTCTGCTTATGCAAACACTTCCTTTTACTCAGTTGATACTCAGCAGAAATGTGGGACTGAGATTTGAGGAGCCATGAGTGCTCAGGCCCAGACAGAGGTACCCCATTGATTAATGAATCAATTAATAAAAGAATATGTTTAGCAGAGATGACATACAAGATACTCTGAAATGGACTTTAGGAAAAACACAGGCCTTGGTTTCAGGACACCTATACTCCAGTAAATAAGACAAGATCATAGCTAATTAAATGCCAGAACAAAATAGTGACCAGAGAAATAGATAATATTCATTTGTTAAACATTTCCAAACGTAATGGTATTTATTTCTGGGTAGTGGTATTTCATGAGAATTTTAATTTATTTTTGTTTTTTTTTAAATTATAAGGCTGTAATAAATGTTATGAAATATACAATGTAAATTCTCCAAGGACCAAAGACCATAAAGGCATGACCTATTTATTTATGTACTGTGAATTATGTGGTAGTATTTTTTAACCGAATTTATTTCTTAGAGCAGTTTTAGATTTACAGAACAACTGAATGTTAAGTACAGAGATTTCTCATACACTTTCTTACCCCATACAGAGTTTTTCCTATTATAATATTTTGCAGTAGTGTGGAACATTTGTTACAATTGATGAGCCAATATTGAAATATTATTAACTAAGGTCCATTGTTACATTAGGGTTCACTCTTTGTATTGTACTTTCCATGGGTTTTGGTAAATACATAGTGGCATATATTTACCACTAAACTATCACATAGAATAGCTTCACTGCCCTAAAACCCCCCTGTGTTCCACCTATTTATCTGTCTTAGCTTCCCCCTTCCCCAGCCCCTAGTAACTACTTTTTACTGTCTCTATAGTTTTGCCTTTTCCAGAATTTCATATAGTTGTAATCATATCATATGGAGCCTTTGTCACATTGGCTTCTTTCACTTAGCAATAGGCACTTAAGTTTCCTTCATGTCTTTTCATGGCTTAATAGCTTATTTCTTTTTATTTCTGAATAATATTCCATGGCCTGGATGTACCACAGTTTATCTCTTCACCTATTGAACAACATCTTGGTTGCTTCCAAGTTTTGACAATTATGAAATAAGCTGCTGTAAACATTTGTATGCAGGCTTTTGTGCGGACATAAATTTTCAGTTCGTTTGGGTAAGTACCATGACGCACAATTACTGAATTATATAGTAAGACTATACTTAGTTTTTTAACAAATCGCCAAACTGTCTTCCAAAGTGGCTGCACCATTTTGCATTCTCACCAACAGTGAATGAAATTTCCTTTTGCACTATATCCTTGCCAGCATTTGATGTTGACAATGTTTTGGATTTTAGCCCTTCTAATATGTGTGTAGTGGTGTGTTACTGTTTTAATTTGCAACTTCCTGAAGGCATTTGATGTTGAACATATTTTCATGCTTATTTCCATCTATGTATCTTCTTTTGTGAGATTTCCAGATCATTTTCCTATTTTTAGTGGGATGTCTGTTTTCTTATTGTTGGGTTTTAAGAGTTCTTTGTATAGTTTGGATATAAGTCCTTTATAAAATATGTGTTTCAAAGATTATTTTCCCCAATTTGTAGATCATCTTTTCATTCTCTTAACAGTGTCTTTGGCAGAATAGAGGTTTTTAATTTCAATTAAATCAAATTAATGGCTCATGCTTTTGGTACTGTAGCTAAAATATCATCTCCAAACCCAAGTTTATCTGCATTTCTCCTATGTTATCTTCTGGGAGCTTTATAGTTTTGCCTGTTATATTTAGGTCTATGACCCATTTTGAATTAATTTTTGTGAAGAGTATGAAGTCTGTATCTAGATTCATTTTTTGGTATATGGATGTCCAGTTGTCCAGTGCCATTTGTTGAAAAGAACATCCTTTCTCCATTAAATAGCCTTTGCTCCTTTGTCAATGAGCAATTGACTGTACTTGTCTGGGTCTGTTCTGAGCTTTCTATTCTGTTCCATTGATTTATATGTCTATTCTTTTGCCAATATCACACTGCCTTGATCCCTATAGCTTTATAGGGAGTCTGGAAGTTGGGTGATGTCTGTCTTATAACTTTGTTCATCTCCTTCAACGTTGTGCTCGCTATTCTGGGTCTTTTGTCTCTCCCTATAAACTTTAAAATCGGTTTATTGATATCTCCAAAGTAACTTGCTGTTTTTCTTTTAATTGGAATTGTGTTGAATCTATAGATCAAGTTGGGAAAAACTGACATTTTGACAATATTGAGTCTTCCAACCCATGTACATGGACTATCTCTCCATTTATTTACATCTTTCTTGACATGATTTATTTCTCAGACCTAAAGATATATGTTGCATCTATAGACTGCATTATAAGCTTGCAGTACACATACACACATACATGATCCTTGTTGCAATTATTAAAAAGCAAAAGTAAAGACACAACACAGTAGTAAGTGCTAATAATGGAAGTGTATATAAAAAGCCATAGGAGTACAATATCAGACCAGATTAATTCTGTGATGAGTTGATGGAAGGAACTCTAGCTTCTCCAAGATGATGGTGGATGAGAAGTTGATAAACTAGTGAATTATCAGAGGATCTTTCTAGACCAAGGGTGTGTGTGTGTGCACGCCCAGGATGAGAGGCTGTTCAAAGGCATTCTGGAGACATGAAATATTGGGGGAGGAGGGTTATAGGACAGAGATACCACTTTTGTCGAAGGGGTTTGGATAATTAAAAGGAAGAAAAGTCTCCAGTAATGGACACACAAGGTACACAGGGGGTGGGGGGCAGAGTTAATGAAGTGTCAGATTGTATAAGGACTGGTAAGAAGATCAGTTTGCTCTTGTGTAGGAGGGCAATCGTTGGTAAGGCAAAGAAGTATGAGAGAATACCTGCTGCTTTTGCAGGCAGTAGCTCTATTCCTGGCCCATGTTTGCATTGCTGTCCCTCCAAAAATATCTCAAGAGGGTACACCCTCAGATAATTCACTACTTACTCATTCATCCAATAACTCTGTGGATGATATTACGCTCTGGGTACACTCTTCTAGATGCTGGGGCATAGAGATGTAAACAAGACAGTGAAAGTCTCTCTCCTAAAGTGCTGAAGCACTTTATACTGCTCCCCTTGTCAGCCATCTGCCTCAAGTTACCTGACTCCACACTGTGGGCCTCTTTAAATGCTTTTGTCCTATTATTTGCTTCAATGAGCAATTCAGGTTTTCAACTCTTGTTTATTGACCTAAACATTTCTTTAAACTATACCCCATCCTTTTTCACTCCTTCACCACTCAGCTCTTAATTCAATATTTTGATTCAAGAACATCTGAAACATCCTTTTTCATCCTTAGCACCATAAAACTCTAAGCACTGAGGTTCCTCTCCTCATGCCGCAGTGGGGAATTTGGGTCAGGATGTGACATTCATATTGTACATATACCACCAATGTACTCATCAGTGGCTTTTCTGCTGGAGTAAAAGGCTAAAAATACTTCCTTTTTAGGAGGGGATGGGATAAGGTGTCATGGAAAGAGTGGGGCTCTTCTGTAAATTGACTGCCTAAAAGAAAGAAGTGTTTTTCCAATTGGAAATGGGAACTGCTGGAAAAGCCTAGGCAAAGTCTGAGGCAGATGGTCCGCAACCCTGGCCATCACCTAGAAGGAAAGCTAGTCACATTGTCAAAGAAAGAGCCAGGCATTTTACACGCAGTATTTCCTTGAATTCCTCAAGTTGCATGAAGGTATAATTATTGTTATTTTTCACTGAGGCTCAGGAACATTAAATCATTTCCCAGGGTTACAGGGCTCTTTATTGGCAGAGCTAGAATTCAAACTTGGGTCTCCTTCTATGGTTTCCCAAGCTTTCAGTCTCTCTGTCACCCCACACTGCTTCCCAAGACTGGCTGGGCATCCAGAACTGAGCTTTAATCTGAGCTTGCCAAACAACGCATTGTACCAGGTTTGACTGGTGCCCTGTCCACCTCCTCTTGGCACTAACCATTCCAGTACTTGCGTGAAGTCTCCTGCTGCAGGCATCTAGGCCTCTCTACCTGTGAGGTGAAGGGATGCCACGCCCGAAGGGGGAAACTGGGGAACCACTGGGAGGGCAGAGGATCAAAAGGGAGTGTAGCCAGGTTTCCCTCACCCACTTGGGCCCCCAGGAACCTGCTGAGATGCCGGGTCTGATCCTCTGTCCACCGAGGACCCTGCAGCCGCGCGGGTCCTGAGGAAGTGGGAGGGAGGGAAGGGGGAGCAAAAGTAAAGGCTGGACATCTGGGACCAGCATCACTGAGGGGTGGCTGGAGGAGGGGAGGAGTTCCTACGCCCAGCGGGACCCACGCACGGTTAGGGGTCCAGCGGCAACAGGGGAGAGGGGGAGGGGTGCGAAGGAACGGAAGGGAACGGGGCCAGTGCCTTCTCTGTCCACTTAGGCACCAGGAAGCCTCTTGGGCTCCAGGGCCTAACCCTCTGCCCTCGGAACCTCCCTCCTGCCGCTCAGCACACAAACCCCGGCCCTACACCGCCACCCAGGGCCTGACCTCTACACTCGGAGACCCCCTCCAAAGCGCTGGGCCTAAAACCCACCCACATACCCTCACCCAGGGCCTTACCTCCAAACTCCGGAACAGCACACTCCAGAGACGCTCCGTTCGAAGTGCCGCCTCTCTGCTTCTGCGGAGTTCCGAGGCAGAGGCCCTGCCTCAAGCTTGAATGTTGCCCCGCTTAGGCCCCGCCCCACGCTCAAACGTAACCCCTCCACCCGCCTAGGTCCCGCCCCACCCTAAACCCCGCCCCTGCCTAAGTTCCACCCCGGCCTAAACTCTGCCCGCATAGCCAAGGCTTTTTTTTAATTTAATTTTTTTCTTTTTTCCTCTTTTATTTTTTTAAATTTTTTAACTTTTTTAAATTTTTGAATTTTATTTTATTTATTTTTTTATACAGCAGGTTCTTATTAGTTATCTATTTTATACATATTAGTGTATATATGTCAATCCCAATCTCCCAATTCATCCCACCACCACCACCACCCCCTGCTGCTTTCCACCCTTTGTGCCCATATGTTTGTTCTCTACATCTGTGTCTCAATTTCTGCCCTGCAAACCAGTTCATCTGTGCCATTTTTCTAGGTTCCACATATATGCATAAATATATGATATTTGCTTTTCTCTTTCTGACTTACTTCACTCTGTATGACAGTCTCTAGATTCATCCACGTCTCTGCAAATGACCCAATTTCGTTCCTTTTTATGGCAGAGTAATATTCCATTGTATATATGTACCACATCTTCTTTATCCATATGTCTGTCTATGGGCATTTAGGTTGCTTCCATGACCTGGCTATTGTAAATAGTGCTGCAATGAATATTGGGGTGCATGTGTCTTTTTGAATTATGGCTTTCTCTGGGTATATGCCCAGTAGTGGGATTGCTGGGTCATATGTTAATTCTATTTTTAGTTTTTAAGGAACCTCCATACTGTTCTCCATAGTGGCTGTATCAATTTACATTCCCACCAACAGTGCTAGAGGGTTCCCTTTTCTCCACACCCACTCCAGCATTTATTGTTTGTAGATTTTCTGATGATGCCCATTGTAACTGGTGTGAGGTGATACCTCATTGTAGTTTTGATTTGCAATTCTCTAATAATTAGTGATGTTGAGCAGCTTTTCATGTGCTTCTTGGCCATCTGTATGTCTTCTTTGGAGAAATGTCTATTTAGGTCTTCTGCCCATTTCTGGATTGGGTTGTTTGTCTTTTTAATATTGAGCTGCATGAGCTGTTTATATATTTTGGAGATTAATCCTTTGTCCATTGATTCGTTTGCAAATATTTTCTCCCATTCTGAGGGTTGTCTTTTCGTCTTCTTTGTAGTTTCCTTTGCTTTGCAAAAGTTTTTAAGTTTCATTAGGTCCCAATTGTTTATTTTTGTTTTTATTTCCATTACTCTATGAGGTGGATCAAAAAAGATGTTGCTGTGATTTATGTCAAAGAGTGTTCTTCCTATGTTTTCCTCTAAGAGTTTTATAGTATCTGGTCTTACATTTAGGTCTCTAATCCATTTTGAGTTTATTTTTGTGTATGGTGTTAGGGAGTGTTCTACTTTCATTCTTTTACATGTAGCTGTCCAGTTTCCCAGCACAACTTATTGAAGAGACTGTCTTTTCTCCATTGTATATCCTTGCCTCCTTTGTCATAGATTACTTGACCATAGGTGCGTGGGTTTATCTCTGGGCTTTCTATCCTGTTCCATTGATCTATATTTCTGCTTTTGTGCCAGTACCATATTGTCTTGATTACTGGTAGTGTAGTCTGAAGTCAGAGAGCCTGATTCCTGCAGCTCCGTTTTTCTTTCTCAAGATTGTTTGGCTATTCGGGGTCTTTTGTGTTTCCATCCAAATTGTGCAATTTTTTGTTCTAGTTCTGTGAAATATACCATTGATAGTTTGATAGGGATTGCACTGAATCTGTAGTTTTCTTTGGGTAGTATAGTTATTTTCACAATGTTGATTCTTCCAATCCAAGAACATGGTATATCTCTCCATCTGTTTGTATCATTTTTAATTTCTTTCATCAGTGCCTTATAGTTTTCAGCGTACAGGTCTTTTGTCTCCTTAAGTGGGTTTATTCCTAGGTACTTTATTTTTTTCAGTTGCAATGGTAAATGGGAGTGTTTCCTTAGTTTTTCTTTCAGAGTTTTCATCAGTAGTGTATAAGAATGCAAGAGATTTCTGTGCATTAATTTTGTATCCTGCTACTTTAACAGATTCATTGATTAGCTCTAGTAGTTTTCTGGTGGCATCTTTAGGATTCTCTATGTATAGTATCATGTCATCTGCAAACAGTGACAGTTTTACTACTTCTTTTCCAATTTGTATTCCTTTTATTTCTTTTTCTTCTCTGATATCCATGGCTAGGACTTCCAAAACTATGTTGAAAAATAGTGGTGAGAGTGGACATCCTTGTCTTGTTCTTGATCTTAGAGGAAATGGTTTCAGTTTTTCACCATTGAGAATGATGTTTGCTGTGGGTTTGTCATATATGGCCTTTATTATGTTGAGGTAGTTTCCCCTCTATGCCCACTTTCTGGAGAGTTTTTATCATAAATGGGTGTTGAATTTTGCCAAAAGCTTTTTCTGCATCTATTGAGATGATCATATGGTTTTTATTCTTCAATTTGTTAATATGCTGTATCACATTGATTGATTTGATTATATTGAAGAATACTTGCATCCCTGGGATAAATCCCACTTGATCATGGTGTGTGATCCTTTTAATGTGTTGTTGGATTCTGTTGGCTAGTATTTTGTTGAGGAACTTTGCATCTATATTTATCAGTGATATTGGTCTGTAATTTTCTTTTCTTGTCGTATCTTTGTCTGGTTTTGCTATCAGGGTGTTGGTGGCCTCATAGAATGAGTTTGGGAGTGTTCCTTCCTCTGCAATTTTTTGGAAGAGTTTGAGAAGGATGGGTGTTAGCTCTTCTCTAAATGTTTGATAGAATTCACCTGTGAAGCCATCTGGTCCTGGACTTTTGTTTGTTGGAAGATTTTTAATCACAGTTTCAATTTCAGTGCTTGTGATTGGTCTGTTCATATTTTCTGTTTCTTCCTGGTTCAGTCTTGGAAGGTTATACCTTTCTAAGAATTTGTCCATTTTTTCCAGGTTGTCCATTTTATTGGCATAGAGTTGCTTGTAGTAGTCTCTCCGGATGCTTTGTATTTCTGTGGTGTCTGTTGTAACTTCTCCTTTTTTATTTCTGATTTTATTGATTTGAGTCCTCTCCCTCTTTTCTTGATGAGTCTGGCTAATGGTTTATCAGTTTTGTTTATATTCTCAAAGAACCAGCTTTTATTTTATAGTTCTTTGCTATTGTTTTCTTTGTTTCTATTCCATTTATTTCTGCTCCAATCTTTATGATTTCTTTCCTTCTTCTAACTTTGGGTTTTGTTTGTTCTTCTTTCTCTAGTTCCTTTAGGTGTAAGGTTAGGTTGTTTATTTTAGATTTTTCTTGTTTCTTGAGGTAGGCTTGTATTGCTGTAAACTTCCCTCTTTGAACTGCTTTTGCTGCATCCCATAAGTTTTGGATTGTCGTGTTTCCACTGTCAGTTTTCTCTAGGTATTTTTTGATTTCCTCTTTGATTTCTTCAGTGATCTCTTGGTTATTTAGTAACGTATTGTTTAGCCTCCATGTGTTTGTGTTTTTTATGGTTTTTTCCCTGTAATTCATTTCTAATCTCATAGTGTTGAGGTCAGAAAAGATGCTTGATATGATTTCAATTTTCTTAAAATTACTGAGGTTTGATTTGTGGCCCAAGATGTGATCTATCCTGGAGAATGTTCCCTGCGCACTTGAGAAGAAAGTGTAATCTGCTGTTTTAGGATGGAATGTCCTATAAATATCAATTAAGTCCATCTTGTTTAATGTATCATTTAACGCTTGTGTTTCCTTTTTTATTTTCATTTTGGATGATCTGTCCATTGGTGAAAGTGTGGTGATAAAGTCCCCTACTATGATTGTGTTACTGTCGATTTCCCCTTTTATGGCTGTTACCATTTGTCTTATGTATTGAGGTGCTCCGATGTTGGGTGCATAAATATTTTCAATTGTTATATCTTCTTCTTGGATTGACCCCTTGATCATTATGTAGTGTCCTTCTTTGTCTCTTGGAATAGTCTTTATTTTAAAGTCTATTTTGTCTGATATGAGAATTGCTACTCCAGCTTTCTTTTGATTTCCATTTGCATGGAATATCTTTTTCCGTCTCCTCACTTTCAGTCTGTAAGTGTCCCTAGGTGTGAAGTGGGTCTGTTGTAGGCAGCATATAGATGGCTCTTGTTTTTTTATCCATTCAGCGAGCTTGTATCTTTTGGTTGGAACATTTAATGCATTCACGTTTAAGGTAATTATTGATATGTATGTTCCTATTACCATTTTCTTAATTGTTTTGGGTTTGTATTTGTAGGTCCTTTTTTTCTCTTGTGTTTCCCGCTTAGAGAAGTTCCTTTAGCATTTGTTGTAGAGCTGGTTTGGTGGTGCTGAATTCTCTTAGCTTTTGCTTGTCTGTAAAGCTTTTGATTTCTCCATCGAATCTGAGTGAGATTCTTGCCCGGTAGAGTAATCTTGGTTGTAGTTTCTTCCCTTTTATCGCTTTAAATATGTCATGTCACTCCCTTCTGGCTCTTAGAGTTTCTTCTGAGAAATCAGGTGTTAACCTTATGGGAGTTCCCTTGAATGTTATTTGTCGTTTTCCTTTTCTGCTTTCAATAATTTTTCCTTGCCCTTAATTTTTGCCAATTTGATTACTATGTGTCTTGGCATGTTTCTCCTTGGATTTATCCTGTATCGGACTCTCTGCACTTCCTGGACTTGGGTGGCTATTTCCTTTCCCATGTTAGGGAAGTTTTTGACTATAGTCCCTTCAAATATGTTCTCGGGTCCTTTTTCTCTCTCTTCTCCTTCTGGGACCCCTATAATGTGAATGTTGTTGCTTTTAATGTCCCAGAGGTCTCTTCGGCTGCCTTCATTTCTTTTCATTCTTTTTTCTTTATTCTGTTTCACAGCAGTGAATTCCATCATTCTGTCTTACAGGTCACTTATCCGTTCCTCTTCCTCAGTTATTCCGCTATTGATTCCTTCTAGTGTATTTTTCATTTAAGTTATTGTATTGTTCATCTCTGTTTGTTCTTTCATTCTTCTAGGGCTTGGTTAAATATTTCTTGCATCTTCTCGATCTTTGCCTCCATTTTTTTCCAAGGTCCTGGATCATCTTCACTATCATTATTCTGAATTCTTTTTCTGGAAGGCTGCCTATCTCCACTCTATTTAGTTGTTTTTCTGGGGTTTTATCTTGTTCCTTCATCTGGTATATAGCCTCTGCCTTTTCATCTTGTCTATCTTTCTGTGAATGTGGTTTTTGTTCCACAGGCTGCAGGATTGTAGTACTTGCTTCTGCTGTCTGTCCTCTGGTGGATGAGGCTATCTAAGAGTTTCCTGATGGGAGAGGCTGGTGATGGGTGAGCTGGCCATTGCTCTGTTGGGCAGAGCTCAGTAATACTTTAATCCGCTTGTCTGGTGATGGGTGGGGCTAGGTTCCCCCCCTGTTGGTTGTTTGGCCTGAGGCGACCCAACACTGGAGCCTACCGGGCTCTTTGGTGGGGCTAATGGCAGACTCTGGCAGGGCTCACGTCAAGAAGTACTTCCCAGAACTTCTGCTGCAGTGTCCTTGTATTCACGGTGAGACATAGCCACCCCCCACCTCTGCAGGAGACCCTCTAACACTAGCAGGTAGGTCTGGTTCAGTCTCCTATGTGGTCACTGTTCCTTCGCCTGGGTCCCGATGTGCACACTACTTTTTGTGTGCCCTCCAAGAGTGGAGTCTCTGTTTCCCCCAGTCTTGTCGAAGTCATGCAATCAAATCCCACTAGCCTTCAAATTCTGATTCTCTAGGAATTCCTCCTCCTGTGGCCGGACCCCAGATTGGGAAGCCTGACGTGGGGCTCAGAATTTTCACTCCAGTGGGTGGGCTTCTCTGGTATAAGTGTTCTCCAGTTTGGGAGTCACCCACCGAGCAGTTATGGGATTTGATAGTACTGTGATTGCGCCCCTCCTACTGTCTCACTGTGGCTTCTCCTTTGTCTTTGGATGTGGAGTCTCTTTTTTGGTGAGTACCAGTTTCTTCCTGTCAATGATTGTTCAGCAGTTAGTTGTGATTCTGGTGCTCTCTCAAGAGGGAGTGAGAGCACGTCTTTCTATTCCGCCATCTTGAGCCAATCTCCCCTTTTCCTGTTTTAGATTGGGGTTCTGTTTTACCTTGTTGATTCATTATTGTTGATTCTTTTATATTTTTATTTTTCCTAGTAAATCTTTTATTTTTCTAATTTTATTTTATTCTTTATACTTTGTTATTGTTCTCTCCTTTAAGCTTGTTCTCCCCTCCCCCCCTTTTTTTCTTTTTTCTGTTGTGGTTTTATTTTACCTTGTTGCAGTTGTTTCAATTATAGATTTATTTCCTACTATAATGTTTATCTTTCTAATATTATTTTGTTTTTTACCCTTGATATTGTACTGCTCCTTTTTTTCTTTCTTTCTCCCTTTTTTTTTTTTTTTTCCAGTGCTGGACGTCCCAGGACAAACAACCAGTAAGACAAGAATATAGCACCACCCAGCAAAAAAAAAAAAAAAAAAAAGAAATGACAAAAAAATATGTTACAAATGAAGGAGCAAGGTAAAAACATACAAGACCAAATAAATGAAGACAAAATATGCAACCTACCTGAAAAAACAATTCAGAGAAATGATAGTAAAGATGATCCAAAATCTTAGAAAGAGAATGGAGAAAATACAAGAAACATTTAATAAGGATCTAGAAGAACTAAAGAGCAAACACACAGTGATGAACAACACAAGTACTGAAATTAAAAATACTCTAGAAAGAATCAATAACAGAATAACTGAGCAGAAGAATGGGTAAGTGAGCTGGAAGATAAAATGGTGGAAATAACTGCCAAGGAGCAGAATAAAGAAAAAAGAATGAAAAGAATTGAGGAACGTCTCAGAGACCTCTGGGACAACATTAAACGCACCAACATTCAAATTATAGGGTTCCCAGAAGAAGAAGCAAAACAGAAAGGGTTTGAGAAAATATTTGAAGAGATTATAGTCAAAAACTTCCCTAAATGGGAAAGGAAATAATCAAATCCAGGAAGCACAGAGAGTACCATACAGAATAAACCATACAGGATAAACCCAGAGAGAAACACACCGAGACATACATTAATCAAACAATCAAAAATTAAAAAGAAAGAAAAAAATTATTAAAACCAGCAAGGGAAAAGCAACACATGACATACAAGTGAATCCCCATAAGGTTAACAGCTGATTTTTCAGCAGAAACTCTGCAAGCCAGAAGGGAGTGGCAGGACATATTTAAAGTGATGAAAGGGAAAAACCTAAAACCAAGATTACTCTACCCAGCAAAGATCTCATTCAGATTTGACCACGGAGAAAGGAAAACCTTTACACATAAGCAAAAGTTAAGAGAATTCAGCACCACCAAACCAGCTTTACAACAATTGCTAAAGAAACTTCTCTAGGCAGGAAACACAAGAGAAGGAAAAGACCTACAATAACAAACCCAAAACAATTAAGAAAATGGTAATAGGAACATACATATCAATAATTACCTTAAACGTGAATGCATTAAATGTTCCAACCAAAAGATACAAGCTCGCTGAATGGATAAAAAAACAAGAGCCATCTATATGCTGCCTACAACAGACCCACTTCACACCTAGGGACACTTACAGACTGAAAGTGAGGAGATGGAAAAAGATATTCCATGCAAATGGAAATCAAAGGAAAGCTGGAGTAGCAATTCTCGTATCAGACAAAGTAGACTTTAAAATAAAGACTGTTCCAAGAGACAAAGAAGGACACTACATAATGATCAAGGGATCAATCCAAGAAGAAGATATAACAATTGAAAATATTTATGCACCCAACATCGGAGCACCTCAATACATAAGACAAATGGTAACAGCCATAAAAGGGGAAATCGACAGTAACACAATCATAGTAGGGGACTTTACCACCACACATTCACCAATGGACAGATCATCCAAAATGAAAATAAAAAAGGAAACACAAGCGTTAAATGATACATTAAGCAAGATGGACTTAATTGATATTTATAGGACATTCCATCCAAAAACAACAGAATACACTTTCTTCTTAATTGCTCATGGAACATTCTCCAGGATAGACCATATCTTGGGTCACAAATCAAGCCTTGGTTAATTTAAGAAAATTGAAATTGTATTAGGTATCTTTTCTAACCACAATGCTATGACTCTAGATATCAATTACAGGAAAAAAAAAAAACTGTAAAAAATACAAACACATGGAGGCTAAACAATATGCTACTAAATAACCAAGAGATCACTGAAGAAATCAAAAAGGAATTCAAAAATACCTGGAAATAAATGACAATGAAACACGATGACCCAAAACCTATGGAATGCAGCAAAAGCAGTTCTAAGAGGGAAGTTTATAGCAACACAATCCTACCTTAGGAAACAAGAAAAATCTCAAATAAACAACCTAACCTTACACCTAAAGCAATTAGAGAAAGAAGAACAAAAAAACCCCAAAGTTAGCAGAAAGAAAGAAATAATTAAAATCAGATCAGAAAAAAATTAAAAAGAAATGAACAGTAGCAAAGATCAATAAAACTAAAAGCTAGTTCTTTGAGAAGACAAACAAAATTGATAAACCATTAGCTAGCCTCATCAAGAAAAAAAAGGGAAAAGACTCAAATCAACAAAATTAGAAATGAAAAGGGAGAAGTAAAAACTGACAATGCAGAAATACAAAGGGTCATGAGAGATTACTACAAGCAACTATACGCCAATAAAATGAACAACATGAAAGAAATGGACAAATTCTTAGGAAAGCACAACCTTCTGAGACTGAACCAGTGGGCATAGAGGGGAAACTACCTCAACATAATAAAGGCCATATATGACAAACCCACAGCAAACATCATTCTCAATGGTGAAAAACTGAAACCATTTCCTCTAAGATCAAGAACAAGACAAGGATGTCCACTCTCACCACTATTATTCAACATAGTTTTGGAAGTCCTAGCCATGGATATCAGAGAAGAAAAAGAAATAAAAGGAATACAAATTGGAAAAGAAGAAGTAAAACTGTCACTGTTTGCAGATGACATGATACTATACATAGAGAATACTAAAATTGCTACCAGAAAACTCCTAGAGCTAATTAATGAATTTGGTAGAGTAACAGGAGTAGCAGGATTCTGTGCAAAAATTTTGCACAGAAATCTTTTGCATTCCTATACACTAATGAAAAATCTGAAAGAGAAATTACAGAAACACTCCCATTTACCATTGCAACAAAAAGAATAAAATACCTAGGAATAAACCTACCTAAGGAGACAAAAGACCTGTATGCAGAAAACTGTAAGACACTGATGAAAGAAATTAAAGATGATACAAACAGATGAAGAGATATACTGTGTTCTTGGATTGGAAGACTCAACATTGTGAAAATGACTGTACTACCCAAAGCAATCTACAGATTCAGTGCAATCCCTATCAAGCTACCAATGGCATTTTTCACAGAACTAGAACAAAAAAACACACAATTTGTATGGAAATACAAAAGACCCCGAATAGCCAAAGCAATCTTGAGAAAGAAAAACAGAGCTGGAGGAATCAGGCTCCCTGACTTCAGACTATACTACAAAGCTACAGTAATCAAGACAGTATGGTACTGGCACAAAAACAGAAATATAGATCAATGGAACAGGATAGAAAGCACAGAGATAAACCCACACACATATGGTCAACTTATCTTTGATAAAGGAGGCAAGGGTATACAATGGAGAAAAGACAGCCTCTTCAATAAGTGTTGTTGGGTAAACTGGATAGCTACATGTAAAAGAATGAAATTAAAACACTCCCTAACACCATACAGAAAAATAAACTCAAAATGTATTAAAGACCTAAATGTAAGGCCAGACACTATCAAACTCTTAGAGGAAAACATAGGAAGAACACTCTTTGACATAAATCACAACAAGATCTGTTTTGACCAACATCTTTGAGAAATGGAAATAAAAGCAAATATAAACAAATAGGACCTAATGAAGCTTAAAACTTTTGCACAGCAAAGGAAACCATAAAAAAGACAAAAAGACAACCCTCAGAATGGGAGAAAATATTTGCAAATGAAGCAACTGACAAAGGATTAATCTCCAAAATTTACAACTAGCTCATGCAGCTCAATATCAAAAAAACAAACAACCCAATCCAAAAATGGGCAGAAGACCTAAATAGACATTTCTCCAAAGAATATATACAGATTGCCAACAAACACATGAAAAGATGCTCAACATCACTAATCATTAGAGAAATGCAAATCAAAACTACAATGAAGTATCACCTCACACCAGTCAGAATGGCCATCATCAAAAGGTCTACAAACAATAAATGCTGGAGAGGGTGTGGAGAAAAGGGAACCCTCTTGTACTGTTGGTGGGAACGTAAATTGATACAGCCACTATGGAGAACAGTATGTAGCTTCCTTAAAAAACTAAAAATAGAACTACCACACGACCCAGCAATCCCACTACTGGGCATATACCCTGAGAAAACCATAATTCAAAAAGAGTCATGTACCACAATGTTCATTGCAGCTCTATTTACAATAGCCAGGACATGGAAGCAACCTAAGTGTCCATCAACAGATGAATGGATAAAGAAGATGTGGCACATATGTCCTATGGAATATTACTCAGCCATAAAAAGAAACGAAACTGAGTTGTTTGTAGTGAGGTGATTGGACATACAGTCTGTCATACAGAGTGAAGTAAGTCAGAAAGAATAAAACAAATACCGTATGCTAACACATATATATGGAATGTAAAAAAAAAAAATGGTTCTGATGAACTTAAGGGCAGGACAGGAATAAAGATGCAGATGTAGAGAATGGACTTGAGGACACGGGGTGGGGGAAGGGTAAGCTGGCACAAAGTGAGAGAGTAGCATTTACATTTATACAATACCAAGTATGAAATAGCTAGTGGGAAGCAGCTGCATAGCACAGGGAGATCAGCTTGGTGCTTTGCAACCACTTAGATGGGAAGGATAAGGAGGGTGGGAGGGAGACACAAGAGGGTGGGGATATGGGGATATAAGTATGCATATAGCTGATTCACTTTGTTCATAGTAAAAACTAACATAACACTGTAAAGCAATTATACTCCAATAAAGATGTTAAAAAAAAAAAAAATCAATCTATAAACCCTTCATATCAACAGGCTAAAGAAGAAATATCACATGATCATATCAATTGATGCAGAAAAAGCATGTGACAAAATTCAAAACTCATTCATGTTATATAGTCTCAGAAAACTAGTAATAGAGGAGAGTTTCCTCAACTTGGTATATAACATGTAAAACCGCCCCCCCCCAACACCAGATTGGGAACCAGGTGAGGAGATCCACCCTCACCACTACTTTTCAACACAACACTAGATGTTCTAGCCAGTGCAATAAAGCAAGAAAGTGAAATCAAAGGCACGCGTATTGGAAAGGAAGAAATACAACTGCCTCTATTTACAGATGGCATGATGGTCAGCAAAGAAGATACCAAAGAATCAACACATTTTTTGCCTGTGTATGCCCTATTACTGCAGCACCATTTGTTGAAAAGACTCTCCTTTGAATTACTTTTACACCTCTGTCAAAAATCAAGTTGCTGATGTTGGACAGTTTCTGGGGTCCCTATTCAAATATGTGTCTCTCCTTCCATTAATACCATACTGTTGTTTGTTTTTGTTTACCAGTAATAAACAAAGATTTATTTGGGGAAAAAAACACTTAGAAATAACTAAGATGTCCTTCAGTAGGTGAATGGATAAATAAACTGTGGTACATCCAGACCATGGGATATTATTCAGAGAATAAAAAAAAAAGAAATTATCTATCAAGTCATGAAAAGACATGGAGGGGCTTTAAATACATCACTAAGTAAAAAGAAGCCAATCTGAGAACACTCCATACTGCATGATTCCAACTTTATGACATTCTGGAAAAGGCAAAACTATGGAGACAAAAAAAGATCAGTGGTTGCCAGGGTGAGGGATGAAGAGGTGAATAAGCAGAGCACAGAGGATTTTCAAGGGAGTGAAAATACTTTGTATGATGTTATAGTGATGGATATATGCCATTATGCATTTGTCAATACCCGTAGAATGTACAGCACCAAGAGTGAACTCTAAGGAAAACTGTGGACTTTGGGTGATTATGTGTCGACATAGCTTTGTTCTTGGTAAAAAAATGTACCACTTTGGTGAGAAATGTTAATAATGCGGGCAGTTATGCATATGTTGGTGCAGGGGGTATATGGGCAATTCCTGTACCTTCCTCTCAATTTTATTATAACCCTAAAACTGCTTTAAAAATAGTCTTAAAAATGTCCAAAAATGAGATATATCCCCAATTCGTGGATCATTATAGACAATAAGTAGCAGCTCCCTCACTGTCATACACAATAATAATTCTAGTAGAATTGAATAAAATCCCTCTTTAACAAGTTGATTAAAAGATTAATTTTTGGCTTATATGCAAAATATCCTCAGTAAATGCTTAAAAGAAAGCAGAAACACCTGGATTGTGAAAGCAGTCATTGTTTTGCTCAGAATTTATTAATACATACAGGTATGCTCCCACGGTGCTTATCATTGTAGAAAAAACTTATTCTGTCATAGAGGCAGAAGGCTCGATTCAGGGAAGTATGTCTCATTCAAAAAAATTTGACTAATTTGACAAAGTATGTTTTAGTAATGGACCAAGTATGCCTGTAGTGCCACAGCTTTATTTTTTTTTTAAGTTGCAAGAGGAATAATCCTGCCGTTTACAGATGATGTCAGTGGAGACCCTTGACAAAGGATAAGATGTCCTCTGAGAATGCCTCCATTCTGGAGGGATGTATTTCATCCCTCTGCAGACTTGACCCAACACACTGTGTGGCATTCCTCAAATGAGGCACCAGTGACATTCATTTTTCCCTTGCCGCTTCTGAGACTTATGTCAACACGAGGTAGCTGGTGAAATTCCTCATTATGTTTCCTAGTTTTAATAAGAATGCAACCAGCCCAATTCCTTGGAGCATCTAAATTCACGGCATTCTGGGAGAAATTAGGAGAAGTCAATCTTTCTATATTTATTGCCCTGAAAATGAAGCATGCAGCTAGAAACACTTTTTTTCTGGCAGAAAATAATTTTATGAGTACAACTCACAACTTAAATTACTGAAAGAATGAGGAACTATAATTAGTTTTCCAATGCAATTGTTGGTACTGAGAATATAGTTTTCCCCCTTAAAAAAATTAATTACAAAAATAATCGTGTTGAGAAATGAATTGCAGGTAAGGTGGTTCCTCTTTCACTGAATGCTAATCACTTGATTTGCTCTTTTGCTGGAAAGAGTCAAAAAAAAAAAAAAAAAAAAGAGAGAGAGAGAGAGAGAGAATAAAGAAGAAAAGAAAAAAAAAAAAGACAAAAGCTGTTTTACGATACTGTGTGTGGTTCCTTTAGGAAAAGGCCTTCAGGAAGGCTCTCAATTGAAGTTCATTGAAAGTTTAACTGAAGTTATTAAATGACTGCTTTTGCCAAAAAAAAAAAAAGACTGAACAGTAGTTTTTGAGTAGTGTGTATAGGCAATATTGTTTTCTCTTGCTCTTACTAGCTTTACCATCTTTGTTCCCATCTTCCTCATAAAAGAGTAGAGAGATGCTGCTTTGATAATAGGGTTAAATTTTGTTTGTGTTGATTTTTAGTTTTAATGAAACATACACAGATATAGTAATTGGTCAAATTTATCAAAATTCATGATATATATACATACATGTATATATGTATGTGGGTCTATATAAACATGTATATTTGTATGTGTATATCAGCTATTAGAGAAATTAGTAAATTTTATATTCTTCAGACTGAGGCAAAGATATCA
Source organism: Eubalaena glacialis (assembly GCF_028564815.1). NCBI lineage: Eukaryota > Metazoa > Chordata > Mammalia > Artiodactyla > Balaenidae > Eubalaena > Eubalaena glacialis. The sequence goes on along the minus strand of NC_083720.1, from coordinate 39,990,223 downwards.
TCTTCACTCTGATGTTGTTTACTAGAAAGCCAAACTCTTCTTCTTCTTCCACAAATCATCCTTTTAGGTAGGAGATATTTTTTAACTTCAATTCTTGAACTACCAAAGCATATTTCACTATCAGGCCATGCTAAACATTAGCAGTTACAGAGTTCCTGAATATCTATTTGTGTATGAATAATTCAATGTACTTTGAGGAAATGTTCATGAATCGTTAATGAACAAGAAAATATTTGTGCTAGGTAGATCCAAAAGATGGAATGGGGGGGTGGTGGTTATCTGGTCATTCGCAAGCTCGAATCCAACAATAACTCAGAAATCAGTGTAAGGAACGTGACACAGGATACCCGTGAGGGAGTCTTTTCTTATCCACCCAGTTTGGTTTATGAGACAAGAAAGAAGGTGTGTGATTAAACATGAACACAGGTATACTCCCATGCCTAATTTCTGACCCATTATCAAGTCTCTGGATGAAAATCTTGTCTTAAAGGAATGCAGGATTAGGAATTTACTGTGAAGATATTTGAAAGAAAGCACTCTAGTCCAAACACTGAAAATTAGATGTTTAAATTTATTTCAAAAATAACTTTTTTTCTTTTTGGAAAAGTCCCCTTAATCCCAAATTCAACTTCCATAGCACTGGTGGTCCCAGTGTCTGCCAGGCTGTATGTGCCTAAACGTGTTTGTGCCTAAACGTGTTTGTACCTAAACGTGTTTGTACGGTTGACCTTAGAGTTAAAAATTAGTGACACATCCCTTTTTTCTTCCTTTTCCTCCCTCTGTTTCACTCCAGCTAGAGATTGAGCTGATTACAAACCCAGGGCTCTACAGTTTCCCACTAAAACACACTAACTTTAATAAATGTTCTTACCCATGACCTTACAATGTTTTCTCAGATACATTATCTAATTTCATGTTTACAGTAACATTTGAGGTATGTATTAACTTAGCATTGTTTTTCAGATTAAATACCTTAAGTTTAGATAGGTTTGCTCAGCCATTAATTGGTAAAGCTGAATTTGAAACCGGTATCTTTGATTCTAATTCAATTTATATAAATAACTTCTTAGATGCAGTCTCCTTGTGTGTGAGTGGATGAAATATGTCTGTGTATATATATAAATTTCCTGGTATCATTTAGAAGATATATAGTAGATGTGTGTGTGTGTGTGTGTGTGTGTGTGTGTATGTGTGTGTTTTTTATAAATGAAGCATGAGAGATTCTGGTTTAATAAGGAGTTACATATATCAGAATTCAGAATAATCAAGAAAGTATCTTAATTAAAAATATATACCCTGTTTAGAGGCTATTATTTTAACTTTATTACCAGAGAATTAGAGACGATGTTAATTCCAACTCTAAGGCAGTGCCCACCTAAGTGAGTATAAGTCAGTAAAACCACAGGATCACGAGATGGACAGCAGAGAAATTTCGATCCCAGTTGAGATATCCAGCAGGGGATGGGATGGACGGGTGGGACATCTGAGGTGACACCGGAAACAAATGGTTTATGGATAATGAGGCTGAGATTTCCCATCAGCACTAAGTGCTGAAACTGTTCTTTTTCCACCTGAAGCCAGGGTGGTTTGTACCACTCCCACATGAGACATTTTGCAGAAAGCAGTCGTAGAATTTTCGCAGAAGGCATGCTCACATGAAAAGTCTGTCATAACTTCATTATTTCCAGAATGTGTGAAATAGCAAATAAAAACAAAAATAGCAAATAATAGTTGTGATAGATCGTAAAGTGGCTACAAAATCTCCCTGTGCCTGAATGTACCCCGCTTTGCTATGTGACAGAGTAGAGTGTATTCCTCCATCCTGTGAAATTGACTTGGTCATGTGACTTGCTTTGGCAAATGGGGTATTATCAAATGCCTCAAGCAGAAGTTTCCAAGCACTAGTGAGTAGGGCTTGCCCACTTGCTGTTCTTGGAATCCTAAGATTGCCATATGAAAGAGCCCAAGCTAGCCTATGGGACCCATGTGGAGGAGAACCAAAGCATCCCACTGACAGCCAACCAGCTGCCAGATACACCAGTGAGACCATCCCCAGTCCTGAAACCAGCTGGTCTCACAGCTGACCACCAATGCATGAGAGAATCCAGCAGAGATCAGACCAGAAGAAACATCCAGCCCACAGTATTATAAGATAGATAAAATGACTATTGTTTCACATTTCTGGTTTTGGGGCAGTTGTAATGCAGCATCAGCTAAATGGACACAACACTGAAAGTACAACCAGTGAAGACTGAGTCAGCAAAGCAGAATTTCTCAGTCCTTTAAAAAATATCTCAGAGAAATCTCAGGCAGAATGATTGGGAAAATATCGTATTTGACTAGGATATGCCATAGCAATTGGGTCCTGTAGATTGCTCCTTGTGGTGGGCAATGTCACATTAAATGTCACAAAGGGCTGAATACAAACCCAGACTCTGCATTGTAGTTTGGAGAGGCTCTCTAACCTTGCTGAGTTTCAGGGGTTTTTTAATCTATAAGATGGAATTAAAAACCTTTTTCTTTTACAATGTCAATTAGTATTGTATCAGTATGCCATCTGACACAATGTAGGTGCTAAATAAAATGATAGCAATTTTAGTTTTGGTGATGATAATAATGCAGGTAGAAATCCTGCACCCATACCCAGAACATCCTTGCATGAGCTGTTTGGGTCAAAGGGCACCACAGGATACAGGCTGCACATTTGATGTATCTGTTCTGATAGGGTGAAGAGTTTGACGAGGACTAGCCTGGAACAGCCTGGGGCAATGGACTTGGAGATTGGGAATAATGAAGAAACACAGTAAGGAAACATGACTGATGATTTAATGAGGGTGAGGGGCTTGTTATTAACACCAGAAATACACTGAAACAATGTTTGTTTATTTTTTCACAATGTGGAAACTTTCCTCCATGTAGGTGTATAGATCTAAGAGAAGAGACACCGAAAAAAATTTTTTTTAATTATTTATTTTCTTTATTTTTTTGGCTGTGTCAGGTCTTAGTTTCAGCATGCGGGATTTTTGTTGTGGCATGAGGGCTTCTCTCTAGTTATGGCGCTTGGACTTCTCTCTAGTTGTGGCATGTGGGTTTTCTCTCTCTAGTTGTGGTGTGGGCTCTTTAGTTTGCGGCGTGTGGGCTTAGTTGTCCCACAGCATGTGGAATCTTAGTTCCCTGATTAGGGATCGAACCCACATCCCCTGCATTGGAAGACGGATTCTTTACCACTGGACCACCAGCGAAGTCCCTGAAAAATTTTTTATTCTAATATTTTAGTTTACATCTTTAAAGGAGTCTCTTGTTTTCCATATAAGTGTTTACACTAAGATTTCACATTTGGGGATTAATTTAATAAAATAAAATAATACGTATCAAAGAAATGAACTACATTCATAAATAGACATATCCTAAAAATCTATGTCTAATGAAAAAGCATTTCCTAAAAGTTAAATAAGCAAGTAAATAAATAAACTGCATATTTTCTATCACACATATAGTTAAAGGTTAAAAAAAATAGCCATAAGATCTCTGTTCCTAATAAAATGATGATCTAGATATCTTCAAAAAGAAAAAAAATGCCACCTGATAAGAAAAAAAAGAAAAAGAAAAAAAAGAACTTTTTTTGTGTGAAATATACATATATTATAAGGAAAAAAGTATTTTAAAAACCTGTTTAAATAAACAAGACTCAAAATTTTGGAAATTCTTAGGGCTCAAAATGAAGTCGGAATCTTGAATCCTGAGTTATGATTTATCAGGGAAGTTGGTAGCTGCCCCAAATCATTGTCTAATCCCCGGTAATTTTGAGGCTTCTATTGAATACAATATACACTGGGGACAGAGACCGGGCTTTGGGCCTGCAAAAAGTGAGCAGCTGAAAGAGAAAGGCTGCATCAGCCTAGGACTTCATGGGGCCACATCCTCAGTGAACTTAGAGGTGAGAAAAAAATCCAGCCTCAATGCCAGTATGACTTGTCCTTGGGGGTGAGTAAAAGAAAAAGAAAAATAATTCTTCTTAGCTGTAATGAAGGAAAAATTTTCACGTTTTTAAGGAAAAAAGTATAGTATTTTTATGCCAGTAAGACTTTGTAAGTAAATATTATAATGCATGAAACAGTAAAAAATTAATTACCTAATTAATAAAAGCTTACTATACCAAAATACACCATTCACAAAAATAGTGGAGAAAAAAAGACACAAAATAGTTATTTATCACACATATAAGCTTTATAAAGAATTCCTGGAACCAGTAAGAAAAACAAAGCAAGCTACCTAATAGAAAAATGGCCAAAGACATGAACAGATATTGTGCTGAAAAATGAAAACACATCAACAAAAAAAAATAAAGCAAAGATGATCAACATCATTAGTAATCTGGGAAAAACAACCTAAAACTCACAATGAGATACCATTTCACTCCTCCTAAATTGGCAAAACATTTAAAAGTCTAAAAATTGAAAGGTTGGGCAGGGCTGTGGAACAATGGGAACCCTCATACACTAGTGGTAGGAGTGTAAACTGGTACAATTGCTTTGGAAAGCAATTCAGTATTGTCTATAACAGTTTAAGATGCAAGTATACCATGACTCAGCAATGTCACTCCTAGATAAACTTTGCTTTGTGTATCAGAAAAGACATATACTAGAATGCCCTTGTCTATGTTGTTTGTAATAAACTCAAATACCCATCTATATGAAAACAGAGCAAAAATTGTGGAATAGACACGAAAGTGTCTATATAGCAGTAAAATAATTAATTAGATCTATATGCATACAATGAATTAATCTCAAAGACAAAATTTTGAGTGAAAAAGCCAAGCTATAGAGTAAAATTCAGGACGATATTTAAAGTTCTAAACAGTGTAAACCATTATACTGTTTTAAAAACGGATAGAAAATGACACCTCATATTGATGGGTTATGCCTTCCTGGGAAGGAAGGTTTTATTTCTTAATAAAAGGTGGTTAAGAGGTGGTTACACACACATATATTTATAATGTTAGCCTTCATAAAGATTTCATACTTATGAAATATTGCATAATCCATTTTTTAAGAATGAACTTGAAAGCTACACACCAGTTATACCAAATTCATGCTAGTCATTAACCATGGGGGAGGGAAAAGAGACTGGGTTTGTGGGTATGAGAGAAAGAAATTTAAAAGAAATTATTGAGGTACAATTGACATATTACATTAGTTTCAGATGTACAGTATAATGATTCAATATGTGTATATATTGTGAAACAATCATGACAATAAGTCTAGTTAACATCTGTCACTACACAGAGTTACAAAATGTTTTTCTTTCTACTTGGGATCCATGACTTTTCCTTGTTGCCATTCATATTGGAGCACTAGTGTCCTGCCCTGAGCACACATCTAAATTAGCCACCCAAGCATTTTCTGTGGTATCACCTTGCTTTAATTCTTTCCATAGCACTTTTCAATGTTACATTGATTTGTGTAAGTATTTATTGTCTCTCTCTCTCTCTAGAAGGTAAAATCACATATATAACCCTGACTATGTGCCTGGGTTCTCTGTTCAAGAACTCCAAGTGTGTCTACTGATTTAAGATTCAGTACAGCCCTTAAAGGTAGGTGCCATTCTTGTCCCCATTATACAGATGAAAAAAACTGAGGCACAGAAAGACTAAGTTACCTGCTGGAGATCCCAGAGTGAGTAAGCACCACAGCCAAGACTTGCCCTTGGACAGTCTGGCTCTAGAATCTACCACTTCACCCCTCTACTCTACTCACCACTCTCTGTACAAAATGACCTGGGCTTTGTGTTTTTCTCATTTTTCTCTCTATCCCTACCACTTAGAATGATATTTGGCACATGGTGCTAACTATTTAAACATTTAAATTTAAAAATTTTTGAGTAAATAAATAAATGGTACATTTTAAAGAAAATCCATGTTTATATTGCTTGTTTCATACACACACACACAATATAGAAAGCAGAATGCTGTGTGACCTAAATGTTCAGCACCCTAAATTTAGCTACACTCTGTTTCAGTTTCTTCATCTGTAAAATGGGCATAATAATAGAACCTATAACACAGATTGGTGAGGATTAAATAATTTAATATACAGAAATATTTAGAACAGAGCCTGTGTGTATATATGTGTGTGTATAGATATATGTACATATGCATATATTATTTAATTATATATTTTATATAGTTTTATTATATATATTTTACATATTATATATAACTTCTCAATAAATGGTAGGTATAATAGTGAAGAAGATAAACCTGGATGGCTGGAAAACATTTTTCTTTTGTACTTTTCTTTCTTTACCAAATTTCCAAACACATAAATATGTTATCTAAATGTAGTCATTTATTTACAGATCTATGTCTGTATGTGACTCCTTCAGGCTTTTTTGAGGAGAAACACCTAAACTGGCCGGGCCCCTTTCATGTTATTGTCACTTTACTGTCTCCAACTGCCTACAGCAAATCTGCATCTACTCAACAGAACAGTGTCTCATTCAAGAACTATTAACGTGGAGCCTGCGATGTGCCAGGATCCCTCTTAGCAGCAAGGGGACAGAGGTGGAGGCATAAGCCCAACCATCCAGTTACTCACATTCCACTGGAGGAAGGAGAAAGAACGGCAAACAAACCAGTACTGCACAGCACTCTGAGTTCTATGACAGAGGGAACACTGCCTCAGGGCAGAGTGAAGAGCCACAGAGACATCAGGTTGCCCTGTGCTCCCATGTGCCAGGACAGTCTTGATCCAGCAGGGTGTCCAAAAGGAGACCTGTTCTCTTATTCTCAAATAAAGACACAGACCTACTAGAGAATGGACTTGAGGATACGGGGAGGGGGAAGGGTAAGCTGGGACAAAGTGAGAGAGTGGCATGGACATATATACTCTACCAAACGTAAAATAGATAGCTAGTGGGAAGCAGCCACATAGCACAGGGAGATCAGCTTGGTGGTTTGTGACCACCTAGAGGGGTGGGATAGGGAGGGTGGGAGGGAGGGAGATGCAAGAGGGAAGAGATATGGGAACATATGTATATGTATAACTGATTCACTTTGTTATAAAGCAGAAACTAACACACCATTGTAAAGCAATTATACGCCAATAAAGATGTTAAAAAAAAAAAAAGCCAGCAGAATTCTAATAAGAAGGATCTGCTCTAAAAATAGATCTCTACCTTGTCATGCTGGTCTGTTTCTCTTTCCTCACAATAAACCTACAACACAGCAAATATTATTATACCCATTTTACAGATGAAAAACTGAGGCAGAGAGGTTCAGGAACTTTCCTGGGATCACACAGCTGATAAGAAGAAAAGCTCCAGAATCCATGTCTGAAGATCACAGGCAGAAGAAATTGTGCCAATTATTACAAGATGTCTTTGAGCAAGTTATTCACTTCTCAGTTTGCAGATCTAAAATGGCCTAATAAACGTGATTTGCATTATTTCTATGGGGACTAACTGACATGATGCACATGACAGTGCTTTTTAAACTAGACAGGGCTTTAAAATCAAAAGGATTATGATAGTAAGCAATTATTAATTACAGTTATTTTAATAATATAATGGTTGCAGAATTGTTATTATCAACGATTATCATATTACTATTGTTACATGTTATCTAGGACTAAGATGATAAATAGGATAAGGGATGAAACAGAGTGGAAATAAGTACTTTTTTAGAACCCAGTTTCAGAATTTAATCATTACCAGAAGTCCAACCCCCAGCCGGGGCCTTGTCCTTCAGGACAGTGAAGGGTGGAAAGATTTCTGGCCTGCCGTGTTATCTTGAGTATCCCGCCAAGAATAGGGATTGGTCTCAACCAGCGGAAGATCAGACTGAACCAGGTTCTACCACAGTCCCAGAAACACTTTGTTCTCTTAGATATGTGTGTATGTATTTTCTATTTTCATATTTTTTATGATTACAAACCAGGAACATTTTTATTGTTTATTCCCCATAGACAAACTATATTAAGATTTTGGTGAAAACACGTATCTTTTGCAAAGGTAGAGATCATAATTGCTACAATGTTCTAAAACATGGATATTCTTTTAATTTACTAAATAATATGTACATTTTCTCACATCATTTATTATTTTAATATTGTATATTATTTCATTAGAGAAATGTACCACAGTTGGCTTAACTGCTTTTTTGATCAATTTGAAAATTTTAATTGCTTACAATTGTAAATTGTGAAATGGTTCCTAAATAATAATTTTTTTTTGGCATATATAGCTTGCAGTTTCCTTAGAATAAATTCCTAGATGTGTATATGGCAGGTCAAAAAGCATGCTTACCTGTACAGCTTTGGGTATACCCTGCCAAAATGCATTACTGAAAGGTTAAACCAATTTAAACTCCTACCGGACATTTGTGAGAGTGCCCATCTTCTTTCACTTTTGCTGAACTGGAGAATTTTAATTTTAAAAATTACTGATTTTAAAAGTGCCCCTTTAATTTGCATTTTAAAAATAGTGTGGTTAAGCCTTTTTTACAATGTGCTCATTGCCATTGAAGTTCTGGTTTTGTAAACAGTATTTTCAGGAATCCAGACTGTATTGTCTGTAAGGCTTTCCACCTGCTGGACCATAAGTCAGTCAAGCTCTTTGTCCCCAGAAACCATTTTTAATTTCCCCTGATTCACCCCTATGCTTTCTCTTCCTTCTGATCTCCTGCCCTGGTAAATGGCACACAAGCCTTATCCTAATTAACCAAACTCTTCCTGTGTGTTCATTTCACTCGAAACAGGCACCAAATCTTGATAATTCTAGCCTTTAAATACCTCTCATATCTGCCCCTCCTGATCCATTCCCACTAATGCTATCTTAGAAGAGTCACTGATCAATTCTCACAAGTATTTTCAGTAGCTTCTTAAGAGAAATCACAGCCTGACTCATTCCTGCAAACCGCCTGTCCCTCTTCTGCCAGCGTGATTGTTTCAAAGTGCAAATGTGCTCAGAGTGTATCCCCATCACCTTCTCTTTGTACTCCTATGGAATCTTATATGTGCATCCTTGATATTAATTTTTCAATGAGTTTAAGATGCCTAACACTCGTTTAGGTGACAAGATTTTAGTTGACACATGGACAGACCCCATTTTTATTTCACTACTTATGTACATTTATCTTAATGCAATAGAAATGATATGATGTATCCAGTAAATGATAGCATGTATTATTCATAAATGCTGTATAATTAAAATGGTATAAAAATTTAACAAGCAAATAATTATAAGATTGACTGGTGAAAATGTCAAAAAAGTCTCCAAATGAAATAGTGGTGACTTAAGTTTGTGAAGCACTGTCTCATGCCTTTGTTTCATTGTATTATAGACACACTCAGGGCTGGATTCCCTGCCAGGCAATGAGCCCCAGGTACAGAGACTCCCTTGTTGCTTTCTTTACCTCAGGCATCTCTACAGTCCATTAAATAGTGAGTTCTGTATTGCACAAAGCTCAACTCTGGAAGGAGGAATATACTCAACTCTTAGCCAGGTTCCCATCCTTGATGTTTCTTTATGTTAATCAAGATTCTTTGGGTTGTAAGTGACAGAACAGAAACACAGCTCAAACTGGTTTAAGCCCAAAGGAAATTTTTATCTCCTGTAATTGAAAAACCCAGTGGAACCTTTGGCTCATTGGTGGCTGAATCCAGATGCTCTAATGATGCAGAAGGGAATCACTTTTCTCTCTTTGTATGGTTTAGGCTTTAAAAAAAAATGTTGGTGGTGTGTTTTGGTTGAGATCTCATGCACCCTCTTTGTATATGATAATTCTGCAGCTTCAGTTTTATATTATTGTTACAATGAATAATCAGGAAAGAAAACACCTGTTTTAATAGTTTCAGGTGCTGAAATGGGATAGGGACCTTCAAATGGATGGTCCATTTGAAGTTGAGTTTCTCTAAGTTGACCATTTATTGATTATTTATTTTGTTGTTCCTTTACTCAACAAACATTTATTGAGCACCTAATATGAATTAGACACTCTGTCACAAAGATCCATTACATGTAGCTCCTATATTCAAGTCCATCATGGAATACAAACAATATATGAGAGCATTCCATTCCATTGCTGGAAGTACCATGTAGGGATGTGTGCCATGCTACAGATGAAGGAAGGTAGGACATCTAAATCAGTCTCAGGAGGTCAGGGAATGATCAAGGACATGTTGAAATCACCTAGATAAAGAAACTTCAGAACTTGATATTTGTTGTTATCTTGTAATAGTGTTGTCTGTGCTCATTGCTGCCACTATTAGTTTTGTTAGAATCCTGGAGATCTCTAGGGATAACTTCTCTATACAGAGGCATGGTTCTACCTAGAAGGACCCTTTGTCATTTCACCCATGGAGAACAGTATTTGGAACTCAAAAACTAATTTTTCCAAATTTTTCTCTAATGTATGTGAATTTGTTTTACATTGTATTCATTATTTATTTTCTATTAATGAATCGTTTGATTATTTCCCTTGGTGAACAGAATTTTCCAGCGGTTGAAGATCTGAATAATGCAGAGATAACTAATTATGTTATTTTTTTCAGCACGCACATTTCAGATGCAGAGAGATTCTTACTGAGGGAAAATAAAAACCAAACATGTTAAATTGCCACTGTCTAGAAAATGTGATGGGAAAGTACTCTAGATTAGTTTGAAAATTAATGACTAGACTGGATAAATAAATAAATAAATAAATAAAAGCATGATCTCTCTGTTAAACCAGTAGCAAATTGTGGCAAGTCAGCAGACCTGGTGTCTAGGCCTGGCCACCTCACTATTTAGTGAGTTAATTGGGATCTTGAGCCCTTGGCTTCTCTGCCCCATCCCTTCATTTTTAAAATAATTCTCTTTCTGGTCTGACAATCAAGAGATTATGAATCCATGAAATTAATTTCAAAGTAAGAACAAACTGTATTTCTTTAGAATAGGTAACTTCTGTGATTTTTGAGCTCCAATCCCAAGGCACATGATCAAATCAAGCAAGGTACACACTCTAACTTCAAAAACCAAGCAGAAAATTGATTTATTTAACATTAGAACAGAGAGTAAAAATAAGGACTGAAAGAAAAGAAAACTAATAATATCAATTCTTCTGCTACCGCGTGATCTTTTTTTGCACTTACATGAACTGTTCCACATTTTATGATTTCTTATTTAGAAAAAGTACTTATATCCAAGGCCGATGTCCAATGGAGGCTCACACTGGTAACGCCATGTTGACCATTTCAGCCAGTGTCTGTTCTGCTCAGTCACAATTTGTGCCATTCCAGTGGTTAAACATTTTTTGTCACCCTGCTTATATCCATTGGGAAATTTATATGACCTCCTTCTTAACCTGAATAGTTGGGGATAGATAGATATTTTATCCTTTATCTGTCAAACATTATGGAAATAGTCCAGCTTTGGGATTGTACAGGCCTGGGTTTGAATCCCAAATTTCCTACACAGCAGGTGGAGCAATTCCTATATCCTCCGTAGAATCCAGTAGTTGCTGCCCCCATTTGAAATAGATTGTTGCATAAGTTTGCTTATATAAACAAAGCGCAAGCATAGGATGTCCACTTCTTGATAAGATTTCTTCCAGAGAAATAGAATTTTCTTTTCAGGTAGGTTGGAGGCAAACTGGGAAGGGGCTCTGCCAAAGTGAATTAAGGCTAACCAGTGACAGGGTCTACAGGTAGTTCAAGGTAGGTGCAGGAAGAGCCATTAGAGGCTCAATGTCAAGGGGTCCTATGTAGATTTCTATAGAAATTAGGGAAACAATCCTTTCTCAAGGCCAAGGACAGAGCAGGAGCAAAGCAGTGGAGGTGCTAATTGGGTAAACGAAGAGAAAATGTGTTGGTAGAAAGATATAAAAGAGTGACATTGGGATAACGATTCTCAAATCTGGCTGTGGTCAGAATCTCCTGGGAAGCCTTTGTAAATATAGATTCTCAAGTCCCATCCTATTATACAGAATCAGGATCTCCAGGAGTGGGAACTCCATATCTATATTCTATAAAGCACCTAGATAATTCATTTGTAATCACCCATCATTTGGTCTAATCCTGGTGTTTAGGATACACCTTCCAGACAATATCTAAGTGTGCTAATCTGTATTGGCTTTTGGCTGTATGATTTAAAGAAATTATGATGGACAAAGTTTAAAATACAGAAAACGATAAATGTAGTTGTTTAAATAGAAGAATATCATGGTTGGAATCTAAGAACTTGTATATGTTACCTTTCTTCACCCTCCTGGAAAAGCCATAGACTTGGAAAGACTCAGATTTGGAGGTTTTGTTCTTTTCTTTAACTTAAGCAACTGTATGACCATGGCAACTTACCAAAATCCTTTACAAATAATTTCATATGTGTTAAATTAAAAACAATATTTCATAGCTTTTAGCATTATTCTGATTGAATAAAACATTGTTGGCAAATTGCCAGGTAGAATGCTATCTATCTATCTATACGCAGTTGACCCTTGAACAATGCAGGAGAGCTAGAGGTGCCACCCTGCCCAATGAAAAATCCACATATAACTTCGCAGTCTGCCCTCCATATCTGCAGTTTCACATCCAAAGATTCAACCAACCACAGATTATGTAGTACCATGGTATGTATTTATTTTTAAAAAATCTGTGTGTAAGTGGACCCATGCAGTTGAAATCCAGGTCGTTCAAGGGTCAACTATATATATATATATTTTTTTCTATATATATGAGCTTATATATACATATATATATAATGAGTTGGGAACAGTAGTTACAAACAGAATTCTCACAAATTATATGATTCTATTTTTTAAAAAAAACTGTTTTTCTTGCGTTCCTAAGGCACTGATGTATATTATATATAGCTATCTAACAACCCCTCCCTTCTCTTCTAAACATGTTTGTGGTTATAGACAAATTTATTAAACAGTTTAAATTATTTGTGAGTTATAGACAAATCCATTAAATAACAAAGAATCAGTTCAAGTATCCAGTCTTCCAGTCTTCTGTACACATTCCTATCGTAAAATCCTAGTCTGTGTCTATGTCACATAAAATCATGAATACAAGCATGTGTTGAAGCTTCTATTTAGAAACTCTTACGACCGATATAGCTGATGATGGTTTTTCTTAGAAAGCGCTAATGACAAGGATGCTTGGAACAGTTTTAGACCGGAGGGATGGTAATTGACCTTCCTCTGTGGCTGATTCCTAGGGAATAATCCAAGTTACTAGGTTTATAAGGAGGTGAGAGCAGGCCTCCTACTTGTGGGTGTGGCATTTCACAAGGATTTTTTCCTCTACTTTAATACTCACAGGCAGGCTTTACTTTGTACAATTCCATGTTACCTGCTAGGCTGGGAGAGGGAGGTGGTAAAAACTAATGCAGGCTGTTGGGATTCTTGAAACAGGACACAAATTCAGTGCTACCCAGGTAAGCTTGAAAATTTATGTGTTGAAGTCATTTTGGGTTTTAATTACTTCTTTTCCACTTGCTTGCTAGTTGGCCTTTGGGCTATTAGATAACCTCTCAATGACTTAGTTTCCTCATTCATTAAATGGAAATCATTACACTCACCTAATAGCATCACTGCCAAGATTACTGGAAATCGTACCTGCAGTCCAGTCAAATAACTTCAAAGCCACTGTAATCATTTCAAAAACAAAATCATTGTTTGCTCAGCTGAACAAAATAATTCCATATTTGACTCCCGCTTAAAGCAGCTAAGAATCTGTATTACCTCTTTTTCCTGGCCTTGGTTCTCCTGATTTATTGTGTTTGTTAACCTATTACATTGTAAAATATAATGCATGTAGAAAAAATACCATAAAATAATTTTGCAATCTGATCAATAATTCTGAAGTGAACTGCCATGTAACCATGAAGCCATTATTCAGTAGGTTACGACCAGCATCACAAAGTCCCAAGGCCTTTTCTTTCCCGTCATCTTTCTCTCTCCAGAAGTGAGCACTATTGTAGTGTCTCTGATCATCACGTTCTGATTTCCTTCATAGTTTTACTACCTATATACATCCCTAAAAATACAGTTTAGTTTCACTTGCTTTCTAATTTTATATAAATGAAATAGCACCATATGTATTCTTTTCTTAATGTCCTGCCTTTATTTCCCAAAATTTGTTTGCAAGATTCACATGGTTGGAAAAATCTTTCTCCTTTGCTGGGTAACATTGCCTTTAATAAATGCACCCCAGGTTATATATGCATCCCACTGTTGGAAAGCATTGGTTTGGTTTCCTGTTTTAATCTATTATGAGCAGTGTTGATGTATACACCCTTGTATGTGCTTCCTGGTGCTCAGGTATTTTGGCATTTCCACCAAAGCAGAGGCTGAGATAAAGATGAGGGTGTAGGAACTTTATTTGGGAAATGATCCAAGAAAGGGAAGTGAGGGAGCAGATAGAGTAAGAAGAGAATAAGGACAAGCAATAAGTAATGGTTTTAGCTGTGGCTGCTTAGACATTGGGCCTTGAGTCTATCAGGACCTCAGAGATACAGAGCTTCAAAAAAGGTCCTCAAGGCCTCCATATTGAAGTCTTCACCCACAGACTTCAGACCCATAGCTGCTGGGAGCTGATCCAGGGGAATTAACTCTTTTCAGAGGTATAGTAATCTTGTAAATGCTTTATTTTAATTTAATCTTTTTCTTCTGCTCTTAGTACAAATTGACTTTGTGTTCAGAAATCATGTTAAAATATTTGTTAATAATTATAATTAACTGTAGATGCTTTTGGATTTTCTACACACATAATCATATAATATGCAAATAATACCACCTTATTTTTTTCTTTCCAATATTTTTGCTTTTTAAAAAATGTATTATTATTATAATTTTTTTACCTCCCCAGAGGACATCTTACTAACTGAATATACCTGCTATAGTTTTTATCATATTGAAGAAATTCCACACTATTCTTAGTTTGTCAAAAAAATTTGCCATGAATGGATTTTAATTTTATGAAAGATTTTTAATGCATCTACTGAGATGACATGACTTTTTCCTATTACTTAATAAATTGGTAAAATTAAATTGATCAATTTTCTAATGTTGAAACAAATTTAAGTTCCTGATATAAAAGCAAGAGGGAGGGGATATGGAGATATATGTATACGTATAGCTGATTCCCTTCGTTATACAGCAGAAACTAACACACCATGGTAAAGCAATTATAGTCCAATAAAGATGTTGAAAAAAAAAAGAAACAATCAAAAAAAAAAAGCAATTTGATCATGATATAGTATGCCTTTTACACATTGCTATAAAAAGTTGGTTTACTGTTTTTTTATCTTGCTTTTATATATATATGTATGTATAATATGTATATATATTTGTTTTAAATTTACATAGATAAATATATAAGAAATATACTCATCACAGGACTATGCATAAATATATTTTTATATATATATTTATATTATATACATATATATTAAATACATTAAATGTATTATATTTAACAATATATGTCACTTTTATATGTGTGTGTGTGTGTGTGTATATATATATATATATATATATATATATATATATATATAAATTTAGTAAAATTATATTCCAAAGAGTTTTCGTGAGTTACTGAGTTACTCATTGTCATACAGCCAGTTAAATTACAGACCTCCAAATATATGTAGGATTGGCTGGAAATCTTTCTTCCCTGGATGGTTGATAGAATTTACTGGTGAAGGCTTCTAGACTGGAACTTTTCTCTAAAGGAAGATTCCCAGTTAATAATTAAATGTCTGTGATGGGTGCAGGAAAATTCTGACATCTGGGTCAATGTCAGGAGAGTTATATTTCCTAGACATGTGTCTAATCCCTCCTAATTTTCAAATGTATTGCTATAAAAGTATTCTTAAATCATTATTTTTTAGTGTCTATAGGTCCTAAAGTGACTTTTTAAATCCTTAATATTGGTTATTTGTGCCATCTGTTTTCTTAATTAGTCTCGCCAGAGTTTAGATGATTTTATGTGTCTTTGCTGATTTTCAACTTTACTGACCCTCTATCATATGCTTTTCATATATTTCATTAATTTCTGGTCCCATTTTATGACTGGATCCCAGAATGTAATCCCCCGGAAGGTGGCCCACGGCCCGACCACCCTCACTTTGGGGCACAGTCCTGGGTCTCAGGTCCCCAAGGGAGGGTTCCTGCTCAGTCCCCTCCTTGTGCAGACCCAGGGTTTGAATTCCGTGCCCCACACTCCACAGGCCACAGAAGAGGGTGTTCTTCTGTGGATTGTAAAAGTTAGCAGAAAAGTGGCTTGGGAGATGTCTTAGCTTGTTAGGTTTCCAGTTTTCCTTGAGTTGATCCTGATAATTCATTAATATCTTGTCAGCTTTTAGATGGTTTTATAGAAATTTGTGAAATATTTTATTCAGCTTTATTCGTTGTGTGGGTGGTAGTTTCGTTTAAATAACAAGAAAAGCCTTACTTGTATTTTAACTTGCTTCATAACAGTATTTCTCCAGAGTTGTGCCTTTATTCAGGAACAGGTGCAGATGCTGTCATAATAAAGTGGAATATAAAAATAAATAATATGTGTAGCATATGTATGTGTGTGTGTGTGTATATATATATATATTCTGAATAGGGAAATCTTTATTAAAGTGTTCTGTTCTCTTTTTCTTCCTTATAGTAGAATCATCTCTACTTGTGCAATACTCTTATTGAGCTTGAAAAGCACTGTAGGTCATGTTCCCTAACCTGGATGAGGTCAATGTGACATTCACCTCTATGTGTGAACATCCTTCACCAGATACAGAGTAATTTAAGAGTCTTAAATTGGGAACTTTATAACAAATTTCTGATTTATTTTCTATTTCAACCATGGCAAATAGAAACAATAATATCACTTTTTTTTCAAAAAGAACGTCTTCAATAATATTATGACATGATATTTTTAAAAGTTGACATTTCAGGATGTTAGTAGGTATGCCAAATAAACACACTAGTCTTTTATATAAAAGACAGACCTAGCATGCTCAATATCAAATTTGGCTTTACCCAGATTCAAAGTCATGAGAATTGTTAAAGTGAGCATTCTAAATCTCAGGAAAAAGCTGCTTGGAACCTACGTGCACATTTACAATACTCTCCCAGAGAGTAGCACTGCTATTCCTACTCCCCACCTCAGATTTTTGTTTTTTTAGGACATCTGAAAACAAAAATGTTACATCAAAATAAGTTACCCAATTGCCTAGTGAGTTGATGATCTTACCAAAATGCGGTAGCTTTTTCTTTATTAAGCATTATCATTTGTAGAGACATGCTAAGCCAGAACTTTGAAACTTTACCATTTTTCCTCTTCCAAACTGAGCGCCACTATGCACTGACAATCTTCTCTTTCCTTAATTAAATAACTTACATTTTGATGAGATTACAAGAAGAGATGCAGTGACAGGCTACATGTGGCACATCTGAATTCACCTGCTCTGGTCACAAACCCTTAAAACTACTCACCATTGGCCTTTGGAGGGATTGCTGAGTGGAATTAATATTTAAGGATTTTTAAAGAACTAGTCTTACTGATCTGTGATGTGTTATGTCCCACTAGGGGACCATGAGGTCTTAAGAAGAGTCCAAACTTGGTTCAATTTTGAGTTAATCCACATGCTAGATGGGTGACCTTGACAAAAGTTATCTGAATTCTCAGTATTCCAGCTTATCTATTGAAAATGTGATATTGCCTGTCCAACTGGCTGTCTGTCTAATGTAGCAAGATCATTGCAACCTGGCAGTGTACTGAAATAAAGTCAGATACTAGAGATTCTTTCTTGTCTTGTTCTAACAGTGTACTTATTTTCTTCTCATCCTTACTCTTCATGCAGACTGGAGAGAGATAGTGGTCACAACTGTCTCACAACCACATTTCACCTTTCACAGAGCAGCCCAGTAAAAGGATAAAGTCCAAGCCTTTATCACCTCTTACCTGGACAACAGCTAAACCATCATACCTGGGCTCCCTTGGTCCACACTTTTCCCAACAGTGCTTCTCCAAGGAACTCGCATAGTGATAGTGATCTTTTAAAAATGTTCCTAAGACTGTGTCACTCCCCTGCTTAAAATACCCCCAAGGCTTGCCGTCACACACTCAGACCAAAACCTGAAGTCCTTGCTGATTTCACAAGGCTTGGAAACATTTCACCACCACCTGCCTTTCTAATCTCACTCCTCTGAACCTCCAAGTTCCACACTTGCTCATCTTCTTTCTGTTTCTCATGTACACCAAGCTCTTTTCCAACCCACCTCATAGCCTTTGCACATTCTGTTCCCTCTTCCATGCATGCCCTTCCCTCAGTTCTTCGGGTGGATGACTTCTCTACACCTGTCAGGTTTCTTGTCACCTTCCCAGAGAAACTGTCCTCATGTGTCCTTTCTAAAATACTCTTTCCCCAATGCCTGTCACCTTCTTGACATTGCCCTCTGTATTTCTCATATAGTAATTACAATCTCAAAATATCGCCTAAGTTTAGGCTTATCCTTTGCTGTCTGCCTCCTCCTACTCCAGTGTAAACTACAAGAGAGAACTCATCTGCCACATCCATCGCTGGATCCTTAATTTCTTGAAGGGTGCCTGGCACATAACAGGCTCTCAACATTTGGGAATACAAAAGCCTTTATAATCCACCCCAGCCTACCTCGTCTGTATCACTAACAACCTCCCCCTCTATATTCCAACACCACCAATATAATCATCGCTTTGCCTTTGGCCATTTGCTTTTTTCTCAAGAAATAAAATGTTTCTACATTGCCTAATCTTGCATACTCATCTTTGGAGGTGTGTTCCATCAGCGTCTTCTCCAAGAAACCTCTGTGACCTCCTTAAATTGTGTTAAGAGCTCCTTCTCTAGGGCTGAATTACCCAAAGCATATCCTTATTATTTGCTCACCAAGTGCTTTTAGAATGCTTGGGATGGTTTGCCCCCTTCCGCCATCCCATACTATGCCAAAGGTTAGAGACAGACCCATTTCTCTCCATATTCACAGTATATAGCACCATGCTTAACACTTAGTAGGTGCAGAAAGAAAATGTGTGCGGAATGAAAAGCGGAAGGAGAGAATGGCCAATAAGATCACATGAAACAGCTTGAAATAAGTCAAAGAATAAAACATATGAAAGCAGCAGAAAAAAAGACAAAACATTTCTTTGGGTATTTCTCTGGGCATCCACACATCCTGAACTTTATTATGTGAGAGCCTGTCCTATGCTAGGGATGAGGGACAGGGAAGAATATAAGCAAATCCCAATGTTCTATGCATTCTGCAGACTTCTTGTTTTCTTCAAGAACACCATGAGTTAGAGTCATAGATGAATGATAGATGAGTTTAGGTGACATAAGCCAGAGTCTTTTGTCCAAGATCAAACAACCATCAAAATGGCAAAACTGGAATTTACAGCCAAGATTTTTGGTGTAATCAATACATGTGTTTGGCTATATCGTGCCCCTTACCCTAGCCTGGAAGGGAAATCATGGTGTATTTAATACACACGCTCTAAACTGAGGCACAGACACATTAAACCGTTTACCAGTTGAATAGGTGGCCAAAGTTACATTCATTTGTTTGAATTCGAAACGTAACTCCAGAGAGTCTAATATTAGTTAGTTCCAATATCTTTGCTGAAGTTATAGAAGACACGATACGAATTTCAAGTGATAAAAATAGGAATGCCTAATGAAAACTGGAAGTTTATTTAAGGCTAAACTAAAATTACTCAAATCGTAGTTAAGGCTTGAGGGACTTCACAGGTTATCTAGTTCAGAGAGTCTTTCTTTCTTTTCATTTTTGGGGGTAGAGTCAGGTACCAGAACATCCGGGATTTAAGATGTTTTATTCAGAACACTATTAAAGCTGAAACTTAAAATAACTAAGTGCTAAGTATGTATAGACAAGTAGTAGCATATGCCAATTGCTTAAGGAGACATTGTGTGTGTGTGTGTGTGTGTGTGTGTGTGTGTGTGTGTGTGTGTTTACCCAGAGAAAATGTAGGTTATTTAGTTTGCCTAAAAGTGATTGATCTTTCACTAGAGCCCTCCCTCAAATATCAGCTAATCTAGGTTGGGGAAGAGGTCTAAATTAAGTATAATCTAGCAAAGGTTTACTAATGCAATAATATAAGTGTCTCTGGAAGCAATACTCAGTCTAAGATTCCCCACCCTCCCACCCCATACCCCAGTCCTCTTTTCAAGATGCCATAAGAGCGTAAGAAGAAGCATACTATATCCTCATAGAAGCTGTGTGTTGAGGGAGATCCTTGGGTCCACACAGTTCATCCTCTGCATCCTTGGTGATCCTTGCCTGCAAAGACTACATCAGTCTCTTTCCTGGATTAGTATCCACTGTGATGCACTGTCCCTCACCACTTTTGGGGAAATACTGTGTGAGCATTCCCATAAGTCCATGCTCCTGGAGCGCCCGTCCCTAGAGTCTCATTAGCCTTGATCCCTTGCTCTCAGAAACATCAAGTCTCCTTTAGGCACATGGGAGTACCATGATCTCCTGCAGACCATTGGGAAACAAGGATGCTACCACTTACCCAGTGTCCAGCTGCCCTACTCTGATGCTGCCACCATAGACTTGTGCCATCACACTGCACCAGCCAAGATGAAGCTGTGATTTCTATAAGCAGACCTTCTCCTAGAAGTTTGTGGTCTACCACGCCTGTTTCAGAGGAAGCGTGCCACCAGCCCCCTTTATTGTTTGGCTTCCTCATACACATTTGGATTTTAAAAGTCTTTAACTACTTAGATTCCTTATTAATGGCAGATGAGAGAAAAACAAGAACCCAGAAACCTGATTTACATCTGTTCCCAAGTCTTTCCTTTGTCCTCATTATGGAAGAAGAAAAGGAAATTCAAATTTAAAAATCATGTGCATTAGCATTTTTTCTATGATTGAGAAAGTTCATCATTATTCTATCTTTTTGAGTGAAAAACCTTATTTCAACCCATGAAATTTCAAAGTCTACATTATTACAATTTGAAGAACACTTATATAACTCCAGCAAATCATTTCAAAGATGAACCCCAAAGATAACATATGACTTGTGTAAAATCTGAACTCTGCTTCTTACCAACTGTCCCTCTCAGCAATTCTAAGGGGCACTAACTTTTTATCCTCTGAAGTAGATGGTCATGTAAACAGTTATAATTAGTGGTTGGATAAATCACAGACCAACACATTTTTAAAAGTAGCTTGGGTCTCTGAAAGTCTCTCCCTTATGACTTTAGGGAACTCTGTTTGTATAACCCAAGACCAAACCCAGGAACAGAAACGTATTCCATGATTTACTCATAAGTCCATCCAAGCAGCCATTCATCTATTAATCATTCTTTCAACAAAATTGTGTCAGTTACCCAGCTACTAGTTGTGTTCGCAGTGCCAATAAATAGTTTGCATTCTTAAAACATAGATCTTATAAAGCAAGGTCCCTTGCAACAAAGGGAAGTAGGGGAGATAGAATATACAATGCATGTTTGTAAGTGCTATAATAATTTAGAAGGTGCTGTGAAATCATAGAAAAGAGAGATATTAGCTGGAACACCAGAAAAGGGGCCATATAGAAGTGGCATTTGAAATGAACCTGAAATAAAAGTTATACTAAACACAGAAAGCCGTACCAGTCATAGAATGAGCTCAGGCATAGAGACAGAAAGATACGACACTTTGTATTTGTATTGAAATGTCCTTATTCCTTGCTTGCAGTTTCTCATAATAGCCAAAGTCAGTGGGTTGTTTTATATAGCAATTTCCTATTTAAAGCAAATAAATTGCATAGTGTGGTGGAAATAAGAAACGAGAATAAAAAGTGGATTCTATGACAGAAATTCTGAGTTCAAGTGCTTGTTATATAATTAACTAATTATAACCTTGGATCAATTAGTCTCTTTTGGATATTTTCCCCCAGATAAATAAAGAAGTTTTAAATCACAAGCAAAAATGACAATAAGGAGGGTACTACTAAAGTATGTTCTAAGTTATTGGCATGGATTTTTAAACCAATTAATCCTCACAGCAACAGTCATGTAGATACTCTTATTTTTTCTACCTTAGAAATAATCAAAGCCAGCTTATCTCACATTCTTTAGACACATGAAATGCTTAGGGGAGGGATGCTTGTTAGAAATGCTATTTCATGGACTGCCTCCACTTCTAGGAAATTTGACTTACCTACTTGGTGGTTATCCACCTTGCCTGTCCATTAAAATCTTCTGGAAAGCTTTTAAGATGACTAAAATATGACCATCACCCAGATAAATTCAATCAGAATGTCTGGTAGTTGGATGGTCCCAGTTTATGTATCTCCTCAAAGTATTCTAATGTGCAACCTGGATGAAGACCCCCTGACTTAAATCTGTTCATCCAGCTCCCCAGATGATTCTGAAATTCTCTGAGTGTGACCTGAAGGTGTTAAAGGAGCAGGGAGGATGAATTGTGGAGGCAAAGATACTGTCAGCTGAGGAGTGAAGGGGGAAACACATTGAGGAGGGAGAAATAGAAATAGCCTGCATGTTTAGCAGATGAAGGCAATTTCACAGATGACGCAGTTTTAGATTAAATGAGCAATTTGAGCTAGTATTGCAAGTTTAGGACAGATTTCTTTTCCCGTTTACTATAAATGGAATTCAAGCCATTGGAACCAAGACTTGATGAAGAAGTGAAACAAAATCCTTGATAAAAACTGGATGTTCCATCACATTTAGCTACAAGCAGTGGTGCTTGGAGGGGCAGGTGAAGAAGAAGCCTAGAGTGCTGAGTAGTAAAGCAAGAGGAGGTCAGTTTGGGGTTGGATCTTAATTAACATGAAGAGATTAAACAAAAATGAAAACAGAGGAAGAAAAACCTGCTATTGATACTTAATTGTAAAGTGCTAAATGTGCAGACTAGGAGAGCAGAAATAATGCAGATAGGGCAAAAAAAAAAGTAAAAATGCAGAAAATGGTATGATTTTTCACTCCATCAAACAGTAAAAATCAAAACAAAGGGGTCCTATATCTGTAGAATGAATGAATGACACTAAAATAAAGAGTAGCTGATATTTGCCCTGGAAATACAAAATTTAAGAATATTAGCTTCTCAGCTCACTTCTACTAAATGATCTTCATTTGTTGTTTTGCCTTGGGCTACTTTGACTGGAATGGAAGGACCAGATTCACATCTGGGTTTTAAACTAATATGTAGTTTACCTGTTTACGTAGATTATCTCGTTTAATGTTCACAACAACCTTATGAGAAAGGCATTATTCTACCCTTTGATAGATGAGAAAACTGAAGCTCAGAGCACTGAAGCTGGCACTATTCAAGATCACACTGCTGGAAACCAACCTGGAGTCAGAATTTCAACCCTTCCACCTCATTGCCATGTCCCAATAGATTCGCCACACGTATGACTACACACACCACTTACTTGAGCTTCGATCTCCCCAAGAAGGAAATGAGGAAGATAAACTAGCTCCCAAGATTTCAGAGTTGATTGCATAAGGTCAAGTCTGTGAAGTTACTTTATCCCAACTTTTATTATAAAATTTTCAAATATACAGCAAAGCTGAAAGAACTTTACAGTAAATACCTATACACCTGTAGAGTTAAAATCTATGATTAGCCTATTACTACACCTGCTTTACTACATATCTGCCTATCTGTTCATCACTCCATTCACCAATCCATCTTGGTTTTGGATGCATTTTCAAGTAACTTGCAGACAACAGTACACTTCCTTATATATCTGAATTTGGTTTTAAATTGCCAAAGAACTTTACAAATTCATGGATCATCGTTCTTAAAATTATGCTTTTCATTTCAATAGCTTCCTCCCATTACCTCCATCACAGTGAGTACGGTAACTAACTGCCTGTTTCCAGTTGTGATAGTATTTGGCTATTCTACTTTGTGATTGGTTGGCACTTCTTAATGGTTAAACAAACAAACAAAAAAAGAGCTACAGTTCCTGCTGTTTTTCTCCTCTTGGCCTGCTCATGGAGCAGCTCTTTTTCTCTTTGGAGGACTTACCTACTTCTAGGTCTCAGCACCCCCAATCCAGTCTGCCTCCCCTCCATCCCAGTTACTTGTTCCGTATCTACTTCTCCAAAATGGTGAAAATAATATGTATCCCATGTAGGGAATTTGTTAAAACATATCGCTTTATAAAGGGTAGAGTAGACAAGGAGAGACCTAAGTATTTGCCATATACCATGTCAGTTGCTAATATTAAGATTTTTCTATAATATCGATATATAAGTACATAATACATTTATATATAGATACATAATATGTAATATAATTTTATAGTCATTTATATATTTATATATTGTAGAATATATAATCATATATACTTATACATTACATCTGTATTATAAAATATCAATATTGCATGTAATATTTGTATACTATAGAATTCATACATAATTATAGTATGAAGATACTAAATACATATTAAATAAATAAATGCATCTATTTACCTTTAATTTATATATAAATAAATATATTTATTTATATGATAGTCCTTAAATCTAGAGATCACCTTTATTTTGGTGAAATATAGAAAAAGAAAAAAAGAGAAAAAATAGAGAATTGCCAAATCTTGAAAACAGCAGAATGGAAAAGACTGATGCCTCTGGATTCATTGGGAAAATTGAAACTACTAACCTCTGGAGGGTGGGGGGATCTAGTGGACTTTAAGGAGGTAATTGATATGATGGAAGAGAAAGTAGTTATTGACTGCCACCATCCTCCACGTGCCACATGATATTATCATCTGACTGAGGACAAGAAAGCAAAACTCATCCTCTCCAAACATACATATTTTAGTTTCTATGGAGTTGGTAAAGAATAAAGTGAACAGTCACGAATTCTAGAGAAGTGCTCTGATTCACACATTGACATCTGGCTTGGCTCCATGCAGTTTTCACAAAATGTACAGCAAACTCCCCAGAAGCTTTCTTAGTGCTGGCAGTGGCACTGGGAGACAAGCACGAAGCAAAATATTAACATTTCACACACTGAGCGGGTCACACCATGTGAGTTTCGGGAACAAAGTGCCTCTGTTTCCCCGGACCTTATGCCGATGACGGGGCCTCCCGTCACAGCTCATTACCAGTGCTCTGATGGCTTCTCCCAGAAGAATGCATTGACTTTGGTTGGCATTGAAAAGACGCTCAAAAGATCAAAATAATAAAATCAAGTGACAACAGTCTCTGCAGGAATGACATACTTCTGCTCAATGATGCCTGAACTGGTTGCATCTCCAACAGGTGCTTCCCATGGAGAACTCTACTCAAGTGTTGCTTTCTGCTGGTGGTGCCATGACATCTGAGACAGAGGAGGTGTTGGTGCAACATATGCCATCTCCCCAAAGGAAGGCTGGTGGTGCAGAAAAACTCAAAGACTTCCTCTAGAGGGTAATGGGACAGTCACAGCGAGCATCAAATCCCTCTAGCTCTTTAAGTCATAAAGTAGATGCTCCAGGAGGAAATCCACAAATGAAAGTCCTTGGCTCCCTTTGAGATCCCTCACCCCCTGGAAAATCTCATTTCGTCCTCTACAGTGATTAACTAATCAGAAATAAAGCTCCAGAATAGGCACTTGTCAGCAGCATAGAATCCCAAGGGCTTTTTGGGTACCTGATATATGCCTACTGGTTTACATACATTATCTCTAGTCATCTTCTAGAACCATGCAAGTTAAGTACTATTAGTCCCTTTTACAGGCTAGGAAGCTAAGCTGTCATGAGATAAATCAACTTGTTTGAGGCCATGCCATGTTAAGTAACTACATGATGGATATGAGATTAAAAATCAGATCTATCAAATGCTAAAGCTTGGGCTTTATCCAATATTGCATGTCGTGGTTGAAAGAATGTTCACTAATTACTGCATTTCTTTATGTTCTAGGAATATGAGTTATACAGCAAATGCATTTTAGAGCAGTTCTCAAAGTTTAACTTGCATACAAATCACCTGGAGATCTTGTTAGATACAGATTCTGATTCAGCAAGTCTGGGGTGGGTCTGGGATTCTGCATTTCTAGCAAGAGCCCTAGTGACATGGACAGTGCTGATCAGAGGACCATACTTGGAGCATCAACCTTTAGAGCATGTAAGCTAAATGAATATGACCTTAAGCCCTTTTAGACACAGTACTTGAGTGTATTTGCATAAAATAGCCTTCACTAGGTGAAAGTTCTCAGGATCAGTTTTTTTTGGGGTCATCATTAATGATAATGTCTAAATATATTTCCACACCAGGCACATTTAATTTCCCTATATTCAGCCTGTCAACAGAGATGTATTGGCTGTCTACAAAAATAGTTATAACTGACATTTTTTTCTGGTGCTTTACAGCTTCGAAAATGTCTTTATATATGTGATCATATCAATACTCAAAAAGTGAAGAAAACAAAGTAAGCATTGTTATTGATATAATTTTAAGTTAATGATATTAAGGTTCAGAGGGAGAAGGTGGCATGTATCTTACTTGTATCACAGATTTTATTAGAATATTCAGTTATTTTGAATCTCAATATCGTAAAAAGTCATAATTTGCAAGACCTTGATGGTAAGTGGATTAGTTTGCTAGGGCTGCAGTCACACAAAGTACCACATGTGAGTGGCTTAAAAATAGAAATTTATTATTTTTTGGCTCCAGATGCTAGACGTTCAAGATCAAGGAGCTTGTAGGGCTGCTTCCTTCTGAGGACTGTGATTGTTCCGTCCCTCTCTCCTAGTTCTGGTGGATGGCTGGCAATCTTTGGCATTGCTTAGCTTATAGACTCATCATTCCGATGTTTTTCTTTGCGTTCAAATGATATTCTTCTGGTGTGCATGTCTGTTTCCAAATTTCCCCTTTTTATAAGGACACCAATCAGTTTGTTGAATTAAGAGCTCATCCTCCTCTAGCAGGACCTCATCTTAACTTAGCTAATTACATCTTCAATGACGCTATTTCCAAACAAGGTTGCACTCTCAGGTACTGGGGGTTAAGATTTCAACATTAGAATTTGGGGAGTGTAATGCAACTCAACCTATAAAATAAGGTGTCAGCTGGTCCCTGTTTGGGAGTTGCTTATAATCTATTTGGGCAGACTAAATAAGTATCCAAATCATTGCATATAAAAGGTAGGAAATGAAAGGTTCCCAGTGAGTCTTGAAGAGTCCTGAGGTGAAGGCGACAGTATTCACCTGGGTAAACCAAGACAATTTTTACAAGTTGGCAATCCAGGTTATCCTTGGGGTATGGTTAAGATTTAGAAAGACAGAGAAGTGAAGAGTTATTCCAGACATCAAGTACAGTGTTTGCTAAGGAAAGAACAGAAGTCAGTCCCCAAATGTGTTCTGAAAACAGGAAGTAGAGATATTTTTTCTAAACTATAAAACAAGAAAATAAGATTAGAATTAAGTAACATTGATTCTGTATTTATTTCTGGAGATAAAAATTAAACAACTCCAAGGTCTGGTCTTAGTCTGTAAAATGGAAATACTAACTCCAATATCACAGGAGGGTGGCTTTTTTCATTGTTTTTTTTTTTTTTTTAATTTTAAGCATAAAAACAATGTATGATGAAGCTTGCATGCTAATGTCTTAATAGATGTCTGTGGTATGCTGCTAAAAATTGAAAACAAGCCACTGTCTGAAGTTAGAAAGAACAATTATTATTGCATTCTAAAGTCCCAGTGACTTTTACACTAGGAAAGGATAGCGAATCTTTTGTTGGATTAAAACAAACCAGTCCTTGTTTATGGGCCTGTGGATTTAAGAGAATAGGTTGTCATTTTAATTGACAGAGGTTTCTGAAACTCTGTCAAGAAGATTTATTTAAATTCTTCTGAACAGTCTCAGAACTTACAGTACTGTATGTGAAAACAACTCTTTCTCTGTTCAGAGAATGACATCTTTGGGGAGTTGTCTCTGAAAGGATGTAGTCACCAACATTCACAAAGAAAGAAATGTTCATACCCTGAGCAGAGATTATCTCACAAGATAAATAGCCATGCCCCAATTCAGACAGAAATGCATTTTGACAAGGTCAGAGTCTCTCTTCTTATTCCTCAGGCCTCAGTTCCCTGGGTCACATGAGGTTCCTTGTCTGAGTCAAAGAGCTAAGGGACTGGTGGGCGAGAACTCATTAATTTTGTCAATACCCATTCTCTGCTCTTAGCTTTTATAGACTGTCTTAAGTAAAAGATGAGCTTTTCTCCATCTTCTTATTCCATTCACAGAGTGATTTAAAAATGGACCTTTCTATTTGCAGCTAATATCATCCTCTTTATCTAATATTCACATGCCCCATAAATCTACCGTTTCCTTACTCCTCCCAATGTACAATCAATTTCTCCCCAGCATAAATCCTCTCCATAATCAAACTGGTCTCTCATCACTTTGAATGCAATATCTTTTCTTGACTTTTCACAATCGTTTTTAGGTTCTCCTCAGTTGAAAACTCTCTTCATGACATCTCTCTCCTCTTCCCCTTAAGTCTATCTCATCCTAGTCTATGTTGGCCAATGTCCTGCATGTGTTCACCTCTACCTGTGCCAGGCCAGTGACAGCTATGACCAAAGGATCATGGCATTCTATCCTGCTAAGCCTGGATGGGTGCCTATAAGAATTTTGTTTTGTTTTGTTTTATGAACACAAGTCTCTGATGCCCCCCCACAACAAAAATAAAAGAAAAAAAATAGAAAAAGAAATAGGAAGATTTTAAGTTAACATAAAGCAACAAGAGAAAGAATGGTGAGAGATGAAGATGATTAATGTGAATATGATTTTGGAGAACTTTGAGGGAGACCTCGTGGGTAGAGCAAGCACATAGGTCAGATTCGTGAGACACACAATGAGGCTTAAATTGAATGATGAACATCTGACGCTCAAATCCAGAAGCAGTATTCACTAACATTTTTTTTTTTTACTGTACATTATGTACCAGATGGTGTACCAGGAGTTTCCTATATGTATCCTCATTTATCCCACTCAGTAACTTGATGGGCTATTATTGCTCCCATTTTGCAGATGAAGAGCCTGTGTCCCACATAATTTAATTACCTTGCCCAACTAATAAGTGAATAAAACACAGTGTTTTTCCTGCTATGCCGCTGGAAGACAGGGGAGACTGTCAACAGGTAAGTACACATTCTTTGGTTGCTAATCTTCTTGCAAATATTTTGACTCCTTTATTTTGGTTTTATTCTCTTAAATTGCTTAAAGAAATCTTCATTCAAACTAAATAAAATGGAGTATATATTTGAAAGAAGGTAGAGAAGAAAAGTAGTAATTTATGGTAGCATTATATTAATATGAACCCCAAATTTTCTAATCTAGAGAAACTATTTTATGCCTGGTCAAATCTCAGGGTGGAAAAGACACCATTTGTACAGAGTAGAATTTTCTTGCTCATTTATAGGCAAGTCTACACAAGTCATGTCTGATTAATCTTCCACTATTTAAGTTCCTTCCAATGGGCTTTGAGAATTACAGGCATTCATTATTTCACTCAATATAGCAGAGAAGTTTGACATAAACTTTTATCACATGCTTTTTATTCATCTTCTTGATCATCAGTTTCTACAAGGAGACTCACAAATTTCAAAGAAGAAACAGAAGCCACCATTTAGCTCAAAGAGAAAGACTCAGACCAGAACTGTAGATATATCCTTCAATCATTGAACAAGTATGTATTATCCACCTATTATGTGCCAGGCATTATTCTATGTTCTTGGAATACAAGAGTGAACCTTGACCTCATGGTGTCATATTCCAGTAGGGTAGGACAGACAATTTTGACATAATAAATACATAAATACAAAATTGCATAATAAATACATAAAATTATATCATATATTAGAAAGCAATAAATAATAGGGGAAAAAGAAAATGTAGACCAGGGTAAAGGTCATCAGGAGTGCTGGGGGAGATCTTAGCAATTTAAATAGGTTAATCTGGTTAGCCCTTGGAGAAGATACTATTTGAGTGAGGTCTTAAAGCTCACTTAAGTTAACCATGCTTAGAGGAAGCATTGGTAATGTTTCTCTTATAGGCTAGGGTGTTCTGGGTTGAACCTATCAGGAAGATACCTGGGTTTGTAGACGGATTATGAGAGTAAGTCAGTTAAGGTATAGTGAACAGACTGGCCTGACTGGGCAGGGTGAGCTAGTAATCTAAAGTACTCTATAAGGGTAGAAAGAAGCACAATCAAGTGATGAAAAATTAATTATGGTCAAGAAGGGAGTCAAAGTTCAGAGCTGCAGAACCAGGGCCAAATGTCAGGCCTAAAGGGCCACCTGGTTTTATACAGTAGCAAATAACCTCAGATCAGAAGCCAAAAGAATTAGGAGCATGTTATAAGTGAAAATTCATAATGAATCATAGAATTCAAAGAACCTGATTTTAGCCTGAAATTGCCTGGCTGGGCAAAGGTGAATTGATGAAGTTAATTGATGGCAAAAGTAACCCAGGATGCCGTAGATAGCTAGCTGCCTTTCATTTGGCTATAGTAGCAGTATGGGAAGGACAAGTTGATGGATGAAAGTTGGCATCTTCAAAGAATCCAGGATAAAGAATGGATATGCCTGATAGAGTAATGCTCTAGGCAAATATACCAAAGTTAGATGTGAGGCTAAAACCATGACGAGATTTCTCTAGGGCATTTTATGATGATTCAGTTCCCTCTTTTAAAACTACTTGGTGCTATAAAATGGAGTTGGATACCAAAGAAAGAGACAGAGATGAGACAGAGACACAGAGAGAGAGAAAAAGAGAGAGAGACAGAAAGATTTCAATAGAGAGGACCAGGTCACACAAAGACAGGGAGCTGAACTAGGCATGGTGTTGAGGTAAGGGAGGCAGAAGGATGGCTAATAGAAAGGCTAAGATAAAGAGGGCAGGCTCCTCAGCTGGAGTTCTGCAATGTGAAAAGGGGTAGGAGATAAAACAAGTATCACAGAAGACCTGAAATTAGACAATTTTGACATTTTTATAGTTAGTTCCCCCCAGAATTTTTGTGTTTTTAGTCCTGCATTTCCTCATCTCCCTCTCCATCTCCTGTGATAGAGGTGGTACCATTCTACAGTTAGTCGTTGTAACAGCAATATCCTGTTTCAGCAGCTTCTCTAATCAGGCAAGTGCAGCCCTTTCCTTGGCGGTCCAGTTCTGCAGAATGGCTCTGGAAGCACTCTTGGAAGCTCAGCCTAGATTCTGTTTCTTCACTACCCTTAATAATTCAGCGAGCTATTCATGTCCCTTTATAGACCATCTTGCTGTTTACACAAACTGGGGTGAATTCTGTTTTCTGCAACCAAGAACTCTGAATGATACAATGATTATGAAATCTCAGAAAAGAAACTCCTGGGCAAAGCAAAGTTGATGCAACTTTCTTTTATCTGTGCTTGGTACCTATATAGCAGTCTTAGTGTGATACCCCAGTGTTTGATTTACGGCCAAGTCAAGACATAAGTCTCTCCCAGGGATAAAAATGCCTGAGTGGGTGCCTTAGTATTATAAAATAGGTAGTCAAACTTACACATGGGATCCAGAAAGAAAGGGCTATGGAAAGAAATGTGTGAGAATTTTGAAAAATTACTACTTTATCATATCACATCATTACAAATCACAATTATCCTTATAATCATATTGTGGATTTCTGGATCACTCTTGTGTTACCCAAATGAAATCGTTCATTGCCTGACTCGACTGCTAAAATTTTAGATTAAGAATAGGAATAGAAAGAAGGAGAAGGAGATAGATTAAGAAAAGAAGAGAAAGAGTAGGAGGAGGAGAAAGGAGGAGGAGGAGAAGGAGGAGGGAGGAAGAAGAAGAAAAGGAAAAGCAGCAGCCATATAATAAACTTTAGGGTCTGGAAAATGGGCCTGGCTGTTTTTCTCAGGAGACATACTGCAATTTCCATTTGTACATACAAGGCAACCAAGGTTTATAACACACAGTTAAGTAGTGGTAGAAGATAGCATCTTTTTGTAGGGGATGAAAAATTTCTGTTCAGTTCAATAACTATTTGCTGAGCACCTAGTAAACCCCTGTCACTGTAAGGGGTACCAGGGAAAAATGATCCCTGAAGAAACTGCAGTTGGTAGGAAATATGAGGACATGAAGAGTGCCATTTTGGGGAGTCACTGGAGGGACCACAGAGTCCTTGAGATTGTGAAAAACATCAGATTAAGGGGGCAGAATCCTGGTAGGCTAAAAACAGTTTTTTTTTGTGCCCTTGCCCTAGATTTATTAACAGTAATGTTCCATTTCATTCTCAAGTGCTCTGATTTGGAGAATAAAGGAAGAATCAGAAAGAATCATGACTGCTCTGCTGATTCAAAGGATATTGGAAAACGTATCAGAGTCCTTGTACTCACCACTCCCACACTAGACACTTGTATTGGAGAGGGAAATGCAAGGTTGATGTTCTCCAAGTTTTACTTGATGGGTGGAGAGGATTACCACCTTGGCTATAGTGGGCCAGTGAGCATGGACTTTTCTGTGTCGGAAGGCTCTGCCTTATTGGGGTCATCATGGTATCCTCTCATCCTCTTTGCTCACTTCTTATACCTGCGCAGGAAGGACTTCCCTCTCCCGTGCAGTAAATACACCTGGACAGGGCCCAAAGTATGCCTTCCAGATGGTCAAGCCTCTGTGACCATCTCTGCGTTCCAGAGATACTCCACAACATCTCCATAGCTATCTGCTCCACAGATCTGGGTGACTCTGTCTTTTAAAGTCATCTGAATGTGCAGGTTCAAGATTCATATTTTGGCTGGAAAGTAAGAGCAAAATTTTGACCTCAGTCATGGGTCATGTTGTCCCATCTAGTTTTTATCACAATTTGGCCAAAAGGTGCACATTTATAGCTGTTGCATTTATTAGAATTACCTCTTTGCGCCTATTGATTGATATTAAAATAAGCAAACATTATCAATGTTATTAAGTAAATTTTACTAGTTAAATACTAGCTCTCTGCATTTTATTCATAGGGGCTCCACTCCTCATTCAAAAAGAAAGGGGCTCCTTTGCTATGCTTTGAGCATCACTAGTACAAGCTCCTCATTTTACTACTAAAAAATGCAAACCCCAAGAGCTGAAGGAACTTCTAAATGTCACACAAGATATATTATAAGTTGGTTCCCAGAGGAAGTTGTTTTTGTTTTTCCCCCTTTTTCTTTATTTCTTAAAAGAAAAAAAATCTGTGCTTATTTACACTTCATGGGAAACACATCATTAGCATTTTGTATTTTTCCGTAGCCTTTTTTCTTCCCTAGGGATTATTTTACATCTGAAAGGGGATTATTCATCAATGAATAATGAGAAAGTTTTCAGGAAACTTTTCTGCTACAGCCCTGCTCCCGCCCCATCCTCTTCCCCCCAACCCACAGATACTGAGTGTGTGACTGAGGCCAAGGAGTAACTGCAGGCTTTGTAGGCATTTTCTTACTGGCCTTGAAGTCACATACACCCTAGTAATGACAGCCATTCCTGCCAGCCACGACTGCAAGTGGTGGTCATTGTCACTGACTCTGAAAACTAACATAGCAATTTTATTAAAGAGTGTTTTTCAAATGGATCTAATTGAACATGTAAATTAGATTTATACACTCAGATTTGGGGAACAGTGGCTATAAACCCAGCATAAGACTCACATTCACAAAATTATATTGGACTGTACATACAAATCAGCTCCCATTGAATCTTTGAAAATGAGATCACATTTCTTCCGGATTTACCACTCATTCCACACTGGTTAACAAGAGCAAATTGTTGTCACCAAGCTCAGCAGAAAAAATATGAAATCCCCACGATGGTTATTTCTCTTCCCTCCTCATGAGGGGCTTTGCAGGTGATACATTTACAAGGTATTTAGAATGTGATACAAACCAGGCCCCTAGATTTTCCTCCCATCGGTGGTGTCATCTGGATAAATCACACCCTTTGGCATTTGCACTGATACAACAAGAACATATCATGCAGCACAAATAACCTCATTTCCATAAAACAGCCTTTTAAAATTAGAAAATGTATAATTCATTTGGGGTAGTTATTATCGCTTTTGGACGGGAGGGATTTAAACTTGTATTTGAATGCAAATAACTGTATATCTTTACAGTTACACACAGGAAGCCACACAACTTAGGAACTCTAAGAGGTATGGTTATCCTTAACTATCAGTTCAGGATGATGATATTGATCACAGAAGCTATTTGTGTGTCCCATTACAATTTGCAGCAAGCTCTCACATCTCAAATGATTCTCCACCCTCCATGAGAGAGACTTCCCGTTTTACACATGAGGAAACGGAAGCCCAGAGAAGTTAAGTGATTTCCCAGGATTACACAGTCAGGAAGTGGCAGATCCAGTACTTAAACTCTGATAGAAGGACAGAATGGATAAGGATAGACACCCAGATAGGTTCATGAAGGGGGACAAGGTAGCCAGAAAAAAGAGTGGAAGTGAGAGAGGGCAGAGGAGAAGGAACAATTTGTAAATGGCAGAAAATGCCCAGAAAAGAAGAGGCCAGGTAAACTCTTGGATAAGAAAGCGCTACTTTGCCTGCTTTCCATCTCTGACCCTCTGCGTGGTACTCCAGCTCCCAGATATTTAAAGAACCAAGGGAGGCAGAGCCCTGAGGTGACTCACAACCAAGGTGCCCGACCCTACAGCCCTGTTTCCTTCTATTCACCCACACTGCTCGTGTCTCCTTTGTTCCAGAAGGCTGTTTATCCTGGAGTCACCTGGGCAGGGGAAAGTATATCCAAGCTCTGCGATGGAAACAAGTGGCTCATGCTTTAGGTATTAAAGCTATAATTCCACAAAGGAGCCTTGTTTCTGGCTGCTGAGTCTTCACCCATCCTAAGAAGTTCTGGCTTTCTCCCTGAACCAGCTTTTCATTACCCTAATTCCCCCTTTCTCTGACAAATGTCTACTCACTCTTCAAGCTTAAGCTAATGCAGGAGTGCTGGAGGAAAACTTTCCTGAAATCTCTTTCCGTCATCACCTAGCCTCCATCATTCAGTGAGCCCTCTTAATCCACAACAAGAATGTCTGCTTCACAGTAACCTTCCCACTGGGCTCAAGTCCTCAAAAGCAAGGATATTTTCTTAACTGTATATCCCCAACAGGTGTTCCGGAGAGTGACATATAGAAAGAATTCTATACCTATTTGTTGAGTGTTCATATTCTGCTGACACTATCTGTGTGACTTCAGACAGTTACTGAATTTCCCTGAATCTCAGTTTACTTATCAAAAAACCAGAGCTGTAATATGGACAGAATGAGAATTACACAAACTTGAAAGACAATGTTCCTGGTATACAGTAAGGTATTGAAAAATGACAGCTACCATAATTACTACTGTTAATATTAAGTCAGTGTATAAATGTTTGAATACCAGAGATGCTGCCCTCAAATTCATCTTTTTGGTCTTTGGATATCAGTTTGGTATCAACTATACTTCTTTCTATGCAAAATGCTGCCCCCCTCCTGACAACATCCTCGTTTATGCCACTATCACCAACGCTGTCCTCCAGACTAGAATCATATGGTTACGTAGGCCTTGTATTTCTCCAGCGTCACTGGCAACTCCATTAACACGTTATCATAAACCAGCTTCACTGAGGTATCCGTTTGTCAGTAATGGCTGGAGTTATCACCATTCTCCCAGAGACTGAATTTAATCCATCAAGTTATCCTTTTCCCTGTGCTTCATTTTCTCACTGGCCAAATGAGGAGGTTAGATCTGATGGATTCCAAGTTTCTGATTTTCAAAGAGAAATTTGATTTGATCAAAGAATTTAATAATTTAATGTACTTGCTAATACTTGATATAGCAGTGAAATTGAAAAGCTTCCTGGTCCAAGCTTTAAGAACAAGAGGAAATACCTGTTTGACCTTGAGTCAGACGACACTTTCTTTTTCTGAATCTCCTTACCTCATCTGAAAAATAAGGGTCAGAGAGAGCAAGATCCTCATGTGGGTGTGTTATTGAGCCCCAGGGGGCATATAGAAAGTGGGGAGGCATTTTTATTGTCACATTGGCATTTAGTAGGTGAGGCTGGGAATGTTAACCGTTCTACAATGTAAGCAACACTCAGGGATAATGAAGAATTATCCTACCCATATTGATAAGAGTGTTTCAGTTGAGACTGTCTTAGCACTGTTTAGATGGTCTCTACAGAATATTCCAGTTTTAACATGTTTTAAACAGCCAATTTAAATAATAGGTGTTCAGTAAATTTGTCCTTAGAGAGAGTTTTTAGTTTTGCAGTAGCCTGACTTTCATATTATATCTAACTCTAATTAACCTTGAAATTTTATGCTTGACCTATATCAAAGAGCACAGAGTTTTTCTCCTTTAAGCATGCAGTTTCCAGAAAATGTGATGCACCTTCACTTCCTGTAACCTCTCCCTCATTTGCCTACATCAAAGCCTCATCACAGCTTGGACCTGCAACTATTAGAACTGGG
This sequence comes from Eubalaena glacialis, assembly GCF_028564815.1. Classification (NCBI taxonomy): domain Eukaryota; kingdom Metazoa; phylum Chordata; class Mammalia; order Artiodactyla; family Balaenidae; genus Eubalaena; species Eubalaena glacialis. The sequence continues at coordinate 39,953,770 of NC_083720.1, read as the reverse complement.
AAAAGTGTGGCAACATTTATCTAGGACTTATTTGGGCTTTTCATTCTATCATTAGTCTGCTTATAGCCTCAGTTCTAGGAAGAAAAACTGAATGGATCATTTCACCTCCAGAATTGCTGATTTTTATATTTAGTCATTGTCTTTTTTTTTTTTTAAATATAGATTATATTGCCTGAGTGCCTGCTCTGAGCCAGACACTGTACCAGTAGCTTTACAAACATTATTGTTAATAAATAACATTTTAGTTATAGGTTATTTCTTCATTTTGAGGATAAGGAAAATAAGTTTTGGTGAGGTTTGTAAAATTTCCCAAGGATACACAGATACTAGTGGTGAATCCAGGTTTGAATATGTCTGTCCACTAAAAATCCATGATTTTGAGCTATAAGACATTCTCTTCTATAACTGGGAGATATGGATGGTACAACTGCTCTCTGCTGGAAGTGACGTGGTGCCTACCTGAATTTAACCATATGAAATACTGATATCAAAGGAAGAACCGGTCTGCAGCTATGCAGAGAGGAGCATGGTAGCATGTGTGCTGTGCGTATGCTACTCCCTCACTTATATCACTGGCCCATTTTGTGCCTTCAAGAATTCTCCAGTCTAAATTAAAAATAACGTCTCTCATCCTAAAAAATCACCTCCTGTCTGGGGAGGGGCAAAAATAAGAAAGGGAAAAAAACTTACTAGAAGTGAGAGAAATTCAGTTTTCAGATAGATAGAAGAAAAGGTTTTGTGGCAGTCAGTGTTGACAAATGGAAATACAAGGATTGATGTATTAATAGTTTTCCTGAGAGCAGGGGTAAATGCTGAGGCTACTGTCCACTAGCTTTATGACTCTGGGCAAGTCCCATAAGATTTCTGAGCTAATATGTTCTCATCTGTAAATTGGTTCATGATACTTATTTCAACACGCTATTGTCACTAAATGAGAGGTGGAAAAGGCATAGATTGCCTCCTTCACCAACCATGGGATGCTTCTACTCTCCCTGTTCTTGAGAGGTTGATAGTTTCCAGAACTCTATTCCTCACCTTCATTTTTTTTTTTTTTTTCTTTTCACAAGCTCCCTCTGAGTGATTCCATTGCTTTCTGGTATTCCTTATCACCAACCTTGAACTTGAGAATTGCACATCCAAATGCCAACGAGGTCTTTCCATTTAGTTACCCCAGAGGGCTTCAAATTTGAAATGCTATTACGGTAACACATCATTTTCACTCTCCCTTTGTCTACCCCCATAGCTCAGTCTCAAGAATGGCAAAACCATCAGCCTAATTCTGATGCTAGAATCATGGGGTCATTCTTTATTCTATTTTGTTTATTGGAAATCACAATAAATTTATTTTTATTTATTCATTTATTTATTTTTCATTGAATGAAACATTCTTTAAATTCTGTCATGGTTACAATTTTCAAAAGTTTCACACACATGATTTCATATAATCCCATAATAACCCTTTTATCCCCCTTACTCCTATTTTGCCCCTCCCCCCCACTGGTAATCACTAGTTTGTTCTCTATATCTGTTAGTCTGTTTATTTTTTGTTTTATTCACTAGTTTGTTGTATTTTTTAGATTCCACACAGAAGGGATATCATACAGTATTTGTCTTTCTCTGCCTGACTTATTTCACTTAGCATAATGCCATGGGGTCATTCTGGGTTTCCAATGTTTATACCAAATTGCCATAGATTCCTACAAGGTATCCAGCCTAGGTAAGCCTGAACACCTCCAATGACAGAGAACACTGACATTCACAGTGTGACTGATATGGACAGAACATCTGTAAAATAGTGCATGGGATTCTGGAAAACACTAGTTGTTCAATGGGCTAAGCTGAACTGACCTCAATAAATAATACCCTTCTAATCAATGTCTTCAGAAATAGCATTTTCTTTAACACCGGAGTTATTCAGCTTTAGGATGGACAGCTGTGATCATTTTCTGTAGAATAACAAACCCTCGTAATCAATATATTTGAATTTTGCTTCTATGATAAAAATAAGAAATAGTGTAAAAATTATAACCTTTTGTCATGAAATAATCTTAGGTGGTAAAGAGGATTCTAGAACTTACTCAAATTAAATCTGTATCTTTAGGACTTGGCATACCATAAGCAGTCAATCAATATTTGTTGAATTAAGTAATTAATTAATAGTGTGATTTTATGGAAAGACAGTGATAATCCAAGTTCAGGATCAAACTCTTCATGCTGTAACTTTATCACCAATATCAATTCCTAATCTGCTCATGCCCTTTCACACCTCTAAACCTATTTCCTTTCTTCTTCCCTTGAGAAGCACACATCCTCAAGACCCCTTTAAAATCAACTCATTGGTAAGACCAGGGCTCTCCATGCTTTTGCATTGTCTTTGGCGGGTTTTGAGAATTTGGAGAGAGGGCTGTATTCCACACTCGGACATCCAGTTACCTATATGACTTCTCTCCTTATGTCTCATGAGTATCTCTCTTCTTTAATCTCTCCACTTCAAAAAGATCTCTAGACTTTTCTCTTCATAACCTGATCATCCTCCCATTTTCCCCAGCTCGGTAAATGGCAATCCATTCCAACAAACAAACAAAAAACTTAGGGCAAAGCTTGGAGCTTTGACTCTTTTCTCTCAGACCATATCCAATCTATCAGCGAAGCTTGTCTATTCTAACCTCAAAATATATACGAAATTGCTAACTCACTCCACTCTAAACAACAAATTACCATGTCTTCTGTGGACTTCTGCAAATGTTTCCTCACTGAATTTTGTCTCCCAAGTGACTAAGACCTCAGTGCAACCAACACAACTGGAGACCTGGACTCCTCAGTGCAGACTCGGGCAGTGGATCACTGTCTTGTCAGCTTGGGCTGCTATAACAAAATACCACAGACTGGGTAGCTTCACCAAGAGAAATTTATTTTCTTTCAGTTCTGGAAGCTGGGAAATTCAAGATCAGGGTGCCATCTTGGTTGGAATTTTGGTGAGGATACTCATCCTGGCTTGCAGACAGTCCCCTTCTCACTGAGTTCTCACAAGGTAGAGAGGGAGCTCTGGTCTCTTCCTCCTCTTATGAGGACACTAATCTATCATGAGGCACCCACCCTCATGACCTCATCTATACCTAATTACCTCCCAAATGTTCTGTCTCCAAAGGCTATTTGATTACATTGGGGGTTAAGACTTTAATACATGAATCTGGGGGGACACAAACATTTAGTTCATAACAATTACTTTCTCACAGGTTGTTGAGAAGAACAGGCCACTAAAGCAGATTCCTGAAGTGAGAACAAATACCCAAGACTGTCTCTTCACCCAGTGAAATCATTGATCCCAAAGAGTTTACAGACAGTTGGAATCCAGGTAGAAACTAGGAGTCAGAGAGTCAGACAATGAGATTTCAGTAGGGCTTGGTGGAATTTTTGGAAGAGAAGATGGTGCTTGCTACAGAGTTCAAAAAAACTCATGTGGCATTGGGAGTAGATGAGATGAGAGCTCTTGGGTGTATTTCCCATCTCAGTGAAGTGTTGGTAATGTTTAACAGCAAGGGGAAAAAAAGCCTTGATTTAGTAACATTTGCTAATTTCCTGGTATAAAGATTTCCTCCATGGCTATCAGTCTCCACCCACTGGTCTGTGCCATCATTTCTGAAGACACTGGTTCCCTAAGAGAGCCTTAATGAAGAGTATGAACCACAGCAGTAAAAATACAGGTTCATATGATGGGGAGAAAAGCAAGCTTCCCATTCCTATTCTGTAAAGTAATAACAACTGTATTAATTATAGTAATAAGAATAATAATTTCTTACTAACGATCATACTCATAATTCTCAATCATTAAGCATTTAGAATGTATTGAGCACTATAAATAATGCATTCAATACATTATGTTACTTAACTTCATAATAGTTCTGTTAGGTATTATCATTAGCTCATTTTACAGAAGGAAAAAAAATCTTCCTAAGGTTAAGGAACTGATGTTGTATTCAGTTAGTGGCAGAGCCAGAGTAGGAACTCATTTTTGTCTAAGTCTAGAGCCCTCACTTTCCTCACCCAACTCAGTACTCCCCCCAGAAGGCCAGATTGGAACACCTCCCATGACTCAGCTGCCTGTTTTCCGGTCCACTGTGTAGGTAGGACTACTGTCTCCTCATTTCCTGCATCTCCTTCTTCCTAGAGCTCCCTCAGCCATTGAGTTTCCCAGGCATGTCTGGTCTCATGCAGAGGTGTCCACACCCACCCCCCCATCCCCTGCCTTGGCTCATGGAGCTGCAAGAATTTTGAGTTGTCATTCATGCTCTATTGTTATTACAGCTCTAGAAAAAAGCAAACAAATAAGCAAACAAAAAAAACAGCCAGGCTTGTATGTTTTGACAATAGTCTATGTCATGGGCTGAACTGTATCTCCCAAAATTCATTTGTTGAAGTCCTAACCTGTAGTACCTCAGAATGTCACTGTATTTTGAGATAAGGTCATTAAACAGGTAATTAAGTTAAAATGAGGTTATATGGATGGACCCTAATCTAATATGACTGTTGTCCTAATAAGAAGAGGAGATTAGGACACAGACACACACAGAACAAAGGCCATGACGTGAGATAGGGAAAAGATAGCCATCTACAAGGCAAGGAGAGAAGCCTCAGGAGAAACCAACCCTGTTGATACCTTGATCTTGAAAGTCTAGTCTTCAGAGCTTTCTGTTGATTAAGCCACACAGTTTGTGGGGTTTTTGTTACAGCAACCCTAGCTAACTAATGCAGCCTGGATCACCCATACTCATCAAATTCCTTCTAACAACAGAATTAGTCTGTTACAGATGAGAAATTTTTGGTAGCAATATTGTACTCAGTTCAACTGAAATATATGTAACCCTTTCATGCAGATACTGGCATAGCTGCAAGGGAACACCTAAAAGTGCAGTGAGGCCCCCTGACCTGAAGGTGGACCAAAGTACACAAGGGAAGTGGGGTCAAGATGAGGACAAAGGGCTCGCATTTTGTGCAAGTCACATCTGTGCCCTTTGCACAAAGCACTACCCTAGGCACTCAGCATGCATCATCTCGTCCAGCTCTTACTTTAAAGACAAGGAAACTGAAGCACAGTGAGGGCAAAAGACTTGTATAGTTAACGTAGGAAGTGACATATACCTGGTGACATCTCAGGTCCATTCAGAAATCCAATTTTGGCCAAGGCTTGAAGCTTTCTATAACCACATGAAGGACGGAGAGTTTTGTACACGTGGTTGCAGTATAGTTGAAGTTCTGCCTTGCAAGATCTGAGAAGGACTCAAGATGAATGTGACTTACATTTAAGGTTCATTTTGATCGATATAGAAAGGGAAAGGGCATTTTTTTCAGCAAAAACGCAGAGATATCCCCACGCAGGGCCCTTTCAGGGAATGTTCTACCTCCAGTGGGGCTGGCTTGGACACTGAGGTGGGAAAGAATCATAGGAGTGACATGGCTAAAAATGTGAAGACTCACTTCCCTCAATTCCTCTCCTGAGCATCTGCCTTTCTCACTTGTCTTGTGACCAGGCTTAGCAGGATTTAGACTCAGTATCATCCTCTCCCTGCCAAGTGAATTTTCTTGTAGCTTTTGCACTCCTGGCATTTACCTGGGGACCTGTGCCTTATGACTTGCTTTCACCTTACCCTAGTGAGCAGCTTAAATCTTGTTGGGGTCTCCACCCATCTCCCAATGCTCCGATCCACAGGTCTGAATTGAACTGTACACCCCTCCCAGAGCAGGACATTGTCCTTCTGTCATTTTGACAAGGCTCTTTTGATGCAAGAGATAATTTGCTGTGGTCTTTGTAATGTTGCTCTCAGTTTCACTGCAGCCCTGGTGAGCCTCTCAGATGGGATTAAGGATGGGGAAAGTGAGGAGAGCTACCAGAGGTAGGTTGGGGGGCAAAGATGGGTTTAGGATGGAATGGCTACCAGGAAGTCCACTAGGTATAGCAGTAATTATTATCTTTGAAATTCCAAGTGTTTAAGGATTTGCTTTTAGGCTAAATCACAATGTTCTTCCATTATGATGGCTTTATTAGTACCTTATGCAGTTTCTATCACCTCTGGGCATCCTGTAAACACTTGCTTGTATAACTCTAGTTTTTTCACTCAAACTCTGGTTATAGTACCTTCAAGTTCACCTATCGCCTTAGGAAATTCCATCCAGAAAGCGCCATTTTAAAGTCTGACTTTTAACAGATATGAGGCAAAAATTGTTCCCATGAGTAGTGACTTGCAGCTCTTGAATTCTGTTTCTTACCACACCCTTGGCAGGAAGGTGGCTCATTGGTACCAGGGTGTTGTCCTTGGGCTGCAGGAGGAAAGCAATGACTAACTAACTAACTAACTAACCAGACACTTCCTTCTAATGAGGCCACTTCCTGGTTCATTCCAGCTCTCATACTTATGCTACATCCACCAATGAGAAGTGATGAGCTCCCTACCTTGAGGATCTCTGAAATGATCGTAACCTTGTAAAGCAGAATTAGCTTTGTTTCACCTATTCCATAATCACATTTTGTATTTCTTCTTGCCTTGCCCATATCTGCATGGCAGTCATTGAGTTTGGGGGCAGCCTGGAGCAATGGGCAAGCCAGGTTTCTGAACAGACCTGGGATCTGTCCAGGTTGATTACTGCGGTAGGATTTGGGCACATCCCTTAAGCTTGCTGAGTCTCCATTTTCTCTTTGTAAAATGATATTAACTATACACACTCCACAGGGTGATTGACAGTGTTAGATGATATAATGCAGGTATAGTCTTTAGGGTAATGTTTCAACATATTACTATGGCTCTGAGATGAGAATTATGAGCTTTTAGCCTAAAATGGATATCAAGAGAACTAAAATACAACATTAGGGCACATATAGAAATGAGGTGACCAGAAAATAAACAATGAGTGCTATATCTAATACAAGCTGGTCAGGTCAAACTCAGATCCTGGTGTTACCTCCAAGGATTACATCAAAAATGATGTTGGCAAGGAGAAACATGGTTAGAGAAGAATGACTGAAATTGTGGAGAGTCTAGAAATGAAAATAAAGCTTGGAAAAACTCAGGTGGTTAACCTGAAGTGGACAGAACTTGGGAGCACAGAAAATTTGTCACAGAATATAGAAAGTGCCACCACAAGGACTCTGAAAGAACTGGGCTCAGTGAATAACAAATACAGAAGAACAGATTAGAGCTCAAAATGTAAAAGGAGTTTCCTGATTTGATGATCCTTGTCAACCCAGAATAAAGCCTCCTAGCCCAAGCATTTCTCTTGTACTATTGAGCTATGCATCTGCATATTTTAATTTTTACTCAGCAAAACTATTTCCGAATAGCTGTATATACATCAAAAGTGGTTATGAATCATCTTTTATTATTGATCTACATTAATATGCTGAGAAGACTCTAAATAATTCAATCCTGATTTTCCCAGGACCAGGTTCAATGAGCCAATGTGCTTTACTGCCCAATTGTCAGTGTCTCCTTATTTTGTCTACTCAAGAATGTAACCAGCAATTGTTTCCTTTCTTTTGTGCATCGTCGATTTTTCCTTCATTCCAGATCAGTCTGATTAAATTATATATGATCTATTTTTTCCATTCAAAAAATAAAATCCTCATTTGATTCTACATCTTAACCTCCAATCATCACCCCATTTCTTTTTTTTACTGTATTAGCTTTTTATTTTTACTTATTTATTTATTTTTACATCTTTATTGGAGTATAACTGCTTTACAATGTTATGTTGGTTTCTGCTATACAACAAAGTGAACCAGCTATATGTATACATATATCCCCATATCCCCTCCCTCTCAAGCCTCCCTTCCACTACCTCATTTCTTTGTCCTCATCTACAGTTAAATTTTCAATGAGTGGTCAACATTCACACTCTCCAGATTCTTTCCTCCTCCTCTCTCTTGAACTCAACCCATCATTTTGATCTCCTCACTACTCCACAGATATTACTCCTGTTTCTTTCTCCAAGGTTCTCTATATTGCTAATTTAATGCACAACTTTCAGTCCATCTGGCTTGACTTATCAGCACTTAAAACATTAGATTCCTCCTTCCTTCTGGTCATACTTTCTTCAATAGTCTTCTAGAACATCACACTCTCTTGGTTTCCTTCTGGGCAGCCTCTTCACAGTTGACTTGGCTCTTTCCACCTCATTCTCAAGGCATCTAAAAGAGCCTCAGACCTTGCACTTTCTTCATTGAGACTTGTTTTCTAGGGGATAACATCCAGATGCAGGGCTTCACGTACCATCCCTGCTCTGGCAAATCTCAAATGTACATCTCTAGCCAGGACATCTCCCTTGAACCCTTCCTTGTCTTGTAGGTCCAACTGCCAACTTGGCATCGCCACTTGGAGGCGAAAGAGATATTTCTTGCCTGACATATCCAAAACTTACTTTCTACTATTTTCCAGCCCATCCCCAGCTGTGCCTACGAAAACCTCTTAATTTCAATGAATAGAGACTTTATTTTTCCAGTTGGCCAGGTCAAAAACTTCAGAGCCATTATTAACTCTTTTCTCTCACTCTTCAGCTACTCTCTGCCTGACTGTTTGTAAGGTGGGGCATCAGTCTTCTATACTTGGACTGGAACTTATAACATCTACTCTTCTTGTTCTCAGGCCTTTGGACTTGAACTGGAACTTTCACCATTGGTTCCCCTAATTCTCAGGCCTTCACACTCAGATTGGAACTGTACCACTGACTCTCCTGGGCATCCAACGTGCAGGTGGCAGATCATGGGACTTCTCAGGCTCCATAATCAATTGTGAGCCAATTCCTCAAACTAAATCTCTAGATAGATAGATAGATAGATAGATAGATAGATAGATAGATAGATAGATAGATAGATGATAGATAGATCTTATTGGTTCTATTTCCCTGGAAAACCCTGACTAATATTTAAAAATTCAGTTGGTTCTTCCTTCTTCATAAATCCAGATTCTGACCATTTTTCACCACTTCCGCTCCTTGACTCAAGCCATCACAATCTCTCTCTGGATTATTGCAATAACTCCTTATTGTTCTCCTTCCCCTCCACACAAGAACAAAGAATGTCCTGTAGACAAAAGAGTGAATATTTAAAAAGGTAAACCAGATCACATAATTCCTCAGCACAAATCCTCCAAGAGGTTCACATCATTCAAAATAAAAACCAAATTCCTTAGAATTTGTCCCTACATAAATGGCCCCCATGACCCCCCAGACCTCCACTGTCCCCTCCTTCACTCTTCTCCAGCTGCACTGACCCCTTGATGTTTTCTGGACACACCAAGAGTGCTCTTGTTTTGGGTTTTATACATACTTTTCCTTCTACCTGGACTATTGTTCTTTCCCATATTTTCATAACTGCTTTTTGCCTTCTTCAATTCTTTACTCAAATGTCATCCATGCCTTCCTGGAACAACTTTTGAAAATAGTCACACTTTCCCTGCTCCAGCACTCACTAGCCCACTTCCCTTGCTTTGTTTTTATTCATAACATCGGCCACCATCTGGCATATTTTGTTTCATTTATTTGTTTTTGTTTATCTTCTGTTTCTTTCCCATTAGATTATAAACGCAGTGAAGGCTAATTTTTTTCTCATTTTTATTCTCTACTCCATCTCTTGCTAGAATACATCTAGATTAGGATAGGTACTTCAGGCACACTTAGGGGGAAGGGGAGAGGGCAGTTATGGGAACCCAGTAAAAACTGAAGCTATAGAGAAAGGATTCCCACAGGAGCTGCTGTATTCCAGAGAGGAACATGGTCATTGTCAAGCTGCAACTGGGCAGAGAGGGGACCACAGGAATGTATACCCTTCACCTCCCTTTCATTTTACCTTTATTTTATTTTTTTGCTGGTGCATCCCACTGACCAAGTCCAAAGAGAAGCCAGATGATAAGGAACTTATCTGATGCAATCCACACAAGGCTATTTCCCAGGATTCCTAGCAGAGTGGACAAGGGTAGAGAGTGAATCCAGAGGGGTGAATAGAATGTACCCCAAACAGTCAGACAATAACAGTGAAGCAGAAAGAGAAGCAATGCCTTAATTTTAATTATAGAACTCATTACTCGTTGTTGTTGTTTTTGTTGTTTTTACCTAAATGAATTCCAGGTGCTTCTGTGATAATGAAGAGGACTTGGCAGGGGGACATTGATCCAGGGGTGTTTGTTTTTCTGCTTTCATTTTCTTTTCATCAGTGTCTTTCCAATAAGAATGACATTGGAGAGTATGCATTTGACTTGGAATACCTGTTCTAGAAGGGATTTTTGATGGCTTGCCTAAATGCGCACAGTGCAATAAGTAGAAACATAAATAGACACTGAAGATGTACATTACACTTACACAGAGAAGTGCTGAGCAAGGGAAGCCCTTTACTGGACTTCTACTGGGAGTTTTTGAAGAGTAAATATTGGGTTAATATTTGGATTTTAGCTTTACTGTCTTTCCAAACAACATCAACCCCTCTGAAGAGGAATCTCACAACCCCTAAGTATTGAGCTTACAATCATCTGGGACATGCTCCCTAACTATCTGAGGCTGGGTCACAGCGGAGCCTTCCATGGTCCTGCCTTATTTGTAGCTCAGACTCACCGAGTCCCACTTGATGACAGTCTGATTACTTAAAAGAGATCCTAAACCTAAATTAAATGTTTAGACTAAACCAACACCCAACATTTCTTCTTCAGCTTCACATTCCCCTTACTAAATAGTTGTTAAGAAATGCTGTTGCCGATAGTCATTTACTCAAGTTCCTATTTTTCAAACTAAAGGTTGTAGGAATTTCTAAATGCCATTTCTATGGTTGAGTATTCATTGAGTCCTGTTCGTTTTGTCACTGGATGCAGTGAGCATTCTTCTCAAAGGAGAGAAGAATGTCTGAAATGTTCTTTCGGGATTTAGTTCTACCACTTTTGGTGGTAAATTCAGATTGGTAAATTTGGATAAGTTAATAAACTTCTCTGGACCTTATTTCTCCTCTGTAAAATGGGAATAGTAATATTAGCATTTAGTTTATTGAGCTGTTCCGTAAGGATTAAATGAGTTAACATCTTTGAAGTGCTTAGAATAGCACCCGGCACAATGTAAGCACTATATAGATGTTTGTTTACTAGAATAAGTAACCATCTTTGAAACTTTCACTTCACACCTTTTTCGCCATTGATTCTACTGAAAAATAAAAAAGTTTAGCATCAGCTTTCAGGAATCATGTATTATGTTATACAAGGATGTTTATATTATGTTGTATAAGATTGCATTGTTTTCAGAGAATCAAGACTTTTTAAAAATCTAAACATAAAAGAAATAAATTAGGAGGTGTGGTAGGCAGGATAATGTGCACCCCCAAAGCTATTCATGCCCTAATGCCCAGAATCTGTGAATATGTTTCTTTACGTGGCAAAAAAGACTTTGAAGATGTGAATGAATTAGGATCTTGAGGTAGGGAGAGTAGCCTGGATTATACAGGTGAACTAAATCTAATCCTTAAAAGGGGAGAATCTTTCCCAGCTGTGGTCCAAGGAAGACATGACTATAAAAGAATGGTCAGAAATATGTAACACTGCTACCTTTGAAGAAAGACAAAGAGATCCATGAGCCCAAGAATGTGGGTGGTCTCTAGAAGCTGGAAAGGACTAGGAAATAGATTCTTCCTTAGAAGCTCCAGACATCTTGATTTTAGCTCATTGAGACCTGTATCAGACTTCTGAACCATAACTGTAAGATAACATACATGTAATACCAAGTTTATAATAATTTGTTCTAGCAGCAAGTAGAAAACTAATACAGGAGATAAGTCTTGACTTATTAAGGGATTCTCACTTCATATAATGTCCACGCAGTATTTGTATATTGATATCAATTTATTTTTATTGGGAGATGTCTGTAGATGATGGTTTCAGTTATGAACGTGCCCTATCCTTCAAAATTGAGAAAGGGAAACACCACAGTATAGTTAAAAGTCAATGAGCTTTGACATTAAAGACACCAACTCTGGACTTACACTTGCCAGATTTGCCAAATAAGTTTTGAGTATGAATATATTCAGTGCAATCACGGCAACAGACAAATAGTAAAAAAAAAAAAATTCATTGTTAATCTGAAATTCAGATTTAACTGAGTGTACTGTATTTTATCTGGCAACATTATCTGTACTGGAATAATAACTGTCACAAATATAAGTGGACTGTCAGTGCAAGTTTCAAACCAGGCTGATCATTGGAATGTCCTTTTAGAGCCTTTATAAATCCAATGCCCAGAGCCAAAGATTTAATGATAATTTAATCATTATCTATGAGGGTAGGACACAGGCATGAGTATGCTTCAAGGTACTCAGGTGATTCCCAGGTGCAGGTATTAATTCAAACAGTGGTTCTCTATCTTGTGTGTAAGAATCACCCAGGGAACTTATAAAGATGCAAATTCCTGGTTTCATCCCAAGAGATTCTGATTCAGTAGGACTGCAGGAGGATTCAAGATGTTCTGTTAAAAAGCATCCCAGGTGATTTTGTTGAAAGATCTGTGACACTGTAAAAAAAACCTAGATTTTACCTCTCTGAACCTGTGGCCACAAGGTTAAGTACAGTGAAACTCACTGAACAAGTTTTATGAGGATTATATGATTTATGTTTACGTGCTGTAGAAATTTACTTAACACAAATTACTGAAAATATAGTCATCTGATTCCTTCTCTTCTCCCTTAAGTTTCACCATTACCCTGAATTTTTCTTGATTTCTTAGCTGTTTTGAGTCCCACCTTTTATCTCTATTTTCCTATAAGAACAGGAGTTTATGCCACGTAGCTTTGTCCAAATTAAACACCATCTTAAACTGTTCTTTCCAATTTCAGGGAGATTGGTCTTGTCTTCCCAGTGGGTCCTGAGTTTTCTATTCATTGGTAGAGGTAACAAGGGTCACCAGCATTGTTTTTTTGTTGCATCATCCAATAAGCCTGAAATCTTGGTATTTTTATCTCCATTGTCCAAGACAATACCATGTCTCCACATCAGTCCCATAAGGAATTTAAAGCTCAGAGTTTTCATGGAAGAGGCAAACATATGAAACTCTGTGACTTTCTGACTCCAGGTCAGATACGCTTTCCATAACCCACCCTGCCTCTCCTGAACACAGACCTAAGGCAAATCCTGTTTCTCTAAACCTTTGGTGCCCTTCCCCTCACCCCAGCCCTGCTCTCAGTACACACAGCAGGCCAGAAGCACATTCCCATGGACTGAATAACCAACACGATATGGAAAACACACTGAATATGGAAGAAAGACTTTTTCCTCCTCTTCCTTGATTCTTGGCGCCTGCACTTTCCCAATTCCTGCCTGAACGGACATGAATCCAAGCAGGCAGGCATCTGTCCTTTTACCCTGGGGCCACCTGGGGTTTGCCTGAATGGCCCAGATCCACTGTGTTTGATAGTCAGGAAATTACAGGCTGCGAGGTCAACCAGATCCTTCTTAGAAAAACAGCTAACATTGTTGTGACCACAGGGAATAATATCTACACTTACCCTAAGGCTGCTCAGAGAAACAATAACAGACTTTATCACCCCGTTCGCTCACCCCTACTAAACAGATATGGCTTCACACAGTGTAGGCAACTAATTCAAGTTTTTCAGTTGATATAAGGAGTATTTAATAAGTAAATCCGCCTGGATTCTATGTGTGGATTTCATTTCCCCAAAGTCCTCAGGTTCATATGCATTGTGCATGGCCAAAAGCAGAGATTTGGAGGTTGGAAAGATGTGGGTTTGAATCCCTGCTCTGCCACTTCAAAGATGTACCATATGGGTAAATGCCTCAAACTTTCTTGAGTGTTCTGTAATCAGGGTGCACTCCAGAGGATACATTGGCTGGTCTTTAGCCCCTACCTAGAAACTGTAATTCTGAGAAGTCTATTTCTATTGTTGACCATGAAGAAGCTCCAGTGGTCTTCCCAGGACTCTGATGGAGAGCAGCCCACTGCTAGACCTCCAGGTCTAGAAGGCCACCTACAGTGCCAACCTTGACAAGCTGAGGCTTTTGGCATAGGTACAAGACCTCCTGACACACCTAACCAGCATGCTTCATTTTCAATGAGCCACCAGCTAAGTCATTCTGAGATACCTGGAGAATATGTCAGTTACATTTCATCTACACCTGAGGTCACCTCCGTGCCATCAGAACACACCCTTGAAATGAAGAGGGTGTGGAATATGCTGAAGGTAGTGACCAGGATGCAGGAGACTGTCTATCAAAGAGTGATGGGTCCAATGCATATGGCTGATTCACTTTGTTGTGCAACAGAAACTAACACAGTATTGTGAAACAATTACACTCCAATAAAGATCTATTAAAAAAAAAAAAAAAAAAATGATGGGTCCAGACCCAGAGGAGACAGGCCTTGGGCCGTAGAAAATCAAGGAGAGCAGTTTGGCAAATTATAATTTAAAGCTAAGGCTGAAGTCTGGCCTACCCCTAGAGCAACTCTCTTCTCTCCTCTGTAGCTCTCAATTTCATTATCTTGAATAAATAAACAATATTTGCCTCACCAGGTGGTTGTTATAAAAGATGGTAGGATATTTCCCTCTAATCATTAAAGCCTCATTTGAATCTTTCTATTCTAGGCATATCACAGGCTGCTTATGAATAGAGGCAGAATTACCTGCCAAGGCACGGACTGGGTTGGTAATAAGACAGCCTAGTCTCAGTTTCCTCATCTCTAAAATGGTAATAAAATCCCGATATTCACAGTAAATATTAAAGAGTCTGGTAATGGAAAAGAATCTGGAGCTGTACACCTGAAACTAACACAATATTGTAGATCAACCATAGTTCAATTAAAAAAAAAAAAGACTGGTTGTAGAAAACTGCTTTGTAAGCTATAAAGGACATGAATATTAGTGTGTGTTGCTGTTTTTGCTTTTATCTTGTCTTCTGTCTTAATATCTAGAGACTAGGACAGGCACAGTAGGTCAAAGAAGGCAATAGGTCTAGCTTTCAGAAACAGTCAGAGGAAGCCTGGTCGGGTAGGCGGATAGAGCTAATTAGAATTAGCATTAGGTAACTGAAGCAAGTCGTAACAAGTGGGTCCTAATATCAGGCATCAGGTAACTTCCCGAGCAAGCAGGAGATGGAGAGCTGGTTTGACGGCTGGAGCACGGGAGTCAGGGATGCAGTTTCTGTTATGTCAGCACAATACAGGAGTCTTGTAATTAAGAAAAATCAATGTGGTGCCTTGTCATAATTGGTTTAACTTATTCATTTTGCAATACTTAGTAAGTTTCCAATGTATGTCAGGCCATGTGCTGGAGATTTACGAGGTAGGGGTGAGCAAGACCCTTTCCTTTCCCTCATAGAACTAGAGTAGAAAATGTTAAGAAGACAGACATTTAAAAAAAAAAAAGAAAATATTAAAAATATGAGACAAGTGTTTATTGTGGGCATATGTTGTTGCTCAGAATTTCTTTCCTGTAACCTTTACCATCCCATGAAGTTTGGATGGGTCTAGCCTATGTCCTGCCCACAGAGTTCATCCATGAAGAGGAAGAACCAGAATATGTTTGATAAATGCATGTATATGTTGTTTTTCTCCTGAATCTACTGAGATTCCTCTAGGAGTATAGGTTGCAGAGACACAGTACTGCCAGTTGCCTTCTTTCCTTCCACACAGAGAGTCTGTCTGATTAAGAGAGCAGGTACACAGAGGTAAGCATTGCTACAGAGGGAAAGAGAGAGGAAGAACCTTATACTATAATTTGAGCCCCTGGATCCAGCAACACCTGAAGCCAGAAGAACCCCAGAACCTTTCTCCTAAACTAGTGGAACTGGGTTTCCATCTTTTACAACAAAAAGAGATCTGACTGATAGAGTGATAATAGTGAAAATGCAAGGTTCTGTGGGAACACAGAGATTCTGGGGGGCCAGAGAAGTTGCCAGAGACAGAAAGCTTGAGAGGGGACGGCTAGTTTCCCAGGAGAGGAAATGAGAGAACAGTAAAGACCCAGGTCTGAGGCAGGAATGAGGAGTATAAAGACCTAACAAATTGCCATTATGGCTAGAGAAAATTTGCATGCCATGTGCGCACATGTGTGTATGTGTGTGCGTGCCTGTTTAGGGGAGGGAGGGATGAAGCAAGGGATGATTCATGAGGATTGGCTTCCACCACTGTCACTTCATGGCCTTGAACATGTCAAAGTTTCTTTCCTCTGTGAATCAGAAATACTCATACTTAGTTCATAGGGATGACGTGAAGTTTAAATTAGATTACTAAGGTAATACATGTGAAAACACCTGTCCACTTAGGGGAAAGGTTAAACAAAGAGTCTGAAGCCTCTCCAAATGTGCCATCGGCATTTGCTGCCAAATTATCTAGGAATGGGACAGAGATGCCCCTGACTGTGAGCCCCAGCTCTCTGAGCTGACTCTGCTCACCGGGAGAGGCCCTGGGCAGGACCTCCAGTGTCCCGCCAGCATAGAAAAAGAACATCTGAGCTGAGCGCCTGGCTCAGGCCACACATCAGGCAACCTGGGCTGCAGACCAACAGCCCAGCATCAGCAGAATGGGTGTGTCAGTCACTCAGCTCCGCGAGGGAAACAAATAGAGCCTGTAATTCCAGGCTGGCCACAGAAGGCTCCAAAGGGCTTCCCTGTATCAACAATACCAGGTGGAAGAAATAACAATGTCATACCATTCCCATTTCCTTTAACCAGGTGGTGTTACTTCTTTCTGGAGTAAAAGAGTCTATCCCACAGATCAGATAATGCTGATTACAATCCTTAGTACAAGGCCTGACATACTGTAAGCAAGTAATAAAGTTTAATATTACCATTATATGACATTTAGATGAAAGAACAACTTAGAAAGTTCAGAAGCAACATACAAATATAAGGACTCAGTGTCAAAAATTTATTAGTTCAACTAATATTTATTGAATGTCTAACATATGCCAGGTCCATTTCTAGGCACTGGCAAAATAGCTGTCCACACAATTGTATAAGATCCCATGTAAATGGAAAGAATAAATAACCCAACAAAAAAAATGTCCCTTTTCTTACAGATCTTACCTCCTACTTGGAGAGACAGACAGCAGAAAGTAAATAAATAAATATAATTTCCGATGGACATAAGTGCTATGAAGAAAAATAAACCAGAGTGACAGGAGGTCACATTGGTGAAAATTGTTTTAGAAATGGCTGTCAAAGGAGGTCTCTAAGGATGTGAAATCTTTGAAGGAGGCAAGGGCACGAGCTCTATGGAGGTCAGCGTGATTAAAATTCAAGGACCAAGAGAAAATGCAAAGTTCCTGAGGCTGGGATAAATCTTGATGGATTGGAGGGGCTTGAGTGTTAGCAGAATAGGTGGTAAAATGTTCAAATTTGCATTATATTTTGAATTTTGAACCTACAAAATTTGCAAATAGACTAATAATAACATATGAGAAAAGAGAAGAGAAATTGAGTAAATGATGTTGGTATTTACCAAGATGAGGAAGATTAGAGGAGGAGAAATTTTGAAATGTAAGAGTCAAGAGTTTTATTTTGGACCTATGTTTATTTTGTACAAGGTAAGGTTGACATGCTTACTAGAGGCCAAGGGGAGATTTTGAACCTGAGGTCCAAGGAAAGGGTTAGCGTTCAAGTCATTGGTACATAGTAGGTCTGTAAATCTATAGGCTTAGATAAGATCTCCCAGGGAGAAAATGTAGATAAAAGGGGGCTGGCTAAGCAAAGGAGACAGAAAAGTGGTCACTGAAGGAGTAGGCTAAACAAGAGAAGGTGGGATCCTGATGGCCAAGTGAAGAATAATTTAAAGAAAGACTGGTTAAGTTTGTCATAGGCTGCTGAGAGGCTGACTACAAAGAACTGGAGAACTGACCTTTGGATCCGGCAGGAAGGAGGTGTTAATGACCTTTACAAGAGCAGCTTCAGACAACAGTGGTGGTAAGATAAGAAGGGACCAGGAAGTGAGAAAATGAATTCAGCAAATAAATTTGTTGAAGACCTTTGCTATAAGACAAAGCAGAAAAATAGGGCAGTGGTTGGAGGAAGTTGTGAGAGGCAAAGATTGCTTTGGGAGTATTTGGTTTTTTGAGATGGGAGACAGAGAATATATTAATAATTCAGTAAACAAGAATAAATCACAATGAAGGAGACCATTTCAGTGGGGAAAATAAAAGTCCTTGAATAGCAAAAGCAAATGGGTTCCAGTCATAGGCCTGGTCTCTGATAGGATCAGGACTGGCTCATGTCCTAATGAAAATGTGGATCCAGTGTCTACATCTCAGTAGGCACCTGTATCTGTCAGTTTCCTCTCATTGTCTAGGTATAAGTAGAATCTCTCAGATTCTCTCACTCTGTCCACAGCACTCATAACAGAGCTAGAATTAGAAACTCTTCTGTAACCCAAGAATTAGTACTTAGAAAGTCATTGACCTTGCTTTGCTCTAAAAAAAGAGTTTTTCGAGAGTTCTTTTTCTGTACCAAGTATACTTTATTTTAGCTTAGTCAGCTTCCTGCTTGGCTTTTGCACTCCTTAAAAAAAATAATGGAAGTTTGTCAGTCCTGTATCCCATTTGGGGTCTGTCTGTCAAAGGTCTGATGAGAAGCACCATGAAATGACTGGCTAGAACTAAGTGAGGAGTTCTAAAATCCCCTGAGTAAAGAGAGGAAGCATAAGAAACCAGTTTTTATGAGTCCCCTTCCTTGAAATCCAGATCTTGGTAATCAGTAAGTATATTTTTCTGCAAAGAACTCATGCTTTAGAAAGAAAAGCCAGTGTCTGGATACCAGTTCCACTCCTGTGACCTGTACGTAAAGGACTTAACTTCCGTGAGATTCCATCTCTCTACAGGTAAAATGTTACCAACTAGCATCCCTCAGGAGGAGACTGATAGGTTTAAATTGTCCATAAGTAGAAATCTGGGCTCACAGCAAGTGCTCATTTAAGGTTTCTTTCCTTTGAAATCATCTTTTGATTTATAAGTTAATTAAATGTATTGACCCATTGCTAAATGGGAAAACAAACTGAACTTCAGCAGGCACTAATTGAATTTCAGGCAGTTTGAAGACACTATGTGCAATACAGAAATCACAAAATTGTCTCTTGTCTCCAAGGCATACATGAAATGTACATTAGATCATATAAATTGTATCCTATATACTGTTGACCCTTGAACAACACAGGTTTGGACTGCACAGGTCCACTTACATGTATATTTTTTCAATAAATCCTTGGTTGGTTGAATCCATGGTAATGGAGAGGCAGATGCAGAACCGTGGATCTGGAGGGCTGACTACAAAGTTTTGCACTGATTTTTGACTGTGCTGGAGGTTGTTGGCACATCTACCCCCTCATTGTTCATGAGTCAACACACATGCACACACACACATACACATATATATGACTAATGTACTACTACAGTTTAATGTCATCACCAATAACATTTATCTGGATGGCAGCTGGTTGGGATTTTGAAAATTGTGGCCAGAGGATAAAGGAGACTGTATTAATTCTGCAATCAATTCACTTGCATGGAGAATTTTTTTGTGTGAAAGTCCTATTAAGATGCTATGGTGACATGTGTATGATGAGGTCACTCTCCCCTTGCAGAAATAGTAACATAACTAAGAATTTCAATCACACACACATTGATTAAGTCATTCAACACTCTTCTAAGCACTGGGGAACAGTAGTAGATAAGAGAAGCAAGACTATTCCCTTATGGTTCTTACATGTTAATGGGAAAGATGGATAATATGAACAACAAAATAGATACACTTCATAGGCTTAAATATATACCATAAAACATAGCAAGAATAATAGAAATGGATTTTAGACAAATTTTGTGTAACTCCAATATCCATGGGCTTTGCATTATACCAGGGGTTTAGAAACTATTGTCTGTAGGACATATCCAGCCCAGGTCTTATTTTTGTAAATAAGGTTTATTGGAACACAGTCATGCCCATTTATTTGTATGCTATCTATGGTTGCTTTCCAGCTACAGAAGCAGAGTTGAATAGATGTGAGAGGGACCATAAGATCCACAAAGCCAAAAGTCTTTACTATGTGTCCCTTTACAGAAAAAGGTTTCTGACCTCTGTATTACACTAGACAATAAAAATAGATCTTTATTACCAAGTACATCGTGAGGTCAGTTTTGGCTGTAAGCAACAGAAAGCCAACTGAAAAATGGAGAAAATTATACACTCTCACAGAACAAGAAGTTGGTAGTGTGGGAAACCCAGGTAAATCAAATTAGCAGACAAATGTCATCACCAAGAACCTAGATTCTTTCTTTCTTTCCTTCTGTTCTGATACCTTCAGTGTGGCTTGTTCTCACTGTTGCAGGATGGCTGTTCCAGTTCCAGATGTCACATGGAATGACAATGTCTAGATGGGGAAACACAAGCATCCATGTCTCATGTCCCATTTTAAGAATGAGACAAGCCTTCCCAGACCCTCCTGGTAGAACTGTTCTTATTGAACCATTGGTCAGAGATGTGTAACATGCCCCTTTCCAAACCAATCGCTTACCAGGGAGATAGGCTCCAAAAGGCCAGACTGAGTCCAATCCTGATGCGCTCCCTGGGACTGAGGAGGGACCCACTTACTCCTGAAACAGAAGACTACCTCCTACCTTATGAAAATTGGGAAAATTTTCAGTTAAAATGAAAACAGTGGTGGTAAAAGACACCAATGATACGTGCTACATCAACTGAAGTAACTAATTATAGACATTTTTACAAAATATTGAGTTAAACTAAGCACTAAAATGTAAACTCCATGAAGGTAAGGATTCTTTTTTGTCTTGTTTGCTGCTATAGCATCAGAGTTAAAATAGTGCTTAGCATACAGTAGGTACTCAATAAATATTTGTTGAATTAGTTATTGATTAAATATACGAGTGTGTTTTGCAGAGCTGGGTGAAGAACCAAAAGAAGTCTAAATGAAAGGCCATTAAACAATGAAAAGGCAACAGTGGCCATGTCACAGTTTGTCCTGAGTGATCTCAGCTAACCATACAAGAGCTAATGAGAAAAGTGGGCATAGGCAAAAATAAGTTGTAAAGGATGAGATTGATAACTCAGCTCTGTAGTCCTGGAGCTCAAGTCCAGCCAAATGCATTTAAGTCAGGACAACTTTTCCCTACCCTTGTCACTGTGTCCAGAATAATACAGTTTCCTGGAAGGAGGGTAAATGTATTGTGGTTGTTTACCTTTCATCTTACTTTATATACTGGC
Organism: Eubalaena glacialis; assembly: GCF_028564815.1. NCBI lineage: Eukaryota > Metazoa > Chordata > Mammalia > Artiodactyla > Balaenidae > Eubalaena > Eubalaena glacialis. The sequence goes on along the minus strand of NC_083720.1, from coordinate 39,932,540 downwards.
AGCAGCCTAGGAGAAGGACAAGAGACCCCACCACCACCACGGCAGAGATATATTTGCAGAACAGGCCACTTTCAATAAGTATCGATCATAGCCAGCTCTAACCATGGTTAGCTAGTTACACAGAATTAAGTAATTCAACAACTTGAAAATGTTTACTGCACATATTTACTGTGTCAGATGTTTTGTAAAGGAATGACCGAAACAGGCTTGGTCTCTGCCTGCAGGAAGCACATAAGCCAGAATGAAGGAAAGGTGCATTAGGGAGGGGTTCCTGGAAAAGGTTGCATCTCAGCTTGCCAAACGACTAGGATGTTATCCAAGTTAAGATGGGAGAGGGAGTGAGTCATGCAGAGAAAGCCAAGCACAGAGGTTCAGAGATGACAGCATCTTAGCACATGCCCTCAAGACATTCAGAATCTGGATTAAGAGTCAGGAGGCGCAGGTATGAAGCCCAGTGTTGAGAGAGATACCAAGGCACTTCACTCATTCATTCATTCGTTTATAGAGTCTCTCTGAGGTTGAGATACAGGTGAGCAACCTTAATTTTTTGATGCTCCTGATGTATTAAAAATGAAACAAATTCTCAAAAATACTTCCTTTTAACATTGACTCATTTTACAGAAGAAAATACCACTGTAATAATTATCTTAAGATCAAATTTATAAAAATAATTCATTAGGTCACTACAGTAGGAGTGGTCAGAAAATGGGACATACCTTTAAATTTCTATGAATTTTTTCCCCAATTCTGTAAGTTTATATGTAACTGCATGTGTAACTTCATTTGGAGACAATAACAAAGATCTAAATTTGAGGACATTGGTTATTGTAAAAGTCAAGCTTAGTGGTCCTCATTATAGTATCCAATCTATTCACTAATTTAATAAATATAATTGTGGACCAGGAATATTCTAAAGGTCGGTCACAGAGAAACTGTTGACAAAACAAGTAGAGCACTGCTTTCATGGTTCTGGCAGCCCCATGGAGAAGACAAATATTAAAAATTTTTTATACCATATTATGTTAAGTGTTTTGAAGGGAAGACAATATCTCTCTAGGTCTCATTCTACATTTATAAAAAGGGGGTGCAAAAATTATATCTCTTAGTTGACCCTGGCATGGGACGTTCTACCAGCTAATCAGTTTGTGGAGAAGAACCTGCTCAGAACAAGTTAAAAAAAGGCATAGGTGATGATCATCAAAGGGACAGCCAGATTGCTAGGAAACACAAAGGCAAAGCTGGAAGCATTCATTCAAGTCCTAGGACTATGAAATCAAAGTTGGAAAAGATTAGAGAAATAGAAAAGGAATGGTAGAAACTTCTTCCATGGGCATCACGTCCAGAGAATTTTAAAAGCCAAAGGGACATTGGGGATCATACATTTGCATCCCATAGCTTCAAAGATGAGAAAACTACAGCTCAGAAAATCTTAACTGACTTACCCAGTGGGAAGAGTGAGGCAGTAGTGCTGGAATCTTAGGAATGGCATTTTATGGAGTCCAATAGACTCAATGACTTTCCCGAAATACAGGTTAGCTGAGTCAGAAAGGTCTTTTCTCCAGACCGAGCAATGCCTGCTGTGTGTAAATGTTTCTCATCCAAGAAGGTGAACAGAAACAGGAGTGAACTCAGTCTTGACCTTTACAGGTCATGAATCTAACCCTCAGAGAGATGGATGGATTTGGTCAATGAATAATATTAGCAATAGACAAAAATTGGGAAGCAGGTTGAAGTTGGGGAGAAGGTTTAAGGAGGAAGACACTTGTTTCCTAGAACAGATTACAAAATTTATGATCTCAAAGAAATCAAGCTTCCGTGGTAGGTGTCTCTCCCCTACTGAGCAGAGCGGTTGTAGGAAGTGTGCTTTTGCCTGGGGAGGGTCAAGACATCCTGTGTTTCTTTCCTTCCATGACTTCTATGAACTGGATTCTGGGTCTTCAGCTTCTCAGAGCTGGATCCCTGGGAGAATTTGAGAGAGCCAATGAACGTGAGGCAACTCTTCACACAAGATTTTCCTGACACTAAGCTAAAGGACAATCATTTGCACTTTCAGGAAAATGAAGACTACTTGACTCTTTTTAATCCCTCCACCGTTTTAAAATGATGCAGCATGTCCTTTTGATACTGCAGCATATACTTCCTTAGCAAAGGTATCATGCTGATTGACAATGAAATGAATCTCAGGAAGTAGCTTGTTCATTAGGATTCTAAGAATCTTAATTTCTGCCATCAATTTTCACTTTCCTCTTCATCCTTTCCAAGCACTCCTGGTTAGATATTCATCCAAACACATTTTGACTGTATACCATCTATTTCTTATGTCTTCTATTTCCACCATCCCAGTTTACAACAAAAAAATCTAGGTAAATTCTCTAATAGAAATTTTCCAAATTCCTTTTTTTTTAGAAAAAGACATGATCCTATCACTGTAATTTTCTACAAGTCATGGTGTGTGATCAGTTGCTTGCCCTGGAACATATCTATGCTCTTTTGAAATAAACAAGCGATGATGCTTATTAAAACGTTAAGTTTTCTTAGCAATTTAAAGTTCTCAAGTTGCATTCAGATCCATTATTTCACCTCCTTCACTCAACAGCTTTAGAATCAGCAAATGGTGCACAGCTTACTTAGGAGGTAGTGGACGCCCAGAATTTCTGAATGACTTAAGAGACTGATGGCCAAAGTATCAATATCTCAATTATTTGCTCAAGGCCACGCGTCTTAGTGTAAAAACAGGCAGGCTGTCACTCAGGACTTAAGGTCGTGAACCCATGCAAGATGTTACACTGCAACTTATTAGGAAGAAAGAAGTAAATCAGTAAATAAATTAGCAAATAAAAATAAATTCAAGAACTACTATTTAAATACCTTCTTGATTACAAAAATAATTACACATCTCATTTCAACTTGACAAAATTTGAATGAACTGATAGAGAAAAAAAACACTTCATTTCAAAAGGACAGGATGCAAAATCCAAAGTTAGTGTGAGCTGAACATTTAATAATGTAGTTAATATTATTTGTGTCTTTCTCCTCATTCAGGCCATGAGTGTCTTGATATAAAAGATTGTTTTAGTAATGTGTGTAGCTCTGGATCAATACATTGAGTAAATTAGAGGATTATTTAGAATGAGGAAACGGTTTAGTATTTTGAGGCTACAGTAAAGAATGGCTAGTATCTAGGACAATGTGCACAAGTCCTTACAGAACTGATTCTGACATCATGTCAGAAAAAATAAGAAGCTTTGGAGTCCAGAAAGGCCTGAAGTTAAATCCCAACTAAGCATATTGCTAAAAGTCTGTATAGGTTTCTTAACATCAATTAGTACCAACCTCATTTTCTTCATTTTTCAAATGAAGATAATAAAACCTCCATCCTGGAAATGTTATAAGGATTAGACATAATATATTTGATGTATCTAGATAACTGACAAGTATTTATATGCTCTGTCCCTAGTATGAAATCTCAGGTTTAATCCCATTGCCAATGTCCTTTCTGCAATGGAAATCCACTTTATTCTGATTCATTCTGTAAAAAGCATTGACCTGATTTCCTCCTTAACCACAATTATGAGATCTTAGACAAGTCATCAAGCTCTTCTGGGTTTCAGGTTCCCTCACTCTATAAAAAGACAAAAAAAAAAGAACTGGAAAGAAGGAACTTTATGACCTCAACCACATTTTCACCTCCCAACACTCACTATTATATAATTTTGGTACATATCTTTATTTTCGTATGTGAAATGTACTGGGTGGAGAAAGTTCTTCTAGGTATACTTTGCTTCGTGCATGTCTAGACTCCAGTTCACATCACCACATATGATTTCTGACAGAAAGCGGACTGTTTAGCTGATCTCTGGAGGTTGAGAGAAATGGTGTTGATAGATTGCCCAGATAATATATCAGGATGTTAAGAAATAAAACAAGTGAAGAGCAAATCAAGAGATGGTAACAGACCTGGATAAAATACAATATTTTAGCTAAGAGAGTAAATATGGGAAATGGGTGAGAAAACCTGAGTAAATATTTTGAAAGACATTAACTAAGAGAATAAGTAAATAAAATTTGAGATTAAAAATGACAGGGAAACCAGTAAATAATCCAACTTGCCCGGCAGGAAGTAGATTTTTTTTTTTTTCAGATTACCTTCCCCATGAGCATTTAATTATCTCAATTTTTGTGGGGTCTACTTAGCAGAAATTTTATGATATAAAAAATGAGAGTCACGAAGCTGAAAAATATACATGAAATTCTAATTCTGTTACTCGATGTGCTCTTCCCAATTTTGAGTAATCAAATAAAATTTTCATAGAGTGTCCACTTCATGCAAGATATACTATTTGATAGCCACTGCCGGGGGATATTAGTTAAGGTAGCCAACTAAAGTTTGTAACACATACACCGAAAATGCAATGCCTCCACAGAATAAAATTATTCAAGGGCAGTTCTAGGTCACAGACAGGTTTGGGGTAGAGGAGTTGAGATATATGTTTGCTCTATACAGTGGTTCAGGGACCCAAGAGGATGGCGGTTCAGACAACTCCAACAAGAAGCTTACCTGAATTGAAAAAGAACATGAAGGGACATGGATGAGGAGGTTTTCATGGACCAGGCATGGATGCACCCCACAGGGCTTCCTCTACATTCCATTAGAGTGGAGTCTGTCTTGTGACCCCATCTAAATGCAAGGAAGGTGGAACGATTTGGCCTGACTCTGAGAGCAGGAAGAAGATAATGAGAGTGGTCAGCTAGCAGACTGTGCCAGAGGGCAGAAGGAGACCTAAAGGAAGGGTCAGCACAGCTGTGGAACCAAGGTATGCAAAATTTCTTTTTTGCAAAATGTCTCCCACTCATGGAGAGATCTTTAGGAAAGGAGAGTGAGAACATGCAATGGGGGATAATTCATTTACAAATGAGTATAATCAAGGAAATGCTTTACAGAGTATGCAGAAATGAGATATACCTGCGGGATGGGTTTGATGCAGGAAATTTCACTAAATAAACCACAGGTGGTTTTAGTAAAACACATCTAAAATGAATATGAAATCTTTCCTTCCCCACTAAAAACAGACTCTTACATTAAGTTATAAAGAAAGTCAGAGGTAAAAAAATAAATGATGCACTTATCAGAGAGACCTTCTTTGTTCACCCGCTTTGAGTAGCAACGCTGTCACTCTCCTTGTCATGGTCCTTGGTACACAGTCACCAGATACTTGTATGCTGTTTTTCTTCCCTCCATAAGTACCATGGGGCAGAACTTTTTTCTTTCTTGTTTACTGCTTTAGCTCCAACATCTAAAACAGTGCACAGCACAGGCGTTCAATGAATATTTGTTGAATGCATTGTACAGACTTAAGGTCTAGTTGATTGACTGAGCAAGTGAGATCATTCTGTGGGGGGCTGAATAACAAAGATGAGTAGAAAGTCAGACTAGGACATACTTTATGAACAACTGAGTGCAGACTCTCTATATTGAAGAAATGGAGGCTCAGGGGAGGAAATAAATTTTTCTAAGATGACCTAACAAATGGCAAAACATGTTCTCAAGGGCAATAGATTGACTTTCCAATATGTTATTGCCAAACTAGACTATCATTTAACTGTAAACAGATTTTTGAAGTTTTTTTTTCTTATTTTAGCACTTACTGTTATTTAATTGTTATTTAATATTGTTATTTCCTCTTATTGGCAGAATCCATTTGTTGTTAATTGCCATGGAGCATTATATGAACATATTTCCTTTTGCAATGCTATGTGTCTAACATTGAAAACAAAATTGAAAGCTATATGACAGAAGAATATCCTTAATACATAAAGATATAATATAAAGAGTTAACAAATTTAACTAAATAGATAAATGCCTGCACCTCACTCTCAAGTAGACAAATGGAAAAAGGGTACGAACACAAAAAGAGAAAAACAACGGTCCTAGAAGGAGTTCAATTTCCTTGTGAATCAAAATAATACAAAAGTGAGACTTCTTTTCTTAGCAAACTATATTAATTTTAAAAACAGAATGATGCAATCCAATATTTGCAAAGTTGAGGGAAACAAGTATTCTAATAACTATGGACATATATATCAAAGACTCATTTTTTTTTTCTCTTTTGACTTAATATTTTTATTCCTAGAAATTTATCTTAAGGAAATAATCATGGCTGAATAGCATGTACGTCTAAAACTGTTGACTGTGTGTGTGTATATAGATAGATAGATAGGTAGATAGATACGTATATATATATATCCTTGCATTTGTTTATATATGGTACAGTTTTAGTAGTTTTACATATATGGATATAGCAATAATATATTTTGACAGGCCAATGAGAAAAATATTGAAAATAGTTTTCAGAAGAGCTAAAGCTCAAATGATAAAAGCAGTGGGAATGCTTTAGTAAAAATAGTACCTTGGGTTTAATCCTATTTCAGACATAACTACATTGCAGAGTCCTTAAGGACTCAGACAATTCTAGGCTCTGTAAGACAAGAAAATCCTTTGCCCACTTCCTGCCCTGGTGTGACTAATAACAACGTAAAGGAGATAGAGCTTTTAAACAAGCATTGACAATACGGAGTGCTAGGAACAAAACATGAAATCACAGAGGAGGGAGTTTTATTGGATGAAAGAATGCACTAAATTCTCTGGGCTCAGTTTCCTCATCTAAAACATGAATACGGCTGGCATCTCCCAATAATATGTGATCTTAGGAACCTTTTAAAATCACTCGTTATTCATGAAACACAGAAAGCATTTTGTACAAACCAAGGCAAATCAAACACAAATTTGATTTAAATTACCTTTTAGCAACAGTTACAAAGAAACAAATTTTCTTAGTAATTAAAGTTTAATTTATAATCAATATTGAATAATATGACAAATGTAAAGGGAAAATATAAGGTAAGATGTATAATTTAGACCAGAAACCCTTGGATCCATTGCATATACTGTGTTTGGTGTCAGGTCCAGTGTGGATACTATGTGCTCATACATCAGGACCATATGACCTTTGCGTTTCTTAAGTGTGGTCCAACTTTTGTTAAAGACAGATTGTCACATATAGCAAGAGTTATTCTCTTAATATATTTAATATATTTTCTTATATTTATTTTAAAAGATATATTTTATAAGAAAAAGATACTACCACTGATGAGTATTTTTCCCCAGGACCTATTAACATCTCTTAGAATCCAGATGTGTATTGCTGGTCTTCGAAATCTCTCATTTCTTTTTTTTTTTCCAAAATAGAAGGTGGCAGGACCCAGAAGATTATTTGTAGATATAGAGCTCATAAATGAAAAACTCCATTCACTGGTAGGAGTTGGTAGGAGGGATTTGTCTCACAAAGCATGTATCCATCAACTCCTCCAATCATTCATCCATTAAATTCATGAGAAAACAAATATTTACTGAGTCTGTACAAAGTCCAAGCCCTATCATACACTCAGGGATACACAGTATAAAAAATACCATCTTTGTTCTCATGGTGCACACATTCTAGTGGAATATAAAGAGTTTAGTCAAATAATTACATGACTATCTAGTTACAAATTGGGATAAGTGTCATAAAGGGAAAGTACAAGAACCTACAGGAATGTATAACCAGGAAATCTAATCTCACCCTGAGAATTCAGGGAAATGTGGTTTGTTTGAGCTGAGCTAAGAAGATAGGTGGAAAGACTAGGAGTTAATTCTACCCTAGCCTTATGGCCTCCTGTTTTTCCTCACACACTAGAGGAATGCTCCAACTTGACACAATTTTGCACTTATTTTTTCCCTCTGCTTGGAATGCCCTTACACAGAAATTTGCAAGTCTAGCTAATGCCTTCATCTCCTTCAAGTCTTGCTTAAGTGTTAACTTCTCAGTTAAACCCACCATGACATCTGTTTTAACAGAGCAATCTGTAGTGACCCCCCAACCCTTGAAACTCTAATGCTGCTCTATTTTTTTTCCATAAGACCTTCTAACTTATCATAATTTCATTTTTTCCCCAATTCTCTGGATTAATTTACTAGATATAATTGTCATAGGGAAAATATTTTCTTTGCTTTGCTCATTGATGCATTCCAAGTGTTTAGAACAGTGTTTGGATATAGTTGTATATTTTAAAAGTTAATTTAATTAAGTAATTGTTAAGTTAATTAATTGTTAAGTTAGTTAATTAATTGTACTGAGTTATAGTGAATATACAACATAACAAAATGTTAGAGAGGCAGCTATAATAGTACCCAGAAGAAAAGTTACAGGTTTAAATGAATATATTATCTTACTTCCCATATGCCAAAGTTTAAAAAGAAGAGTAAAATAAATCTCAAGTGTGTAGGAAAAAATGAAATGACTAAATATGAGAGGAAATAAATAAAATTGAAAGTTTAAATAAACTGAGAAAATCAGCAAAACCAAAATTTGCTTCTTTGAAAAGATCAATAAATTTGATAAACCCATTTTGACAAAATTAGCCAAACTAATCAGGGGAAAAAAGAAAGAATAGAACCCATAAATACCAATATCAGTAATGGAAAAATGGATGTCACTGGAGATTTTCAGATATTAAAATATAATAATATCATGAGCAACTTCAATAAATTCAACAACTTGGGTAAAATAGACAAATTTCTTAAAAAATCCAAATAGCTAAAATGACTACAGGAATAATTAAACATCAAAATACCTATATATATGTTGAAGAAATTGAAAAGCAAAGTCCATACCCAGAGGTCTACACTTGAGAATTCCATTAAACGTTTATGGAAGAAAAGATGCCATTGTACACAAACTCTTTCAGAAAATAGAGGAGGAAGGAACATTTCCCACTTTATTTTAGGAAGACAATCTAACTTGGTGAGTCACTGTAGCAAGCCAAACAATGTCCATGTTTAAATCTTCAGAGCTTGGGAATATGTTACCTTATGTTGCAAAGGGAATTTGGGGATGTGATAAAATGAAGGATTTTGAAATGAGGAAGTTATCTTGGATTATCTATATGGGCTCAATATAATCACAAGGGTCCTTGTACGTGAAATGGGGGAGACAGGACAGTAAGACTCAGAGGATATGCGACAAAGGGAGCAGAGGTTATAATAGTGTGGGACTCATGGCAAGGAATGTGAGCAGCTTCTAGAAGCTTGAAAAGGCAAGGAAACAGATTCTCCCTAGAGTCTCCTAAAAGAATGCAGCCCTGACAGCACTTTGATTTTAGCCCAGTGAGACCCATTTTGAACTTCTGACATCCAAAACAGTAAGGTAATAAGGTCATGCTGGCTTAAGGCACAACATGTATAGTAATTTGTTGCAGCAGCAATAAGAAACTCATGCATACATATCTGCAATGTACACACGATCATTTCTGGAGACTTAGTCTAGAAACCCTGCAATTCTGGAACCACCTATTTCTACTCATTATATCCCTTTTTTGCTTAGAGTGTTTTCTCTTCCTTGCCCTGAAGGCTGATTGTTTCAGAACGGCACTGAGTCAGGAAAGCTTGTCTTCTGGACCCAGTTCTATTGCTCCTTTGCTCTGTGCCCTTGAGTTAGCCATGAGGCTTCTCTGGATCAACATGTCTAGCCTGTAAAGCAAAGGTATTGTATTATATTTTTGACATGTCAATACAGAAGGTTAAATTAGGTGGATATGTGTCATTTTTATTTTTATATCTATGTATACATTTTTATTTTCCAAGTATAGCAAACAATACTGGTTTTCCAGGTATTGTAGTATCTTAAAATTTCCCCTAAAATAAATAATCTAGAATTGTTTAAAAGAGAACAATTTAAGTGAGTGTTAAATATAAGGAGTACTTTGAAATGACTAAAATGATGTAAGTGATATGAGAAAAGCTGGGCTAAAAAATGTCTTGCTTCTCTTCTCTACTTATCTAATCGGTAACCAATTTACCCATTCATTTACTTATTTATTAAATATATAAATATGTATGAGCAGCTTTCAAGCACAAGGCCCCAAATAACAGCACACTAGGATAACAATAATGAATGTGATACAGTCCTTTACCTGAAAGACCTCAAGTCTGAGCAGGAAGACAAATACATGTTTTAAATGGTAATCAACTAGGCTTAGAACTTGAATGGGGATATGTATACGGTCCTGCCAATTTCTACCTTTGGAACTTCCAGTTTCTCCTTAAATTCATCCTCCTCACAAGTTGCCAGAATAGTCCATTTAAAACACAACTCTAATCATAGCACTCCCTTTCTTTACTCTCATACTTGACAAACTATGATCCCAAGACAAATGACATTGCTCTAGCTTTTTGTAAATAAAAATCTGATGAGAGTTTTGTTGACACACAGCCACACCCATTCATTTAGGCAAAGTCCGTGCCTGCTTTCATGCTGCAGTGGCAGAGTTAAGTAGCTGTGACAGACTGAAGGGAGACCGAAAATATTTACTATCTGGTCCATTATTTTTAAAAAATTGGCATCTCTGACTTTAAAACCTTCCACTGAGGCTCCCACTATGATCAGCTGAAATTCAAACTCCTTAATATAGCATATGCAAACTTTCTAATATCATCTGTTTTTTGATTGAATCATGGTTTTTTATTTTAAAATTGTGTTGTGATAAAATACAATGTCCCCGAAAGCACTAGTGTGCAGTTTTGTCTGTTATCTAGCAGATCTCATGAGATTTCATCCATAATTTAAGATATGATGGTGCTCCATGTTAGTATTCACTTAAAAACATTTTTCTTTAAGGACATTGGTATTTTCGTGTGTTCATCATTTATTTTCATTCTAACTCTTTCTATATGAATTTTCTTTTTTTTTAATACATCTTTGTTGGAGTATAGGCTGATTCACTTTGTTGTGCAACAGAAACTAACACAGTATTGTGAAGCAATTATACTCTAAAATCATCTTATAGCATCTTTCTGAATATACTTAACCAGGTCATCCATATCCTAAAAAGCATAACTTTTCAAGATTTTTTTGCCTAGAAAAGTGGCATTATTTAGCCTAAGATTTCCTCCTTCCTTCTTTATGTGTACAATTCCTACTCAATCCTTAAAATCCAAATCAAATTAGTTTTCACTATGAAGCCCTCCCTGATTTTCCAAGGAAAACTGTGATTTCTTTATTTTTGCTTTCTCAACAGGCTATGCCCTTAATATACCTCTTAGAATGTTCTAAACATTCCTAAATAACTCCATTACTTTTGTTATAATGTCATATTCCTCGGAATAAAAATACAAGCAAACATAGCAGAAATGACAACCAAAAATCATCCCAAATAACACAAATATAATAATCTCTAAAATAATTTCTATCAACAATTAGTGAGCATAGTTTTAACCATCTCTCTTTGCATATTTGTAGAAATGAGGGTAAATAGAAATAATTTTATCAAAAATGCACATATATCACCTAATCATATTCTAATAAAAAGTTTTATTTTAAACTTACCTATAGTTAGTAGAATATAAATAAATTCATGAAACTAAAGGAATCCTTACATTTCAGAAAAGTTTTTACATGATATTTACAATTCTTAGAACATCACACTGTTTTAAACATATATATAATATGTATATTATATATATATATTCTTATAAGAGAATAGAGTATTTGTTATGGGCTAAATTGTGTCACCTCAAAATTCATACGTTGAAACCCTAACCCCCAGTACCCCAGAGTGTGACTGTATTTGGAGGTAAGGCTCTTAAAGAGGTGATTACATTAAAATGAGACCTTTAGGGTGGGCTCTAATTCAAGCTGACTTGTGTCCTTCTAAGAAGAGAAAATTTGAACATACCCGGGGGGGAAGTACACACAGAGGAGACAAGTGAAGACACAGCAAGAAGGTGGCCATCTACAAGCCAAGAAGAGAGGCCTCAGAAGAAATCAAACCTGCCAACACCCTAACCTTGAACTTCCAGCCTCTAGAATTGTGAGAAAATAAATTTCTATTGTTCAAGCCATCCAGTGTGTGGTGTATGGTTATAGAAGCCCTGGCTTCTTATAACAAGAAAATCTTCTGAATTCTATTAGTTATATTATTTCTACATTAATGAGGTCTAAACTATTTACATGCTATCTTACATTCAACATTCTCACTTTGTTTAGGAAGAGTTTTCTATTCAAATTAATTTGATTTCACCATCAGACCACCACCATGTGGTCTTCTTTGGCGAGTTCTTCATTGTGGTATGTCTCTTGCTTGACCAATTGTTGTCATCAAGTATTTTTCAAGGAGGGGAAACAGGTGTTATATTCCTGATTTCTTCTCATGATTGAAATTGTCTGCCTGTTGCCTTCATACTTGAAAAATGATGGGGTTGCAATTTCTTTTCTTCATTTTGTGTACATAGGCTACAAGCCTCTAGCATTAAAAACTGTTGAAGAGTTTGAGGTCAGCCAGATGATTTGACCATGTAGGTTACCTGATCTTTCTGTTTACACTCTTTCCCCTAATCCAATTCTAGGATGCAGGGATCCTTTTCAATGTGTAGATTATAATTTTAAATAGGTTTTTAGTTTAATTTTATTTATATTTAAAACATTTTTAAAATTAAGTTTTATTGGAATATAATTGCTTTACAATTTAATTCTAAATAGGTTTTTTCCTAGTCTACATATGGATATTTTTGTTGTTGTTCTAGACAGTATCATGGAATGGTTCAGAGAATGGAGTCACACACATGTTTCTTTACTTACTGAACATGTGGCCTTGGAAAAGTACTTAACCTCTCTATGTCTCAGTTTCCCTCATCTGTCAAAGTATCAACTTCACAGAGTTGTTGTGAGAATTATGTGAATTAGTAAATGTAAAATAGGGGTAAATAATATTAATTATTATAATAATGTACATGTTAGTCTTTGCTTAACTTCCTTGTCTGTAATGTTTTCACTAATATTTAACATGGTTATTTTCCACTTCATTTTTGGTAATTTCCTTAAGCCTGTTTGATTGTGTTCCTAGTCACATTCATTCTTCCAATAAAATCTCCTAATTACAAGTTTTGTGTTGGGAGTCTAGAATTATTGCTCTTTTTTCTCTTATTTAGTCCAAACTTACCTCCATCTATGCGCCTTGGCTAATAGGCTAGGAGTAAGTTAGCCTTTTTTTTTAAGGTAGAGATAGTAAATATTTTAGGCTTTGTGGGATACATATAGTCTCTGTTTCATATTTGTTTTAGTCCATTTGGGCTGCTGTAACAAAATGCCATAAACTGGGTGGCTTATAAACAACATACATTTATTTCTCACAATTCTGGAGACTGGAAGCCTGAGATCAAAGTGCCAGCATGATGGAGTGAGGTCCTTCTTCCTGGTCACAGACTTCTTGTGTCCTTACATGGCGGAAGGGACTAGGGAACTCTGTGCAGCCTCTTTTATAAGAGTACTAATTCCATTCACTAATATCTACCTTCATGACCTAAGCACCTCCCAAAGGCTCTGCCTCCTTATACCATCACATTGAGCATCAAGATTTCAACATCTGCACTGGGGGTCGCAAATATTCAGCCCATAGCAATGTTCTTTTTTGTTAACTATTTAAACATATAAAGCCATTCTTAGCTCAAGAGTTTTGGGAATTCCCTGGCAGTCTAGTGGTTAAAACTGTGCTCTCACTGCTGAGGGCCAGGGTTCAATCCCTGGTCAGGGAACTAAGATCCCACAAGACGAGTGGTGAGGCCAAAAAAAAAAAAAAAAAAAAGAGTTTTAAGTAAGCATGAGTGCGTACCAGATAGTCAGTAGTTTATCCACTCCTGGAGGACTTAAAGAATAATGGTGTGGTGTTGTATGTGTGTGGGTGTGTTCTCCGCCTTCCAAAGCACCTCTCTTAGAGGTATAGGCAATGAGATTCAACTTCCATTACAATATCTTCCATTTCTCCCTTAGTCTCTTGATATTTCTCCATCTCATTAATCTAATCAAAGATACATTGGACGGGCCTTTCAGGATTGTGACACTTATTTTGAAAGAAATCAATACCCTGCCCACAGCCTGAGGAAGCTAATGTCAGTAACAGCACATGTTTCTATGTTGGACACATATTCTTCATAAGGTTTTTTTGGAGCAGGGGGTCATTTCCTTTTATTGAAGTCAGATTTCTCGATTTTTGTTACTGTGGATACTAAATTTCAAAAGAGGCAAAAGAAGTAAATATTCCCTCAGACTGCCATTTTAAACCAGAATAAGCATGATCAGATCTTTTCAAGTGTATATCTATATATTTCTTGAGTCCATAAAATCTGGCATCTGAGGGCTAAGCGAAGTTTGGTGGAATAAATTAATGCACAGATTGTCATCATTTCACAAGTGCAGGAGCTGAGTAAAAGATATAGATTTGGAGTCTATTCCAGAAAATACCGGTCCCCCATCTGACCTCTTATACATCAGGGAGCTCGTGAATAAAACCGGCTCCTGCGTCCATGCGCTCCAATGGAATCCCCCTACAGGTTTGCTTTCTTCCTCCCCAGCTTGGTTTTGGATGCCATGCAGTCAGAAAAAGCCTGAAGAAGAAATCAGGCCTCCAAGGGGCAGATGAGAGCTCTAGAGAGACCAAGAGAGGGGCTGCAGTTTTCAAACTGGGTCATGAGGCCTCTGGGCCATGCAGGTGGGCGGCTCTGCTGACAGATATTCTGGCCCTGGGGGGCTGTTGGCAAACTAGTTTTGTCTCTGTTTTAAAATCTTGTTATGCTTTAAGTGTCTCTCAAAAATAATAGTTTGCTGAGCTTAAGCTTTAAACTGGAAAAATCATTTGGCATCTGTAAAATAAGCATGTTTGTTAAAGTTATAGGCTAGTCCTTGAGGCTTCGTGAGTCATCTTTAGGATGTTATACAAATTTCAGGACAACACCAGATTGGGGGGTGGAGGTAGAAGATAGCTCTCTCAAGATGGGAAATTGCTTTTTTCTGATTGAAAAGGATGACATAAACTATCTCTTGCAGGCAAAAGATATCACACTATTGGGTAATTATTGCTTCCCCTTCAGTCTCTGAATCTCTCTCTCTCTCTAGTGCTATTTCTGTTTCTCTTTCTGTATATGTGCATGCATGTGCCTCCAATATATCTTATTTATCACTGTGGAGTCAGCGCTTATCCTATTACCTGACATGTATTTTTATTTTATTTAGGGCATTAAAAATATTTTAAGAACAAATAAATGAATGAATGAATACCGATCAAAGAGAAAAAAAAAAAATAGCAGTAACCCAGAGAGAGGAATTTGGAAGGGCAAATAGAGAGCCTCCTTCAGTTTACTTCCTTTGTAGTAAACAGAATGTTCATGCCAGAACATTATAGAAACATGTCCATGAGGATGGTTAAAGCCCAGTATTCCTTAAGCCTGTGAATACAGAACTAGGGTTACGTGGGAAGACTTTGACTCATGTCATATGAGACAGATGTTGAATAGATGTGTTGTTGCAAATGGTCCATTTAGTGATTGTCCTAGTGATTTTTTGGTAAATATTGCTAAATATTTAAATCTGTGAAATAGTAGTACCCCTGCCCCCCATCGTTAGAAAAAGGTGGAAGCTATATATCCCCTTCCTAACAACTTGACAACGATAAAGTGTGCTACAATAAGAATAAACTTCAGACCCAATTCTTCTAAACATTAAAAAGTTTATTAGTAAGGCCAAAAAATGACCCAGTCTATTCTTATGCAGTCCTCACTTGGTCTATTCAGGCACACAGAAAAAAAAGAAAAAAGAAAAAAGAGAAAAAGATTACTTAGCGGTTAATGCATCTATAATTTATCAATAATTTGAAAGACAATTAAGCCATTTCTCTTATCAGATCAAGCAAGAGAGGTCTTTAATATGTGAAGACGCCAAAGGCAGCTCTAGACACAGATGTTGTGAAGATGACTGGCCATGAGGTTGCTGAGTTGCTGGGTTCTATCCCTCACTGATGCAAGGACACTGCAGCTCATGATGCTTTTCTAGTCAGTCTTATATTTTGAACACTACTCATTTCACCAATGAAAAATTATTTCTAACATATCTCATGCTAATTAATGGATCCTCTTGTATAAATTTTGATACTGATATCTGAAGCACTGGTAAATAGCTACTGTGTGCTCTTGGTTCCTGATCCAGTTCCAAAGCAATTTAACTGCCACTAAGTACAGACTAAAGCTAATTCGGGTGCAAATATATACATTACATTGTTTATACTAATGTCAAATTACTAAATTTGCTTAATTACTAAAGTCACTAAATTTAAAATTACTAAAATTACTAAATTTACTAAAGTCAATTGCCACACACATGATATTATAATGTATAAAGATTCAAGGTAGCTGGAAAAAATTCAACCTGAAGCAAAACACTGAATTAGATTCAGTTGTGATCTAGTTGTCAGTTCGTTCATTCATTTATTTATTAATTCATCCCATAGATATCAATTATGTGCCAAGACAAAGACCAACACATTCATTAGAGTGACTCTTTAGCTCTTTGAATACAATATGTTGAGGGAACAGTATGAAGGTTCCTTAAAAAACTAAAAATAGAACTACCATGTGACCCAGCAATCCCACTACTGGGCATATACCCAGAGAAAATCGTAATTCTAAAAGACACACGCACCCCAATGTTCATTGCAGCACTATTTATAATAGCCAGGATGTGGAAACTATCCATATGTCCATCAACAGAGAAGATGTGGTACATATATACAATGGAATGTTACTCAGCCATAAAAAGGAACGAAATTGGGTCATTTGTAGAGACATGGATGGACCTAGAGACTGTCATACAGAGTGAAGTAAGTCAGAAAAAGAAAAACAAATATCCTATATTAACGCATATATGTGTAATCTGAAAAAATTTGTATAGACAATCTTATTTACAAAGCAGAAATAAATAGAGACACAGACGTAGAGAACAAACATATGGATACCAAGGGGGCAGGTGGGGTGGGATGAATTGGGAGATTGGGATTGACATATATACACTATTGATACTATGTATAAAATAGATAACTAATGAGAACCTACTGTATAGCACAGGGAGCTCTACTCAGTGTTCTGTGGTGACCTAAATGGGAAGGAAATCCAAAAAAGAGGGGATATATGTATATGTATAGCTGATTCAATTTGCTGTACAGTAGAAACTAACACAACATTGTAAAGCAACTATACTCCAATAAAAATTTTAAAAAAAAGAGGGTAGCTCTTAAATTCATGTGTCAGTGTTTTGATAAACACATTTTTATAGAAAAAGTAAAAAGAAGAAAAGCATTTTTTTTTAATTAAAATATAGTTGATTTGCAATGTTGTGTTAGTCTCAGGGGTACAACAGTGATTAAGATATATATATATATATATTCTTTTTCAGAATATATATATATTCTTTTTCAGATTCTTTTCCCATATAAGTTATTACAAAATATTGAGTATACGTCCCTGTGCTATACAGTAGGTCCTTGTTGGTCATCTATTTTAGATATAATAGTGTGTATATGCTAATCCCAAACTTCTAATTTATCCCTCCCCCGCTTTCACCTTTGGTAACCATAAGTTTGTTTTCTATGTCTGTGTGTCTATTTCTGTTTTGTAAAAAAGCTCATTTGTATCTTTCTTAAAAAATTTAAATAGCTACATCTCAAGGGCCCTGGGAAAACTTTCCTGGTCACTAAGCAAGATCAAGCGAGAACCACCTATTGGTTGCACTATATAAGTTTGTAGGACATGAACTTGCCATTGGGTTATTAGACTTCTAAAAGTAAACATATATGATAAAAAAATCATAGTGTGGGAAGATCTAATTTGTTGGGTGACATTGTCCCTGGGTTTCTCACATTTCTGAACATCATTTGAGCAAAGGCATAAACAGTATTTTTGTTCCAGACTCTCATTTCAAGGATATTTGTATAAAAACAACCTTGGAAAAAAGAGAGTATCTCCATCTGGAGCAGATTTATTTACTGGCCAAAGGAATAAAAATGATGTCTTTTTCTATGGCAAAGATTGAGCAGGATTTCCAGCAGCCCCTTATATAAAACTGAGGTTTTCCAATCCCAGGGTTGCTTTTCTAGAACACAATCTACTGCATAGCCAGGCAGCGCCTTCACTTCATCTAGTCACCCTTTGGGGACTGGGGCTAAGGAAGCCAGTGGAAAAATGTCACTCAGGCTACTGATATTGCTGTGAATAATACACTACCTTTTGTCTCTGACCCACTAGTTGTGTGTCTGTTGTGAGTTTCCATGAAAGTGTGGTAGGCTAACTTGTTAATCTGCAAGTCGAGTTAAATCTCAGACCCCTCATAGCTCTTGACCTAGCCCCCATGCCCAATTATCTTAAATATAGGAAATAGTAGATACTATTCACATTTGTGTTTCCTAGTGTCCACATAGGATTGATGCAAAACTGAAAAGAAAAGTAAAAAATGACTCCCAAGTCCACTGAAAATTCCAACATCCCTTTCACTGCATCTTGAGGCAGCACGGAATAAAGATCATCATCAGACTGATAATCCAATAACCATGAATTCTAATCCTGATTTTGACACTGACCATCCAGGTGACTTTAGATAATTCATTTGCCTCTTATGGGCCTAATTTATTTTTATATAAAAAAGATAATTATTACATCTACCTCACAGGGCCTTTGCTAAATTAAATCATAATATATCTATAAATATGTATATAGAGCTTAACACATACCTCGGTAATTGTTCATTTCCTTTATTCCTAATGACTTTACATGTTTTGGAACTTCCCTTAAAATCCTCTTATTATAACAAGAAAAGTAATACTTTCTTACATATATACATACGTAGTTATGTATTATAATAACTCTGTTTATCTATTCAGCATCCATTCCTATTTTCTCTTCCTCCTTTCTAACAGAACCCTGTTTTATTCAAAAATTCTACCATCTTTAGTTCCAGAGGTGGATCCCAATTAGCCCAACCAATATACACATCATATTCCATGCTGAGCATTACTGATCTAAGAGTAGACACATAACCCCAATGAACTGAAGGGAAGAATTCATGTTCTACAGTTGAGCAAAATGTTATAGGTTGAATCATGCCCCTCGAAAGACATGTTGAAGTACTCCACTACCTTGAAATATGACTTTACTTGGAAATAGGGTCCTTGCAGATGCAATTAGTTAAGATGGGGTCATACTGGAGTAGGATGGACTCCTAATCCAATATGGTTGGTGCCCTTATTAGAAGATAGACATGTGAAGAAACAGACCCATAGGGTGAACACCAGGTGACAAGGAAGGCAGAGATTGGACTTACGTGGCTGCAAGTCAAGGAACACCAAAGATTACTGGAAAACCACTAGAAGAAAGCAAGATGCAAGGAAGGGTTTTCCTACCAATTTCAGAGGGAGCATGACCCTGCTGGAACCTTGATTTCAAACTTCTAACCTCTAGGACTGTGAGACAATACAGTTCTGTTTTTTAAAAGCCGTCTAGCTTACAGTTCTTTGTTATGGCAGCCTTCAGAAACAAACAGAAGATTTTCTCTTTTTCTTGGAGAAGAATAGAAATGGCAGCGATCTTGTAACCATGAGGAGAGCAAACTTGAAGATCAAGCAGATATAAGAGGAGGATGAAACCTGAGAGAATCCTGGGTGAGTACTGACCTTCCAAGCCTGGAATCTTCTCAACTTCTAGGCTTCCTGTAAGAAATGATTTACTTCCTTACTGGACAAGCCAGTTTGAGTGATATTTTTCTGATACTCTCAATGGAAAACAGACACACACACACACACACACACACACACATATAGATACACATGTTTTGTGATATATGTTGGTTTCACACACAAGTCCTGGACTTTGATTTATTCACTATTTATGGCTGCATGCCATTGTGTCATTCTCTGTTTTATACAAGAAAATGAAGAAGAGTTTCCCAACCAACTTTAATTCCTTGAGGACCAGTGTTAGGCTGTGAATTATGTAATATGCAGAGCTGTGAATGTGGTAGGTACTCCATAAACACTGATTTTGTTTTAGCACCTACCACTCTACTTTGTAATTATTCATTAAATTCTGGTATCCCTCAGTCTGTTCTTGAGACCAGAGAATATGTCTTCATTCTATGTTCATAGAACTAAGCTCATAGGATTTAGGAAAGCAATGTAGATTGAATGAAAGCAGAATAGTTGCAGTTCTTTTTAAATATCTTGAAATATTATTATTAACCAGCTCTCTTCTTATTTTTAAAATCTCTAGTCTTCCTCCTTCAGTCTATCTTCACAATAACACAGAAACAATGACATGCTTCATTCATCTCTGCATTCTTTTACCTCAAAGTTGCCAGGTAGACTCAAGATTGGAATAAGGAAGGGAAGTTCTTCCTTTATGACTGTTGATAGCATCCATGGCAATAAATTAGAATTTCCCAATGAGGAAGAAACAATTTCCTCTTTTTGAGTTTGATGGATGCTCAGTTATGGGTATAGTACTGATAATATTACAAA
Source organism: Eubalaena glacialis (assembly GCF_028564815.1). Lineage (NCBI taxonomy): Eukaryota > Metazoa > Chordata > Mammalia > Artiodactyla > Balaenidae > Eubalaena > Eubalaena glacialis. Next base: position 39,912,119 of record NC_083720.1, on the reverse strand, counting down.
GGCTTCTTGTGCACTTTAGGACAAAATTTATTTTATGGTGTGTTATAATAAAGAACGCTAGGTCCCTTCTTGTCTGGGACATTTAGGTCTTTCTACTTCCCTCATTTCTCCTTGTTTTCCTAATAGTTTGTTGTCCTAGTTTGTCTGGGACTTTCCTGGTTGTAGCAAATGGTTTCCATGTCCCAGGAAAGCCCTCAGACCCAGGCAAACTGGGACTTTTTTTTTTTTTTAATTAATTAATTAATTTATTTATGGCTGTGTTGGGTCTTCGTTTCTGTGCGAGGGCCTTCTCCAGTTGCGGCAAGTGGGGGCCACTCTTCATCGCGGTGCGCGGGCCTCTCACCATCGCGGCCTCTCCTGTTGCGGAGCACAGACTCCAGACGCGCAGGCTCAGCAATTGTGGCTCACGGGCCTTGTCACTCCGTGGCATGTGGGATCTTCCCAGACCAGGGCTTGAACCCGTGTCCCCTGCATTAGCAGGCAGATTCTCAACCACTGCACCACCAGGGAAGCCCCAAACTGGGACTTTTGATTACCCTCCTTAGTTACTCCACTTTCCTCTATTTGACGATGAGATGCAGGAAAAAATTACCTGTAACACTTATTTCTGCAGGCATGTGGCTGGCATAAAGTTTGAGTAAGCGGATAAATTAATGACCAAAACATGGCATCCTGACATAGAGGAGCTTTGGAGTCAGGAAGATGTGGACTGAAATCTCAGATCAGTCATGTATTCCTATGGAACCTGATTCCACATGTTTTACCTCTCTGAGCCTCAGTCTGTCATGAGCAAACTCTCAATTAGAGTGTGGAATTCCATGCATAGAGTATATATTTAATAAGACAAAAATGAGTTAATGGAAAAAAAATCAGGAAAATATGAAATCTTGAACTGAAACAACGACCACATTGAAAAGCGGGAAGAGTCACAAGTCCTGAGTTCCCTTTCCAGTTATGCTTGTACTCACTGAGCAGCCTCTCAGCTCTTGGGAGTTGTTTTCATTGTTGTTTTGTTGTTGTTGTTATTTTTACCCTTTCTGTCCCTAATTTTCTTATTTTTCAAACTGGGGTACTTATTCTCACTTTCTTGTTTTTAACTATTCTTAATAGTAACTGTATTTTTCAGATATTGAATTTCCCAGCTCTCAAAGTTCTTCCTTGTCGTTGTTAACATTGCTGAATATGGTTAGGTACGTGCTCGTTAGAAAAGCCACGTACACAAGTCAGAATCCATGGCTTCTAATGTTCACAAAGACAGTATAATGTTCCAAGACAAAACAAAAGAAAACCTCAAACCACAACTAGACAAACTAAGTCTTTTCAGTCTTTTTAATACCTGCTCTGGGAGGAACAAAACAAAACAAAACAAAACTTTCCTTGTCATTGAACAAACTTCCTGTTGCTAAGGCCAAGCCATTCTTCTTTTCCCCAAGGAGTCACCGAGAAGGTTATTGAATTAACAGGACTCTGAGTTCCATGGAATTTGCTCTCAACAGCCCAACCATGTTGAGGTGGGTGCACTACAGAAATAATTACAGACGAACAATGTCAGGATAAACCACCAAGTTATCTGATTATGAGACAAGAGATGGTAACGAATGCAATCCTTGGGAAACTCTGTTTCTCCCAAAGTATTTCATACTGTGATTTTTAGTCCTGTATTGTTGGTCAAACCTTCTCATGTGTTAAAAGGAGGAACAAAAATTACCACGAAAATGGCTGAAAATGGAAGCCGAGTTAATAGAAAATATTCCTGAGTTCTCCAAAGGGCGGTGATTCCCTCTCTTTCTACTCACTATCTCTTGTGCGTTAACCATTCATATCAGAGACATTATTGAGCATCAACCACACATGAAGATGACTGCTGACATAGAACAGAGGCAACCTCACACCTGAATTTTGCCTTCATAGAGCTTATGAGTGAAGTAGATTCTCATTAAATAATTATCCAGACTAGGAAAGAGCAAATGCTCTTGCAAATGCCCCATTTGCAAATGGGGCAAATGCTACATACAAATATACTGTTCCTGAAGATCTTTTGCAAGTGCGTCCTAACCCAGTCCAAGAGTTCATAAAGGGTTCCCAGGCAAAGATTGGCTTGAACTGAGTTCCTAAACATGAATGGCAATGAGGTCTGTGAGGGGACAGAGGAGATTTCTGGCCCAAAGCGTTAGCATTTGTAAAGGACTTAGGAGTGGGAAAGCACATGGAGAGTGCAGAGATCTGAAAAAAGGCCAGTGTGCTTGAAATTAGAACTAAGGTTTGAAATGAGCCTGGCAGAGTGGGTAGATGTCAGAGTAAGAACCTTAAGAACCATTTCAAGGAGCTTTGGCACTTACCCTCTGACACTGGGAAGACCGTGCAGGGATACAGGGTTTTAAACAGAGAATGCAGCACAATTAGATTTATAGTTTGGAAGTTCCTCCGGCTGTATTGAATCAATTAGCAAAGGACCCAAGGAGATGACAGCAGACCAGTTAAGAGATCATTGTCATAGTTAGTTGGATTAGTGATGGTTGGTAGAAATGGAGAGAAGTGGAGGGAATTGAGATACTTAGAAGAAATTTTATTGGAGAGAATTTTGACAAATACACACCTCACAGGACTGTGTGAGGTTTGAAGGCTATGCTGGCACCCCACCATTCAAAGATTCAATCAATATCATAGGTCAAATCCCATGACAACACCATATCTGTAGGCCAATGAATTGGTTAAATGTTGACAATTTTACTGGGTTCCCTTTCTCTTGACAGGCCAGCTTTGTTCACCATCCATGGTGATTCGATTGAAGTGAAACATAAAACATAAAACATGTGAATCCAGTCTTTTTAAAAACATTTAACAGGATTTCTCTTGCCACAGAAGTTGAGGCCTCTAGAGCCACAGTGGGTCATCAGAACACCTGGTTCAACACCTTTCTTTTAGGAATTAGCAAACTAAGTTTCAGAAAAATTGAAAACTAATAAAATATAATGTGGTGTAACATAAAAAAATACAAAATAAGGCAAAAGAGTGTCCTTTAACAGTAGCTAATACTAAACCGAGGAATGTTAGAGAATGTTTTTGCAAAAAAAAAAATTCAAGTAGCATACACTGACTTCTAGGAAAATGGTTTGCAAAACTTAGAATGGCAAGGATAGAGTTAAACATCTTTCCCAGTCACCAGAAGTAGGGCACTTAGGAGAATCAGGGTGACTACAGAGCTCAAGTGGATATGGCTGTACCTAGCGGGTGTTTGAGGTTTTGTCAGTTCGTTCTTATTTTTTTGACAGAGCATCCTGGCACAGCAGTTTTTTTGCAGAGTACCATTGCCACACATCCATTCAAATAAATTAACACTTCCGTCTTCACTGACCCATTTGTCAGACATGCCAAAATGTGGGCTGACCCATGTGACCTTTTCACTGAAAAATATATATAAAGAGTGTCATTATGCCTCACACTGACAAGCCTGGAATAACAGTTATTTTTTCTTTTTCCTTTTTTCTGTTTGTCATAATAATACCAACTGAACTACACTTGCCATTCTGAAACAGACTTTGTTTTGAGAAGAGGAAGGACACTCAAGGTGGGTATTTCCAAATCTTCAAACAATCATTATTAAGACCTGATAAGAGAGGAGAAATGGAATTTATTGGGTACTTGTTTTGCCCTAAATTTGGAACATAAGTAGTTTCATGCAACATCCATAACCTCCTTTTAGGAATGAAATCTCAAGGTAATTAACACGCCCAGTTTCACATGACTTAAAATATTGGCCAAGACTCAACCGAGGTCTGTCAAACTCAGGGAATAGTCACTTTTCCTTCCATCATGTGCCAGAAGGAATCTAGCTAGCATCCTTCCCTGGAGATCAGTTACTTGTCTCCAGGAATTCACTCTTTTTATAGTCCTCTAGAATTAGCAACAATGCATGTGCGTGTATGAAGACTTTGGTTAGGTTTCTTGGAAGACATACAAAAAAGAGGGAAGAAGACATCATTCACTTAAATAATTAACCAGAAGCTAAAGATTCTGTCCAAACAAAGCATTGCATTTTGGTATCAGGCCAACACTATTCCGAGTAGGTTGCTCGCAATGAAATTGTAAACACAACAAAAAAACAGAATCGACAGGAGTCCTTTGCTAAATGATCCTGTATTGACACTGGAACATCCAGTCTATGAAATAGGCAGGAGGAGCAAGGTTGAATCAAAGTGCACTTCTTAATTTGCACCATACCAACTGAACAGTAAAATGTGATTTAATTTACTATATAATTTGCTTGTTCAACAAAGCTGAAAGATAACTCAATGCCACTTTGCTTATAAGTAAGCCTGTAACTGGTGGTGTTCTTTCAACGAATGGCTTTGTTGTTGATGCCAGAGAAAGCTGTTTGAGTGGAAAATACACAAAATTAAGGGTCTGCTGCTGTCGTATTTGCAATGTACTACTTTTGTCCTCATCAAGTTTATTTCGGCCGAGCAGCAGTAATGACTCTTTGTTTTTCTAACTCGATGAAGTCACTAAGTCTTGCTCGGTAGCACACGGCTCGGGAAAAAAATGCATTCAGCCAAATTTAGAACCATTTGGAACTCACAAGTTGTGAATTTTGAACCAAACTTGAATCTTTTAAAAGCTCATCTGTTCCACAGAGCGTGCCAGCTCGGCTAACAGCTTTGCAGCACGGGCTGTCCTCTGAGGGCCTAGCCAGGGTCCCTCCAGTCCCTGCTTTTTCTTCCCTTGTTAAGTTGGGGTGCTACATGATGCAAAGAGATGGGTATTTTACAAAGCCCTGAAATCTACACCTCAGCAGGAGATATTTCCCAAAGGCGAAATAAGGGATCTCTTTTGCGGTTTGCCAAATTTCTAATATTTTGTTCATGTCTCTTGTATCCACTTGTTCTTTTTGTCCGCTCACCCCATCCTAGGATCGACCTGTAATAACCATATTCATCAGAGAGGGCAGAAGCAGTTTAAGTAATTACATGTGAGTCACAAACTCATCCACAGAGTGAGTGAGCATGTGGGTGTTAACAAGCGGGAAAGTGGTGTTGATCAAGTGCTACAAGGAAAGTAGAAGGAGAGGAAAGCAGGAGCCAGTTCGCGGAGGACTCATCACAACCTCCTAATGAGTTTGGACCATGTCCTGAAGACAAGTAACCATTCTACCTGATGACTCATCCTAGTCTACGAAACACAGACAAACGCCCTTGCCCAGTATTTAAGGCTCTCCATAATGTGTTTCCAGCCTACCTAGGAAATCGAAACTCTCATTGTTTCCTTTGGCAAGCTTCTTTACTTGTCTACAAATATATCTACAAATATGTGTTTGTCTACAAACACATCACAGCCCCCTGCCTCTGGTGTCTACATATTTGATCATACTGCTGACTTGGAACCCCTAGCAGCCTCCTTTCATCAGGGATGTGGGTCCTCTCTCTGTTTCTTGCATTTATTCATTAAATAAATACTGTGCATCTAGCTAAATATAGGGCTAGGGCTTGAGAATTCATTTATTCATTTAATATATATTTAGTGAGCTCGCACAAGACAAACTGTCCTAGGTGCTGAAATGACAGTGATGAATAAGAGATGGGGCCACTACAGTCATGATGCAAGCATGATCTATTTTGGACAAGATAAACAAGCATCTGAGCTTGTTTGGTGAGATTCAGGATAGAAGGTGACATGGAGGGTGAGATTCAGGGATAAACAGAGTCCAATAGATAGTAATATGTTGGGAGAGGCACAGGGAGCTATGATAGTGCCTGGGAGAGAAACCTAATTTGTACCTGAGCAGTCAAAGAAGGCATCCTGGAGGAAATATTATCTGAGCTGAAACCTAAAAGATTAGTAAGAGGTAGCAGAAGAGAAGGAAAGAGTATTCTAAGCTGAGGGAAAACCAAATGCAAAAATAAGGGGCTAGAGAGATGACAAAATAATTAGGCGATAGAGTCCGTTCAATACAGCTAGAATGTGAAGTGCAGAGGAGAGTGGAATTGCTATAAAGAAAAAAGGGAAAAGCCAAGTGGAGATGATGCTGGACAGCAGTGATGCAGCTAAAGTCAGGCTACATGTTAAGTCTGAAATGGTCCTCAGCTCACTGTGTGAGCAAAAGCTCACTTTGTTTAGCAAAAGAGGACTACTAAACAAGAGCTCATTTGGGAGGATTGGGGTCAAGGACAGAGAAAGAACTTTGTTCAATTTTTCCCTTGTAGGTTATGAGTGGAAACTCACCAAAGACTGAAAGGCAGATGCTGTAATAATATGGTTTCCTTGTGGTAACAAACACTGTTGACGTCCTGTCCCACATCGCTTAGCCCACCTGAGCTCGACTGCGGAGCTTGCCCAGGATGAATTTTCCTCCTGGGGGCAGCTTCTCACCACAAGGACCTACAATTCTATGGCTCCAAGTCTGTAGCTTTTACCCTGAGAGCTTTTTCTGCAACCAAGGAGATTTTCTTTAAAGCACAAAGAAGCAACCGAGAAGTATGGTAAGGGGTATGTTGTAACATCCCCAGGGGAATCTATTAATCAATGGAAGGTGAGATCAGGGATAAATGTCCTAATGTCATCAAACTTCATGCTTCAGGTTCCTGGTTCTCAGAGTGCTGCCAGCAAGGCTGAGCCCCGTTTTCCCATGGCTGTAACCTACTTGTTAATGTACCCCATGTGTCTTTCCTCCCTTCCATCTTTGACTTTCCCATTTTCTCATTTTTGATTCCTAGGACCACTTTCGAAATAAACTGGATACCCAAATCTTTGTCTAGGGGTTTGGTTTTGAGGAAATCCAAACCACAACACAGCCTTGGATCACGTCACAGAACCTTCCACTGATATGCCTGTAGAAGTTCCTGATGCTCTCAACAACTTTTAGAAAAGCTTTCACAGTCCATAAGGATGATAAGATGAGCCATAAGTATTGCCTTGTAAAACTTGTAAAACTTTTCTCTCTGGTGTGTGTGTGTGTGTGTGTGTGTGTGTGTGTGTGTGTAGGGCTGTGATGTAATTTTTTACTCAAGGTCATGATTAATAAACATTATTATAAAACTGCGATAGAGGATGAGACTGCAGACATAGGGACCAACTAGAGGCAGTGAAACTCTTCCAGAAAGGAGATATGGAAGAGCTCAACAATGACAGTGACAATGATGATAGAGACAAGACAACAGATTAGAGAGACATTTGGGAAGATTTGGATACTCCTTATCATGATGGCCTGAAGCCCTACTTCCCCCTCCAGAAGAATACGATTGACATGATGAGAATAATGATAATGTAGGGAAAGTCACGCCAATGGCCTAATGAGCCTTCTCATGATGTGCCCAAGAAATCAATTTCCTTGGAATAACTCATGCAAAGCGAAACCTACAAAGAGTGTTAAGCACTAAACATGCAATTACAGTTTTCTGAGTTTAAAATTGTGTTTGGGTATGTGATGCACAATCTCTAAAATATAATTACTGAGGAACATAGTTTAATTTGTATCAGTCACAATTTACGGCTTGTCTATGTTTATAGAAATGATTATGGTTTGAAGCTTCTTGTGCCTTCCTTGATGCATAAAAAATGATTATCAAGCCTTCAGTCGCAGCCGCCTTCCCTGAGAATTGGCAGCAACAGGCCCTTTAATCAGGAACAAGATCCTGCTGAGCCAACGTGTGCAAATATGCAATCTCAGAACAACAGTTAACTTTTTATAATGAGAATGTTGGAAAGAACGTAGGAAAGAGCCACAGCAGAAAGTGCCCACCTAAGAGAATGCCGGTGATCAATGGCTACTGAGCGAGGGATGCTGAGTCCACTCCTGCATTATTTTGCCACATCAGAACTCAAGACAGTTTCTACCACCAACTTATCATTTTAACACCATCGCTGTTTCAAACAGACTATCACAGGATGCCCTGCCAGCCTTTTTTTCAAAAGACCTGACATGAAGGGACCTTACAAGTTTTCAGGTTGAAGAGACAGTTGGTGATTACCCATCAACACTGCCTTTAACTCATTGCATAACCTTAGGCAAGTCATTTAACCGCTCTGGGCAGTTTTCTCATCTCTGTAATAAGGGTGTTGAATGAAATAACACCTAAAAACCCCATCAGCTCCCCCAAATGGAGACTCTATATAAAGAGAAGTGTGGTAATTCATTGAAAATCCATTCAGTGTGGGTGCGCGTGTGTGCGCGCGCACACACACACACACACACACACACATTCCATTTTTTGGCTACGAAATCGCAAATGATATGTGATTTCCTCTACGTGTAAGAAAGCAAAAAAAACCTGTAGGCAATAGAGCTTGCATGTCTTTGCATTTAATATATTGTTTAGAAACAGTTTGGTTGTGGAAAATTGTCAAAAACTTTACCAGGATGAAATCTGGTAGAAAAGAATGTGAATCTTCGAGGCCAGCATATTACAGAGTGGAGCTGCCTCACCACCCTGTAAAAGCAATCTGTCTGGTCAACCAGCAGGCTGAACACCCTATTCTTTGGTGGATAATTAATGTTTTGTTTTTCACAAGAGTAATGCAATGGGAGAGAGACAGAAGAGGAATGTAACTGCTCTTAAAAGGATGCCCAGCTCTGAATGTTGTTATTACAAGGAGTTTAGATAGCCCTTCATAGGTGCAAAGTGTTCCCTGATCATCTCATTACTTTTATATGAGCTAAAAGCTGTTGAATTTGTCATCCTATACCTCAAAGTGGGTTTGAAGACAGCAAACACCTTGTTGCAGAATCACTGTGTAAGAAGGACTTCCCTGTAAGTCCCTGAATAATAATAACTCTCTTGGGGAGATTTTTTTCAGCCTACCTCAGGAGTCTTGAGAGCAAGAGGACCAGGTGGGGGTGATAGGACAGGACATGCAATTTTAAATAGGTGGATTAGGACGATCATTAGAAGGTGACATTTGAACAAAGACTTGGAGGGGAGAGGAATGTAGCCCTGAGGATACCTGGACCAAGTGCCATCCAAGCAGTGGGAAGATCTAAGGCAAAAATGGAAACCTGCTTGGTGAATTTGGGGAACATCAAGGTCAATGAGGCTGGATCAAGTAAGTGAAAAAAATAGTAGGAAGATAAGATCAGAAAAGTAACAGGGAAATCAGGTCCCGTAGACATTGTAAAGGCTTTGGCTTTTACTCTGTGTAAGATGAGGAGCCACTGGAGGGTTTTCCACAGTGAGTGATGGCATCTTTAATAGCATCCCTCTGGCAGTGAAGTGTTGAGAATAACCTGTAGGGGGACAGGCTATGAAATGAAATGAATGAAATGAAATTAATGAAGGCAGGGAGACCAGTTAGGAAGTGATTGTAGTATTTCTGGCAATAGGACACTGTGGCTCAAAATGGGTGGAGCAGGAGAGGAGGGGAGAACCAGATTCTAGATGTATATTTTGAAGCAGAATCAAAAGGATTCCCTAATGGTTTCAATGTGGGATATGAGAGAAAGAATCTAAACAATTTCAGGAAAACTGGCCTGAGCACCAGAAGGGTAGAATTGCCATCAACTGAGAAAGGGAAGCTGTAAGTCATAGAGAAGGGATCAGGGGTCAGGTGTGGCAATGATAAATATGTACTGACAATTAGACATCCAAGCAGAAATTTCAGGTAGACAGTTGGATGTACAAGTCTAGAACTGAGGCTGGGCTTAAATCATTCATCACTGTAAGTATCCAGGTGACATTTAAAGCCATCAGACTGGATGAGAGCAACAAGGGAGTAAGTGTGGAAGAGAAGAACCAAGTTCAAGACTGGAGCCCTGAGCAGGGTCACGAGGGTGGGGAAGAGAGCACACTGGAGACAGAAGTCAAACCAGGAAAGGACTGTAGGAGACCATGTGAGGCAAGGTTTTCAAGGAAGAGAGAGAGATTGACTATATCAAATGGTGCTGAGAGGTCAAATAGATGTGTACTGAGAACTGATCACTGCGTGAATGAAAAATATTGCCTGCCATATCGGTAAACAAAGGATGCTGCAGCCATCAAATCATCACATTACAGCTGCCTGATGGTGAGCCCCGAGGTAACTCAGGATGGAGGCAGGATACCCTCATCTAGCAGTCTGTGCCTGCAGCCACCCACCTCCAAAAGTGCACCCTGAGGAGACTCAGGATGAGAAGCAAAGGATACTGGCCCCAGATAGCTGAGGTGCAGAGCAAAGGAATGATTTCAGTGAGCCCAGACTCTTGCATCTTCTCATACATAGAAAAACACTAAATTCCTTAACCTGAGATGTCTGGCTTTCTTTAATGTACAGCAATATTGTGATGTTCCGACTACCTGGTCTTTGTTGCAAAACCCCCTGTATATCCTGGCTCCCCCCTTGCCTTTTCTGAGCAGTCCCTTAGAGCTATCTGAGATGCTGTGTCCCGGGCTTAAGTCCTCAGTTTTGTTCGCCAAATAAAACATAACTCCCAACTTTTAGGTCGTGCATTTATTTTTTAGTCAACAACTGAGTCAGTTTTAGCACTGAGCACATCAGGAGGATGGAGAGATGAGGCAAAGGCTGCAAACGAGAGAAAGAGGTGAGGAATCAGACTCAGGAAGTAAAAACAATTTTTTCAAGTAATTTTACTGCAAAGGGAAGAGGTCTGGTATCTATTAGAGAGAATACGGTCAAGAGAATGTTTTGTTTGGGTTTGGTTTTTGCTTTGTTTTTAAGATGAGATACATAACAGAAGGTTTCTATGCTGATGGGAATGATGCGGATAGAGAGACCATTTAAGTATGCCAAAGGGAGAAGGGAGACTGGCTGCAACAATGCTCTTGACTTGGTGATGGGACATCGGGCACATGTGGAAGGACTGGCCATTGATAACATCGACGGTAATACCCAGGAAGTCAGGATATCTGGAAGCGGATGTTGCCAGGTATGTGGACGTGGAAACACTGGCTGATATTCTTTATCATATTACCTAGTCATACTTTACTCTCTGCTACTGCTCTTCCACTGATTCTGCAAGGTACAACCCACAGGCTACTTTCTTGGAGCCTGGAGTGTCCAATTACCTTTTGAAGTAATTAAAAAAGCCTTAAAGTCTGGCTGCACATTTCTATCAATTAAAACACATGGTTAAGGCACAAGCAAAGCAGGCATAAGAGAAGAGAGAGGAATTCAAGGTCAATAAACTTTTCTAGATTCATGAACACTGGATATCTTTCCATTTGTTTGTGTTTTTCTTTTCCTTGATTGGCCTTGGTGCATTATGCTGAGTGACATAAGTCAGGGAAAGACAAATACTGCAAGGTATCACTTACATGTACAATCTAAAAAAGCCCAATTCATAGAAGCAGATAATACATAGATGGTAGTCACCAGGGGCTGGGGGGTGGGGAAGTGGGGGAGATGTCCTTAAAGGTTACAGATTTGCAACCTAGAAGATGAATAAGGTCTGAAGATCTAACTATATAATTACAGCATAGTGATTACAGTTAATGATACTGTATTATAAACTTCAGAGTATCTAAGAGAATAGACCTTAATTGATCTGACCACAGAAAAGAAATGATAATAATGTGACTTGATAGAGGTGTTAGCTGACACCATGGTGGTAATTCTATTAATATACATATATTAATATATGTCAAATTGATATATATATATTATATATCAAATTAATATATATAATATATCAAATAATACATAAATATATATCAATTGATATATAAATATAATACCTACAGTATTATGTCAATTATATCTTAATAAAAGTAAACAAACAAATAAATACATAAGTATAACTAAATAAATTTCTCTAGAATCGTGCACCTAGGATATTTATTTTAAAAGAGTAATTTTTATTTCAGAAATTCAAAATAATAAAATTTTATTTTGAATTGCATATAAGAAGTACTATATATTTTTTAGTGCAGAGAAACTCTGAAAGCCTTAATTTTCCCCTGCCCCAAGGCTGCATGTTCCATTGCCAGGGAGGCAGCCTAAAAACAGCACAGAAAAAGCCACATTTTTGTAGCTAGGGGCAGAAGTAACCAGTGGCGCAAATTTGGGTCTTACTAGAGGAGAGAAGCTGCAAATGATATCAGAGGAACCAGAGCTCATGTCAATCGCCAGTGCACAACTGTGGTGGTGGAGCCTGGGGCATCAGGAGCAGGTGAGAAACAGTCAGGAAAATTATGACCTTCTCAGTCTCCTTCAGTAATGATCTGCTAATTTAGGGTAAAATTCTAAACCCTCCTCTGACGTACAATATTCATCCCCCTCTTTCTTCTCAGGCTTCTCCCATCACAGTATCCTTGAAATCTACAATCAACCTGTGGATTGTATTTTTTCACCTCAAGCTCTAAGCACTCTCTCTACCTGGCCTGTCCGTCACAATCTGCTTTACTGGGCTAACTTCATTACCTACAGGTCTCAGCCTGATAGTGACTTCTGGCCAGAAGTCTTCCTTGACACCACAGCAATCTTGAAACAGGAAACATTTATATAGGGCTTACTCTACGCGAGTTTTTCTCCTAAGGACTCTACAGAAATTAACACATTGAATCCTCAAAAACAGCCACATTGTTATTATTGTTATCAACATCATTATTATTATCCCCATTTCATAGGTGAGACGAATTAGACACAGAGAAGCCGAGTAATTTTCCCAAAGTCACACAGCCTATGGATGTCAGAGCCAGCATTATCAGAGTCACACCCAGCCAGCCTAGCTCCAGAGCCTCGCTCTTAAACACTACTCTAGACTGTCTCTCATGAAAGGATGTTTAAGTTACAGTTTTCAAATTTTTTTACATTGTAGTGTTTTCACATTAATACAGCATTGCCATTGGTCTTGAGTTTAGTTTTAAACAATTAAATGCTACCCCCTAAAAGTGGGCATGTGTGGTCCATTTGCTAGAGTCAATCTCAAATGGCCTCCCGTGCTACCTTAGGTCAGGTAAAAACGTAAAATGTGTTTGGTTGAAAAATTTATAGTAATGATAGAAATGTATGGTGATTGCTTTATCTTCCTATTATCCAAAATAACTAACAAATCCACAAATACTGGTTATTACCATTTGCAATGGCTAAATGGAAGTATATACCTCTTCATATATACGTTGGTTAAATTTATTCTCCTTTAAGATATATAATTCTACTCATTAATTAATTCGTTCATGAGGAGTCCAGCTCCCAGGTAAGAACTTGTGATTTTAAGGACCCTATGGACTGAGCTAGCTGGGAGGAAACCTTGTCATTTTCAACAACGTGGATGAACCTGGAGGATATTATGCTAAGTGAAATAAACCATACACCAAAAAATAAATACTGCACAATCTCACTTATATGTGGAATCTAAAAATGTTGAACTCATAGAAGCAGAAAGTAGAATGGTGGTTACAAGAGGAAATGTTAGTCAAAGGGTACAAAGTTTCAGATATTCAGGATGAACAGGTTTGGAGATCTAACACACAGTACAGTGATAATAGCTAATAATGCTGTATTATATACTTGAAATTTGCCAAGAAAGTAAATTTTAATTGATCTCACCCCCCAAAAAAAACTCTATAAGTGATTAATTAGCTTGATTGTGGTATCATTTCACAATATATATGTATATCAAAACATCACATTGTACACCTTAAATATATTCAACTTTTATTTCTCAATTATACCTCAATAAAGCTGGAAAAAAATTAAGGCACTACAATTGTAAGAAATTAATGCAATTATAAAGGCTTTACCTGGCAGGCCAAGCTGCCCTCCCCACGCCAGACGTGGGGCACAACCAGTGCAAGGTGAAAGTTGCAGCCAAAGATTCATGTCCCACTGGCTAGTCATGCTTTTTGCATATTCGTATTCCTAGCCCAGGTGCCTTCATTCATAGGTCTCTTTAGCTGAAGCCTTAAGCCAAGTTTCCTTTCAAGCACTTCTGTCAAGGCCTCCTTCAGGGAGAAGGAGGGGGGAAGCTTGAAGACACTTTTCCCCACCCTTCCTCAGTACTCAGTGCTCTTCCACTCTTAGCCCTCCCCTTTTTACCTCCCTCTGACCCCCTGGTCCATAAGCTGTAGGAACCTTTTGTTTGGGGCTTCCTCTGCAGTGAGACACCCCCCATCTATGCTGATCCGCCTGACCTGTACTGGTGTGCTGTTGTATGGGGGGCGGAAAGAGAATAGGGGGAGTCAACATCTACTCTGATTTGGATGCTTGCTATCATCGCAGCCAGTAATTAAAAGCTTGATCGTTACTTCCATTGTGGCTTGTTGCTTTAATCAGCCACTCTGACAACAGATAGCTAAGTTCCTAAAAATTTATTTAATAAACATCACTGAAGTCATACTAAGAAGTATTATGAATACAGAGAAATCTACACAGTCAGCATACTCTCGGTTTACACAAAGTCCACAGTCTAGGACAGTATCTCTCAAACTCAACGTCAGTACCATTTGGACAAAATGACTCTTTGTTGAAGGAGTAGGGAGGAGGCTGTGGCAGGAGTTTTACTTTAACAGCATCTCTGTTCACTGGGGAACAACAGGTCTAGAAGATCATGCCAAGCTTGAGTCTAAGTTATATACATATATATGTGTGTATATATATATGTGTATATATATATATACACACACATATACATATATATACGTATATATATATACATGTGTGTGTGTGTATATATATATATATATATATGCTAGCACAAGTTTGTGCACCCAATGCACAGTGAGGCCAAACACACCAAAATGTCCGAGTTTGGAGCAGAGAAAGGTTTATTTCAGGGCCATGCAAGGAGACGGGTGGCTTATACCCTAAAAAGACCCGAGCTCCCCGAAGGGTTTTGGCAAAGTATTTTTAAAAGCCAGGTGAGGGAGGAGGGTCGCAGGGTATATGACCAGCTCGTGCACAATTCTCTGACTGGCTGACGGTGAGATAACAGGATGGTGTCACAGGGGTTAACATTATCAGTCCTTAGGCTCCAAGAGGGCTGGGGCTATGTGCTCATGGTCATCAAGTGGTTAACATCTTCCATTTTTTGAGGGGTGGGGAGGGGGCGGTTCACAGCTATAAAACCACTCAGGAAATGTGCATCTGATACTGTTATCTAGGTACTTCAGAGAGGAGCTACAGCAGAGGATACGGGGGAAGGCCTGTGCCAGAAAGGCCCCATGGGATCCTGCTCGGTTACGTATAGATAGATAGATAGATAGATAGATAGATAGATAGATAGATAGATAGATAGATAGATAGATAGATAACTAACTTTATATCATCCCTATGAAGCAAGTACCATTATTATCCACTTTTTATATGAGAATAATGGAGCATGGATTTGTTAAATAAATCACCCAAAGTCACAGCTAGGATTTTAATCCAGGCAATTTGTCTCAGTTTCAAAGCCCTCACTCTAAACTATTGTGCTGCAAGTTAGAAGAGAAGGTTCTGGGAACACAGATAAAACAAGATTAACTCTGTCAGGAGATCAGGGAAGGTTTCACAGAAGAAGCGCCATGTGATCTGAGATTACACCTCTACAAGCCAAGAAGGCTCTGCACACACTCAACATCTGGAACCAGCAAAAACACCCACCATGGCTCAGCCGCACACCCATTCTTGACCTGAATGCGTCTTGCTCACTTATCTTTGCCTTCACGATTAAGTTCCACTTTCCCTACTGAGATCTTTCTGAGATTTCTTTTTTTTTTTTTTTAATTTTTATTGGAGTATAGTTGCTTTACAATGTTGTTAGTTTCTACTGTACAGCAAAGTAAATCAGCTATACG
Organism: Eubalaena glacialis; assembly: GCF_028564815.1. Taxonomy (NCBI): domain Eukaryota; kingdom Metazoa; phylum Chordata; class Mammalia; order Artiodactyla; family Balaenidae; genus Eubalaena; species Eubalaena glacialis. The sequence goes on along the minus strand of NC_083720.1, from coordinate 39,896,418 downwards.
TATACACATATCCTCTCTTTTTTGGATTTCCTTCCCACTTAGGTCACCGCAGAGCACTGAGTTGAGTTTCCTGAGCTATACAGTAGGTTCTCATTAGTTATCTATTTTTTACATAGTATCAATAGTGTATATATGTCAATCCCCATCTCCCAATTCATCCCACCCACTTCCCCCTTGGTATCCATACGTTTGTTCTCTACATCTGTGTCTCCATTTCTGCTTTGCAAATAAGATCACCTATACTGTTTTTTTTTTAAGATTCCACATATATGCGTTAATATGTGATATTTGTTTTTCTCTTTCTGACTTACTTCATTCTGTATGACAGTCTCTATGTCCAACCACATCTCTACAAATGACTCAATTTCATTCCTTTTTATGGCTGAGTAGTATTCCATTGTATATATGTACCACGTCTTCTTTATCCATTCCTCTGTTGATGGGCATTTAGGTTGCTTCCATGACCTGGCTATTGTAAATAGTGCTGCAATGAGCACTGGAGTGCATGTGTCTTTTTGAATTATGAGATTTCTTAATAGAAAACTCATGACACATCTTGCTTGAATCATTCCTTTAGTAAAGACCCAGTTCACCCTTCTGGCATCTTCACCATTGTTTTGTACGTCTTGTATAACTTTGTTTGTCATCTGTCATCAAAATCCTTTGGGTCAGGCACTATGTGTGGTTTGACAGAAAGAACATTTGCAGTGAAGATGAATGTCATGTGTCTGAATCTCAGTTCAGCCACTTGTTATCTGTGGGCCTTAATGAGGATATCCAGGCTTCTTGATCTCCAGTTCCCTACCTATAAACAATTCAACTTACTAAATAAGACTAAACACTTAAGGTGAATTATCCATTGTACAGCACACAGTAAGTCTTTCATAAATGTCATTTCCTTTCTCTTCAACGCTTTCCTTCCATATAGTACCTTGCACATTACTCAGAAAGGTGCTGCAAATGTCTCAGGAAGTGATGAAGGATTTGCTCAGACATTATCAGAATGATGCAGATGAGCTCACTGTTACAGAAAATAAGCTTCTTGGCAAAATAAACTTCTTGGCAAAATAAACTTCATGATAAGTGAAAACAGAGGGAGAAACAAAATATGTGCAATCATCTTTTCAGGTCCTCACTGGAAACCATCTCCCAGACACCCACGCTTCCAACTGCAGAGTTCTCCCACCTCTGCTAAGATGCTCAAGGCATGCCCTGAGGTGTGCAACAAGAGGGAAGAGAAAAACTGGAGACTCAAAAATATAAGAAACATAGTTAATTTGAAGGGGGAAACAGACATTTCCTGCACTCCTAAAAATCAGTGTGACCCATCAGCAAAAGGAGCCTTAATGGCCAATCTAACTCTCTGTGGGCATGGATGTTACTGTTGGCACTGACTTCTTTTCTTATTATTAGTTATATGTTCTAAATGTTTAAGAGGGTTTTGAAGACAGATCTATGTTGAGTCTTACTAGCTCTTTTACCTTATGCAGATTAATTAACTGCCCAGCCTCAGTTTCCTCACCTGTAAAAATTAAGAAAATGTAGCAATGCCATCAATTCTCCCCCCAACACTTCTGTTCAGCCTTTGCCTTTAAAGAAGACCTATAGAGACCATCATTGCAACTGCCTTCTGGATCTTTTTTCTGAGCTAGCAGTTCGTGAGCTCAGGGGCAGAGCAAGCCCTGAGTGCAGCAGAGTGAATGCCCCAGGAACCTCCTTACCCAACAACGACTGGAGAGTTGGTGGGTAACCATCATTCATACTCACCCTTTGGTTGAGATAACTCTGTATCAATGTACCCTGCATTCCAGAATTCGCAAACTGCATTCTCTAGCTGCCCACAGGATTAACTTGTTTGAAAGCATACCATTTATTTACTGCCTTCCTTTCCTTGTCTTACTCCCTCTCTCCCCTACTTGTATTTCCTGGGATCACCTTTTAAATAAACTGCTTGTCTTCTCAGGGTCAGCTTCTAGGGGAACTCCAAACACCACAGAGAATAATGGTGTGTAACACCTGAGTGACTGCATATTCAATTCTTCGCACACTCCCTAGCCCATTATATCAGTCAGAGTTCAACCAAACAATCAGAAGCAATAGGAGAAATATATACTAGGAGATGACTTATGGCAAGGAATTGGCTTATGGGAGTGTGAGGTCTGGCTAAGCAAGTCAAAAATCTGTAGGACAGGTGACCAGGCAGGCTGGAACTCTCAGGCAGGAGCTGAAGACACCCTACAAGTAGAATTTCTTCTTCAGGGAAGCCTCAGCTCTGCTCTTAAGACCTATCAACTGATTTAGTGAGACCCATCCAGATTACTTAGGGGAAATCTCTCTTATTTAAAGTCAACTGATTATGTACTTCAATCACGTCTACAATATACATTCACAGCAACATCTAGATTAGCATCCAATTGAATAAGTGGCAGCTGATGGCTAGACAAGTTGATACGTTTAAAAGACAATCTCACACCCATGGTAAGTGTTAATGACAGAATATTAGTTATTAATTTACATCTGATAATAAAGATAGCAATGGTTCATTGTATAACATTTGAAAACAAAAAAAGATATGAAGAACAAAATAATACTCATTCATAAGTCCTCTCTGAAAAGATCACCACTAGCCATACATTTCACACGCACAAATAATGCCTCTGCTTTTACTCCATTAAATTACATGCGTCCTTCACTTCACGGTATATAATGAGCACGTGTTAGCTCATGTAATATTTAAAGACTTTATTTTAATAGCTGCAAGGTATTTTATCATCTATAAGTATCATATTTTATTAACTGCCTGCCCTTTTGTTGGACATGTGGGTTCCTTCCACTTTTTAATTTTTTCATGAATCTCCTTGTATGTAAGTCTTTGCCTGTGTATTAGGCCTGCATAGTAATTATTTTAGGATAAGTTCCTAACTATTTAGTAATGAATCTGGCAGGTTCTTACGATTGGTTCTGCAAAAGAAACAGGCCCTGACACTCTAAGTCATCCACCATGTGTAGTGAACAAACCTCTCTCCAACACACCGAGAATGGTACTAGGAGTATCCTTGGGAGAAATTGGGAAAGTGAATGCCCAGTTGAGAAAAGTCGGTAGAAGATTTGCAAAATTAACCCAATTCTTTTAAAATCTTGTTGATGTAAGTTTCCAGCTTATACCCTTTCTTCCAGAATTTTGTTAACATACTTTTTAGACACAATTTGTATTATTTTAAAATCTAGATAATAAGAGAAAGGTACAGATCAGTGGTTGCTGCATATTAGGGACAGGTGACAGTGTGACTATAAAAGTGTAACAAAGGAGTTTTCCAGGTGATAGGACTGTTTTGAATTCTGATTTTCTGGTGATTAAAACAATCTATATATGTGTTAAAATCCTGGGAAGTGTACACCAAAATAAGTCCATTTTACTGCATGACAATTTTAAAAAGGAGGAAAAATGGAAAAAGTGGAATGATAGATAAGAAGAGAATGGGGTCATGGAGGGGATTTTTGCAGAAAGATCAAGGCACATGTTCTTCAATTGGTTTAATGTCATAATTTGGAGCACTGTGCATTTCAGATCTTCAATCTGAATCCTTAGCTTTAAGGGCAATGGTGGTTTCTATCATCATTTATACCCAAATAAAAATTATGATTGCACTTTATAAAAGATTCCTGGTAAATGAACAAACTGTACCAATGAAGAGATTGATCTTTGATTATTTTCAAGTGAAGATTTATTTATATTTCCCACACTCATTTGCTGAACTTTTTCTGCATTTATACTTTGATGAAATCTTTTAGCTAAATGTTAAATCATACAAAGATATAGTCATCAATAATTGCATAAGGAATTTCAGCATTATGTTAAAAATATGGAAACTCAGTAGAAATTTTAATGTTACTTAATGCAAAGTATGATCTCTACATTTTACAGTATTTCCTTTTATAAGTATTGTCGGCAGAGATGGAAAGTCAAAGAGGAATTGGTTTGGAACCAGGAGATATAATTCCTACATTGGTCCCAACCATCCTCTTGGGGAGACCCCAGGTGAGGCTGCTACACAATGACTGAGCCAATGCTGATGGTCTTTAGTAACCTTCGTAATGCTGCATTCACATGTTATAAAGTGGTCCTCACCTGTTATCAGATGGTAGCTGCTAGCCAGTGGGTCTGTGTTCCTGTTCATGTGGGCACTTACCTCTCCATCCAAAGAATCCTTAACATTTTTTTCCAGCCTTTGAGGCTTTTGAAATCTGTAAGATTATAAAACTAATGCTTATGGCTTTTAAGATTTACAATAAGTAGATAATGGGGCTCTCTTCAAGCCACTCCATTTTAAATGCATGTCCCTGGTCTTTGCTCCCTTCTCCTCCTGCCACTAACTTCAAAAATTTTTACTTTACACCCTTCTCTGTCTATGTGGTGATTTGTTTTGGTGGGAAGAGAAGAAAGATGAGCACAAGAGCTAGATTCCAAGTTAGCTTTAAGGTAATCTTTTAAGAGGTAAAAAGACCCTTATATCACTTATCTCTGTCCCTGTCTATCTCCGCCTTGGTCCAAGCTCCCACCATCTTGCAGCAATCACTTTACAGGTTTCTCTCACCCACTCCTGCCACATGGATATGATTTCTCCAGGAGGGGTGTTCATCCCTGGTGTGAATCCTATGGGCAAAGGCAAGTCCAAGACAGAAAATTGGCTCTTGAAGACCAGTCTCTATTAGGTCTGACCTAGAGTTGGGGACCCCATGGAATATTAAGTGTGTTCCAGCTGGCAGTCTTAAGGGCATCCCTGCCACAAAAGAGGCCAGCAAGACAGTAGCCTAAGACCCCAATCAGAAGCAAAGTAGGTGTTTGTTATAAACTCCATTTTCTGACTTAATGATACTTTGTTCACTCCTCTTTGACGCTCTCTGATGCCATAATCAAGGTCCACTAGAGACTTAGAAGCCCACCAATAACAACCCCTCTCTCCCTCCTGAATTTGGAAACAAGTGAAGAAAGATACAAGAATCAGACAGATGAAGGTCCAAATAATCAGATTTATTGCTTTTTAAAAATAAAATTAATATATATATAGTATACTTTTTAACTGAAGTATAGTTGATTTACAGTGTTGTGCTAATTTCTGCTGCACAGCTTCTTAAGCCAGGGTTGGAGGACATAGACTCACCTGCAGCCAGGTGAGCTTGCTAATGCTTCTCCCTGAATTAGATAGACACATACAGCCACCAGCACAGAAGGGCCAATCCAGGCCTCACTTGTAGGGCACGACAGGGAGCAAACCAGAATGCATGTGGAGAGTGTGTTGGGCAAGGATGCTCAGCTCCTTCTACCAAACTCACCAGTCAGAGAGGCAGCCCCTCCTGCCATGGAGAGGAAGGAATGAAGGGAGGAAAAGTAGCCAGGCATGCTATTTGAGCTGAAGTTCCCCATGGCTACCACTATGTGAAGGAAATTAATGTTTATCTTCCTCTTGCTGAACCAACCAGCTGAGTCTAGGTTTTTTATGTAAGACACAAACACAGGATGACACTTGAACTAAAAGGAGATTACCTCCATATGGGCAGCTTGGTGGTGCCAAGGGAGATGGCATGGAGAATGTGAGAATATTGAGAATTAAATTGTCATTCTTGGAGACTCAGGGTTTTACATCGTGGCATCATGGTGATTGTGTTAGTGTCTTCGCAGCAGAAAAGAGAAATCAACACTCTATCCACCACATCCCCAAGGAAGAGGCTTTTGGTCACTGCTGTTTTTCTTTTTTAATTGAATTTTTTAATTTTATATTGGAGTATAGTTGATTTACAATGTTGTGTTAGTTTCAGGTGTATAGCAAAATGATTCAGTTATACATATACATATATCCATTATTTTTCAGATTCTTTTCCCATATAGGTTATTACAGAATATTGAGAAGAGTTCCTTGTGCAATACAGTAGGTCCTTGTTGACTGGTCACTGATGTTTGATAAGCCCCTTGGAGTGTGGGGTAGCATGGCAAGAACCCAGGACCCCCATACGATGCCTGCCACCAGCGGGTTCTATGTTAATAAGGATGGTGGTGTCTCCCTTAGAGCAGTTCCGGGCACACTTTTCCACTGAAGCATAGATAGGAACCAGCTGGTGGGTGAGAAATGAAGGTGTCAGAGGCTTGAGAATTTAGCCTTGAAAAGTCTGCAACAAGGATGGCATTCCTTTGAAGTCCCTTATTTGTTCTGTCTTAAAAATTCATGAGATTTTAACAGTCTCCCCTACAATACTTCCATTTTTGCCTTGATATAAAAATGGGGTTTAAATTACCCACCATTAAGTAAAATTTATGCTTTCTGGGAAGATGTGGTATGCTTTGCCCTTGAACCTGCATTTCCCAGGCAGGTTTCTGAGTAACCACCACCTGCATTTCCCAGGCAGGTTTCTGAGTAACCACCACCCCCTAATTACATTGTACCCAAGCCCAGTTTTAACAAGCACTGTTTATATGCAATATTCTTTCATCTATCCATCCAACAAATATTAACTAAGCATCATAATTATTTGAAAGACGTTCTAAGTCATTAAACATTGTCCAAGTCTCAAGGAGTTACGACTTCTAGCAGAGAAGTTTACTCAATTTTCATTTATAATTTCATTTATAATAAGAAATTGAATGTCAAATGCCTTTTCCAGTGATAAGTAGTTAGTAGGCATTTAAAAAATATTTGATATCGTTACAATTGTTTTTATAATTATCCTAAGAGTATATTGGAAAGAAAGGCAAAACATATTGGCTTTTTGCTAGGAAAGGAAGAGGAAATTTAAAAGCTTTGATCAAAAACCAAACCAAAACCAAAACAAAACAAAAAATACATTTTCTAGTGCTCTGTTGTTCTGACCTTCATTAGGTTGAAGACATCTTTTTAGTTAAAAACAAAAAAAGACAAAAAAGTCATTGTCCTGTCTAAAAATATAAAATAAAATATACCAAGCTACAGGTAGCTTAGTATATGGCGATGCATGGCCTTACTCACTTACTTTTTCATATATTAAATATCCTTTGTAGATTTTTTGATGATGGCCATTCTGACCAGTGTGAGGTGATACCTCACTGTAGTTTTGAATTGCATTTCTCTAATAATTAGTGATGTTGAGCATCTTTTCATGTGTTTGTTGGCCATCTGTATGTCTTCTTTGGAGAAATGTCTGTTTAGATCTTCTCCCCTTTTTTTGATTGGGTTGTTTGTTTTTTTTTATATTGAGCTGCATGAGTTGTTTGTATATTTTGGAGATTAATCCCTTATCAGTTGCTTCTTTTGCAAATATTTTCTCCCATTCTGAGGGCTGTCTTTTCATCTTGTTTATGATTTCCTTTGCTGTGCAAAAGCTTTTAAGTTTAATTACGTCCCATTTGTTTATTTTTGTTTTTATTTTCATTACTCTAGGGTCAAAAAAGATCTTGCTGCAATCTACAAACAATAAATGCTGGAGAGGGTGTGGAGAAAAAGGAACCCTCTTACACTCTTGGTGGGAATGTAAACTGATACAGCCACTATAGAAAACAGTATGGAGGTTCCTTATAAAATTAAAAATAGAACTACCATATGGCCCAGCAATCCCACTCCAGGGCATATACCTGGAGAAAACCATAATTCAAAAAGATACATGCACCCCAATGTTCATTGCAGCACTAATTACAATAGCCAGGACATGGAAACAACCTAAATGTCCATCAACAGAGGAATGGATAAAGCAGATGTGGTACATGTATACAATGGAATATTACTCAGCCATAAAAAGGAATGAAATTGTGCCATTTGCAGAGACGTGGATAGACCTAGAGACTGTCATACAGAGTGAGGTAAGTCAGAAAGAGAAAAACAAACATATAATATCGCCTATACATGGAATCTAGAAAAATGATACAGATGAACTTATTTGTAAAGCAGAAATAGAAACACAGATGTAGAGAACAAATGTAGGGATACCAATGGGGGGACGGGAGAGTGGGATGAATTGGGAAATTGGGATAGACATATATATACTACTATGTATAAAATAGATAACTAATGAGAACCTACTGTATAGCACAGGGAACTCTACTCAGTGCTCTGTGGTGACCTAAATGGGAAGGAAATCCAAAAAAGAGGGCATATATGTATATGTATAGCTGATTCACTTTGCTGTACAGTAGAAACTAACACAACATTGTAAAGCAACTATACTCAATAAAAATTAATTAGGAACTTCCCTGGTGGTCCAGTGGGTAAGACTCCGTGCTCCCAATGCAGGGGGCCCGTGTTCAGTCCCTGGTCTGGGAACTAGATTCTGCTTGCATGCCGCAGCTAAGGGTCTGCATGCCACAACTAAAAGATCCCGCATGCCACAACGAAGATCCCACAAGCCACAACTAAGACCTGGCACAGCCTAAATAAATAAATAAACATATAAATGAAAATAAATCTTAATAAATAAATAAATAAATATTAAAAAAATAAATAAATATCCTTACCCCAGCAAGACTGTAAGTCCCTTAAAGCAGCAATTGTTCTAGACCAGCACCATCCAATAGAAATATAATGCAAACCACACATGTGGTTTTAAATTTAACTAGTAGACACATGAAAAAGAAAAGTGAAAAGAAACAGGTGAATTTAAAAAATCTAATAGACTCAAAATATCACCATTTCAATGTATAATCAATTTAAAGTTATAAATAAAATAGTTTATATTTGTACCATTTTCAAAATCCAGTGGTTTTGTATACAGCACATCTCAGTCTGAACTAGCTACGTTTCAAGTGCTCAGTAGCCACTGTGGCTAGCGGCTACCATCTTAGGACAGTGCAGGTATAGATAGACTCTAGAGCTTTAGTTGAAACTCCAGGAATACCTTCCATGAGGAACTCATCAACATACGTGTCTGAGTAAGTTTATTTTCATCATGGGCATTGATAATAACAAACTTACTCAATGGAATTCTTTCTAAATTTATTGATCACTTCTTAAACAGCATAAATTAAGCATAATATAAATCTTGGAGGAAAGCTGTGGTTATGAACGTTAAAAAGAGTAGGTCTCTTCAGATCTACCTAAATAGGTCTAAAGACCTAAATAGGCCTATTGAGACCTAAATAGATAGTTTGTATTTGCCCTGAACGGCTCTGTATTGCTAGGATTTTTGGTTCATATCTCTGGTGCTTCAACTTTTTATTTTCAGTCTTCTCCATGAATATCAGGCTCTTGTGTGTCCTTAACCTACTGTCATAATGCCACACTGCTCACTCTAACACAGATCTTCCCATCTCCCACACTCATAAACTTACACCCTAGAGGAAATATTACTGTATATGTGAAATGTGCACATCAAAGTAATATATTCTTGGGGTGAGAGACTGGAATATTCTCCCATGAATAAAAATGCTTTTATTAACCTCTTGTCCTCTCAACTAACCTCAAGATACTGGCAGCTAGAAGACACATAAGGTTTTTTCAAGTGAAGAATTACCGTATTAATGTATTCTATTGTTTGATTATTTGGGTGCAACATATTTAAAAATACAAAGATTGTGGTCTGAAAATCCATGCAAAATACCTATGCTACAAAAAAGTCATTTAACTGATAGAGATTTAATTATTTCTCAAAGTATTACTCAAGATACTCAAAGGATCTCAAAGTTACTTTTGAATAAAAAAGAAGACCTGGGGATATTTAGAAAGTATGTTTTACAAATAAAATACCCATGGAGGTATTTAGTCCTCCTCTAATGATATGTTGATAGTTCCAACATATCATTTGTGCAATCACATTACTAACACTGTCATGGCCAAGAAAATTCCAAGGAATGCAGTACTTATGAATTGTACATCACTCTTGTGCCCTAACCTTGAGTGACTTTCCTTATTCTCATTTACCAATTAAAAATTCCATTTATCAGACTGAGATGCTGTGCCCTGGATGTATGTTTGTGTCCCCTTGGTTACTTGATCTGTAAAATGGAATAACAATGCCTTCTTTACACAGAAGCTGGGACGCTTACATAACCTAATGGCCTGAGAGCATTAGAAACCGCAAACGTTGTATCACAGGTCAGCAAACTACAACCCACAGGGCAAATCTGAGCAGCCACCTGTTTTCATAAAGAAAAGGTATTAGAACACAGCCAAACCCATTCATTTACATTTTACCTATGGTTGCTTTAGTACCACCAGGACAGAATTAAGTAGCTGTAACAGAGACATGGTGTCTAAAATATTTTCCATCTGGCCCTTTGTAGAAAAAGATTGCCAATCCCTCCTTTACATAAAGGTGAGGTATTATTGTAGTTATGAATATTGTTCTCATGACCACTTGTGGAGAGACACCATGATATAGTGGCCCAAGTATAGCTTTTGAAGCCAACAGTCTTAGGTCACAGTGCCCTCTCTACCACTTTGGGAGATAGATGACTTCAGATATGCCCTTTGACCTCTCTGAACCTGTTTCTAAATGAGGATAAGAACACTCATCAACTGATTTAACATGTGGATGAAGTAAGGCTACATTTTTAAGGTGTCTGATACCTAATAGCAACTTCTAAGCAATTGTTACTATCTCTCCCCTTTGGGCTCAAGGGCCACTGTTAGCATTTCTTTTTTAATTTCTCATCTTGCTTCACTCCTACAAGTGCTTCATACTGATCACAATATAGATCGTTAGCTTGTGTCTGTTGATTTGGCAATTGATTCTCCTAATAGTAAGTGACCAAGCCACATATGTTTGGCTAGCACTGGATTAATGGTAAACTGGCATCTTTGCAGCAGAACTTGTCAGAGCCTTTAGCACCTTAAGACACACTGTGAATATCTAACAATGGGACAGAGAATACTCTGTCTCTAACCTAGTTAACTTTGGAATAGTTTTCTATGAAGACCTGGCAGCATCTCAAGGATCTAGTATTCCTGTTCCACAGAACAAGTGCTGGAAATGCTAGTCTAGTGCAGATGCTTTCATTTACTGAATTTTTGAGCGGGCAAGTGTTACCCACACGCTCATGAGTAAAAGACATAAAACTAGAACCTAGATCTCTCCACTTGCAGTTTGGTTTTATAATCGATCTACTGTTGATCCATTCAAGCAGTAATGTAGTTAAAACCCAGCTCTAGAGTTGGAATTACTGAGTTTAAATCCCAGGTCCACAATTTACTACTTGCATAATTTTGAGCAAAACAAGTGATGTCTCTGTGTCTGTTTCTACACCTGTAAAGTCAGAATGCTGCACCGCCTACCCTGGGCTTGGTGTTAGAAGCAAATATATCGGTGTGTGCATGTAATCCAGGGCCTAGCATATAGTATGTGCTTGATTGATATTACCTGCATTTATCCTCTGACTTAAATTATTAAAAACCATTTATTTATTATCTAGTATTTATAGGTATGAGTCATACAAAACTAATACTTTATAGGTTTAACATTCCTCAAAGTGTGTTTAAAGGAGTCTTGTCTACTTGAGTGGCTGTATATCCTCTATTCCATTCCTTATTTATGTTCTGGTCTTAGTGAATTCTTTACACAGATTCAACTGCTGATGGTCTGAAACACTGTCTGCTGTCTCTCAGCCTTGAGGTTATTCATATGCTTTTCTTTGCATGATGTGTCCTTCCCCTGTCACCTGCCTGACAAGCACCTATTCACCCTTCAATGGTCACTTCAAGTATCACCTCCTCCATGAAGCCCTCCCTAGCTGCCCCTGATTCACAGGCTCTTTTGACCATTGTCCTGAGCTTCCCTTGAAGCTCACAAAAGTAATAGCTTTTTTTTTTTTCCTCCCACAGCCCATGTACTGCAGGACACAAATGTAGAGGAGATATTACCTGTGCTTTTCATGCTGCTTTGAGATACCATTCCTCTTCCCTGTCAAAAATCCATCAGAGCTCCACTAAAATACATGTCATCAGATTATATCACCCTTACCTCTCTTTGTGAAAATTATCAACCACAATCCTGTCATTTTTCTTCACTCATTAAAGAATTTGACACTTGGTCACCATCTTTCTCTCCATCATTCCTCCTGATCATCATTTTTGTTGATTTCAGTAGAGCTGAAGATGGATCCAATGACCTGAGCCTTGGAATTACGTGTCTTGCCTCACTTTTACCTCTTCCTCACCTTCTACTCTGTTTTGAATCCACTTCAGTGAGGATTTTGTTCCCACCGCTACAATGATACTGTAGTTTTCAGAGGGACCAGCAACCCCCAAGCTAGCAGAGCCATTGGTTCATTCAAATTCAATCCTCATCTTAGAATCTCAGGACACAGTTGACCACTCATCTTTCTTGAAACACATTCTTACTTGGCGCTTGGGAAACCACAGTCTTGATTTTGTCCTATCTTCTGAGAAAGCAGTCTGTTCTCTTCAGACTCCTTTGCTGTCTGCTCCTCCTCCACCACCTGTAAATACTGATGTTTTCTGATCTCAGCCCTTGCCCCTCGGCCCTTGTCTAACCACACACTCTTCCTAAGTAAGCAGTCCCATAATTTTAAATACCATATACGTGCCCATAACTCCCATATTTATACCTTCAGTCTTGACTGCTCCCCAAATTCCAGACTGGTATAACCAGCTACCTACCTAATAACTCATTGATCAGGTCAAAAACCTTGATTACCTTTTCTTAACTCCCATTTTCAATCAATTAGCAAGTCTCTCCAGTTACTTCCAACCTACATTGTGAACTTGACCACTTCTCAACAACTCCACCACTACCCCATCAGCTAAAGCTCTCATTGGACACTGCAATGTCCTCCATTCTTGCTCCCCTCCTCTTTATATTTTCTTTTTCTTATTATTTTTATTTATTTTTTACTTTTTAAAGTTAAAGCATGGTGATTTACAATGTTGTGTAAAAGAAATTAAATGTCCATCAACAGATGAATGGTCAAACAAGGTGTGGCACGTATACACAATGGAATATTACTCAGCCATAAAAAAGAATGAAATAATGCCATTTGAAGCAAAATGGATGGACCTAGAGGTTATCATACTAAGTGAAGTAAGCCAGACAGAGAAAGACAAATTATCATATGATATCACTTATATGTGGAATCTAAAAATATGATACAAATGAACTTATTTACAAAACAGAAACAGACCCACAGACATAGAAAGCAAACTTATGGTTACCAAAGGGGAAAGGGTCAGGGAGGATAAATTAGGAGTTTGAGATTAGCAGATATACACTACTATATATAAAAAAGATTAACAATGACCACCTACTGAATCACACAGGGAACTATATTCAATATCTTGTAATAACCTATAATGGAAAAGAATCTGAAAAAGAATATATATCTGAATCACTTTGTGTACATCTGAAACTAACACAACATTGTAAATCAACTATACTCTATATTTTCATTTTAATACATGAATTAGATCATGTCACTCCCTTATTCAAAGCTCAAATAAACAACACTCAATCACACTATAAACAAAATTTAAGATCTGTTAATATACACAAGGTCCTATAGGGTTAGGACCCTGCCAGTATCTCCTTCATTTCACACCACATACCCCACTCAGCCTATAATGATTACTGGACTTATTGCTGTTCCCATAATTCACAAATATATTCCTGCCTAAGGACCTTATCACTGCCTGTTCTCTCTGTCTCCCCTTACTATTTACAAGTCCCTGATTCTCAAAAATTTCCTTCTCGAAGAAGCCATCCTTCCATAAGACAAGTAAACTGGTTCCCACCTCCCATTAGTCTCTATCTCTTTTCTCTCCATTATTTTTCTTCATGGCATTTATCTCCAAGTTCAATTACATTATTTATCCATTTGATTATTTATTTCCTATTCACTGTACTAACATAAATAAGTTATATGAAATACGGAGACTGTATCATTTGAACTATGTTAACGTTAACAAGTAGACTAGCTCATAGTGGGCTCTCAATAAATAATTGTTGAATAAAAAATAATAACTAACTGTGTGCCAATAATATCTACAATTCAGATTGTTAGCACTTATAGCATCTTATTGGGCATGACCATTCTAATGTTTTTGGTTTCTCATTTTGCTGTGAGGATGGGGGTTATGAGTTGTTTATCCCCAGTGCCTTCAACAGTTTATGGCATGAATTAGATAATCAGTAAATATTTAACAGATGAAATTACATTTACTGATTGTTATGTTTTGTATCATTTGAGTCTCAGCAATGAGAGGTTCAGGGAAGTTTTTATTTCCACTTTGCAACAGAACACAAATACCAAGAAAAGAGAAATGTTTAACTCGTAACCATATATAAAAGAGAGGGAAAGGGAGAGAATAGGAAATGCCAGAAGAAGCTGGAAGTATAGGTTGCAGCCAGATGGGGAAGCACTTGGAAAAACGTGCTTGGGAATTTGGACTTTATCCTGTAATATATTGCAAAACAGTTGCACAAATCAGCAGTATAACAATCACATTTGGTTTCTTATACTATGTAACAGTTCTGAGTCTAAACCCTCCATTTATGACATCTAAACAATCCACTCAACTGAAGAATTGGCAAATTTCTCATCAGTTCTGGGCTGTGTGGCTGGCCAAGTACTTCCCTAATTTAATTCACAGGCAACTCCTAAGGGTTTCCATCTGCACAAGGTCTAAAAAATTAAATCATCCCAGAATATCCTCTTTTTATAAACAGCTAACTTATTATTTACTTATTTTTCCATTTATCCAACCCCACATCCATTTATCTGATTATTCATATTTATTGAGCACCTATCATATACCAGGAATTGTGCTAGAAGTCGTGTGAAGTTTAAAAAATAAGTTTATATATAGAAACATATTTTAATAAATAGGTGAATATTTCAGAGAGTTAGAAATCTTTATTCATTAGTCATAGCCGTTGCTCATATGGCATTTTACAATTTGTAAAGATTTTTAAATATAATTGACTCATTCATTATATGAAATTTATGGAATGCTTACTATGAGCTAAGCACTAGGTATATAAAGATACGTAAACACCTCCTGCCTTCTAGGAGCAGGCTGATCTGTGTCAGTGTGTACGTGGGATGCTGGGGGGCATAGGACAAGGAAAGGGCAGATGTTAGGGTGCAGCATTCACAACAGCCTCAGGTGGGAGTAATCTTCACCATCACCCACGCTTTACAGAGGAGGAAACTGCGAGTCTGGTTTAGCAGGAAGCCAAAGATGACTCTTCACAGATGGCAACACCAGAATATGAATACGATTTATCAACTCCCAAGTCTTAGTCCTCTTCTTCCCCGCTTCCCTTTCCTTTCCAAATAATTCAATCCTAAAGCTATGAGGTGGAACAGATGAGCACTGGCATCTAGACCCTGTTGGGGAGAGGCACGAGGGTCCAGAACAGAGCTTTGGAGCTCTGACTTATCTCCGTTCCATGTTGTCTGAAGCCTCAGCAAAGAACAATGAAGGCTGGAGATGATGATTCAGGAGATGAAGGCCAGACTCAGCTGAAGATTTACTCACCTCTAAAGGACATTATTGAGACATTGGAAGTGAACGCTTGTTGTCAGCTGGTGTGTCACCTGTGGATTTCAGACAGAATACCGACACATGGCCACTTGGTATGGTCTCTCTGATTCCCCAGGGCATGGAGACGGAGTTCCAACAGTGAGCAGTTCCAAATGGGCCGGCAGGAAGCTACACTGCTTTTTGTGACTTGATTTTGGAAGATACATTGTATCAGTCCCTTCATAGTCACAGGCCCACTCATATCAAGGAAAGAGAACACATAACCTGACTGGCAGGAGGAAGACAGTCAACAGCACACTGTAAGAACAGCCAGGCAGAGAAAGACAAAGGTGATACCACATAAATGTAGAATCTAAAAAAAAGTGATACAAATGAACTTATTTACAAAAACAATAGACCCACAGAGATAGAAAACAAACGTATAGTTACCAAAAGGGGAAATGTGTGGAGGACGGATAGATTAGGAGTTTGGGAGTAACAGATACAAAACTACTATATATAAAATAGATAAACAAGGACCTACCATATAGCACAGAGGGAAAAAAAATTAAAAAAGGACAGCATGTAAGGTGGAAGATCTCTGTGGAGCCATCTTGTAGAATGCAGGCTGTCACAGATGCAGTGAGAAGAACACAGCATCAATTCTGAGATACTCCTGCTAAAAATGTGTGATGTGAAACTAAATATGAGGCATATTAGACAAAGCCAAATTGAGGCAGATTGTAAAAATCACTGGCCTGCAGTCTTCAAAAGCGTCAAGAGCATGAACTTTCAGGAAAAAATGAATTATTCCAGGGGTAACATGTGATTCTGAATTATACCCTTTCACCATAAAGGAACATTATTGGGACATTTGGAAAACTTCAATGAAAGCTGAAGGCTAGATGGTAATACTGTATCAAGGTTACTTTCTCGAATTTGATGATGTTATTATGGTTATGTAGAAGAATATTCTTATTAAGAGAAAATAAATACTACAGTATTGAAGGGGAATAGTGCCTCAGGTCAATAGTATTTTCTCAAAGTTCTTTCTTCCACATTTATAATTCTTCTGCAAGTTCAAGACTTCTTTTATTAAAAAATTCATTCTCCTTTTTTTGATTAACTGAAAAAACAGCTGGATGCCCAAGGCCATTTCCACCAAAACCATCAAGGAATAGATTCTATTTTTCCTCAAACCGACTGGAAATACATACCAAACCTCCACTTCCCTTTGAATATGCAAAGACCAAAGAGAAGGGAAAAATTAAATTAAAACCTTAATGTGCATGTTTTCTATCATATTTTTTGTTTTTTTTCTTTAGAGTTTTTTTGGTGTGTCTTTTTACTTGGAAGAGAACGAGTGGCTGTCTTGTGCTCCTATAAGAAAGAACAAAACCTGATTCCTAAATAATTCATGCTTTGTATTGACTAAGATCACAGCAGGTAGTTCAGAATAATCAATCCATAATGTGCCATAATGAGGTTTTGCTGAAGGATACATGTAGAGTCAGGAATTTTCAGCAATCTCTCTATTTGTGTGATTCTCTATTTAGAAGTTCTGCTATTCAAGTCAAGATTATGTTTAGATTTTTCCAACTCAAGAATATTACCTTATTACTATGGATAAATCTGGTCCTTAATTGTTCATTAAATTATTCCTATAATTCCACAAAATCTACTAATCTTTAAAAAAGAAAAAAATATCATAAAGAACCAAAGACAGTTTGAAAAAAATAAACAATGATTTTTAAATTTTCCATTCTAACACAATAACTTTTCAATTCCAGTCTGCATTAAACATTTTAGAAGTTGTAGAGTATCACAGTATTTCTTACTTTTATTTTTTCACCTAATGTTGTATCACAAACTATTACCCATATTGTATATAGTTGCCATAACTGTCATTTTTAGTAATAACTCATCTCCCCACTGCAGACTGGTTTGCCCAGACTTCTCTCCCAACACAAGCCTTACTCCTAATTCAAACCTTTCCTTCCCAAATCACCTCCAACTTCCCTAAAGCTGTCTCTCCCTCCTCTAAACATTTGCAACATTTAATGTATCTATTCCAGTCGACACTTGTCAGGTATTACTGGTGTTGGGAGATCTTTTTATCTCCATCTAGAGCTCTGCTGTCCAATCTAGTTCCTCCTAACTTCATAGGGCTATATACATTTCAAATTAAATTTAAAGTAAAAAGCCTGTTCCTCATGTGTAGTCACCAGATTTCCACTGCTCAATAGCATGTGTGACTAGTGCCTACGATTTTAGACAGTGTAGATTAAGAACAGCTCCATCATCACAGACATTTCTAACAGACAGAGCTGCTCTAGATTGTGAGCACCTCAAAGGCACATCTTTTAAAATGTCAGTCCTGCATTTCCAGGTGCAGGTAAAGGTGTATGGAAAGGACATTCTCATTCAAAGGGGAAATGGGTACAAACCCTTTTGAGAATAATCTGGTAATATTTAGTAAATTTAAAAATATACAAACTTCACAATTTCCACTTTTCCACGTTTATGTATATACTCTAGAAAAAACTCATAGGCATAAAATGACATGTGCCAAAAGTTCACTGCCGCTTTGCTTATAAAAGCAATAAGTTAAGAATAAAATCTAAATATCCATCAGTGAGGATATGAATGAATAAAATAAAGAATATTCATGTGAGAGAAAACTATATAAAACTTAAATAAAAGAATCATTCTTTGTATCAGCCTAGAAGATATAAAAACATACATATATATATAATAATGGGAAAAAATGTATGCATTGATATGCCACATTATAAACATGAAAACATAGGCAAACAACACTATATATTATGTACATGCACATACAGTGTTGTGACAATATAAAGACAAGGACGGGGAGAACGTGCAATAAACTCATAACCTGCTGCTGCTGGTCAAGGTGACGGTGAGAGGAATGAAACTGGGAAAAAGAATTAAGGGATGTAAATGGTATTTGTTAAAGTAATTATCAGTATTATTTATATTAAACATTTTTAAATATAAAGTGACTATTGTGTCATGGGTATGAAATGTACAATGTGGTGAATATAATCAATAATTATATAATATTTTTGTATGGTAACTAGACTTATTGCAGTGATTATTTTGAAGTGTATAGAAATATTGAGTCACTATGTCATGTAACAGGAACTAATATAGTGTTGTATGTCAATTCTACTTCAAAAACAAACAAACAAAATACTCATAGAAAAGGAGATCAGATTTGTGATTACCAGAGGCAGGGGGAGGGGGAAGGAGAGGGGGATTTGGATGAAGGCAGTCAAAATTCCAGTTATAAGATAAATAAGTACTAGGTATTTATTTATGTAATGTATGACATGATAAATATAATTAACACTGCTGTATGTTATATGTGAAAGAGACTAAATCCTAAGAGTACTCATCACATGGAAAAAATATCTCATTTTTCTATTTCTTTAATTTTGTCTCTCTATGAGATGACAGATGTTCACTAAACTTATTTTGGTCATCATTTCGTGATGTATGTAAGTCAAATCATTATGCGGTACACTTTAAATTTATACACGTGCTGTACATCAATTATAACTCAATAAAGCTGGAAGAAAAAAATAAAGCGACTATGAAAAAATGTTATTATTTATTAATTATGGATGGTGAGCAGTTAGATATCCTTTCATGATAAAAATATTCAACAAACTAGAAATAGAAGGAAATTTACTCAACTTGCTAAATGCTATCTAAGAAAAACCCACGGCTAATATCGTATTTAATGATGAGAGACTGCATATTTTCCCCTTAAGATCAGAAACAGGACAAAAATAAATGTGTCTGCTTTCATCACTTCTATCCCACATCATAATAGAGGTTATAACCAGGGTAATTAGTCAAAAATATGAAAAGTATGACACCCAAATTGGAAAGGAAAAAGTAAAACTATCACTGTTTACAGATGACATAATCTTGCATATGCGAAATCCTACAAAATTTCTTTTTTTTTTCTTTTAATAGATCTTTATTGGAGTATAATTGCTTCACAACACTGTGTTAATTTCTGTTGTACAACAAAGTGAATCAGCCATATGCATACATATATCCCCGTATCTCCTCCCTCTCGAGCCTTCCTCCCACCCTCCCTATCCCACCCTTCTAGGTGGTCACAAAACACAGAGCTGATCTCCCTGTGCTATGCAGCTGCTTCCCACTAGCTAGCTATTTTACACTCGGTAGTGTATATATGTCGATGCTACTCTCACTTTGCCCCAGCTTCCCCCTCCCCTGCCACGTCCTCAAGTCCATTCTCTACGTCTACGTCTTTATTCCTGCCCTGCCACTAGGTTCATCAGTACCATTTTTTTTTTATTATTTTTAGATTCCATATATATGTGTTAGCAAAATTAGTAAATGAGATTAGAAAGCTGCAGGATACAAGGTCAGTATACATACATTAATTATATTTCTACACATCAACAACAATTATTGCAAAAATAAAATTAAGAAAACAACTCAATTCACAATAGCATAAAAAAGAATAAAACACTTAGGTACAGATTTAACATTAGATGCAAGACTTGGGTACGGACAACTACAAAAAATTATTGAAAGCAATTAAAGAATATTTAAATTAATGGAAGAACATCCATTGTCATGGAATGGAAGACAATATCATTAATAAGGCAACACTCCCAAATTGGTCTACATATTCAATGCAATTCCTATCAAAATCCCTGCTGCCTTTTTCGTTTTTTTTTCCTGCAGAAATTGACACGTTCATCCTGAAATTCATATGAAATTGCAGGATGATAAGAATAGAGAAAGCAAACTTCCCCACCCACCCCTTACTGGAAAATAACTTTATTGAGATTCTACCAGCTGTACAAATCTGTTCTGACATTAGGCCCCTTCTTCCTTTGCCATTCGGTCCTTCTTAAGTGGTCCCATGAACGTTTTCTTCTCCTCCACAGTCTGGAAGCAGCCATGGCCAAATTTGGCAGTGGTGCCTATAAACTTGTGGTCAGTCTTCTCCAGGGCCAGCCATTTGGTCTGCGCCAGCAAGTACTAGCGCAGGGTGAGCACTCGCTTCCTGGTTCCCACCATGCAGCCTTTGCGCATAATAAACTAATGGGTCACTTCACTGTAGTGGACAAAGCCACCCTGGGAAGGTGCAAGGCCATTGGGTCAGCACAGATCCAGCATGGAGCTGGAGACAGGTCTGACAACACATGAGCCACTCCCACCCCCCCCACCCCCCACCCCCAGATTCTGGTGGTCCCAGCCACCCGACCAGAGCTGTTCTCAGAAGGAAGACAGCAAGGAATACTTCCACAGTCTGACTCTGACACTAGGCCCCGCAATCATTCATGAGCCTCATTACTGAAAGGGGAAACAAACTTAAAAATAAAGTTGGAGAATTAACCATTTCTAATGAAGTGTAGGCTTAGAATAAATATATAGTTCAATGGAATGAATGAGAATCCAGAATTAAATCTTTACATTTATACTCAATTGATTCTCAACAAAGGTGCAGAAAAATTTAATGGAGAAAGAAGTCTTTTCAACAGTTGGTTCTAGGACACACGCAAAGGAATAAAGTTAGACTCCTACCTCACAACATACACAAAAATTAATGCAAAATTTAGTATAACCCCAAATGAAAGAGCAACAACCATAGAATTATTAAAACAAAACAAAAGTGTAACTCCTCATGACTTTGTTAAGCTAATTTTTTAGATACTACACCAAAAGCAAGAGCATTAAATGAAAAAAATAAATTGCGTATCATCAAAATTAAAAACTTTTGTGATGCAAACAATACCATCAAAAAGTGAAAAGGCAACCCACAGAATGGGAGAAAATATTTACAAATCGTGTCTGATAAGGGACTCTTAGGTAGAATGTATATATAAAAAAAATTCCTATAGCTCAATAAGAAAAAGACAAGAAAAGAATTCAGAAATGGGAATGAATATGAAGAGTTATTTTTCCAAAGAATATATCAGATATCCAATAACTACATGAAAATATTATGTAAATTATGTTATCTAAAAATGAATAAACAGAAACCTCAGTTAAAAGAGTGAAGAGGCCAGAAGGGGGAGCTCTCATGTACTATTGACAATGATAGCACAGCTCAACCGGAAGCAGAAAGATTTCCTTCTCTTGCCTGGCAAGAGCTCAGCCAATGTGAGACTGTCACAACTCAGCCAATGAAAAGCCATTATATTTCAAATTCTCAATTCTTCCAATATACTCTGTTTGCTATAGGCCTCCCAACTTTATTTCTCCCTCCTTTATTATTTTTTTTTTACTTTTTATTTTTTGGTGATGCCATGAGGCATGCGGGATCTTAGTTCTCCAACCAGGGATCGAACCTGTGCCCCCTGCAGTGGAAGCGTGGAGTATTAACCACTGGACCACCAGTGAAGTCCCCCTTTTTCCCTCTTTTAATGAGTTTTCCTCTCCTTGTTGCAGAGGACTTGCATGTGACTCATGATTGTTGTAGATCCCATGTGGCAATTCTTTGTCGATCCTGAATAAACCCATTTTTGCTTGAGAAATAACTGGCAGTGTTTTTGTTCTACATCAACAGTTACTGAAGATGCAAATCAAAACAACAGATAACCCTTCACACCAACTGGCTAACTATAGACAAAAAGACATATTATCGAGTGTTGGTAAGGATGTGGAAGAACTGGAACCCTCATGCATTGCTGCTGGGAATGTAAAATGGTGCAGCCACTTTGAAAAGTATTTGGCAGTTCTGCAAAATGTTATACATCATAGTTACTATGTGACCCAGCAATTCCCTCCTGGGTACAGACCCAAGAGAAGAAAACAAATGTCTACATAAAACCTTGCACCCACTGTTTATAGTAACATTATTTATAACAGTCAAAAAGTAGAAACAACCCAAATGTCCATCAACTGATGAATAGGTAAATAAAATGAGGTATATTCATTTAGTGAAATATTATTTGGCAATAACAAGAAATAACACACTAATACATGCTATAACGTAGATGAACCTTGAAAAAATTATGTTAAGTGAAAGCAGTCACAAAATACCACATATTGGAATATTACATTTCTACAAAATGCCCAAATCTATAAAGGCAGAAAGTAGATGAATGGTTGCCTAGGGCTGAGGAGGAGGGAATGGGAAATGATTGTAAATGGGTGTGGAATGTGTTTTAGAAGGGACAAAAACGTTCCAAAATTAGATTGTGGTAATGGTTGCAGAGCGCTGTGTATATACTAACACATGTTGAATGATATACTTTAAATAGGTGAATTGTGTAATATGTAAATTATAATTCAATAAAACTGTTTTTAAAAGGTTGTAATGAGTGGCTAAAATGGATCATAGATCTTAATGAAAAATGACAGATAAGCAGTACAGTTTAGTCATTACAGTACAGTTTAGTCATTAAGAATAAATTAACCAAATGCAACAGTTTGGCAGACTTCTAACACCTTGACATTCTTTCATCCCTCAAGTTTGGTTTAACTCAAGTCCCACTTCCCCCATGAAGTCTCCAGTTGCTTGTCCCTGCAGAGATAATTTTTCTTCCCATGTTGCCTAAGACTCATCTTTTACATACTCTAAGCATCGTACCCCATATTGATCTGTCTACCTCCCCACTAAGTGGGACTCAATCTTTCCACATGCAGTTCTGGTTCACTTGTATCCACCAAAAACATAGTAGTTTCTCAGTAAATGGTTGTGCAAAAACGGGCCACTAGTGGTAGAAAATTTGTGTTCAATCAGCTACAACTAGACAGAAGATAGGCTTTGCTTCATGTACACAATGTTTAGTAAAATAAACTATATTGAAATCATTTCTACATAAAATCCAGATTCGTAGACTTTTGAAAATTTGCAGAAAATCAGGCCTCTATTTCTTCATGTTAACACTCAACTGAATGTTCACGGTTATCGCCACAATGTTACGACCCCCACCACTCCTGTCTACACACCTGGCCATTTAAATGTATTTATAGTTCCTGCCTGGCCTATGCACACATTTAATTATGTGATTTCTGTGTTAACCAGTCAAGTATTAATCAGCTTTCAGTGGAGAAGTAATTCTGTTTTATTTTACTGAAATGACCTCAGAACTAAGACTGGCATTAGAATGGGCCCAGAGTTCCCTGATGACCTATGATTGGGATAAGCAGATGACTCATCAGAACATGCATACCTTCTTTTATGCATGCCAATATCACGGCAGTAAGGGGTACCTTTCACCTGTGGTTACCAAATAATGTAGTAAATAATTTAGCTTATTTTTTTCACCTTAGTAAAATTCCCGTAAAGTGTTTTGGTATTTGATTTTGGTTTGTGTGTGTTTGTTTTAATGCTCTGTGGGTTCTGCTGGGAAATCCAGAAAATTTTCCCCAGGAGGTGGGCTCCCTCTAAGACCATTCTCCAGTCACCAGTTCCTGTTCTTCAAGCTGACTCATTCCCTTACTGCCACTGCACCTGTGATTCAACCACCCTGAATGAAGAAAGATAAGAAAATTGATCTCCTTAGTTCAGTCTCCCAAGGAAATAGAAATAAAACCAAAAATAAACAAATGGGACCTAATCAAACATACAAGCTTTTGCACAGTAAAAGAAACCATAAACAAAATGAAAAGACAACCTACAGAATGGGAGAAAATATGTGCAAACGATGTGACTGACAAGGGCCTACCTTCCAAAATATACAAACGGCTCAAACAACTCAACACCAAAAAATCAAACAACCCAATTAAAAAATGGGCAGAAGACCTAAATAGACATTTCTTCAAAGAAAAATTACAGATAGCCAATAGGCACATGAAAAGATGCTCAACATCACTAATTATTAGAGAAATGCAAATCAAAACTACAATGAGGTACCACCTCACACCAGTCAGAATGGCCATCATTAAAAAGTCTACAAATAACAAATGCTAGAGAGGGTATGGAGAAAAGGGAACCCTTCTACACTGTTGGTGGGAATGTAAGTTGGTGCAGCCACTGTGGAGAACAGTATGGAGTTTCCACAGAAAACTAAAAATAGAGTTGCCATATGATCCAGCAATCCCACTCCTGGGCATATATCCAGACAAAACTATAATTCAAAAAGATACACATACCCCTATGTTCATAGCGGCACTATTCATAATAGCCAAGAGATGGAAACAACCTAAATGTCCATTGACAGATGAATGGATAAAGAAGATATGGACATATATACAATGGAATACTACACAGCTATAAAAAAGAATGAAATAATGACATCTGCAGCAACATGGATGCAACTAGAGATTATCATACTAAGTGAAACAAGTCAGAAAGAGAAAGACAAATACCATATGATATTACTTACATGTGGAATCTAAAATATGACACAAATGAACATATGTATGAAACAGAAACAGAATCATGGACATAGAGAACAGACTGGTGGTTGCCAAGGGGGAGGGGGTTGGGAGAGGGATGGAGTGGGAGGTTGAGGTTAGCAGATATAAGCTTTTATATATAGAATGGATAAACAACTAGGTCCTACTGTATAGCACAGAGAACCATATTCAATACCCTATGATAAACCATAATGGAAAATAATATATAGAAAAGAATGTATATATTAAAAAAAAATAAAAAGAAACAAAAAGAAAAGTCATCCCATTCAGTCCTACGGCTTCAAATACTATGTGAAATATTTGATGACTTCTATCACTGATGACTACTAAGTATGCATCTTCCACCTGGACCTCCTCCCCAAACTTTGATCTACTGGACATCTTGAACTTGAGCCCTTGATATCCCCCCAAGCCAACTCCTCCTGTAACCTTCCCCATCTCACTGATAGCAACTCCATTCTTCCACTGCTCAGGCAAAACCTTTGGAGTCACCCTTGATCCTCTCTTGTTCTCACTCCCCAGATTTTGTTCATCAGCAAATCCTGTTGGCTTTACCTTTAAATATATCCAAATCCGATCATGTCTCCCACTTCCACTCCCACCTCCTGGCCCAAGTCAGCCTTATCTCTTAACTGAAACATTGGAAAAGCCTCCACACTGGTCTTTCTGCCTCTGCCCCTGCCACTGCTCCCCACATCTCTTTCAGTGTATCCTCAGAACAGCAACCTGAGTGATTCTCAGGTTATATGAAATATGTCACATCTGACTCCTCCTGTGCCGGCTTCCCTGTTTCCCTCAAACTACAAGCCAACAGCCTTAAAGTGGCCTTGTAGACCACAGATGACCCAAACTTCTGTCCCCTCTCTGGTCTCTTCCCTTGTTAAATTATACCCTCTACGCCAGCCACTGGCCTCCTTGCAGTCCATGAAAACCATGGAATGTTCTTTCCTGAGATATCTGCATGCTCTTCCTTCCCCTCTTTCCTCAGATTTCACTTTCTCTACGAGGCCTCTATGGACACCCTCTTTACAGTTTTTCTCCTGGTAATTCTGATCCTCTTACCTAATTTATTTTTGGCTTAGCAGTTATCTCTGTCTCTATATTTTGTAACATATATGCACACACACCACACACACATATATATCAGATATATATATATATATATATGTACAGTTTTATTTCTATTTAGGAAATTATATGTAAACATTTGTATTTTTATGTATATTTTATAAATTATATATGAGTGCATTTTATATATTTTACTTTTTCATATATTTTGCTATACATTTTACTTATTCCCCAAGTCCATTGTCTGTTCCACCCTCCCAGAATATATAAGCACCATGAGGGCAGAAATGTCTGTTGGTTGTGTTTCCTGCTGAATTCCCAAAACAGAGAACAGGAGCTGGCACCTGAGAAGGTGCTCAAGGAATCGAATTAGTTGCTCTGTGCAAACCCCATTGACCAGAGCTCAGTCGCATGGACCCCAATCTAACTGCAGGGGATGCTGGGAAACACAGAGGGGCAGAGAGAGAGGTACTGAACTCCAGCCATCTCTGCCGTGTCCAGGATATAAGTATGAGCAGTACTAATACAGCTCCTGTCTCTAACCTTCAGACCCATACCGCACACGGCATGTGCAATGTTATGGTGCAATGCCCGTTTTTGCGTTCTAGTTCATTCCTTCCAGTAGCAGGCACTTTTCTATCTTCTGTTTTCACTTCTCTGGGAAGTTATCTAAGGCTAGGCCTGCATTTGTCACTTTCTTTCCTCACTGTAGCAACCCCCCAGCCAGAGAGGCAGAACTGGTAACCAAAGCCAGAGGAGACAGCATTTCCTTTCTCCTTTGTGTGGGAAAGTACCACTTCTTTCTTTAAATAAAGGCAAATTCATTTCTTATTAGGAATATGGCAGCTCCCCAAGTCTTCCCACAAAAGAACCCTCTTTGCAATGCTCTCTGTGCTCCCTCCCACCTCAGAACTCCCTCAAGCTTGAAACTACCTTTGTCAACTTCCTGGCTTTAAAATAATTGATTTGCCTAAGGCACACTGAACTTGAAATTCACCTGTGGGGCAGAGTACAGAAATTAAGAGGTCAAAGTCACCAAAATTATAAAGCGTTCCCATACAAAGTGATGAAAGGAGAAGGGAAAATGTTCATATTCTCTGAACACATTTATTAGATTCCAGTAATTCCAAATTCCAAGAGAGCAAGGGACCACTTACCTGTTGTCACCCAAAGAGCCTAGTGCAATGCCTGGCACAGAGTAGGAGCATGATACATATTTGTTATATGATTGAAATGTACACTGGTCTCTGTCTTTGGTTCTAGAAATGCAGTCATATTTATCTATGATTAAGCTTCACAGATAAATATTATCATTCTATTCTGCAGATAAGAAAACGGGGATTCACAGAGTAATTGGCCCAAAGTTCCACAGATAGTAAGGGATAAGCTGGGAATGGGACCAGGTCTTTCTTACTCTGTCCATGACATCCCACTGCCTGGTAAGTTAGTGTGAGCTCGTGGCTAATGCCCAGGAGAATAGCTCTGTGCTAATGCAATCACTCAGTGTGGGTAAAGCCCTAGGATGCCTTCATACCGGGTAAGGAAAGAAGGGCTTGCAAATCCTCTTCCTGCTTTCTTAGAAAAAGAGAGGAAGGCACCCATGTGATTTCTTCCCACACCACGTGAGCCTCACAGCCACAGCCCTGTATCTGCTCATCGACAGAGAGATTAATGATGATTGTCGTAATCAATGTAGTCAGCTTTGCTGTAGCATGCACTGCACACCGACCATTATGATTTTCAGTCCTTTGTCTCAGTTTGTCTTTCACCTTAATCCTCTGTGAAGGGTGCTACCATCATTTCTAGTTTTTAGTTGCAGTTAAGTAACTTCCTCTAGGTCACACATCAAGGTGTCCAGGCAGGAACTTCAATCCAGATCTGTCTGACTGTAGAGGGTGAGATGGTAACCTTGATGGTGGACACCATCTCACAGGGACATACCCACGTGCAAAGAAACAAACACACACACACTCGTGCAGAGATACCAACCCCCAACCCTTAGGGGTTGTGTGGGCAGAGTTCTGAGGGTCCTGAAGATTAGGGAAGAAGACTCACTGGTTCTTATTGTCTCACTCCCAGGAGAGTGGCTGGCTTAGGGACATCCAGAGGTACGGCAGGGAAAGAAGAGCATCGTCAAGCAAAGAAGGAAGTCCTACCTTGCGAGTTGGCTCCAAGCCACTCCTCAACTGACCCATAATGTGCAGAGCATCCTATAAAAGTATTTCCTATTAATGCCCCCATTTTCTCCCTCTTCCATTTGTTCCACTGCTTTTCCAGTGAAGAGGAACTAAGATTTACTGGACATCTATCTTGTGCCTGAAGCTTTACATACATGAACTCTTTGAAGAACCTTTAGGACTATGTATGATTATCCACATTTTAGAGATGGAGGAACTAACATTCCAAGAACTGACTGAACAGGAATCACACAGCTACTTAATGGCACAGGATTGTGTGACTCTGGAGCCAGTGACCTTCCTGTCACACTTTGTAAAAGTTGCTCGCTTTCTTACAAACTAAGAATGAGTAAAATAGATTGAGAACTGCTGTTTTGCAGCACTATTCTAAGCTCTCGATCTGAAGAATTGCATCCCATCTTCACAAAACCCTCTGAGGTGGTTCCTAGTATTTTATAAAGGGTGATGGTGAGGAGCACGTTGCTGAAGTAGCTTAGCAAACATGCAGCTGGAAAGTTGCACAGCACAGCCAGAGTTCAAACCCAGGCGGCTGACTCCAGCACCCGGGCTCTCATGTGTTCCCTTGCGCTCCCTCCAGAATTCCACGCACGCGGTATAACTAGCACAATAGCCCGCTGAGCAAAGAAACTAGTTCAAAGGAACGTTTGCCTCCTTCCTCCCTGGACATCAAAGGAACCATTTCTCTGGAGAAAAAACAATTATGTCATTACAAAAATGTATGTGTGTCCATTACTGTTTTTGCATACAGGACTGCCAAATGAAATACAACTCTGAACAAAAGCTGTGCTAAAACAATGGTCTCTTTGGAGGGTAAATAGAAGGCAGAATTGTTGTACAGTGTGAAAGATTTTATTGGTTCTCACTGTTTTCCTTTGCCTTGATTACTTTGCTATGTATATATGAGGTTTTGGTTATAGCAAACCAGGAATTATTCTAGGATAGTCTTTGTTGTCTAGATAACCTGTTGACTCTACGTTTCACACTTTGTTCAGCTCTGTGAATGATGTCCATTTTTTAAAATTCTTATTGATAGTAAATTGAATTGTGAAGGTTCTGTTTTTACATGTTATGACAATCCCCTCTTATTATCTAGATTACCTAGGACCATCCTAGAAAATATGCAAAAGAGAAATGCCTCCAAGAACAGAATCCAAAGAGGGGTCAGCTCTGAGCTTGCCAAATAGAGGGGATGTTACCAGTAGGTCTATTCAAGTAAATCTTGTCCAAAAGAGCCAAGCCAAAATCAGGACAGAGAGAGACAAAGTCAAACATCATGGAACAAATAAGAACAAAATAAGGACAAAATTTAAGTAAAAAATTTTTAAATGTAAAAGAAATCATATTTTTTTATTTAAACATTTTAATAAGAACAAAATTTGAATACGAAATATTATAAGGCCAAGGACATATACCAAAGAGATAATCAGAGAACAGACAGTAGGGCAGGCAGAAGAAGGATGGTTCAAAACAGGCTGTTGAATACCGAGGTTCCTTTGAGAACCACAGACAGGGCTGAATTCAACCTATGAAGCTGAATCGTTCAAAAAGTACCAAGGGCACTTGATGGGCAGCACAGTTTGTCTTGGGTGAGGGACTGCCTGACGCTGGGAGAAATTCAGCTTATGCCACTTGGAACAAAAGCCATCTTAGCAACTTCTCTTGGGAGTGACACAGCTTAGAGTGATCCTGGAGGTAAGAGATGGGGTTAGGGTGTGGGGTGGGGAAAGGAGCAGGGAGAAGAAAGTAGAGGAAGATGGGTTTGATCAGACCCTGTCTTCTTGGTATATATAAACCTGACTCCTGACCACTGGAAGGAACTAAGCCCTCTGTGGCCTTGACCTCCTAAAGAACCTAACAGCCTCAGCTATGCTGAGACAAGTTTTCTCCCATAGCAGAAAAAATCACCTTTCCTACCCCTGCCATGTGAGAGTCTTCACCACACACAGCCAAATATCCTTCCCCTCTTGGCCTGACAAAGGAGAGGAACTTGCACACAAGGAGGACTTGTAATCACTGGTAGATAAGAACTGGTAAATTTTTGTTAATCATGTCTCTGGCCTGGACAAGCCTCTTTACAAGTTACAATTCCTAAGTTAATAATTACTGAAAAACTACAATGCCCTTCCCAACTCTATGATTCAATCAATGGTCATGCTGATAAGAAATATCACTAGTTTAGAAAAGATTGCTTACATTACTGATGTAAGAGAGTTTAGTAGTTATGAGCACTGGCTCTGGAAGAAAATGACCAGGTGATAAACTCCCATTCAGCCATGCACATGCTATGTGACTCTGGAAAATAACTTTTCCTTTCTCAGCCCAAGATTCTACCTCTGTGTAACTAGGGAATAGTATCTATATCAGAGACCTGTGTTGAAGAGTAAAATATGTAAGATAGATAGGCAAAGTATTTAGCAAGTTGTCTGACATATTAAGCCTTGAATAAATGATAAGAGGTCTTCATATTATAAGACGAGTTGTGAAAATATTACTAAAGACACTTTGTTATTGTTTTCCTAGTTGATGGTGATGATGATGTTCAGGTTTTTTTGGTGGTTGTTGTTGTTCCCTTCAGTCCATTACTGGAATAAAACTATATCTTAAGATAGGAAAAAATGGTAAAATCATATATAGTGCTTACTGTGAGTCAGGAAGGGGTTACAGTGATGTCACAGCCCAAAGACCCAAACCCTGAAAAAAAAAAAAAAAGCATCAGTATCTTTCTCAAAAGTTGGAAGTCATTTAAATAAGACTCCATCTGAATATGAACATTTGTCTCATGGAGCTACAGAAAGTTCATTTACATATCACTCTATGTAGAGCATGATAACTCAAAAAGGTATACAATATTAGCTACTTTTTTGTTGCCTTTCATTTTTAAAAGTGTCCAGTTTGTACAGTAATTGCATGGTCACATAAATTATGGTCTTTTTTTACACATAAGTTGTTTCATGTTGGAATATGTTGTGAAATAGCTAAATGAAGCTGAAGTAAACCTTCAGCACCAAGGAAAGGCCACGATTCTATCTCAGCAACAAATTTGGTTCTGAGTTTCCTAGTGGCCAAGGCAAAAATAGTACATGATCTGTTATGTGATCCTCATTTCTAGAAAGGAAAGAGATATTGAGTGTTTGATAAAAGTAATTTTGTACATGGAAACTCCTGTAGGAGACAGAGAATAATTAAGTGGATAACG
Source organism: Eubalaena glacialis (assembly GCF_028564815.1). Classification (NCBI taxonomy): domain Eukaryota; kingdom Metazoa; phylum Chordata; class Mammalia; order Artiodactyla; family Balaenidae; genus Eubalaena; species Eubalaena glacialis. The sequence goes on along the minus strand of NC_083720.1, from coordinate 39,865,132 downwards.
AAAAATGTGGTAGGTCTGAAGCATTATTGGTGAATTTGGGTATTCTGTTCAACTCTGCTGCTGATTTTTGGCATATATGAAAATGTTTGGTAAACTGAAGGGACAGACTATGGAAATCTGCATCTATAACGTTCCCTGGGGTTCAGACATATATAAAAATATCAAGGAAGTTGTTCCATGGCCTTATAAAAGTCAATATGCAACACTGTGAGTGAAATAAAGATTCATCCTAAGAAAAAATGGAATGGTAAATTTAACTCAGAAAGGAAAAATAAATAAGTAAATAGCCTTCATTTAGAGATAACCATGGATTTCTCAGGGCCACATGTTGGCTATCTATTCCTAGATCTGAATCTACACAGGTTTCTGTAATGTGATGCCTGGATACTTGTAAGAGAGATGTTGTAGGTAAAATCTAAAAACCCAACTTATACATCTATCCATGGAATACAATTCAGCAATTTAAACAAATGAACTAGATTTAAGTGGACCAACACAGACGTTTTAAAAAAAATCATGTTGAATGAAATCTAAGCTAATTACAGAAAGTTGAATATTGTATGATAATATTTGTAAAAAAAATTTTAAAACTTCAGCATATGGTTTATGTATTCAAGGTACAAATATTTGGTTGGTAAGTTATACGTCAAATTCATCCTAATAGTTGTCTCTTGGGAAGGAGTGGGTGATCTGGAATGGGACTAAGCAGTGAGCTTCAACTTGACAGTGATATTATTGTATTAATGACAATTTGTGAAACAAATATTATAAAATGTTAATACTTGTTAATTGCAAATGGCAGGTATACAGATGGTTGTTAAATTGTTCTCTTTTTGCTTCTGTATCTTTCAATTTTCACTTTTTCAAAGAATAAAAGCATACCTGTTTGACAAGTAAGTTCCTATTGAGAGCCAAGCACAGCTGCTCTGATACCCTTGTTACACCATAAACCCCAGATCATGGAGGCCTTCCTCCACCTGCCGTGGGCGCCACAGACTTGGCATCCTCAGGTCTGAAGCAGTCCCAGAGGGGACCTCGGTGCCTGGAAGAGTGAGGGGAACACCGTGGAAATGAGGGTTTTCTGAGCCTTTGTCTGACTCTCCACTGAGGAGCCCAGAAATAATTCAGGACAATTTGAAGCAGTCTGGGTTCCTGTGGTCACTGCTCAAGATCAAGAACTTTTCTGGAAGTTTCCTTTTGTAGAATAACAGGTAAGGATTGGTCCAACGCACGGGTTGGACACTTGGCAAGTACTTTAGTAAACTCTTTGAAGTAGTAATTGTTAATGACACCCAGATTTCCCTCATTCTGAACCCATACTACTTGTTAGGGAAGATATATGTATTGAGAAACTAAAATCATTAGTGTGTCATTCACTTTTTTGAGGAAAACTGGGTTGTGGGATGGGGATTCCCATTTTGAACACGAAGGTGTGCATCTGCCAATAATACGGGTGCGTATAATATGGGAACATGGCATCTTCACCCTGGAAAGTACCACTGTCCCCATGCTCATGCTTCCTAACCTGTGTAACTCATAGTCTTTCTTCAAAGCGTATGGGATCACCTCCAGGAAGCCTCACCCTCTCCTACCCAGTCCCCAGGTTTGGTTGGAGGATTCATCAAAACACCTTGAGAATATCTCCTTCTTAAGATTTCTCAGATGACCCTTTTTATTATATTGGCAGTTAATATGTGAAGATGAAGAAGTTTTAACTTTCTGAATACTAATGGATTTTTCCCCAAAGTTATTTTACAGTCATATATACACAGCTTGATTTTATTGCATTATTTTCTAACTTTATATAGAATTAAAGGAAACTGCATCCCATAATCTCTTGAGTAGATGTGGCTACAGAAAGCCTGTCCTGCTGACACTCTTGTCTAAGGGAACAACCCATGGCCTCTGTTGTCCAGTGGCTGTGACTAATCACCAAGGGTGGGCACTTGGCAAAAAGTCAGCCTATTCTCAGGTTGACCTCTGGTCTATGACCAGAACTGACACTAAAGAATAGCATTTCTTTATGGTTCAATATATACCATGTACTATACTATGCATTTACCATACATTATTGGATTTAGTCCTCACAACAATCCAATGGATGTAAGAACCATAATTTTCTCCATATGACTATGGGAAAATTGAGATTCTGAGAGTTTAACAACTTGCTTAAGGTCACAGAGTTAATAAAAGTTGGAGTTAGATTTTTATCTCAGGTCTGTGGGACTCCAAAGTTAAATTTGTATGGCCTGGTGTGAAAAAGATGTCTTGACATCAAATTCTTCTCTTACAAATGTGGAACTGAACAACATGGTGAGACCATAGCTATTATGATGGAGTCGGAAGCTGAGAGGATGCCTGGAGGTAAATCCATGTCCAACAAGGCCATGGAAAATCAGAAGCAAGTAGCAAATCTGAGCAAGCAAAGAAAAGTTAATACTAAAGAGGTAAGAACTGAGAAGATGTGCAGGAAGGGGAGCAAAGCTGGTAACAAATGAATGTTAAGGAGATGCATGAGTTTCTCCCTTTAAGGATCCTGGGGCCATTTTGGATGAGAACGTCTCCTGCCTGACTTCATCTAAAATTTCTGTGGTTCTTACTATCCACATATATGTATCATTCTGAAGAAAAGCACCTTCAAATAGAACCAAAAGAGCATAGAGGAAACTCATATCATTGTCTCTAATGCCTTCGTGTCCATGAGGCAGTGTTCACTACCACCAAGTTACAATCAATGAAACGAGGCTCAAAAAGATCAAGTCACTTGCCCAAGGTCATAATTCAAATCTAAGCATGACTGACTTTCAAACCTGTTTTGGTGGCTCCCAAAATGCCTTCTAAGGATGATCTAAAGAATAGGATGTTGGGGAATCCCTGGTTGAGATAAATGCTGTGAGAGGAAAGACCAGGACATTTTTGCCCTGTCCTCATAAATCAGGCTGGAAACTAATTATGATAGACTCTGGGTTACTATGGTCAATGGGAATTGGGTCCATTCAAGGGTGAGTAGGGCATGTGTATGCAGGTGGTTCATGCATGTGTAAGCACACTATCGTGTGTGTCTCTACAGAAACACAAATACATGGATGGGCCTGGATGTTTCTGTGGGTGAATTGTGTAGGAATATATGTGTGCACAGATATGAGAAATGTGAGGTGTTTTTTTTTTTTCATTTTATCTATAGAAGAAACTTTGTGTTTAATACAAACAAAATCTATTGAAAATGTCAAAATTTTCTGTCAGTTAGAGATCTGGTCTAAACCCATCTCCCTAAGGTTTTGTAGAATACATCAACTGTGCATTTGCTGAGATCTCAGCCTAGATTAGACGCAGGAATTGTTTATTTCACTGACCTTGAGCATTCTAGGGCTTTTTATCTTCTTGCTGAGATGTTCAACTGCAAAGAATTAGAACTATTTCCAGGGACCCTTTATGAACATCTAACAAAATGAAATAAAGTAACATCACCATCAGGATTTTGTGTCTAACAAAGTACTTTCAACTTCTACAATATTATTTGATCCACATAACAAATCTATGAAGGAGACATTTTAAAGTTGAAGAAACTGAGACTTAGGAACATTAGGCTTTGCAGCCAATGGGACATCTTGAAAGATATGGGGTAGAAATAGAATTTTAAATCAGACCTTCTTTCTCGCAGGCCTACGTTCTTAAAAATGGGCTCCCAAAATGTTCTCATATTTTACTTATTCCCTTTCCAGTAAAGAAAACTCTCTTCATTATTTTAAATTAGTTTCTGCACAAGACTTTTCTGTGTCTTTTGGTGATGTACAACTTTCTGTCCTTTATGTGAGAAAGTTTCTCTTGTCTCTTTATTTTGTCATTGTGGCCTAAAGACATGCCTTCAGCCTGCGTATAAACTGAAGGCTCGCTGAGAGCTTTGCCTGGTTTCTGGATGCAGAGCAGTGCCTCTCAGACTTGAGCAATGTATACATTCCATCTGCAAGGAAAACATTTCCATGGACCCCCTAGTGCTGTCTGCATAATTTTATTACAATATAACTTATATAGACATACATATAAACTCATTATAATCACCTTATGCTTATAGCTTTTACCCTGGTATAAAACCTGAAAATATTCACCAAGTTATCACAAACAAAACTATAGAACCATTATATTCCAAGGGATCAACATCAGATTTACATGTCAGTTGATATAATCTTGCTGAAACCAAAAGTGCTGTTTGAAATGTGAGTATTGTAATGGCTGCTTGGGCAAAGTCTGTGTGCGTGTGTGTGTTCTATTTTTATCAATTTTGTGTAATTTAATAATTCAGTTCTTCCAACTTATGTCTCTATTCAATTTATTATTATGACTTGTGATGTCATTTAGTTGCTATTTGAAATACATGCATCATTTTCATGTTAAATTCTGCTTTGCATCTTTTTCCACAATGAAGGTAATGCTAACTGTTGACAATACAATAAAAAATAAATAAACATGAGGAAAAAAATTTTGCCTAGAGTATGCAATTATGAGGTGGTCCTCCAAGCAATCTAAAATAGACTAAAATTAATTTTGAAAAGTATCTTCAAACTGATCACAAAAATTTTTTTTAACACTGATAAGGATCTTTGGAGAGAACTCAAGAGCAACCGTTGGAGAAAAACAGCTCAAGCAAAATGAATATTGAAGAGTGTGGATTCCTACAGCCTAAGATAAGTTAGCCAAATGAGATAGAGACTGCAGAAGGTACTTTCCAATAAATTATCATCTGTGATGTCCAAACAGTCTTGTGACATTGCTGTTTTATCGCCATTCGTCTATCAGTTCCTGCGAAGTATGATAATGTGTCTAACAGAAGAAGCCAACAGATATCAGATCCAGGACTAGAGCCTAGTTTTCTGGCTCTCAGAGCATAGTGCAGAGTAAAAGAGCATCAGAGGTCAGGAGTAGCAGCTTAACAGACATGGAGTACGAACTAGCAGAGAAGGATTTCCTGTAACTCTTAGACCCCAAGTAAGTCTAGAGACCATAGACTTATAAGGACTCCTTCAAAAAGAGCTAGTGCTTCATCCTCCCAAGGCCCCATCATCCTCAAAGGCCAGTGAGGTCAGGGAAGGGGCTTCATAGTAGGCAGTTAAACCATTTGTGCTATAGACTCAGAGGAAAGACAGAATGGTAAAGCAGGAAGACCCAGAGGAATAAATACAACCTGGATGGGACTCCTGGAAGTAGGGGGTGGAAAGTAGGCAACTCAGATTCATCTTGAGAAGAATATAAGCTTGAAAGTGCTTGACTTGAGTCCCATTCTCAATCTGCCCAGCTCTCCAGAGTAGAAATCCGGAAGAAGGGGGGTCAACTTCCAGAATGGTAGGGGAAGGGCCTCTGAAAATCCACTCCTCTACAAAGTAATGAGAACACTGGCAAAAATTGTCAAAAGCTACTTTTTCAGAACTTGGGCTTTTAACCATCAAAGGAGTGTTTATTCAGGAAAAATGGTTGAATCAAATAAGAACAGAGAGCCTCTGGCATTTTAAATCACCCTAACACCATCACCTTCTTCCAGCTCTTGAAAGCCAACAGCCTTGTAACTATGCTAGCTAGCTATGCCAGGAACTTGTAAGTCACAGGAGCAGGAAAAACAGGTTTAGACCATCCTAAAAGCCCTTCCCTGGATAATTGCATTATTTGATCTGTCTGAAAGCTCACTGAAAATCTCCATTCTCAGAACTCATCGTTTATTGACCTGACTCAAAGCCACAATCATTTGACATCACAGCTGTCCCGGTGGCATTACCAGTTGGTGTTAATAAGAGTTGGTGTTCAAAATATGTAAAACTCAGTCGTCTAAGACAGCGCACATTTATTATCTTAAGGTTCGAGATGTTGACACTCTGACAACAGTCTCCCTAGGTTAAAATCAAGGTGTCGGTGGAGATGTATTCCTTCTGGAGGCTCTAAAGGAGAATCCATTTCCTTTTCTCATGCTTCTAGAGGTGGCCTCCATTGTTTGGATTGTGGTTTCTTTCCTCCATCTTCAAATGCAGCAAACCTGCATCATTTTGACCATCCTTTTATAGTCACATCTCCCTCAGAAACTCTGCCTCTGCCTCCCCCTTCCACTTTTTAGGATCCTTGCAATGACATTGGTCCCTCTCTATTAATCAGGATAATCTCCTTATGTTAAACTCAGCAGATTAGCAAACTTAATTCCATCCGCAAACTTAAATTCCCTTTGCCATGGAACATAACTTATTCACAAGTTCCAAGAATTAGAATATGTACATTTTGTAGGGCAATTTTTCTTACTATCACACCTTATGACCCAGCAGTTCCACTCCTATGTATATCCAGGATAATTGAAAGTATATGTCTGTAAAAAGCATGTGTACAGAAATGTTCGTAGCAGGATTATGTATAATAGCCAAACAGTAGAAATTCCTCAAATGTCCATTAACTGATGTATGATATATCCATACAGTAGAATATTATTTGGGCATAAAATACATGGTACAACCTGGATGAACCTTGAAAACATTATTCTAATTTTAAAAAGCCAGATGCAAAAGACCACTTATTGTATAACTCCATTTATATAAAATGTCCAGAAGAAGCAAATTGATAGAGATGGAAAATAGCTTGGTTGTTGCCAGGGAATGAGGGGAGGGAGGAATAGAGAGTGACTGCTAGGGGGTATGGAGTTTCTTTGGGGAGATAATGAAAATATTATGGAATTAGTGGTGATCAATGCACAACTTTGTGAATATATTAAAAATCATTCATTGTACACTATAAAAAAGTAAACTTTGGTATATGGTTTCTATCTCAACAAAGATGTAACAAAAAATAAGATTTAAGAAGTACAGATACAGACTTGGAACCAAAGCCTAAGTCATCCATATAGAAAACGACTTTCTGTGTGGGTTTCAGAAGGGAGTTTTGTCAAAGCATTTCTCCCTCAGGAGACAATTAGAGAAACTCAGTGTGAATGGTCGTATAGACTCTCCCTCATCTCATCTTTCTACCTCTTTCTCCATCAAACCTTATTTTGCAGGAAGAGAGGTCAGGCAGTCTGCCCATAGCCACACAACTCACCAGCAGTGTCCGGGATTTGAATCCAGACTTGTCTGGCTCCAAAGCCTATGCTGTTTCCACTAAAGGAAGCAGCTTTCAAGCTGTGTAATCATCACCTCGTACAAGGAACCCAAACTGAAATAGCAACAACAGCAATAAGATAACAGTTTTGCCACTAAAGGAGCTCTTCTCCCAGCCACATGTCATTGGGGATATGACCATAATACACATTAATGATAATGAAAGTTAATCATATGCAACGTCATTCAGAGTGTAGCCTAAAGTCTTTTATTTGGGTCATGTTTCCATGATTATTATTCCAACTGAAGAGGGTTTCTGAGGGCTCTCGAAGACCAAGTCACCACTATACAGTGATCTTAATAACTTTTTCAGTATTTCCCTTTATTGTCAATTAATATTTATAAGTGTCTAGAAGGTTCACATTCTAGTATTCGAGAAATGCTTTATGAAGTAACTTGTGTAGAAAGCTCTAAATGAGTGTGCATGCATGCAGCTCTTACATCTGAGGTTAATTTCTGAATTTATTTGATTCACTATTCATTAACCCATTGGCAGAATGTTATATAGATTGGTGACCTGGGTCCTCCAACCCAAGATTGAGATATTAGTATTCATTTATTATGTGGGTAGGTCACCTAGGTGGAATGACTCTGTGTCATTAGGCTTCAGGAATGACAGGCAATAGTGAATAAAACACAGTCTTTTGAGAGAATCCAAAAAGGATAGTCTTTCCCACCAGAAGTAGAAATGATGTGCCTATTTTGGGAAAACAGATGTTATTAATACTTCTGGCATTCCTTCAAAGCTTTTGGAACATGGACATTCTAAAATGACTTCTACTTCAAAAGTTATCTTCCCCAGTGTGATAAATCATTGACAGTGCCCTGAGCTGAGTATTCTCAACAACCTGGGCCAAGTGAATCAGTCACCTTAATCCAATAGTCAGATTTTAGACCTCAAATGGACGTCTGAGATGATCTGCTCATAAAACATTAGGGATCATGGTGGTCATCCAAAGTCCAACATCCTGATTAAATAGTTGAGGTCCAGAAAGTTTTACACACATGTCTGAGACCCCATATCTATTTAAGGGCAGATCCAGTTTAGAATCTGCCTATAAACTTATTTCCCAAGCAACACTGAGCATCATCTGTGTTCTAGAAGCTGAGGATATTGGCTGGCTTCCAGGACCTTACAGTGAACTGGGGAGACAGCAGGTGAATCGATATTCATGGTGCAACACTACACAGGCTCTGAATTGGACTGCCTGGATTCAAATCTCAGAAAGTCCACTTGCTAGACATGGTACCTGAGTAACATCATCTGAAAAATGGGGATGAGCATTGCACCTACATTTTAAAATTGTTGTATGAATTGATTGATATAATATCTGTGAAATTCTTAGAGTAGTGCCCAGTATACGATAAGCAATTGATATATCTTACCTATCAACATCAAAATTGCCATCATCATCATTATACGTACCATGATAAAGTTAAATACAAGGTTTTAAATCAATATTCAGATAAGGGGTTCATAATCCAGCCTGTAAAGCAGAGCTATAGTTGGAAGAAAAGAACAAGGAAGATGTGTCATGCTGAATAATGTCCCCCCAAATATATCAGGTCCTAATCACTGGAACCTGTAAATGTTACTTTATTTGGATAAAGGGGCTTTGCAGATGTAATTAAGTTAGGATTTTTAGATGGAGAGATTATTCTCTATTATCCAGGTATGCCCTAAATATAATCACAAGTATCCTTATAAGAGAGAGGTAGAGGGGGAGATTTGACACAAAGATACACAGAAGAAAAGGCAATGTGAAGATGGGACAGAGAAGGACAGTTGAAGATGCTGGCCTTAAAGATGGAAGCCATGTGATCACAAGCCAAGGGATGCTGACAGCCACCAGAAGCTGAAAGAGACAAGGAACAGATTCTTCTCTAGAGCTTCCAGGGGAGAATGAGGCTTTGCTAACACCTGGACTTGGGCTCAGTGATACTGATTTAAGATGTCAGGCCTCCAGAACCATAAATGTGTTGCTTTAAGCCATCAAGTTTGTGGTATTTGCTACAGCAGTCACAGGAAACTAATATAGAAGGCTTCCTGGAATAGGAGATTTTTGAGATGTATACCACAGGATGAGTAACAATTCGCTGGGCAATTAAGAGAGGAGAGGTTTAGTACATAAAAGGAAAATTTCTAAAGAGGCTCTGAGCTCATAATTCTGTAAGGCTGGAATGAAGATTATCACTAGAAGAGTTGCTGAAGATGAGGCTAGAGAAGAGGTAGAAGAAAGATTGTCAAACTCCTTGAGGGCTTATTTTGAGGTTTTTATTTTTTCAATTTTTTACATTTAATTTTCACTTTATATTGGGATATAGTTGATTTACAATGTTGTATTAGTTTCAGGTGTAGAGCAAAGTAATTCAGTTATACATATACATATATGTATATAGGTTATTACAGAATACTGAGTTTGAAGTTTATTCTAAACATATGGTGTTCGAGCATGCTCATTTAACAAAGGATGAGGAATTCACAAGCCCAAACCTTTATGAAGAAGTAAGAAGAGCCCAGTGTTTCTCCTTGAAAAGGGAACAAATAACCCCTGACATTATAATGGAACTTGGGGAAAGAGGGGAAACCTACTGCATATAAATATCTGCCTCATCCAAATGGGTATCACTGGGATGTTTCTTAGGACATTGGACTGTTTGACTCTCAGCAATAACAACAGCTATGGAAATAATGCAGTGTCCTAGAAAGAGCTGGTTTCAGAGCCAAGTTTGAGAACAACATCTTTCTTGATGCCAGGTTAAAAAGAAACAGCTTTTGGTGCCCAGGTAAAAGAGAAGGAAGCCCATCAGGCAAGCACAACCAAAACCTCTGATTAATTAGGAGAAATAGAGTTGATGTTTCCTCAAAAGGTCTATTTTAAACTTAAATAGAAATAAAATATGTGCTCTTTCTGGGTTCTTTTTATTTTATTTTTTTTAATTTCAGTTTGATTAAGAAAATAATATTTATAGCATTAGAAAAAGCCCATGAGATATATTTTATGCTGCTTATGTTTTTACTCTGCTATACTGTAATATTGGAACCCTCCATGCATGCATTTTTTTTTTAAATCCACTCCGAAACAGCATTGATTTTTTAGAGGTTGTATTTCTTTTAATTTGATAGGAACCAAGTTCGTTCTCACAATGACCTTTATTGGACTTGAGGATGTATTGTCAAAAGCAGGGGTGGATACATACATTTTCAATAAAAATCATGTGATGCAAAATCAATGGGCATTCATTTGTCATGCTGCTTTTTCCAATAGCTAGTTTGACTCAGAAGAATCTATGTGCTGGCCATGACTCTGCTGGAAGTGAAGCAAGGAAAGATCATCTGATGTCTGCCAAGCCCTGCATGAGTGTTTCATACACATTACCTCAAATTCTCCCAGCATTCCTATACTACGCTCATTTTATTATTTTATATTATAGGAATCCTAAGCTTAAAGAAAATTGCCAGTGTTCACACAGGTATTAATAGAGCTAGAATTCAAATTCAGGTATTATATTTAGACTCTTACTAGTTGAAAGGGAGTTATGGTCCTCAGTTTCTTATGTTGGGAGTTAATGAAAAGGACATATAGAAATCCAAAAAAGTGCCAGGAAATAGTCCCTTGAGGTCCTATCACTTCTAAGAGTACAATACACTTCTGAGCTCACGGCAAAAGAGATCAATGGTTCATCATCTTTTAGAACGTAGGAGCAGCACCAAGGTTTAACATTACTCGTTATTTTAAGATTTGTTAGAAAATATTTAAATACACAAAAGTAGAGTGAATTGTCTGATAAATCTATATATCTATTACCCAGATTCAATAGTTGTCAATTATTTTCCATAACTGATTAACCTGTTCTTTTAAAAGATGTGTTGCTGTAGTACAGGAAAGCAAATCAAGACTCCATTTCATTCCTACATTTTTTAGTATATATTGCTAGCAAACATGAACAAAATTTTACAAACTATAATGCCATTATAGAACCTAATGAAATTATTACTAGTTCCTTATTATGATCAAATACCCAGGGCATAATCAAATTTCTCTTTGTCTCCATAATGTCTTTTTACACTTTTTTTTGTAAAGCATATCCAAAAAGTACATCCACAAAACCAAAAATCAATATCCATTTGTTACATTTATCTATTAAGTCCCTCCTTTCTTTCCCTTTCTTATAGATTTGTGAAAAACAAGTCAATTGTCTCTTAGAATATTTATGTTCTGAATAATAAAACTACACTTTACATGGGATCGTTCTAATGTATACGTTTTTTCCACCCTAGGTAACACCTCTTTTAACTCAAGAAAATCCTTGTTTGGGCAATATGATTATCACCTATTCTTTACTCATCTCTTTGCTTATTGTGATATTCAACTGGTATTTTTAGCTTCCTTTTTTCTTATAAGTTAGTTGTGCCAAGTTCAGTGTTGCTAAACTGGACCAGTGGGTTCAAGTGTTAATTCCCAATTCCTTCATTGTGAAGTTCCCTCAACAACCTTTCATCCAATGGTTTCATTCTGAATCAATTATTTTAGCAGAGTTTTCAAATAGTGATTTTCTAATTTTATTATTTCCTCTACATATTATTTTTAAAAATTTTTTATTGGGGTATAGTTGTTTTACAACGTTGTGTTAGTTTCTACTGTACAGCAAAGTGGGGTTCCCCGTGCTATACAGCAGGTTCTCATTAGTTATCTATTTTATACATATTAGTGTATATACATCAATCCCAATCTCCCAATTCATCCCAACCCTCCTTTCCCCCCTTGGTGTCCATACGTTTGTTCTCTACTTCTGTGTCTCTATTTCTGCCTTGCAAACTGGTTCATCTGTACCATTTTTCTAGATTCCACATATATGCGTTAATATATGATATTTGTCATTCTGACTTACTTCACTCTGTATGACAGTCTCTGGGTCCATCCACATCTCTACAAATGACCTAATTTCAGTCCTTTTTATGGCTGAGTAATATTCCACTGTATATATGTACCACATCTTCTTTATCCATTCATCTGTTTATGGACATTTAGGTTGCTTCCATGACCTGGCTATTGTAAATAGTGCTGCAATGAACATTGGGGTGCATGTGTCTTTTTGAATTATGGTTTTCTCTGGGTATATGCCCAGTAGTGGGATTTTAGCTTGAGTTCATCTCTGAAGAACTTTTCATTGCCATGTAGGGCTATTTGATCACACTTAAACAAATAATCTCGTATATACATGAATTCATATTTTTTCTGATGTATCTCTGGTGGGTTGTGATGTCACCTTTATCATAACCAAATTTCCATATTACATATTATTTTGTTTAGCAATAAAAAGAGTGCTTGTGAGAAGATAGTCTTTATATTCTCTGAGAAGTCTATTTTATTCATTTATTCACTCATTCCCTTTAATCTGAAAATCTTTAATGTGTATGTGTGCTTATTAAGCTTGGCACCATTTTAGCAGCTGTAGAGATATCAACAAACAAAAATGACAAAAAGCCCTCATTTCAAGAAATTTATATTCTAGACTGGAAAGGTAGACATAAACAAAATCATAAATGATCCGTATATTGTACTAGCAGATGATAATAGCTATAGACAAAAATTGTTCAAAAAAAGAAAGAAACGTGCTGGGAATGTGATTTTACATACAGTGTTCATGGAGGTCCTCAACCTCAGAAGGTGACATTTAAGAAAGTATTTAAAGGAGGTAAGGAATCAGTCAATCCTCTGGTCAGAGAAAACAAAAATTACTAAGGCCCAGAGACCGAAACATGCTTGTCATGTTCAAGGAGAAGAGGAAAGCCAGTGTGGCTGAAGTGGAGTAACTAAGGTGAGGGTAAGCGTGGTGAGGTTAGAGCCTTAACATTGCCCCGATTGTGAAGGGCCTAATAGGCCACTTTAAGGAAGTTTTTTAAAGCAGAACTGTGACATGATCAGACTTATTTTGTAACAAGATCACTCTGGCTCTTGAGTTGGAAATAAATGGTAGGAGGGTGAAGATGGAAGCAGAAAGATCGTTAAGAGGCTATTACAATAGCCAAAGCAAGAGCTAATGGTGGCCCAGGCCTGGTTAATATGGTAAAAGTGGTGAGAAGGAGTCAAATTCTGGATATACTATCTTAAAGGCAGGACTTAGGATTTCCTGATGAACTGAGTAGAATATGTGACATGAGAGAAACAAAGGAGACAAGTAGGACACTGAGTGTTTTGTTTGTTCCTTTGTTTGTTTGTTTTGGGGCCTGAGCACCTGGAAAGATTGAGTTTCCATTATCTGAGCAGAATATCTAGAGTACCATTGGGGTTGGAGGAGATCAGGAGTTCAGTTTTAGACGTGTTAGGTTTGAGATATCCATTTTATCCACGTGAAGATGACCAATAAGCAGTTGGACATACAAACTTAAAGCTTCTGTTTCAAGAGGTCTGGACTAGAGATGTAAGGTTGAGAGTCTTCAGCACACAGGTGGGACTTGCTACCTGTGTTCAGACTGGCTGAAATCAACAAGTGAGTGTAGATAGGAAAGAGATGAGAATCAGTGACTGAGCCCTGGGTTGTTCCAATGTCAGGAATAGAGAAAGAACCAGCGAGGAAAATTGAGGAGGAGAGAACTGTGAGGTAGGGAGGGACATCAAAGAAGTGTAATATCTTGGAGTCTAACTGAAGAAAATATTTCAAGGAGGAGAGAGTGATTAACTCTACCAAATGCTGCTGTTAAGTCAAATGAGGATGGGCAACAGGATTGACTGAGCATCACAGTAGTCACTGGTGACCTTATAAAGGAGTTTTGGTGGAGTGCAAGAATGAACATCTGATTAGAGCTCATTAAAAAATTAACGGGAGGGGAGGGATTGGAAACAGTAAGTACATATATCATTTTTGAGAAATTTCCCTATGAAGAAGAAGCGAGGATTGTAATAGCTGAAGGAAGAAACGAAGTCAAGAGGGACTTTTTTTTTTAAGATGCAGAAACAATAGTGTTTTTTATCTTGATGATAATGTTCCAGAATAGAAGAAGAAATTGATGCAGAAGAAAGAAGGGTAATATCCTTGGACAGGCACAAAAAGATGGGCTCTACTGCACAAGGGGAAGCGTTAGCCATAGAGAGACACATGGGCAAGTCATCTCTACAAATTAGTAGGAGTAAAAATAGAGTTTATGAGTAGGGATGATAGTAGCTGGATATAAAAGTTGAGGCAGTTTGTTCAGATCTTCTGAGTGCTTCTATTTTCTCAGTAAAGTTAGAAATGCGATTATCAGCTAAATGTGAGGAAGAGGATAGAGATGCTGGAGGTATGAGGAGAGAGAAATTGGTATGAACAAATGCCAATTGTATACTTCACTACTCTTCACGTTATTATGCTCCAATAAACAGTATCCAATATGAAGTGTCTCTGTTGGGAAGTCTATTGCACAGTGAACTCATAAGTCATTACTATTGACAATATCAAGCATATTAATGGTCACTGGAGGCCTGAAAACTGTTCCACACCATAATCAGTTGTAACCAGAGTGGTGGAATTAAATGGCACAAAGTTTGGCAATAGCAGACAAAAATAATAATCTGTGGCCAAAGCCTCAGAGGATGCTGTAATCAGGACCAAAGCCGTGGACCATCCACCCACTTCTAACAGAATCTGTGCTCTTTCTCCTCCACTACACCGCCTCTCTCTTGTCAGTGTCTTGCTTATAGCTTCTGTTTCAAGACTTTTCATTGTAATGGAATGCAATTTGTGTAGTTCCAAATGATGTATTCAGCTTCAGTGAAAATTAGTCATTGATCCATGGCCTCTTGTCTGAGGTGTCAGAGAGACGTGGTATCTGGACAGATGGTTAAGTCCCGCTGACCTCTGAGTTCATGTCTACTGGCTAATTAGGATAAATGTTTATTGTACTATGAATCTCAGGTGGAGCCCATGTCCAGTTCAAGTGGTTCTCACTTAGCCTGCAGGTTGGAAGGTGGATTCCCAGGGTTTAGAGTGTGAACTCTCATAGATCCCAGATTATCCACTTTCCTTTTGTTCCATTTATTTTTGCCAAAGGGGAAAAGCAAACCTCACATTCTCAGTAATAAATAGCACCAACCTATGACCCTAGTTATGGAAATGCCATCAATAATAGTTTCAAGAAAGTGCATTTTGCCTGTTAATCTTCCAGGCATACACTAAAAACTTCCAAAGATATTTTCAGAGATAATACAACATACTGGGAATTTCAGAAGGAAACTATATAAAGGAGGGAATGGGGACCAGGGAGATGGGGTGGCCTAGTGCAAAGAGGATAAGAGCTGGACGAAGTGGGATGTGATTTCATGGAATAAGTATGTGACCTTAGGCTGTAGAGCTTTAGTCTTCTCATCCGCAAATAAGGGTAATTAACCTAAACACCTCCATGGGGACTTGTAAGGATCTGTTGAGATAATGCATGCAATGAAATCTTTGAAATTATTCAGCTTTCTATAAATGTTTGTTCTACAGCCCCTATCTAAATTATAATCCTTTGTCTGTGAAATCTCTTAGGAAGAAAGGAAGTATGGCAGGGACAGAGAGGGAGAGAGGAAGAAAACTGATAAATGTGTGTTGTTACAAACTACTAGATTTATGAAAATTTGTTACAGCAGCAACAGGAAACTTACGCAACAACCAAAGAAATCAAGACTATCAATCTATCCCAGGATTTCTGCAATGTCACACCTGGAGAAACAAATACATCCCATGCTTAGACTGACCAAGAAGCATGGCCAGATATCCCTCTGAGTAAAAGTCATACTTTGTCACAGAAAAACAAATTGTACTCAGATAAACCGACTGAGTCATGAGCTTGACAGAACGCAAAAAAATCTGGGGAAGAGATGCCACACCAGGATGATATGGGGGCGCTGGGGAGACAGGGCAGGGCTGCCCACCAACCATGTGGTAAAGCCACCTAAAACTGAAAAAGGAGAAAGCAGTTAGCCAGAATAAGAGGGAGAGAGAAAAGAAAATATAATATTTCAGGGAGTTTGCACTGATAGGACTTGGGGGCAGAAAACAGTGATAATAATGGCTAATCATTGGCCCTCATGTGCTTGGCTCTGGCTAAAACTTTCACGGGCGTTACAGCCTTAAATCTTCACCATCAAATCATCACACGTGCTGTACCATTAATTCCTCACAATTGCCCAGAGAAGTTAAGGGCTGATGAGGCCATGGGCTGACCTAGGAAGAAATGCGTGAAGTCAAACGTGCTTTAAGAACACCAACACAGGGCTTCCCTGGTGGCGCAGTGGTTGAGAGTCTGCCTGCCAATGCAGGGGATGCGGGTTCGAGCCCTGGTCTGGGAAGATCCCACATGCCGCGGAGCAACTGGGCCCGTGAGCCACAACTACTGAGCCTGCGCGTCTGGAGCCTGTGCTCCGCAACAAGAGAGGCCGCGATCGTGAGAAGCCCGCGCACCGCGATGAAGAGTGGCCCCCGCTTGCCGCAACTGGAGAAAGCCCTCGCACAGAAAAGAAGACCCAACACAGCCAAAAAAAATAAATTAAAAAAAAAAAAAAAAAAGAACACAAACACAATTAATTGTTCAATGGAGAAGTTAGTTTCCTTGAAGGAGCTGCAGTAGAGGACCCTCGGGTTTCCCGTGATGGGCGGAGAATGTCTCATCTCCTGGTGCCCGTTCACATCTTCATTACCACCTGGATGTCACCTCGTTTTCACGCTGTGCACACCTACCTGTTCTGCCCTGAGTTCCACTTCAGGCTTCTCTGCTGATACTGTGTGTAACCTTCAGAAAGCTAATTAACGCCATATCTCAATTTCCTTGATTGGCTTAAATAGCAGTTAATTGATCAGAGATTTCTGGAGATTAAAGAAAACTACCCATTAGTTACAAGGAAAAGGCTCTGTGATTAGTCTGATGACAGGAGGCTTTCTACATGTAAGGCACGACCCGACTCCCTGACAGCCTTCCTGTCACACGCTGAACCGGGCTGTGGCCTTGGCAGACTGTCCCAGTTCTGATTTGTGCTGACAACCCTAAGTGGGAAGCAGGTTGAACTGGGAGGTGTCCCTTGTGTGTCATTTAAAATACAAGGTCTCTATTTTCAAGATTCATTATTTCACCACTGGCTCAAGGGAAATCCATCTCTTCCTTCCTAGCTAATCCCTGTATCCTTTTTTTTTTTTTTAAAGAGTCCCTTGCTTGCATCTTTCCAGGACTTATTGTATTTGTAGGATGCTGAAGGACACATTGACTGCATTGCACCACGGGTTATTCTCCACCAAAAGTCTCCAGATCCCCTAATTCCAGAGGGTTATGGAATTAGTAAGGAAAGCTTCCAGAATGAGACACAAGGTATGTCAAAAAAAAAAAAAATTGGCAAAAATTTGTCAACCAGGCCTGGGTTAAGAAGCCAGTATCACAGAAAACCTAATAGCTTTCAGCTGAATAATCTGTCTCGCTTATATCTCCCTATTTATCTTGATGGAGGAGAATGAACATTGAATAAGAACCTAACTGCCACATGCCACGTCCTGGGCTACAAATTTTATGTGCTATATTTTATATTTAAGTTTACTTATTTCTCCCAACAATTCTCAGTAATCTCATGATATCAGTATCATTCTCTCTGTTTTGCGTTTGTCAGACTGCAGTTGGGAAAAGTTAAGTCACGCATAGTCACATTGCTGATAAGAAGCAGATTTTGAGAACATATCTGTCTCATGCAGAAATCTAGTCCTTCCCACAATATCAGATTGTCTCTAGAACACTAAGTCTGATATCAGAGTTGCCTGGGGTTTCAAAAAAGAGGGTACTTTCCCGGGCCAGGAACAAACAAAGAAAGCTAAATTATTCTTATGTAAGATTCCCAAGTAATTCTCAGAACAACCCTCAGATGACAATCTCCTACTTTTGCATAGGAGGAAGCTGAGGCTCAGAGAAGGTAGGTCATTTGCATACACAGGCGGTTAAGAGACGATGCTGGGTATTTACTCAACCCTGGTTTTTCCACTTTTTAGTTTTACAACATTCTTCATTCATTGTACAGCCAAGACACCTACCTAGGTTTAGCCTCATTCTTTCAGCCTTTAGGATTCAATCATCTAAGACACCAGCTATTCATTCCTTGCTTTTGTCAGAATTTCCTTGCATCCAGCTGCATTTCTGAGAAGTAAGGGTGAAGCGTGGAGTCCTGAGCCTGTGACATTGTCACTAAATCCAGGAAGTTCAATATCCAAACCTTATCCTAAATCAAGAATGGTTCATGAGGGGTTTTTTTTTTTCCCTTTTTTCTTACCACTCCACATAAAATCTTCCTGCAAGTCTTAATTGCTTTGCCTTCAAGATGCATCCTGACTCCACCACGTGCAACCAGGTCCACTCATGACCACCATGTTCCAAGTCTCCAGACTCTTCTTCTGGAAGTTCCTGCCTAATCTCCCTCTGGCTGTCAAAGTCACTGACCTGTCCAATACCTACCTTTTCTTTCTTCTTCTCTACTAACAGGAACCTAATTTTGTTTGAAGCAGTAACATGTCCATAGGAAAACAAAATCCCAAAGCCCCAATCCACAGCCTTCCTTGATGGTAAAGGTAGACATTTGATACTGTTTTGAGCAGTGAGATATAAACTGTGTTCTCTTGCCGATTCCTAAGAAAACCTTTTTCCTCCAGCCATAGAAGCTTCCATTCTCCCTTATTACCTCCTTCTTTCTGATTGGAGTATGGAATCAATGTCCAGGGGCAGAACAGCCATCTTGTAACCCTGATGATGAGAACTATGGGCTATAGATGGTGGATTAGAAACTAGACCAGTCTGGGTCTTTCATGACTTCACTGAGCAGCTGCATAAGCCCTCGGCTGCTTAGGAAATGCAAGTTTAATTTGCCTTCATGAAAGAAGAAGGGAGAATAAATACAAGATAATTTCATGGCCTCCTAACCCCAATGTGAACCCGTGGGCTCCGTCTCCAGGCTGCTCCTGATCTTTCCTTACTGACTATGCCCCCTGTAAAGTTCAAACTTCAGCATCAGATGTGGAGATAGATAGCCTTGTAGACACTCCTTAACCAGGTGTACAATGGCATATAAATTGCATACAAATCTCTCTCCCTCTCTCTACTTTTTATTTTGAAATAATTTCAAACTTACAGAAAGGTTGCAAGACATGTATAGAAAACATGTATATCCTTCTTCCAGATTCACCAATTTTATTACATTTGCATTATCATAATTGCTGTCTCTCTGTACACACACACACACACACACACACACACACACATGAGTGGGGTGGAGAGGGGAGAACAGTATCCCCAGTTCGTCCATTGCAAGGTTCCTCCCTATCAGCATCTGTGGATTCAACCAACCGGATCGTGTAGTACTATAGTATTTACTATTGAAAAAATCCAACTATAAGTGGACCCATGCAGATCAAACCCATGTTGTTAAAGGGTCAACCCTGACTGATAGTCATTATGAAGTTATAATTAATAATAATTATAGCTAAGATTTGTTGAGCCACCTCCTAAGCACTGGGCTCTGCTCTGAATGTTTTACAACCATCTATATCTCATCATAGCCCAGAGGGGCAGAAACTGTCATTTTCCCCATTTCACCACAAGGAAATGGAAACACAGAGAGGTTAAGTAATTTCCCAACTCACACAGCTAGCAAGTGGCAGGACTAACTTCAAACCCAGAAAGGTGAACCACACATTAACTGCCACCTGAAATCATCTCATGTCAAGTTAACTCATAGAACCCATCTTCCCACTGAGCACCATGTCTTGTAATCTTTTCTCCAAAGAAAAGTAGGTTTCATAGGTCTCATACAGCAGAATCTGTATGAGACAGATTACAAAATACAGGCAGTGAGCATACACTGAACACTCTCTGTGTTCTAAGAACTTTGATAATTTATGTGGCAGATACAAGATAATTACAACATATTTCCCTTTCTCAAGTGTTTACAGCCTAGTGGAGAAAGCTGACCTGGTCTCTGCTGAGCTGCTGTGTTTCCATCTCAGGCTAACCCGGGCTGGTACCATCTGGCCAGCTCCAGAATAATGGAGCCCTATCCCTATAACACTCTGCACACAAGGTCCCAAACGCCCTTGCCTTGAACCCTCTTTCATTCATGTCTCCTACTTTATGCTTGTGTTAACCTGGCTTCTTATAGTTTGCTTCAATCTTTATTTCTGGTTCCATGATTCTGATAGTAGGTTTGGCAAATCTGCTAAGGTCCTTGACAGTCTCCCTTGGGCCTAGTTCTGCCCATGATCTCCAGATTTGCCTGCTCCTGGTTGTCCTGTGTAACCAATTTGTGTGTTCAGTCTTTGATGCTTATCAGCCTGGGAAGGAAATCTGCCCCTCAGTGGCCACCAACCAGACAGCTTCAAACCCATCTACTCATGAAGAGTGCCAGGGAGCAAAGCAAGGAAGAGGTGGGTAGAGTAGGTAAAGTACTACACTCCGACTAACTTCAATGAGCCAGCCTCAAGCTTCCATATTTGAACATTCTTTCTTGAGCCAGTTACGAAGTGAGATTGTGGGCCAAGAACAAGAAGCTTATAACAGGGGAAACTATGGGTAAAAATCAAATAAAATCAAAGGGGCCAGGAGAGAGTGAAGAAGAGATAAGTAAATCAACATACTAGGTACACAGGTATGTTATATAGTGTATATACCATATATATAGTATAGTTACTATGTACTATAGTAGACTATAGTATATATAGTACAGTAAACTATATCTATATAGTTTATTATATAATATATATTACATATAATAAAAACAACAAATTAGATCCCTCCAACAAAAAAGCAAAGAAAGGAGAAAGTAATAAAGAAGAATTCAACACAGTGAATAGCAGAGTCTAACTTCTCTAACAGATTGTCTTAGTGTCTCTGGATATCTTTGAAGGGCCAGATGTACACCTCAAACTTAGAGGGAGTGTCCTCTTAAACAATCTATCATGTGTCCACCATACTGTTTGTTCAGCCTTTTCTAAAATTTATGGTAGTGGTTAGAAAGATGAGAACAGTGACTTCTATCCAGAAGTCAATGGGCAGGTGAAAGCTGAAAGGTCACTTTGAAGTCCAGACACAATGACAGGGTAGAGAGTTGAGCATCCCTTGTGAATTCATGAGAAGAGTATAGTAGAGATTTCCTAGTACTTGTTTTTCAGAAACCCTTTTTTCAAGTTTTTGAGGTTAAGTCCATCTCTTTGATCAGCATTCTGTTTCCTTGAGAAAGAATGCACATCGCAGAGAACAAAGGGTAGAGAAGGAGACAGTGTCATGCCCCAACAGTCAGGAGCACAGGGTCTACTCTCTTCTTTCACCCCTGATTCCCAGAGTGACCTTAGGCAAATCCCTTAAGTTATCTGTGCTTCCTATACCTTCCTTTGCAAAGTAGAGAAAACTTAGCCTATGTTATGAGCAGCATGAAGGAAAGGGAGATAAGGCTGTAAGGACTTCGGGTTTAGCAGGGAGAAAAATACTTCAGGGAAAAAATTACCATGCACACACACAAAATGTAATTTATGGTTAAGCCTGAGAAAGCTGGGTGAAGTTCCCCTTGATCTTGTACACAAAGGTACAAACCGGAAGACGCTTGACCCAATTCAGGATTTCTTTCATTTCTTGATTTAAGTTTTAGATAAAATGTGATTGAAATGTATTTTTACTCAGCCTTATATAATAACCCAATCACAAACTGAAATCTCTCCTTCCTTACTTGCAAGTTAAGAAATGTAGAGGTCAGACTGAATCTTTTGATCTGAGTTTCCCTAAGCCGATCAGACGACTTACCCATTGTCCCATCATCCTGTGTTGGTTCTCTCCATATGCATTTGCTCAACACCCATAAAATGGCAAACATGCTATGAGAGGGAGTCTAGCGTAGACTCTTCAAGTGGCTACTCAAAGAGCGGTCCATGGGCCAGCAGCATCAGTACCACCTGTGAGGTGGGTAGAAATGCAGACTCTCAGGCACCAGCTTAGACCTGCTGGATCAGAACGTGCATTTTCAACAAGATCCCAAGGTTTGTTTGACTCTAAGCCTATATTTAAGCCAGTGCTTAAGTCACTGGGAGGCTTGGAGTTAAGAAATCTAAGTTCAGTTTGCAATTTGGCCACTTTCTTGCTCTATGATCTTGAGAAGGTAATCAACTTTATAAGCCTAAATTTACTCATCTGAGAAAAGGAGACAATAATTACACCTGCCTCTTAAGTTTGTTTTGAGGATGAAATAGAGAGCTCTTTATTGCATGGTGCCTAGCATAGAGGTAACCCTCAATTAATATTAGTTGTTTTATCAGTTTTGTTGTTATTATTATTATTATTATTAGCATACGGCTCCTATTCTATGAGAAACTAATAGCCTAGAAGATGGAAAAACATGTGGACAAATCAGCATATCAATCTATTACGGGCACCATAAGACACTTTGTTCCAGATCTTTCTCCCAGAGATCCATGGCCTTTCACCTATGAAACATCATTTCTCCCATCCAGGTACCAGAATCCAAGCAGAGCCTAAGATTAAAACCACAGTCCCTACTTATCTCAAAGTATACACAGAAGCTATCTGTTGGATAAAAAAATGAATGAGTACAACCAGAGAATTTTCACTTTTCACAGTCTTTTGTGTTGTTTTGTTTGTTACCTCTTCTATATTGGAAAGCCTGTGATTCTGGCCCTGACAATACACCCTCACGGATCTTAAGCTCATGGATCTTCAAAGTGAGTATTTAAGATATAGATCCCAAGCCAGAACTGGATCCAGAAGTTTATAGGACTATCAATCAAGATGGAAACTCACCAGAAACAGAGGATCTGGACATGCTGAATTGAAGTACTGAGGATAGAGCAGGATAAGAAGAATATGCCCCCTACATTGTTTTCCTTCCTTCTTTTTACCTTTTTATGCTCTCTTACCCCTCTGCCAGATCCTTAAATTTTGGAGTGCCTAGGCTTCTGTTCCAAAATGGCTTATCTTCTCTAGCTATACTCTTTCTCAGGTAATTGTGTACAGTCTCCTGCCTTTAAATATATAGATACAGGAAGGTTTCCAAATTTGCATTTCTAGACCGGATAACTTCTCTGAGTCCTAGGCTCGTGTGCATGACTTCCTCCTCAGTATGTGCACTTAACAACACGCAACTTAGCTTGGCCCAGAACAGAACACTTGTTTCCCCACATCACCCCTGCCCCTACCAAAACCCACTCTCCCCTAAGCCTCTGGATCTCAGCAAATAGAACCAGCATCAACCCAATTTCTAAAGCCCCAAACTAGGAACAATTCTTGATTTTCTTCCTTTACCCTTAACCCAACCTGATCCACCAACAAGTTCTATGAGCTTTTTATCCAAAATGCATCCTAAATCCTGTCTTTTTTAATCATCTCTACCACAGAAACCTGAATCCAGATCAGCATTGTCCATCAGCCAGTTCCAGAGTCATCATCCTTCCTGTTATCCCCACCTCCATGCCTGTGCCCTGACGTCTTCTCTCCACACAGAAGCAGAGGACCTTTATAAACAGTCAGTGTAATCTCCCTGCATAAAGCCATGCCCCAAGTTCTTTACTATGTCCTTCAAGGCCCTTCATGATGTAGTCCCTGCTCCTTTCATGAACTTCATCTGTGGTCACATTCTTCTTCACCTCTAGGCTCCAGCCACACTGACCTTCTTGCTTTCCCAAGAACAGCACATCAAGTACATTCATTACAGGACCTTTGAATCTGCCATTCCTTCTATTTGTAATACTTTCCTTCAGACCTTCCCATGATGATCTTATCATTCTGTCCCACCACAAA
Source organism: Eubalaena glacialis (assembly GCF_028564815.1). Classification (NCBI taxonomy): domain Eukaryota; kingdom Metazoa; phylum Chordata; class Mammalia; order Artiodactyla; family Balaenidae; genus Eubalaena; species Eubalaena glacialis. Next base: position 39,841,228 of record NC_083720.1, on the reverse strand, counting down.
AGTCATGTCAGAGCCTCCCACCTCCAGCTATGGCAGCACCATCAGTTCCTATTTAACACACAGATCAATTTTCTCTTTTTCATAGCACTTATCAGGACCCAACATTATCCTCATAACATTTTTATTTACATATTCATTTTCTGTTTCTTCCTCTAGAATATAATTTCTTTAAGGGCAATGATTAGGTCTCTCTTGTTTGCACCAATACCTAGAACATTGTCTTGCACATGGTAGGTACTTACTATACACCTGTTGACCAATTGATCTCATTTTGAAGGTGCAGGCTCAGCCTACTCTATTTATGCTGTTTTATATCTTAAAGCAGCTGCCCTGTGTGGTCAGTTTAAAAAATAACACTCGATGATAATTAGGGAGCTCTGTGGCTTTTTTAAAACAGCTAATGTTTTTTACGAACCATTTGAAATATGAATACAAAGCTTCTTGTTTACATGTCTTAGTTGTCCTTTTCTTTAAACCATTGTATATAAAATTTGCACAAAAGATGTTGTATCCCAAAATAGATTTTTAAAAATATTGTTATGTATTCATCAAAAGAGAGAAACCATGTGTTTCATCTTGTTGCATGTTTAAGAATTATCTCTGCTTGGTGACACTGGTAAGGCCAGAGAATTGGAATGAAAATTGTTCTCAGAATAAAAGTGGTGAAGTGAAAAATAGTAAATCAAAAAAAAAAAAATCAAATCAAAAAAATATTAAATAAAAAGTGGTCTCGTTTTCTATTTCCCAGAGCCAGTGTAGAGTAACTAGCCTTTGAAACAATCTGTATCATACTAATCTGAGAATGGAGTGTAAGCTTCATGAAGCCAAGGGCACCTGTCTGTATTCACCATTATTTTACCCCTGGCTATATCTCAGGGCTTGGAAAATAGTCAGGGTCTAATAAACCTTTAATGAATGAATAAATAAAGTGGAACCTCATTATGAAGGATACTATTAGTGTTGTTAGCATGGAGTCATTCATTTCACAAGTGCTGTGTTAGTGGCTAGTGATAAAGAAAGCAATAACTGAGCATCACATCATGATGGACAGAGAACGTGAGGGACTTTGTAGACCTTGTCCCTTATGTGAGTTCTGCCTCTGGGTAACTTTGGACAAGTCCCATGACCCCTTGTAATGTAAGCCCCGACTTCAGCTTTGACTGCTGAGGCTTTTACTTGAGCATCTATTTCAAAGAAGGGTATCCAAAAAACACACTGCCAGTCACAGGACTAGATAAAGAGCTGGTCGCCCCTTCCGCACCACCAGGCCTCTTTGTTTTAGAGATCTCCACTGATTTAAATAACTGACATTTCGGGCCACTTGTTTATCTTTTTCCTTGCTTTAAATTGCCACTCTCATGCATTAAATTCACCAATAGGAGACTGGGATTAACATATACACACTACTACATATAAAATAGATAACCAACAAGGACCTACTGTATAGCACAGGAAACTATGTTCAATATTTTGTAATAACCTATAAAGGAAAAGAATCTGAAAAAGAATATACATATATATATATATGTATGTATAAAACTGAATCACTTTGCTGTACACCTGAAATTAACACAACATTGTAAATCAACTATACTTCATTTAAAAAACAAAAAGCAAACTTAGTAAAAAAAACAAACAACAAAAAAGAGTGAATCTATGAAACTCTAGCCCCTACCCTCGACCCCAAAGAAAGTAGAATCCCAGAGCAGTGTTCTTTCTCTAACTGCAACCCCGCTGTGTGGCCCCAGGTGTGCTGTGTAATTTCCAGGACCTGAAAGTAATAAACCTTATTTCTTTCAAAGTTTCCTGATGGTTATTTCTGAGGGTGTCTTGCAATCCTAACAAGAACCACAGCATTGGTTATCAGTAGGCTGAGATCGACACACAACACCCTTGGAGTCTCAGCCCCTTCATAGGAACAAGGGAAGCATAGGATTACTTACCAATAGTAGCTACAGCATACTTGGGATGAGCCATGAGTCTGACACTTCAGTGAGTTCTCTACATGTGTAGAGATTTAATTTAATCCTCACCACAGATGTACAAAGTATGTGTTATATCCTCATTATTAATATAGCCTTGGAGAGGTTATGATATTTGCCCACTGTCTCAAGTTCAAGGAGTGACCTAGATATTCCTGACTACAAAGCCCAGGCTTTGGGCTCTCCACCTCATGCCTCTCTACCCAGGCTGACCACATGCCCAAGTTAGCTAGGGACAGTCCCAGCCCTACTTGGTCACCATGTGTCCAGGGGCTTTTCACTTTGGGACTCAGTGGTCCCTCTGTTAGAGACAGTCATCACATGTGCTCTGTTCACCCTCTGACTTTTGCCATATCCTAGACAGAACAAGGGACCACATGGCCATGGAGAAACTCAGGGGGAGCATGACCACGTGCCTCTGGTGAAAGGAATCTGAGTGGTATGAATTCTTATGGAGAGTCAGGTGTCCTTGAACAAACTCAAATTCATTTGCCTAAACGAGAATACGAGTGTTAAACTGGTGACAGTGATGATAATAATAATAGTAAACACAACAACTGGAAGATTAAACATAATTTTCTAACCTAGATTATGTAACCAATTAAGTGTTTATTTATTTGAAAGCCCTTACTGAGGATTTACTCTTTGTCAGCGAAACTAAGGCACTTTATTACCATCCTTTTACCTAAAATTCCTAATCTCTGACCTTCTTTTCTCTCTCATCTCTCACATGGGAATAACAGTCCCAACCTGATAGATTGAAGTGGTTATCATTCAAAAAGAAAAATGCATTGAAAGTAGGAGTATGCCTCCTCCTACTTGGTCCTCTACCACCTTCCCTAGGTTAGCTTTTAAATCTACATATCAAAGATCTGTACCTAAGTTGACATTTATTTACTTGTTCATTTGTTGCCACCAGTAAAGTGAGCTTGGAGAGTGTGTTACTATCCTAGGGCTGCTAGAAAAAGTAACACAAACTGAGTGGCTTCAAATAACAGAAATGTATTATCTCCCAGTTCTGGTGGCCAGCCCCTAGCCCACTAAATGTTTGCCCCATCCCCGTTAGTCCAAGTACCAAGACAGAGTTATTTATAAAGGTCAGTGTGTTCATGTATTCTTTTATTCAACGAATATTGTACATACAAGAACCCACATACTCATTCAGCAGATGTCTATAGTACACATACTATACACGAGGTGTGACACAATCAGTGCAGATGAATCCAGCTGTTGCTTCCAAGATTCCCTTCTAGGCGGGTGCCTCGAGTGAGAGGAGGACGAAATCTACAGAATGCCAGGGGTCAGGCATCCAGCTAATGTCTCACAAACACAATTTCGTTTAAATCTCACAGCAGCCCTATGGGGTAGAGGTTCCAATTCACACTTTACAAGTGAGGAGCCTGACATGGGGGGAACGTAAGTGATTTGCCCAAGGTCAAAGTTAGCCTTGGTTTCCAGGCATGAAAGCCCATCTTCTTCCTACACAGCCCCCTATGTATCCATGAACATGTGTACACTTCCTCTTGGCCCCTTTCATCATTCAGAGATACAATATGCCCAAGAGTGATTTAATGACAATGATAACCACTTCCCAACTACAGAAGCCTTTGCAGTTTTTCCAGCTCTTTCACATTTATTATTGTGTGCTTGCTATGAACGGGTTCACTCCCGCCTCACTGCCTTTTATTTTCATAGGCATGGCAAGTACAGGATGTGATAAATACCCTGAACAAGGAAACGTTTAGCCTAAGCTATTATTGGCAGCATCTATGACGGATGACTTAATATAACCCCGAAAAGCCCAATGTGATGACTAATATGTAGTTAAAGGTAGTTGGAAATTTCCTTTGTAAAAAATTATATGGAAGTAACTCGGTTAACTTTGAAAGAGAGAAAAAGCCAAGAAAAATACCCACATAATGATTTACTCCTCCTTGCAGGGGTAGCAATAAAGATAAGATTTACAACCCCAAGAGCAGCTAGAGAGGGAATGAACACGTTTCACTCTGCATACCGAATGCTCAAAATGTATCTGCGTAGGCAGGGTAAATAGGAAAGCTCTGGGACTCCAGGAACCTCGTCAAATCCTCTCTTCAGCCGTCTCGTCCAACCTCTTTAACAGGGAAGGAAACTGAGGCATGTGTGAGAGTGTCTGATTTGGGGTCCACTGAGTCGGGATCTTCTCCTTGACAGGGAGAGAAATAAAGCTTGGTATCAGAGAAGGACATGAGCTCTGGGTTCCTGGCCTCAGCTTGCTGGCAGCATTCTGGGTGCCTTAGGACAAATCACCTAATCCCTCTGAGTGTCAGATTCTCTGGATGAAGAATCTGGATAATAATGCCAACTTCCTAGAATTATAAAAGGTAAAAGTGGCTTATTGCATATAAAATATTCAGTATAATGCCTGGTATGTAGTAGTTAAAACCAAAAATAGTCATTGTTTTCTTCCTCTGCATAGTTCCTGTCATTCCATGGAAGGCCACAACCAGTCCTTCCTAATTCTCTCTCCAACTCTACCCCACACCAAAGAAAATCATAAGATTGTCATTGACCCCACAGAATAAGCATGGAGCCATGCAATCAGTGTATCTATGTTTGTAAATATATATATATATATCTCCCAAAAGTGTTAAATGTTCACCTTCTCACTGTTATTGTTTGGCCACCACTGCTGGGTTTGTCTCCACTTTCATTAAGCACAGTTTAATTAGAATCCTGGCATAAGGAATTGTGCTTATGCGGGGACTGGAGAAAGTGACCAGAAACATCCGTTCGTGACATCGCTGGCGGATGGAAATCTTACCAGTCATAAGCACATCTGGGAAGATAAAACTGCTGTTCCTCTGCGATTCCTGTTAGCTCTACCAATGCTGATTCTGTGTTGTCAGGACTTTCCCCAAACTTATCCCGGAGCCTTTCTTCTTCCCCTCTTCCTTTCAGGACTATTCCCTTTGTTCTTAAGAATAAAATGCAAACTCCGTACCGTGGCCTTTAGGTGCCTGGCACCTGTCTCCAGCCTCCTCACGGGATCTGGCCCCATACACCTTTCTGTCCCTCTCTCACTCAGAACATTTGTCCACGCTCTCACCTCCTCCTAGAATGTCTTCCCCAGAACTGCTACTTTCACCCTTGCAGGTGTCTGCTCAGATGTCACCTCCTTAGAGGTGACACTTCCCTGAGTATCTCATTCTCAGTATGCCTCCCTCCTACTTGGTCCTCTACCACCTTCCCTAGGTTAGCTTTTAAATACTATATATCAAAGATCTGTACCTAAGTTGACATTTATTTACTTGTTCATTTGTTGCCGCCAGTAAAGTGAGCTTAGAGAGTGTCTTACTATCCTAGGGCTGCTAGAAAAAGTAACACAAACTGAGTGGCTTCAAATAACAGAAATGTATTATCTCCCAGTTCTGGTGGCCAGGAGTCTGAGGTCGAAGTGTCAGTAGTGCTGTTTCCTTCTGGAGGCTCTGAGGGAGACTCTTTACCTGGCTTCTCTCCAGCGTCTGGTGGTTCCAGGCAGTCCTTGGTGATCCTTGGCTTGTAGACGCGCCACCCCACTCTCTGCCTCACATGACTTTCTCCTCTGTGTCTGTGTGTCTGTGTCTCAAATCCCCCTCTCCTTTCTCTTGTAGGGACACCAGCCACTGAATTTACAGCCCACCCTAAATCCAGGATCTCATTCTGAGACTTTTAGCTAAATTACATCTGCAAAGATGTTATTTATAAATAACTTCATCTTCACGGTACCAGGAATTAGGACTTGGACATCCTCTTTTGAGGGAGGAGCATAATATAACCTACTACAGAGAGCAAACACCTTCTCTCTCTTGGGGACCACCTGAGTCCCTGAGCCCAGCATAATTAATGCCTTTCCCCCAACAGGCTTTCATTAAATATGTTTTGAGTGAATGAGCACCGTCACTTTAAGACATTCCCTCATCCCAAAGCCGTGGCAGGTGGCCCCTCCAGCTTGGAGAGCTGCAGCTTCTCGACTGTCCGAGCAGCTCACTGCTTCTCCCATCATGGAAGATCCATGAAGCTCGCCCCCTGGCTGGAGCAGTGCAGTAAGACCGCATGGCTGTCCGCAGACAAGCTGTGTTGAACAGTGCTGTGCGTGCTGCCCAGAGTCAGAGCAGGCTCTGTATCTGCTGGGCTCCATGGTGATAAATGTCAGCGCTCTTGCTGCCTGCTCAGATGACCTTCCTTCCCACAGGGACATTGGATGTGGTAGATTCCTGGTTACAAATTCCTGCTCCCATTCCACCCTGACATCACCTATTGGTTTTCCCTCTTCCCTTTATCTCAATCATCAAATTTGTCCCTATCCTAAAATCGCTTCCTTAGCAATAATCACCCATACTATAGCCCAATCTACTTCCTTGCATGATTATAGGCTTTCATAACATATTTCTCCTTCAAAAGACTTAATCCATCTGTCAATAGTTATTAGCATAGCTGCTTGTACAACATCTGGCTTCCTCAGTAATCTCTAAGCTTCATGAGGGCAGCCTCTGTCCATTCTACAAGGAGAGTGCAGCCCGCATGCCTGAGAGCTAGAAGATGCTGGACACGTGCAACTGACCACCTGAATGTGTGCACCACACTCTCATATGAGCCTCCACTTCTCTCATCCACTCTTCAACTTCCCAACTTCCTGCATCCTGGATTCAGCCCACCACTCACTGTAAACTGTTTTCATGATCCGTGTTACCGTACACAACAAACGCTGTTTCCCAACGTCCAATTCATTCCCATCAAGTCCAACTTATGGTACCCATCGCATAGCCACTGACTTCCTCCACATGTCCATCATTCCACTCTGGTGGGTGGGTTCCTACCTGTATCAGTCTGCTAGGGCTGCCATAACCCAGTACAACAGACGGGAGAATAAACAACAGAAATGCATTTTCTCACAGTTTCAGAGGCTAGATGTCTGAGATCAAAGTATTCACAGGGTTGATTTCTTCTACAGCCTTTCTCCTTGGCTTGTAGATGGCCGTCTTCTCCCTGCATCTTCATATGGTCTTCCCTCTGCCTGTGTCTCTCTCCTAATCTCTTCTTAAAAGGACACCAGTTGTATTGGATTAGGACCCACCCCAATGACCTCAGTTTAACTCAGTTACTTCTTTAAAGACACTGTCTCCAAATACAGTCACATTCTGGGGTACTGGGGGTTAGGACTTCAACATATGTATTCTGGGGGGATAAATTCAGCCCATAATACTACCCATCCTTCAGATTTCAATTCAAATATCACTTTGATGGAGAAGTTTTTATTGATATGCCAAATGAAGTCCTACTTCCCCACTACGGTCTATTACAGCATCCTACACTGTGTATTCATTCACAGCCCTTACCATGGCAGTAATATTCTACATGTGTGCGTGTAATTATTCAATTCATGTCTATCTCTCCATTAGACTGTAAACTCCATCAGGTCAATGGACGTGTCAAAGCTCTGCTTACCATTAATATCTCCAGTGCTCAGCATTCGACACTCTTAAACTTCCACTCTCTTAATTGTTTTCTTTTGATTTCTGTGACACCACCTTTCTATCTCTTCCTACACCTCAACCTTTCTATCTCCTTTCTATCCTCTCCTACACCTCAAACTCCTTCAGAATTCTTCACTCTCCTCTTGCTTTTGAACCACCTCTAAAATATGGTTTCCTTAAGTTTCTATCTTGGTCACTTTCTTTTCTTGTTCAATGAGCTATATCTAGGAAATTGTTAACCCTCTCTCAGCTTTAGTAAGTGTCATGTCCTGCTAATGACATCTAAATTTCTGTCTCTACTGTGGTCCTGCCTCCTTTATTCCATTTCTAAATTTTCTACTTCTTACAACTTATATCAAGCTTTACCATCTCAAAAACATGTTCAATGCAGAAATTATCTTTACCTTTAAATCTACTCCACCTCTATTACTTAGCTTAGTAGATGGCACCAACATACATACCCAGTTGCTCAAACAATAAAGTATATCACAGGAGCCCATTATAAATGTAAACTATAAATATATGAAATTATCCCTGAGTCCAGCTTTGCCCCCGCATTTCAAACCCAATTCTGTTGATTTCTTCTATGTATCTCTTGATTCACTTTTTTTCCTCTCCATTCCTTATGCCTTAAAGCAGACACACATTCTATCTGCACTGCCACAAGAACATTTAAATAATATAAATCCAAGTTACCCCTCTTCTTAAACCTTCCAAAGGTGCCCCATCCATGAGCTGAGACCCATCCATCTCTCTAGACTCATTTCCTACTAATCTTCTCTGTTTTTCTGCATATCCTCACCTACATTAAATTTTTCACTTATCTTTGAATGGGCAGAATCCTCCATGCCTTCGTGTGCACCTCTCAGATCCCACTTCAGAAATGTGTATGAAAGAAGAAGCTCTTAGTTGTCATCCTTCACTGGGAATGGTCTCAGTTACAGAAGATGGCTTTACACAAGGTCACACCTGCTTCCACAGGGCAGCCTACATCCATTGTTAATCATCACAAGGGTATAAAGTCCCAGCTCCCTTGCCCCAACTCAGGACATCTCTGATGAGCTATCTCCCTTTAGGGCTGGCTGAAGACTTTGTTGGGGCTGAATCACAGCTCAGTTTCTCTCTCTGTAGAGTCCTGCTTCCTATCTCTCCCTTCCACAACTGTAGATCCCAGGGCACTCCTGGAAAAAAAAAAAAATTCCTGCACACTAATCTCCATCTCCAAGTCTGCTCCCCAAGGAACCAGTCTGTGATACTGGCTACTTGTAGATACATGTCCTCTGCCTGGATAGTATTTCTGTTCTATCTTCACTTGCCAAACTCTATGCATTCTTCACATGCCAAGTCAAATGTCATCTAGATGCACATTTCAAATTTTCTCTATATCAACACATATTGCACTGCATTATAATTATTACTCAGACATTTTCCTTTCTTGCTAAGCTAACTTTATGTTCTGCAAGGATGCTGTAGTAATTAGCTACTTCTGTGCAAAAAAATGCTATAAGCTTAGTGGCTTGAAATAACACCTCTTTATTATCTGGCAAGTCTGTTGGTCAGAAATCCAGATGAGCTCAATTAGGTTCTCTGCTTAGTGTCTTGTAAGACTGAAATCAATATGTCAGCCAGCCTGGCTGTTCACTGGAGGCTTTGGGCAGAATCCATTTCCAACTATTCAAGTTGGCAGAATTCAGTTCCTTATGGTTATAGGACTGGGTTCCCTGTTTCCTTGCTGGCTGTCACCTCAGGGCCACTCTGCTTCTAGAAGCTGTCCCCTTGACTTCTCACATGGCTCTCTCCATCTTCAAAGCCAACAATGGTGCATCAACTCAACTTCTTCTTATGCCTTGAAACTCTGTGGCTTCTACCTCTATCTTCTTCTGCCACCAGCCAGAGAAAGTTCTTTGTTTTTAAGGACTCATGTGATTAGATCAGGCCCACCAAGATATTGTATTATCCCTTTTTTACGGTCAACTTTGCCTTATAACACAATCACGGGTGTGATATCTCACATTCACAGGTACTAAGGATTAGAGAGAGTGTGGATTCTGGTGGCCTTACCTAGAAATTCTGCCTACTGCAGATGGAAAGAAAATCTTATTGAGTATCCTTCTCAGCACCTAGCAGAGCTTCTGATATAAAAGATAATTGATGCTCGTATTAATTTTTAGGTTGAATGGACATCAGTTTCACTGATTATTATCCTTTTAAATGCTCTGTTTTAGTTGCATGCATAGTGAAAAAAATACCTCATAAAAAATTAAAATAACAATAAAGAAATGGATTGCAGTCCTTTCGTGATGAACATTGATCCATAGAAGAGATTAAAACTGGAAGAGTAACGTCACAAAATGGGAAGAAAGAAAAACCTCCTGAGAAATGAATGTGTAGTTTTGCAGTTTTGCATATTTTGCAGTTGAGTCCATCAACTTTCAAGCTCAATAATTAAATAGTAGTAATAAATCACCGAAGTTGCTTTACTGTTAATGCCTCAATTTGATTAATGACAGAAGGTTTCCTAAACTGGAATCTGCTTAAACTTCAAACAGGGATCTGGTTTGGAGCTGTAGGAAAGCAAGGATCACTAGACTGCCCCTAGAGTGTGCTGTGATGAATTCATGGTTTTGATTTGGAAATGAGGTTACTTTCATGCATGTATTTTTGTGTTTGTTTATGTACATCATCACAGTGTTTTCAGGGTTGCTGTCTCTCTACATATACATATGCCAAAACTCTAATACTTTTTTATGGCCTCCTTCCCTTCTGCTGATTGCAGCCTTCACTTTATTTTGTGTTTAGGCATACAAAGTGATGACAAAGGTGGACAATTGTTTCTGGCTGCAGCTCACCCAAATAAAACTGTTTCAATTGATTCAGAGCACTGATGCCAGCCAAGACCCTATACTTCTTGACACTGCATTTTCCCAGTAAATAATAAATCACTGTGTTTCCACCAGCAGCCTCTCTCCCTCTGCCTTTCTCTTTTCTTCCACCGTTAGTCATGCTGGTGTAGCTCACCACCTGTCACTTGGCAAATTTCTGCAAATACTTTTACCCAAGTAGAGGCGGATTTGGTTTCATTGAAGTTAGGAACACACCTGTGCTGACTTGCGTCTGCCACTCACCAGCTGTAGTTCTTTTAAAAGTATTTTTTTTTTTTTTGGCTGTTTGTATATATTACAATCTGCTATTTCTTGGTATGGATTTTTCAAACATTTCTATCATTAGAATTTTGAATTTCAGGTGATGTAAATATGCTTCAGGACAAAATACATAAGTAGTTAAATACATAGTGGGTAATCTTGAAAGGGGATTAATGTTACCTAATTAACTTGTATTTAATTCATATACCATAGCTCCTTTAATTCTCCCAACAAATCTAATGAAGGGAAATTATGCATCATCCTCATTAAATAGGTGAGAATGTAAGACTCGGGAGGAGCAACTTGCCTACATCATTCACCAACTACCTGCAAAATCCTGAACTCCAAATAAAGAGTGTCTGATTTAAAGTCCTTGTAATTTTACCTTTATATGTTGCATTTCCTACTTGATAACGCTGCTTTTTTTTACCTATCCATTCAACATTCGAAGAATCCCTACTACGTCCCAGAGAAGGTGCTAGTGACGAAGGTTTGTACAGGCAAACACACAGTCCTGTCCCACAGATGCTGGTAGGTTAGCAGAAAAAATGTTCATATAAATAATTATGATGCAGTTTTTATTAAAAGTTCTGTAACGGAAGTTAAGTCTCAATGTAGGTCTATCTAGAGCTGCTCTTCCAAAGCAGTAGTGACTACTCATGTATGGTTATTTAAATGATTAAAATGATTTTATATATAAAGTTAGGAGTTCAGTGCCTTACTTGCACTAGTCACATTTCAAGGGCTTGACAGTCATGCGTGGCTAGTGTCTACTGAACAGGGCAGTGCAGATAATAGAAAACTCCCCTCTTGTACCACATTCTATTAGACAGCGTTAGGCTAGAGGATCAGAAACTCTTCACCCAAAGTAGCTCTTGGCTGAGACATGAAGACTAAATAGGAGCTTTCAGGCAAACCAGCAGACGCAAGAGATTTCAGGCAGAGGAAACAGAATGTGCCAAGGTAAGGATCTGACATGAGAAGACATAGATCATCTAGTGAGATGCAAGTAAATCAGAATAATCCTAAATGTTTAAAAGATGCCCTGGAATAAGGAGCATAATATGGATTGACTGGAAAGCAGGGACCTCTTCACAGGTAATCTTCTATGTTATTATATGACATAGTATAATAGAGGATGGAATGTACGTTTCAGGATGAATGTTGTATATGTATGTTATACATGTATGTTCTGGGATGGAATGTGAATTTCCTCCTGTGGGTCAGTAGTTTTCAAATCTTTTCAGTTACAGGCCTTTTTACTTTTCAAATAAAATATGATTCAGAATCCCTTGACAGAAGGCAGATAAAAATAGAACTGCTCTTTTAAAAGTTGGGTGGAAGGCTTTCCTCTCAGGCATACCTGGACCCCTGAGACATCCTCACTGAGCCCTGGGGCTCTGCAGAGCTAGTGGACACATCAGAGATCCACTGGACAATTTTGAACATTAAGTGGATGATAGGATACTATGTATTGGGATTATCAATCTGTACAGTGTGGAGGACAGGTGGGTGGAGGTAAAATGGATGTCGGGATGGATGACTACAAAGGCATGGAAACAGATGAAGAAAAAGATGGTAAACAGTATTTTTAACTAGGGCAGAAAGAATGGTTTGAGGATCTGAAGGAATCTAGAACACAAGGAAGAGAAGAAACAGACCCACTCCCATTTTTCCACCTTGGGCAATTTGGTGGCTGGTGGTATCATTTTTCATGATGTGGAATTCTAGAGGGATATTTTACTTATTGGATGATTGGTTTAAATTCTCTAGTCCTCAAAAAATAGCAGGATGGGGAGCACAGTGGTTTACATTCAAGCCTTGAGTTCCCTCTGGCTTTGACAGAATGCTCTGTCATTCTGTCAAAGCCAGAGGGAATATCACAAAAATCCTTTTATTCACTTCGGTGAATAATATATGTCTTATTTCTTTATTCTTTCCTATAGCAAACATCAGTCAGAAGCATCTGAAACAAACAGACCCCAGAAACTAGAGTCAAAAGGAGCATTTTGTCAACTGATTAGATAGCAGTTAGTTTAATGCTAACGTTAATCAGGGTCTGATTGCTCCATTGTGAGGAACGAGAACTGTGTGCAGAGACTAATACGCAAGATCTGTTTCAGAGTGTTTCTGTGGAAACCCCCATGCAGTAATCAAGAAGAACACCAAATGCAGGTTATTGATCCGTTGTGTTATTGAGAAACAATATAATTGATATTTCAGATCCTAATTGTTGGTTCCAAAGTAAAAGAGACAGTTTGTACAGATCATTAGTAACAGTCTTTTTTGTTGTTTTTACCATTTAAACCAAAATATGGAGTTCAAATGTTACTCTGGTTCAAATAAACATTGATTTAATTGTCAAGCAATCTTTATTTGTAAGTGTTATAAATTTATTTATTTATTTATTTATTTATAGCTGTGTTGGGTCTTCGTTTCTGTGCTAGGGCTTTCTCTAGTTGCGGCGAGCCGGGGCCACTCTTCATTGCGGTGCGCGGGCCTCTCACTATCGCGGCCTCTCTTGTTGCGGAGCACAGGCTCCAGACGCGCAGGCTCAGTAGTTGTGGCTCACGGGCCCAGTTGCTCAGCGGCATGTGGGATCTTCCCAGACCAGGGCTCGAACCCGTGTCCCCTGCATCGGCAGGCAGACTCTCAACCACTGCACCACCAGGGAAGCCCTGTAAGTGTTTAAAGTGATCATCCTTTGGACAAATCTGAGCTTTGTAGTCAGTTTCCATGCCTGAGACTTGTGGAATGAGGTTATTCATTTAACCTGTCTGGACCTCAACATTCTCTTTTGCCAAGTGGCAGTTTTAATACCCACATCACAGGTTTATTGAAAGGATTCAGGGAGAAAGTCAATATCGGAGGGTCAGTGCAGCATACTGTTTAGGAGCAAAGACACTGAATCCAACTTCTGTGTTTCAAACACAGCTTTGCCACTTATTAGCTGTGCAAACTTGGACACATTAGTTAACCTCTCTGTTCCTCAATGTCCTCCTCTTTAAAGAGGGATAATAGTAATAGGCATCCATGACAGGATTAGAGTGGAATGAAATGAACATATGAAAAGTTCTTAGAAGAGGGCCAGACAGATTATAAGCATAATATAACCGTTAACTGTTTTTACTGCTATAATTTGAAAGTGTTCAGGCACAGAGTTAATTCTTAATAAATATTAACTGCACCACTTTCCCTTCTACAGTAATTCAGTAGCTGTAGGCCTTGCCTTTGCTTCCTATGGAGCAATGAGCTGTTAAGGAGGAAAATAGAAGGAAAGATTGTTGGTCTGCATGCCTTACCCATTTGTACACAAAACTTCAAAAATTCATCCTTTTGCCTAATTCCTAAATATGACTAGACAACACAGAAACACCTGAAATGTGAAGAAACCATGATAAAGACTGCGATGAATTGGTTGAAGAATAAAGACTCTAGGAGAAATAAATTCTTCTAACAGGAAACAGATTCTAATTAGTACCCTGACAAATCTAAGGACACATTGCTATCAAAAAATAAGAATCAGTTGCCATGAGAAGCAAACCATAAAACCACAAAGAAGAGTTTCTTTGGAGTTGAAAAATATATATGACAGATAAAATTAAAGGAAAAACATATACATGGGTTGAAGATTAAGTCAAATAACTGGCACAGAACCTAGAGCTAAAAAGATAGAGAAGAATTTGAGAGCAAAGATGGAAGACAGTCCAATGGGCCCAGCATTGGACTCAAAGGAATTCTAGAAAGGAGTAACAGTGATGATGGAGGGGGCGGGGGGGTGAGTGGGGAGGATATTGCCAAATAAATAATACAAGAAAAGTTTTCTGAACTGAAGGAAATGTGAATCCTCGAAAGGAAAGGGTCCAAATCACAAGATATAACTACATATACACTGAAATGTCTAACAATAGAAAATAAATAAAATTTAAATGGAAAATACTAAGTGCTGGGGCTGATGCAGATCAACAAGTGCTCTCATACACTGCTGGTGGGAAAACAGAAAGGTACATCCACTTTGGAAAACAAGTGGCAATATCATATAAAGTTAAACATGTAATTATGTTGTGACCCAAGAAATCTTACTTTCAGTTATTCACACAAGAGAGGTCAAAACAAAAGTCTGTAAATAAGTGTTCATGGTAGCTTTATTTATATGATATCAAAAAAAAGCAACCCAAGTGATCATCAGTTCATCAGTTGGTCATTGGATAAACAAATTATGGTACATCCAAACAATAGAATATTACAGAAACCAAAAGGGACAAACTACTGATATATTCAACAATGTGAATAAATCTGAAAAGTATTTTAATAAATTAGAGAAGTAAGACACAAAAGCCTACATACAGTTTGATTACATTTGTATGACATTCTCAAAAAGGCAAAACAATAGAGACAGAAATAAGGTTAGTGTTTTCTAGGCATGGGAGATGAAAGATTGGGGATTAAGAAGAGGCATGAAGTGCTGGAAATATCCTGTACCTTGATACAGTGGTAAATTTATAATGATATGTGTTTGTGAAAGCTTATCAAAATATTCTTCAAAAATGGATAAACTTGTCTGTGAATTCCCCTTTAATAAATCTGAATTCAATAAAAATAAAAAAGCCTAATGAGTAACAAGCAAGATAATTTTTAAGACCCACATTGGATATGTCATTAAGAAATTTCAGGAGTGATGTCAACAAGATGGTAGAGTAGGAAGTTTTGGAATCTTCTTGCCCCTACAAACACACCAATTCAGCAACAATTCATGGACAAATTATCTTTGTGAGAAATCCAGAAATTAGGTGAAAGACTCCTGTAACCCAGGAGAATGTGAAATCAGACTCACAGAAGACAGTAGGGAGATTCAGACCACCTTTTCACCAGAGGGCCTGCCCCTGGCACAGCATCAAATGATCAGATCTTTCTCCAGGATAGATAACATGTTAGGTCACAAAACAAGTCTTAAACCATTTAAGAAGATTGAAATCATACCAAGTATTTTTTTCTGACCACAATGGATTGAAAGTAAAAATTAATAGCAGGAGTAAAACTGAAAAATTCACAAATGTATGGGACTTAAACAACATACTCTTGAACAACCACTGAATCAAAGAAGAAATCAAAAAGGAAACAGAAAATGCTTTGAGAGCCAGGAAAATGAAAACACAACATACCAAAAACTTAGGGGATGCAGCAAAAACAGTATTAAAAGTTCACAGCAATAAATGCCTATATTAAAAAAGAAGCAAGACCTCAAATAAATTACCTAAATTTACATTGAAAAGAGCTAGAAAAGGAAGAACAAACTAAACCTAAAGTTAGCAAAAGGAAAGAAATAACAAATATTAGAGCAGAAATTAATAAAATAACAAATAGAAAAACAATAGAAAAAATCAACAAAACTAAGAGTTGGTTTTCAAAAAAGATAAGCAAAATTGACAAACCCTTAGCTTAACTAAGAAAAATGGGAGAAGACTCAAATAAATAAAATCAGAAATGAAAGAGACATTACAACTAATACTACAGAAATAAAATGGATCACAAGAAACTACTATGAACAATTATAAGCCAACCAATGGGATAACATGTAAGAAATGGATAAAGTCCTAGAAACATACAATCTATTAAAAAAAATTATGAAGAAATAGAAGGTCTGAACAGACTTATCACTAGTATGAAGATTGAATCAGTAATCAAAACCTGCCAGCAACAACAAAAATCCCAGGATCAGATGGCTTCACAGGAGAATTCTAGCAAACATTTAAAGAATTAAAGCCAATCCTTCTCAAATTCTTCCAAAAAACTGAAGGGAATGAAACATTTCTAAAATCATTTTATGAGCCCAGCAATACCCTGATACCATAGCCAAACAAAGATACAATTAGAAAAGAAAACTACAGGCCAATATCCCTGATGAATATAGATGCAAAAATTCTCAAAAAAATACTAGCAAACTGGATTCAACAGCACATTTAAAAAATCATACACCATGACCAAGTGAAATTTATCACTGGGATGCAAGGATGGTTCAACATAAAAAAGTTAATTAATGTGACACAATACATGAGACAAAACAATGGATAAAAACCACGTCATAGTGCCAATAGATGCAGAAAAAGTGTTTGACAAAATTCAATCTCCTTTTATAATAAACACCAACAAACTAGAAATACAAGGAAATTACTTCAACATAATAAAGGTCATATATGACAAACCCACAGGTAACATCATACTCAACAGCAAAAGACTGAAAGCTTTTCCTCTGAGAAGAGGAATGAAGCAAGGATGCCCACTCTCACCACTTCTATTCAACATTCTACTGTAAGTATTAGCGGAGTAATTAGACAAGAAGAAGAAATAAAAGGCACACAAATTAGAAAGAAAAAAGTAAAACTGTTCCCATTTGCAAATGTCCTGATCTTATATATAGAAAACTAAAAAGACTCCATTAAAAAACAAAAACAACAAAAACTTTAGAACTAATAAATAAATTTGCAGGATAAAAAATCAAAATGGAAAAAATCAGTTGTATTTCTATACACTAACAAAACAAATTATCTGAAAATAAAATTAGGGAGACAATCCAATTTACATTGGCACCAAAAAAGGATAAAATACTTATAAATAAACTTAGTTAAGGAGGTGAAAGAATTGTATACCAAAAACTGGAAAAAATTGATGAAAGAAATTAAACAAGACACAACAAATACAGAGATATTCTGTGTTCATGGATTTAAAGACTTAATATTGTTAAAATATCCATAGTACCCAAAGTGATTTACAGATTTAATGCAATGACTATCAAAATTACAATAGCATTTTTTACAGAAATAGAAAAAACAATTCTAGAATAGAATGGAAAATAATTCCTATGGTACCACAAAAGACCATGAATAACTAAACTGACCCTGAAAAAGAAGAACGAAGTTAAATGGATTACACTTCCTGATTTCAAAATGTATTACAAAACTACAATAATGTAAACAGCATGGTACTGGAATAAGGACAGACATATGGAACAATGGAACAGAATAGAAAGGCCAAAATAGATCCATGCATTAATTGTCAACTGATCTTTTATACAAGGGTGCCAAGAATACACAATGAGAAAAGGATAATCTCTTCAACAAATGATTTTGAAAAAATTGGATATCCACATGCAAAAGAATAAATTTGGCTCATCTTCTACAATACACAAAAATCAACTGAAGATAGATTAAAGACTTGAAAGAAAGAAACTGAAATTTTTCTAGATGAAAACATAGGGAAAATCTTCACAATATTTATATTAACAATGATTGCATTGATATGACACCAGAAGCACAAGCAACAGCAACAAAAATAAACAAGTGGGATTATATAGAATTAAAAACTGCATAATCAGGGAAACAATCAACTCAGTAAAAAGGAAACCTATGGAATGGATGGGAGAAAAATATTTGCAAACCATATGTCTTAAACTGCTCATTATGCTATAACAAAATACCATAGACTGGGTAGCTTATGAATAACAGAAATTTATTTCTCATAATTTTATAGGCTGGAAATCTGAGAACTGGGTGTCAGCATAGTCAGATGAGGGCTTCCCTTCCCTGTTGCAGGTTTTTCCTTGTATCTTCATGTAGCAGAAGGCATTAGGGAGCTCTGTGGGATCTCTTTTATAAGAGCACTAATTCCATTCATGTGGGGTCCTAAGTCCTCCCAAAAGTCCCACCTCCTAATACCATCACATTGGGAATTAGGGTTTCAACATATGAATTTTAAGGGATTACCAACAGTCAGACCACATGACACACATCTGATAATGAGTTAATCTCCAAAATATATAAGGAACTCCTACTGTAATTC
Organism: Eubalaena glacialis; assembly: GCF_028564815.1. NCBI lineage: Eukaryota > Metazoa > Chordata > Mammalia > Artiodactyla > Balaenidae > Eubalaena > Eubalaena glacialis. The sequence goes on along the minus strand of NC_083720.1, from coordinate 39,822,772 downwards.
AATAGTGAAAAACAAACACTTAACCTGATTTAAAATGGGCTAAGGACTTAAATGGACATTTATCCAGAGAAGTCATACAAAAAGCCAATAAGTAAATGAAAAAAAAAAATGTTCAACGTCACTAATCACCAGGGCAATACAAATAAAAGCCACCATGAGGTATCACCTCATACCTGTCAGAATGGCTATCATCAAAAAACAAAGACAGCAAGTATTGGTGAGAATGTGGAGAAATTGGAACCCTTTTAAACAGTTGATGGAAATGCAAAATTCTGCTACTTCTATGGAAAATAGTATGGAGGTTCTTCAAAAATTTAATAATAGAACTATCATATGATCCAGCAGTCACACTTTTGATATTTATCCAAAAGAATGGAAATCAGGATCTTTTTTTTCTTTTTAATTTTTATTTATTTATTTTTGGCTGTGTTGGGTCTTCGTTTCTGTGCGAGGGCTTTCTCTAGTTGTGGCAAGCGGGAGCCATTCTTCATCGCGGTGTGCGGGCCTCTCACTATCGCGGCCTCTCTTGTTGCGGAGCACAGGCTCCAGACGCGCAGGCTCAGTAGTTGTGGCTCACGGGCCTAGTTGCTCCGCGGCATGTGGGATCTTCCCACACCAGGGCTCGAACCCGTGTCCTCTGCATTAGCAGGCAGATTCTCAACCACTGCGCCACCAGGGAAGCCCTGGAAATCAGGATCTTGAAGAGATATTCGCACTCCTATGTTCATTGCAGCACTACTTACAATAGTCAATATCTAGAAACAACCTAAAGGCCCATTTATAGATAAATGGATAAGGAGACTGTGGTATATACATACAACAGAATATTATTTAGCCTTTAAAAAGGACATTTTGCAATATTGAATGACATGAATGAACCATGAAGACATTGTGCTACATTTAAAAGGCCAGGCACAGAAAAACAAATACTGCACAATTCCGCTTACAGAAGGTATCTAAAATATTCAAGTTCATAGATCAGAGAGTGGAGTGGTGGTTGTCCAGGGCTGGAGGGAGGGGTAAATGGAGAATTACTCATCAACAGGCATAACATATCAGTCAAACAAGATGAATAAGCTCTAGAAATACACTCTACAACATTGTAACTATAGTCAACAATAATGTATTATACACTTAAAATTTTGTTAATAGGCTAGATCTCACTTTGTGATCTTACTACGATAAAATAAAATTTAAAAAAAGAAATTTCGAAATACTAATGAGTAAACAAAGTATTAACAATCTTATATAGAGAAAAATAGGTTACCTACAAACAAATAAAGGACAGAATATCTTCAGACACATCAAGAACACAGGATGCCAGAAAACAATAGAGAGAGGATTTCGAAGTTTTAAGGGAGAAATATTTTTAATTATTAATAATTTAATAATTTATTAAATAATTTAATAATTTATTAAATAATTTATTTAATAATAATTAAATAATTTTCCAATCCAGAATTGTATATGCAGCCCAACTGTCAGGACAGATAAGAATTAATGAAGTGTATAATCTAAATACCCACTCTTAGGAAGTTACTTGAGAATGAAAATTAAAACTAAGAGAAAGACATGGCTTCAAAAAAAAAATAGTGAATGTAAATCAAGACAGCAGTAAAAGGAAGCTCAGAGAAGAGGGTGCTATGAAACCATTTTAGGGAATATACAGTGCAGATTCAATCAGGACATGGAAAGAAGGATGCAAAGGGAAAAAAGAAGCAGAGTAAGAAGAAAAATGCTTGAAAATGTAGAGTGGGAAGAGTGACATCACTAAGATGGTGACATAGTTTATTCCCACCTTTGATCCCCTGCACCTCACAAGAAGAACAACTAACAACTATTAATGGACAAGACACCACTGAGAAAATTCTAGAATTTGGTGGTGAGGCTGAGGCACTCGTTGCACCACAGAGACTGAGAAAGAATGGGCATAAGACAAGGGCATAATTTTCCAGAAAATTTTTAAAAAACAAAAGAAAATCTACTGGAAACTTTCAGAAAAACAAAATGGCATAAGGGCATCATAATCTTTACTTGAAGCAAACCTGTAATTTTGGAACAGAAAGTAGGCTTCAAGAGGAACATTCAAGTGGATTCTAAGCACCCCTCCCCACAAATTGCCATACACAACATGAGGAAACAAGGGAAGATTGAAGATGCATCAATTTAAAGAGTTTAATGCTGAAATCACGTAAAACAAATGCCAGAACTCACTCAAAAAACTAGCTGAGGTGGGAAATGAAACTTAGCAGAATTACATGTTTGTAAAACAAAAATCAAATTTGAGTAATTGCTGTAGAAAATTGATCTGATGTGTAGGAGTTAATGTTTTTTTTATTATCAAAACATAAACGAGGCATATAAAATAAATTAAATATGAAATTATGCAGAATTAAAACAAGGATTTGGTGGATGTGACATAAATTTTGGAAAGCATAAACATTACATGTTTCCCCACTTCCCCCATCATTCAAGTTAAATTGTTATACAGAAAGGGTGCCAAGTTTATCTGTGAGCCTTGTATATCATGTTCCCTGGGCCTCCCTACCTCAGCACACAGCACTGTGCCTCTTGGTGTAACAGAGTTTGAGAACTTGTCTTAACATGATCTTCACTTACTGACTTCAATCATTGCCAGCTGGCACTGATTCTGTGAGTACACATGTTCTTTTTTCAAAAATCTCTAGCTGAGTCTCAAGGTATCATATTGGCTCACCAGAATGAAGATTATTTTAAGACCAGAGGAAGGTTCTTTTTCTTTATTAAATTCTTTCAAAGAGATCTTTTCTATTGGAAAATAAAATTCTTACTGAATTAAGCAGCCTTGCTGGTCTATGTTACTGTTCACAGGTATCTAAATCACAGATATTATGTTCCTCAATCCACTTGAATTGTGTATATCCCAATAGTTATCTCAAGGAAGGAAAATGAAGGTGGGATTTACCTAAAATGCCATAGTTCACTTATTCAGCCATTCATCCTTCATGTGATGATTAGTTATTTAGTACCAGGCATGGTGCTGCATCATGGGGGTGCAATGGTGAGCAGGTTGTTACGTAATAAGATTTGTGTTTGGGAAAAAGAAACACTTAGTTGGCTGCAGGGTAAACAGGTTAAAGAGTAAAAAGAGCTGAGAGTAGAAGGAGATTGGATGCCTAATCGGCAGATAACCCACAAGACATGATGCTGAGGGAGGGAAAGAAGGATGTATTGAAGTCACCTCCTAAGTGTCAAACTTCTTACCCAAGTGATGTTCTAAGGAGAGCTTCCAACAACCATCCTGCTGGGGTACTGGAGGAAATCTTTTTTCAGGAAATCCCTGAAAAGCCTATCATTAGGATGGGGTATTGCCACAGGCACTTGGCTTATCTCAATAGTTTGCATGTTGCTAAATTCGTTCAACTTCAAGACTCACGAATTACACTCTCCTATTTTAAGCCTATTATGGAAGAAATTCAGACTACATGGGTGTTTGCTATAAGCCAAAATTTGCTCAATATAAGCCAGTAGTAATAACTTAACCTCAGGCCTAGTGACTCTTGAACATACTTAAACCTTGATGATTTAAGGGGGAAGGTGGTTAATAAACATTTTGGAGTTCTTTCCAGATGGAAAACAAACATTTTCTTTTTCTAATTTCCCTTAAACGTGTCATTATTTGGCAGAAATAGTCAAAATAAATGTACCATGCTTCAAAGGATCCAGCACATGAGACCAGATAGCAGCAAGATGAATCCTCTTGTCTCAGCAGGCGTATGCTCTGAACACAGATATTTGGGAAATGAAGGGTGGGCACTTGTGATAATGTATTGCATCATTTCTTTGACATCAAGATAAAAGCAAACAAGAGAAGCAAAATGTGCCACTCACCAGTCTATAAAAATGAAAACTGCCACACGGCTCTGATCTAGCACATGAATTCTGTCTTTGCCTGAAAGATGGAGTATTTTCATCAGAAGGCCAGCTATTCCTTGTTCTGGTATGCTTTCTTGTGAAGGAGGAATGGAATTAGGGAACAGGAAAGAAGGATTTTACATTTCATTTCATGTAGCTAATACTTCAGGTCACATTCACTGAGTTGTTCCACCCTTCAAAAAAGATAAAGAAAAATGAACACTTACCCAGCTTCCACTGTCACAAACTTTGGACAAATGTCTTTACTACTGCTCTCAGAAATCTTGTGAGGATGCAATTATTTTCCCCATTTTCAGATGAGGAAACCAGAGTTTGGCAAAGTTACATAACTTGCCCAGCATCACATAGTCAGGCTTTAGTACGGCCAGGACCAAAATCCAAATCTAATTCTAAAGCTCATGGGGTTGCCTAAATCTCACACCTTTTCAGCAGTAGGTACTGTATAAAATACAAAGCTGTATGGTTACAATAAATATAAAACAATACAAGAATACAAGAAGATAGCTCACGTTTGAATATTAAGCCATGTGATGTTTAGTGTAAAGCTACAAGATTTCAAAGATGAAAACCAAGGAATGTGTAGTGAAAGGAATATGATCTTTGGGATCAAAAAGACCCTACTTCTGTAATGGGGAAGAACAAATCTGACTCCATATTAGATCTGTCTCTTTTACTTTAACCTTTGTTTTCTATTGCTTTTGCTTTGAGTTAAGAATGTTGCCTATAGCCTGAAATATACAGGATAGCTTATTCTCAAGGCTCTGGCCTTTAAGGATATTACACTTTTCCATTCATACAGAGATAAAAAGTTGCAGAACAGAGAATAACATTTGTTCTATTGGAGGTTTACAGGAACATCCTGACCGGACCTACTGAACAAAAGATTCCTGCACCAAGAACTTTGCAACAATCAACAATGCCCCTCCTTTACCTTGCCTTTAAAAGTGCTTTGCTGAAAGCTTTCAGGGAGTTCAGGGTTTTGGGGGGGGCATGAGGCAGCCATCTCCTTGCATGACCCTGCAATAAACCTTTCTCTGCTCCAAATTCTGATGTTTTGGTATTGTTTGGCCTCATGGTGCATTGGGCACACGAACTTGTGTTTGGTAACAGTTTGAGTCTCAGCTCTCACCCTTACTTGCTCTGTGACCTTGAACAAATTGCATAACCTCATAGCTGCAGGTTGCTTATCTAAAAAAAATAAAATTTTCCCCATATCATAGAGTTTTTGTGAGAATTAAATGAGATGATATGACTAAATTACCTGACAGTATGCCTGGTCCACAATATCTGCCCCCAAAATGTCAACTTCATGTCACCTCAAGCTAGTGACACCCAGGAAGAAAAGTTGAAGAGAAATTCATTAACCAAGTTAATATCTGCATGGCAAGTTGGAAAATGTGCTTATGATAAAATTATGTGTAGACTCATGTATATGTATATGTACACACACATACACACACATTTAAATTTTATGTTTGCTAGAAAACAAGCTCATTTCAAAACTGTGCTATTGTTCTATCTATCAGAGACCTGTTTTCCCAGTGCTCTGCCAGAAAAAAATGTAAATTTCCTATTAGTGTCACAAGCATGATGGGTGATGCACACTTGTACATTTCCAGCCCAACTCCCAGAAAGAATGAGTGTAAATGCAGCAATTAGCAGACTCTTATTCCAGGCTTCAAAACCTTATCTGCAGTACTTATGATCACAGAATCGACACTCAAACACAGTTTTGCAAGGAAGGAGCTTATCTCTGATTAAATAAAAACTATTTTCCATTTTAAAAAGTGATAAACACCAATTATTAAAAAAAATAGAATATACTCCTCCCCCAGAAAAGTATCCTAGTGATCCCAAGAGATATTGTCTCTTCCTGTAATGGTTGTTATGCACAGTTTGTTTTCATTGTTATAATTTTATCATAGAGACCCTACCATTTTACCCAGGCTTTTCCTTCAATATCGCAAAGATTATTTTTAGCAGAGTGGTTAAATCTCTGAAAACAAACTGTGATATCCAGGATATCCCTCTAACCTGCTCTGTATCCTTGATCTGGGCACTAAAACTCTGTAAGCCTCAAAGTGTCACATACAAAGTGAGGATAATAACAGCCATCAACTTATTACAGGGCTGTGTGAGGGTAAAGTGAGATGATCTGATACCTACCAGTGTTCTTGGTCTTCCCCAATCAATAGAAATTGATCAGAGGCCAGACAAGAAATTTAGGCAAGGCTTTACTGGGACCCCTGCTGCAGCCCTAAAGAGCAAGAACAAGCAAGAGTTTCCCTTGCTCGCTCCCTGAGGGGATGGTGAGCTTGTTCCTTATATGGGGTGAGGGTAGGGGTGTGTCCTTGGGCCAGAAGGATGGCTTAGGCGGTTTGCCTGCCCCTTCGGTGGTGTTGAGTGCAGGGGGCATACGCAATACTCTGTTTTTGCCCCTGGCTCTTCAGAAGTGGCAGTTGGGGTTTTTTTTATCTTTTTGTATCTTGTTGTCCCTAATTTGCACCAAGTGCACATGCACACAGTTATTTTTAGTCCCTTATAATCTCTTTGTATTTTGTTGCTTGAGGAGACATTTGTCCAGTTACAAGCACTGCAGCAAAGGGGTCCAGGTCCCAGGTCCCAGCCTGTCTCAGATCCATGTAAAACTCTTAGGAGAATACTGCGTAGAAAGTAAGAACTCAATAAAATTATTATTGCTTACAACTAGGAGGACTTTTTTTTCTATTGCAAATGACACCAAAAAATCAACTGACTTCAGTAAATGGAATCACATTTACTTCCAAAATGGAAAGTCCAGATGTAGACCTGGCCAGAGAGTCAATCAATGGGGTGGCTCTTACTCAGAGACAAGTCCTGCCCATGGCGTGGCAGGTTGGCTACAGTGGAGCCGGCGCTGGTCCAATTCCCCACAACCCCAAGGTCAGCAGAGAGAGCCTCTTCCTGTTAGCACGTGCACAAGTCCTAGGAGTCCCTCTGACTGGACTATTCTGGGTCACTTGCTCATCCAAAACAATGACAATTGCTGGGAGAATTTCAAGCTTTGATTAACTAATTGTGGGAGGTCAATTAATAGTCCCCCAAATATGTTCACTGATCCCAGGAACCTATGAATATGATACCTTACATGGCAAAAGGGACTTTTCAGATGTGGTGAAATTAAGGATCTTGAGATGAAAAGATTATCCTGGATGATCTGGGTGCACCCAATGGAATCACAAGGGTATTTATAAGAGGGAGGCCGAAGGATCAGTGGTCAGGCAACATGACGATGGAATCAGAAGTTAGAGTAAAGTAACCACAAGCCAAGGAATGCTAGCAGGCTGTATAAGCTGAAAGAGACAGGAAACATATTCTCTCCCTGGGACCTCTGAAAGGAACCAGCCCTGCCTTCTGACACCATGATTTTAGCCCCATGAGAACCATTTTGAACTTCTGACCTCCAGAATTGTAAACTTCTAAGTTTGTGATCATTTGTTACAGCTGTACCAAGAGAACCCAATAGGCCAGTCTTGGGTCACAATCTTCACTCCCTGTGTACTCAGATCACATGGGTAAGAATGGAGGAGGAGTAATTCTCCAGAAGGAAAACAGAGATTCTGTTATCAGAAATGAATGAGCATCAGGGTAAAGTCCACAAGTCCGTGTATCGATGTTGTCTTTGCTGCTGCAGCTTTTTGCTGTTGTTATTCTTTTTTTAAAAATTCTGCATAAACAGCAGTACCTTAGCTGACTACATTTTTGAGTAGCTTTGCCATAGTATACTTACTTCATCTTCTATACCTGTACGTTGGATCCTTGAAAGGAGGTATTTTTCTTTGTTCATCCTGGACACACGTGATGTTGAGATAACAATAAGGTGGGGTGATCTGTGTAGCAAGTTGGCAGGTTATTTTCCTACTAGTGTTGATCACATGACAAAAGGTATCTAATAGTAGTTATAACCATGATTGGACAATTGCAAAACAAACTCAGTTCTGGAAACTTAAGTGCTAGGCCTTCTTCTTTCACTAAGAGCCTTGTTCATCTTAAGACCTCACTTTCCTTCCTTGGGTCTTGACTCATAGTCTACAGATTATTAGGAGTTGAATGAACAAAGTGAGCTCAAAACCATCTTCTGGTTTTATGGTTCTATAAGTCACTCCACACTAGTGAAATTGATTGTAAGGGAAGCACAGTCTCTTTGGGGCACAAGGAGATTGTGGGATGTGGAGAGGGAAGGGTTCTGAGTTTGGATATGTTGGGATAATATTAAAAAGAAAGCTGATCAAAAGGCCAGAGGCACTAAATTCCAGGGCCAATTCCACCACCACCAGTTTTCTTTCTTGTGTAATACAAGAATGATGTAATTGAATCCATGGCCAGGATAGTAGAGAAGGTTTTCAGTGAGGAGATGGGCTGGGGAAAAGTTATTTTTCTGAGAGTGGTAATGATAGCAGTATACTGAAATCATCTGGGAGATTTTTTTTTTAATTGCAAATGGCTCAATCACAGGAAACCCCCCTCAACCAAATTAATTCTGATAGTGTCCTTAAATGTCAGTATTCAAGGTGAAAGGTCTTGGATAATGTGAAAAAAGTCTCACAAGTGATTTTGACACATCTTCATTCCCCAATCTACCCCAGCCCTATTGACTACCAGGGTTTAGATTATATTTAACGTCTTTTGTAGTTGTCTGTCTTAATTCTAACTTACCATTCTATGCACTGCTTTTCCCTGTGTAGGAACTCAGTAGACACTGGAGAAAGACATGGAACTATCACCATCACCTTATTTTCCACCTGCTGCCTTTTTCTGGGCCAGGGTGCAGACAGGGCTTTATGCCAGAGTGTTCAGAATTCAGGGCACTAGCCCAGCCCAAAGCAACCTCTACCTGACAGGTTTAGGTGACAGAGGAAGTCCCAGGCCTCAAAGGTAGAATCTTGAGCTTCTCAGACAAATACACACAAGCAAGAAGTCAAATGTGGCAACCACAACAGGCTGTCACCCACAGTGGGATTCTGTCCACTACACAATACGGTAGGTTCAGAAACTCAGTTTTTCTTGACAATTCAGCATCGGCTTTGACAAGACAAGCTTTTTCATCATCTGACTGGGAAAGAGGAACAAACAATTTTGTCTAGTCAGTAATGGTCGATGGGGATAGATGCTCTACCCAGGGAAATGTTTGTTATCTAGGGCCATGCTGGGCCATTCACAAGTCCTTTCCAGGACTGCTGTAAAAAAATAAAACCACCTTTACCTGATGTGGTGTCATTACCACTGCTTACGACTCAAATCAAGCATTCAAATCATGAGGAGATGATAGAGCAATTCAGGAAATGAGACGAGGCTAGGAAAATAAAAAGAACCATTGGGCCATAGGACGTCTCTGCTTTATCAAAGACATTAACTTTTTTTTTAATTAATTTATTTTATTTTTGGTTGCTTTGGGTCTTTGTTGCTGTGCATGGGTTTTTCTGTAGTTGCAGTGAGCGGGGGCTACTCTTTGTTGCGGCACGCTGGCTTTTCATTGCGGTGGCTTCTCTTGTTGCGGAGCACGGGCTCTAGGCGCACGGGCTCAGTAGTTGCGGCATGCGGGCTCTAGAGCGCAGCAGTAGTTGTGGCGCATGGGCTAAGTTGCTCCACGGCATGTGGGGTCTTCTCAGACCAGGGCTCAAACCCGTGTCCCCTGCATTGGCAGGTGGATTCTTAACCACTGCACCACTAGGGAAGCCCAAAGACATTAACTTTTAAAAGGAAGCATGATTTAAAAATGAAAAGACTACATCATGGCTTTTACAAGAAAAAGGGGGGTTAAAGGACCTATATGGAGTGATTACTTTATGTCAAAAACTGTGTTACCTCCTTCCCATTCACAGCCTTATTTAATCTTCACAACTAGACTTAGAACTGTGGTGATCTTATAGATGAAAATATTGAGGAACAAAACACCAGAATTCATTGTCCTGGTGTATAAATGGGAAGAAAAACTCTCCTTCTGCCTTTTCTAGCACAACCTGGATGTGTCTCTTTGTTTAAACTGAAGAACCTGGGCTTCCCTGGTGGCGCAGTGGTTGAGAATCTGCCTGCTAATGCAGGGAACACGGGTTCGAGCCCTGGTCTGGGAGGATCCCACATGCCGCGGAGCGACTAGGCCCGTGAGCCACAGTTGCTGAGCCTGCGCGTCTGGAGCCTGTGCTCCGCAACAAGAGAGGCCGCGATAGTGAGAGGCCCGTGCACCGCGATGAAGAGTGGCCCCCACTTGCCGCAACTAAAGAAAGCCCTCGCATAGAAACGAAGACCCAACACAGCCATAAATGAATGAATAAATAAATAAATGAATAAATTTAAAAAATTAAAAAACAAAAAAACAAAAAAACAAAAACTGAAGAACCTTTGCACTCCCGTGCAAAATATTCTGTGACCTCCTTCCTGGTGGAGTTGAGGTGACGGTGGTGTCTAGAACAGAGCCTTAGTCACACCCACCAATCACTGTGCACCCAACCAGAAGCTTGTCTGGGACTCCTTGACAAGTCATACGTGTGGTTTGGGAATTTTGTTTCCCCAGTGACAGAAACTGACATAAAATTGGCAAAAGTAAAACAAGAATTTGGTGTCCGCCAAATATTGGGGCATTTGAACAGAGGGAATAAATATCTTAATAGCAGAAACATAGGGATCTATTGGTTTTTAAGAAAACTGGAACCAGGGGCTCAGGATGCTGCCAGGGTACATTACTTCTCTATCCCTATCTCGACTTGTGTCCATAGTCACTGCATCAGCCTTACTCTCTTGCTATAGATGGGCTTGCTCCAAGTAGCAGGAAACTTATCTCCCAAGTTCTGGGAAGGACTGACTCATATTCATCCTGGTCACAGATTTAGAAATTAGCTCACCTCATGTTGGGTTCCCACCGGTAGACCATCACCTAAGGCCAGAGAAGTAGCTCTGTATGTTCATGGTAGCTCCTGTACTGACAATACAAACGAAGTGGAAAAGAGAACTTTCCAGAACAGTAAGCCTACCGGGGTGACCATACCATTAGCATCCAGGACACAATGGAGGCAAACAGCTATGGGGCAAGGGAGAAGTTTCTACCAAGTCTAATGTAAACATTTCAATGCCCTGGAAACTCTGTTACATTTTCAAACTCCAAGTAGGTGGTTGTCAAGACTTCAGAGTATGCCTGCGCTCTCTTATTCATTCCTCAGACATTTACTGGTGCTAAAATAGAAGAGAAAATAAGAATAAGATATGATGCCTACACTCAGAGTTTACTGCCTGCCGGGGGAAACAGACAAGTATACTAATGATGTCAGTGCTGTGAGCAGAGTGTATTAATGAAGGTCCATAGAGGGCAGTGTTTTTCATGCTGTATGTTGGGACCCATTGGCAGGTCATTAAATCAATTTAGTAGGCTGCAGACAGCATTTTTAAAAAAGAAATAAAACAGACCAGAGTATATCAGTGTGCTTTGCACCGCAGTAAAGATGCAAGAATCTGGTGAAACAATTGTATTTCAATTGTGAGGGAGGCTGTGTATGTGTCGGTTTGGGTACTAAGTCATGATATAAAATATATTTCTTACTTTAGGTCATTGTCAAGAATCTTTGAAAGACACTAATATGTTGTGAGTAGGAACACAGAGAAGAGATATCTAGATGAAACTCATAGAAGTTGGAAGAGGAAAAAGTTTTCTGAAGAAGAGAACTCTTCATCCGAACCTCGGAGAAAAGGCAGTAATTCCAAGAGAAAGGGTAGCTTGTGAAAAAAGCACAGAGGACTGAGAAAGCAGAGCAGACTGAAGAAGTCTTGTGGCTGCAGAGTAGCAGTTGCGGACCTACAATGGGTCATGCACTGTAGTTTGATCCCTCAAGCTACCGTCCCATGACCAAGAGCTGAGAATGAAGAAATGAGGAGACGGGGAACATACTGATCACAGAAGGCACAAAGTGATGGATGAGAATCAGATGAAAATATTATAAAAATTTAGAGTGTCAAAGATCACTTTTGCTTAAGAACCCAAGAAAGCTTCATGAAGGAGGAAGCATTTTTGAGTTATCTATGAATATTTCTCAAGCTTGGCCCAGGGATCAAATGTATGGTGCTTGAGTGCTTGAGTGTGGGGAGTTGGGTGAGGAGGAAGGAGTAGAAAACATTCCAAGAAAATTTCAGAGCCAAAAAGAAAGGGGAGACTGAGTAGGCACACCCTTGCCCTGAGGCTCCCTCAAACCAACGGTGGTCATCGTTTGAGTTCTTTGTACAACGCCAAATAAAATCTAATTCATTATTTGACACTCTCAAATATGCTCATTGGAGGGAGGCAGTCTTTCATCTTACTTAAAATTCTAAGATCTGTGTGACATTGGTCTAGTTAACTCGTCATTCTGTGCTTTGGAGTTCTCTTGGGTGAAACTGATAACTGTATTCTGCTCAGATCTTCAAGAAAGAACTTGACAGTCAGCTGACAGTAGTGTCATTAGCTATCAGCCTTCAGCCGCAGCACCATTGGTTTCCACTGCAGAATTCAAGCTGAGGGCACACTCTTTCCAGAAGGCCCTAGTCAATGACAGAGCATGGACAGATACTAGGCCCCAGCCATATTTGTCCAATGTGGGACTCTGCTAAAGAGTAAGCTTTGCTTTGGATCTCCCCCTTGGGATTGCCAAGACTTTGTCAAAGCTGCATCAGTGTCAGAGTCTCACTCTACCTAGCTCTGCTTCCTCCAGACTCCTCCCTTTCAGAGGTGTCAAAGCTGCTTTGTGGCCTGAAGGCTTTCCCCACCCTATCCTGCTTCTTCCCTCTTTATCTGTCATAGGCCAAATGGCCAAGAAGTCTCTTGCACTGCCTGCGCGTCTGTTTCCCTGAATGGACACAATACCCAGATGTTGGGCTGTCCCAGGTTTCAGTTCTTAAATCGCCACTCTTTCTCATTTCCTAGATGAGCCCACTACATTTTTAGGGTTTTAATGTCATTTCTATGTTAAAGACTCTCAAATTTGTGACTCCAGACCCAAACAGTCTTCTGAACTTCAGGCACATATATCCAATCCCTATTTAACAGCTCCAGTGGCTATCCAATAGGAACCTAAGACAAAATTGTCCAAGCTCCAACTCATCATCCTTTCTCCTAAACTTGTCCTTTCTTCAGTCTTTCCCACCTCAGTAAATAGCAACTTGCCATTTATAGTTGGGCAAGCACTTTGGTGTCATCCTTGATTTCTCTTATTCTCTCATAGCCCACATCTAATCCAACAGCAAATCCTGTGGATTCCACCTTAAAAAACCACACTGAACCCAACCAGTTCTCATCACCTGCACCACTACAACACAGTCTCAGCCAGCATGTCCTCCTCTCTGGAATACTTCCGTGGCCTCCTATTTGGACTCCCTATTCCTACTCTTAACCTATCCAATCTATTCTCAACACTGCAACCAGAGTACCCTTTTAAAAGGTAAACCAGCTCATGTCATTTTCATCTCAAAACCTCCAACAACATCTCCTGTCACTCAGAATGACAGGAGACCTCGTGTTATCTGTCCCCTCCTTCACAGTTTCCTTCTTGCTCACTCACTTCTTGTATTCTAACTACACTGACTTCACTCCTGACCCCATATGCAACTACCTCGGGATTTTGTGCATTCCCTTTGCCTGCAATGTTCTTCCCCCCAGTATCTGAATGGCTCCCTGTCTTCCCTCCTTTCCATTTCTGCTCACATGTCCCTTATCAGTGAAGCCTTCTCTGAGCTCTCTCTGCAAAATTGCATAGCCCAGCACTCCCTTTTCCCATCCTTGCTACACTTGTTTATGACACTCTTAACATTTAACATAATTGATGCTTGTCTTATTGCTCTCTTCTGCTCCACTCAGATGTAAATTCCAAGGGAGCAAAATATTACACTTATTTCAATCCCTGCCATATTCCTTGAGGCCTATTTCAATGCCTTGTGTGTGGCAGGAACCCAATACGTGTCTGGTGTATAAATTAATGAACTGGAATAATAATAGTGCTGACCTCATGCAGGGGTTGTAGTCTCCAATAATTGATGTAAATACCTTAGTACAGTGCCTGACACATAATAAGTACTCGACAACTAATATTAACGATTCTTAGTCAATTCTTGTGTAAGGTGGACGCTTAAATGTAGTCTCCATACTGGGGACAAAATTTGACAGCAGTAATCAGGTGGGGGAGACAGAATCTAGACATATCTCTAAAAAACGATTTGTTCAGATTCTCTAGCAGGAAGCTTTAGGGTAACACGTCCCATGTAGGTGAAAATGAGTACAATTAACGCACAAAATGAGTGGGTAACTCTAAATAGTTTACTGTCTTCCTAATAAATATATTGTACTATTGTACTATAAATACTGCACCATAGATTTCTAGAAAAAAAGTCAATCTTTTCTTCAATAACGTGAACAATTTTAAGGCAGGTATAACTGAAAGATAAGACTCTAGTTTGGTTTACCTGGATTTCTCCTCTTTCATTGCCCAAGTTTGGGGACTGTGTTCATTTGTTTGCAACAAATGTTTTTGGAGTGCCTGATGTATCAAGGTACTGTGCAAGGCAAGAAGGATTCAGCAGCTAACAAGACAAGCTTGGTTTCTGTCTTCATAGAGCTTACTCTATCAGAAAAGAGGGATAATTCAATAAGAAATGACAGCAGGAACATGCTGGCATAGTGGAAGTACAGAATGCATATGATAGAAGCAAGTAACCTAACTTGGGAAGAAAGATGGGAAAAGAGAACTCTTTAATTCTCAGAAGAGGAGATATTTAAGATGTGTGAAGTTATCCTGGTAAAGATTCAAACACAAAACAAAATCAAACAAAAAACCTCCTGGCAAAGAAGTTATCCTGGTAAAGTAAAGGACTCTTCCAGGAAGATGGGAAATATGTACAATGGCTTGAAGCCTGGAGAGAACATAAGACCTCCAAGCCTTAAAAGTTCTGAAAGGTGTTTTTAAAGGTAAAACACGGCTTACCTGCTGTGTCACATGAATGATTTGCCCATAATGAGTAGAGTTTCTCAGATTCTATTAGTAAGTATAGGAAATTCTTAATCTTTCTTTAATACATGTTCAAAGTTAACATTAAATATTAATAAATAAGGTTTCATTTTTAATATGGTACACTCCCAAAATGTCTCCTGATCACATTTAAACTCTGGCCAGGATTCTTTCTCTGTTATCATGGACCTGCAATTCTCTGTCTCACTCAGTTGCAAGGGTCCACAGCTGGCCTTGGGCTTTGGACATTGACCTTCTTTCAGGGCTGGAGTATATGCTTACTATTCCCCCTCTTTTTCATGAAAAGAGTAACTTAGTATTGGAGACAGAGCCAGACATAGATCCTGAATGTAGGCACCACATGGGAGCCTTGGCAATTCCTTCCACTACCAAGCCCTATAGAGTTGCTCTACAGGGCACTGGGTAGACTGGCTGATCCCAGGAAATCTACAGTGTAAATAAGGAGATAGGGCATGTAAGCATAAAAAGACAGTTAACAATACAATGCAAACTTTGTGAAATGATGAGTGGTTTACCCAAAGAGTATAATAGAAAATCAAGAGAAGGAAAGACCATTACAATCAGGACAGGTATTGCAAAGCAATAACAGTTTGAACTGGATCCTGAAGAATTAGTAAGGTTCTGAAAGATGGGTATCAGCTGGATAATGCAACACAGGGAGAGGGAAGGTGGTGGGGTGGGGGGCAGAGAGACAGGGGAGAGAGCATAGGTAAAGAAGTTCTGTAGAAACCTGCAGTCAGCGTTCTGAGGTTCCAAAGAGACTCTCTTGAAATTAGTGATTTCTTTGCTTGCAAACTTAGACTCATTCATTCATTAAAATGGGGATGTGGTTATTAAAAAAACTTGGATTCTGCAAAGTTTTAGGATAGGATTTTAAATCAAACCAAGGAAATAAAAAAACAATGTTAAAGAGTAAAGGCATGGCTTCCCTGGTGGCGCACGGGTTAAGAATCCGTCTGCCAATGCAGGGGCACGGGTTCGAGCCCCGGTCCGGGAAGATCCCACATGCCGCAGAGCAACTAAGCCCGTGCATCACAACTACTGAGCCTGCGCTCTAGAGCCCACAAGCCACAACTACTGAAGCCCGCGTGCCACAACTACTGAAGCCCACGTGCCTAGAGCCTGTGCTCTGCAACAAGAGAAGCCACGGCAATGAGAAGCCTGCACACCGCAACGAAGAATGGCCCCTGCTTGCCACAACTAGAGAAAACCCACGTGCAGCAACCAAGACACAACGCAGCCAAAAATAAAAAATAATAAATAAATAAATTGTTTAAAAAAAGAGTAAAGGTATGGATCATAAGAGTCAGCTATTTTACAGTTTGAGCTATTTAAGTTTGAAGCTCAAGAAATTGCATGTTTAAGTGCCTAAGTACTCTTCAGTTGACTTTTAATTAACCTCTTTTGCCATTTCTCATCTAGGGAAATTGAAAAATATTTTTTATAGTCCAAAAAAAACTTACTCTATAAAAGAATTACACAAATTTGAAAGTCACTTATAATAATCTTTCAAAATACGTGATGTTTGCAGCTGAATCAAGCCAAATTGTATTTATTCCTTATCAGTCCTAGTTATCTTGGCATCACTCTCTTATTAATAAGATTCAAGCAAATCTTAGCCTTCCAGTGCAAAAGTGAAAACCCACAGTGATTTAAATCTGATTTTCTCTAATCAGGCTGTATCTCATTAGCTGTGATTCCTTTCTTTTAGATTCTGATGTTTGCAGATGCTTTTTGTGGGAACAATGTTTAAAACATGTTCTCCCAAGTGTGCGCCTGCCTCTTCCTGCAGATCGTTTGTCCTCTGTCCTTCTGGGTTGGAGGAGATCATTTTTTTCTATTCAGCTTAACCCAAATCCCAGTACAGAAAAGGAAGGAGTTCCTTTTTCTTTACACCTACACACCCAGTTCAAAAGAACAAGACCATGCTAGATTTGCCTAAAAAAATGTATATATATAGAGGCTATGCCATTCAATTTTGATTCTGATGATGGTAAGTGGAGTCTCCTAGCCTCCTTGCCACCCAAAATTATGAGATTCTTATGCCTCCCATGATAACCAGCTGCCAAAAAGGATTCCCTAGCATGTCAGTCAGGGTAGGCTAGGTTGTGCTGCAGTAACAAATAAACTTTATGATCATGGTGGCTCAGCACAAGAGAAGTTGATCTCTTCCACACACAAAGTATAATGTGGTTTGCCTGGGATGCTTCTTCATCCAGTGATTCAGGGGGTCAAACTCTCTTCATCTTATAATATAGCCTCCTTTGCATGTCACTTCTAAGGTCACTTTAGCATGGGGAGAGAAAGGGGGAAGAAGCACACTGGCTTGTAACTGCCTCCACCTGGAAGTAATACGTGTCATTCTGTTCTAGATGCTTTGGATGGAAGCAGTCACTTGGCTTCAACCTAATTGGTAATGCAAGTGGGAAATGAAGAATGCATAGAAATAACCATCTCTGCCTCAGTCTGATGACTGATTACATTTGGTTCTACTCTAAGACAAGTTCAGAAGAAGCAAATGGAGAGCATGATATTTTCAATACATTGAAATGAAATCACTGTCCAGAAGTAACCTGGAGTGCAAAGTATACACTTTCTGGAGACAGAGTATATTTACTGCCTTGCTTACCCCTTTCCAGCAATAAGACCTTTGGCAGGTCTCATGGACACTCTGAGTCTCGGTGTCTTTATCTGTAAAATGGAAAGAATAGCGACAAAGCAGTTATAAGGATGAGACTTAATGACTCTAAAGCATCTGAAAAAGGGTGTAGCAAATACTACATATCCAATTTTTAAAGCAGTCATTATTATTACTGTATTTATTGATACTAATAAAATGGTGATGTCATTATCATGCAAATTAATTAGTTTGTTATATTTAATTAACCAAAAATAATTAAAACAATTTTGAAATGTAAGCATCCCTGAGATTTCCTAGTTGGGTTCAGAGGTGGCTTTGACCGTGCGTTTAATTTACTGTTAGCAGGAAATATAGCATATTATTACCTTTAGAATGTCTCATTTCAGATTTTTTTAAAACATCAAGCTTTTAAAGTAATTGCAAAATTTTTAAAGGGACCTCAGTGTAAGCAGAGAGGTGAGTTTCCGTGGCAATATCTGAACAACACACAGGGAAGAGAAGAAGGGAAGGGAGGCATTTAATGAGCACTTAACATGACATTAAGTAGTGTGCTTTAGATCCAGTACTTGTCTAAAACATAGGGAAATGCTATGACATCCGTATGATGGTCACAGTTTTATGGAAGAACAAACAGGACCAAAGGTAGAGAGACTTTCCTTAACCATTTAGAATGTGGGATCTGAGTGGGATCTGACCCATTCTTTGTCCGCAGCTCCTGCCCACGTTCTCCCTGTACCATTGAGTCTCCTGCAACTGCATCTTTTTTTATGGTTCCCATGCTGAATACCCCATGTTTCCTTGGCCTTATTTCTCTTTGTTCCCAGACATTCTTGGGGCTTCTCCAGGGTTAATGTATAAACCTCCATCTCCAGCCTGATCGCTCACCAGCACACCAGACCCCCATTCCCTTCTGACAATAGGATAAATATCCTTAAATGCATTGCCTTGCCTACTCAAAAAGAGTTCTATCTTATCGTGGAAAGCCTTATGATAAAAATGGAGAGAGTGGTAGAGTAGTGAAATCACCATGCTGATCCATCCTAAGAAGGATCCGTTAGGCACGGATCATCAAGGGATGCCAAATCTAGGGGAAAATGTGATGAGGAGCAGAATATGTGCATGGTCTCAAAGGGTCTCCCCACAGATTGCTTCTTAGTTGAAAAGGGAAGAACGGTCATTATACACTGGTGAAAACAGATGACACTTAGGCTGTGTCATCAAAATTAACCTTAGTAATGAGGAGCAGATGGCTATCACATGTCTCTGGGTGTAATAAATTGAGGAGGAAACACCATCATTTATAAGTAACGTGAATCTAATCATAAGGAAAAGCCAGACAAACCCACACGGAAGAACTGTCTACAACTGGTCTGGATTCTTTAAAAATGTCAATGTATGAAAGTGGGAGGGACTGAGAAACTTTTCAGATTAAAGGAGACTAAATAGACATGGCCGCTAAATGGACCAGATCCTATACTGAAGGGGAAAGTGCTTAAAGGACATTACTGGGACAACCGACAACTATGGGATATTGGAAGGTAGATTTGATGAAAGTACTGTAATAATGTTAAATTTCCTAAATGGAACAGTATTGTGGGTATTTATTTAAGAGAATATTCTTATTCTTAGGAATCACACACTGAAATATTAATAAGTAAAAGGGCAGAATGTATGTAATCTACTTTCAGATGGCTCAGAAAAACAAATATTTTAGAATTTATAATTTACACATACATATGTGCATGTACATGCAGATACATGTGTGTATACATATAATTGAATACCTATCTATCTATCTATCTACATATATACAGAGAGAAGATGATAAAACAAATGTGGCAAAATGTTAAAAAAGGTGAATCTGGCAGAAGTATATCCAGAAGTTCTCTAGAGAGAGAGAAAGAGAGAGAGAGAGAGACACTGTTTTTCCAGCAATTCAATGAGCTTTAGAAGTTTCAACAAATTGAAATTTCTATTAATAGGGAGTACTTACTATGTGCCCATCATTTGCTATGGAATGTCCTAGGCAGGTCACAGGCATTCTTTCTAAACTTTTCAAATAGCTCTGGATGTGGAAATCATTTTCATGTTTCGATATGAGGAGTTGAAACAGGATACTCACTGCAGGACTTGGCAGGGTCCTGGATTTGAATTCAGGTTGGGCTCATTTCTATCACTAGAAGGGACAGTTCATGTGAGTTCAGGTGGGAAGGGGTGAGGCTTCACCCTTCAGGAGCTCAGAGCCTATAGGGAGGGTAGAGAAGGAAAATAGAAAAGACAAATATCATACGATATCTCTTATATGTGGAATCTGAAAAAAAAAGATACAAATTGAACTTATTTACAAAACAGAAAAGGACTCACAGACATAGAAAACAAACTTATGGTTAAGGGGGGAGGGATAAATTAAGAAGATGAGATTAACATGTACAGACTAGTATATACAAAATAACCAACAAGGACCTACTGTATAGCACAGGGAACTCTACTCAATATTTTACAATAACCTATAAGGGAAAAGAATCTGAAAAAGAATAGTTATATGTATATGTATAACTGAATCAGTTTGCTGTACACCTGAATCTAACATGACATTGTAAATCAACTATATTTGTTTTTAAAAAAAGAAATAAATTTAAAAAATTAAAAATTAAACTGAATAAAAAGAAAGAAAAGTAACTGGATACCATAGAGTGCTGTGATATGTACTGTTAAAATCTTCCAACCACTGTTCATTGAACACCTACTAGGTGCCAGGTGTTATGCTAAGCTCTCTGGGACCAGAGCTGTGGACAGCAGAGCCCTGGGCTCTGTCCTTCCAGACCTTCGGTTGCAGTGGATATGATGACGCCTGTGAGCGCAAGCACTATGGGAGCACCTGGGGAGGATGGGTCTCACATCCAGACTGGGAGGCTTCTCAGAGGGGATGCTGCCTTAATGGATTTTTAGAGATGGATGAACCTGTGAAATCTTGCTCACCCCTGTGTTCTAAAGCCTGGCACCTATAGGGAACTCACTAATTGGTGAACTTGGAAAAAGAAATAGTGGTGTTCTCCACTGTGTACAGACTGCACTATTCCTGATTAAATGAATGAATGAATGAATGAGTGAGTGAGTGAATAAATCCTCACCTGCAAGGAGCCCAGTGGGATGAGCTCTCCCAGCAGGTGAGCCTCTCTGTCATCCTTCCAGGACACCAGAGGGAATGGACCACTCTCAGCAAGCCTTTCCTTCAGTGATGGGGCATTGAGAAGAATTTGGGGATGGCAGCTGGTGATTAACCCTAGTCTGCGTGTGTGTGTGGGGGGGGAGGGGGCGGTTCCTTATTGCCCTGGCTTCTGTGTTTTGCTTTTCTATTAGAGGAAATGCTTTATTAAGAAAAGCCATTCAGATCTCTCTTTCTCACTCTCTTTTTTTTTTTTTTTTCCTGACTTGCTCAATACTTCTTCAAGCTCTTATTTTCACAGAGGAAAACCAAGCCGCCTTCCCGAAGCTGTGCCTCAGGTTTTGTTCTTGCCAAGGTCGTGCAAAGCCAGCAGCCCACATGGCTCTGTAGGTCAGAAACAAGGGCCCTTCGGCTCCATCCAAAGATCATAATCATCATAGTAACAAAACAATATCCTTTCAGTTTTGCTCAGTGCTTTTCCTTCCATGATCTCTTTTCATGTATAGAGTACATTTAGGAAAATATGTACAACTCTTGTGGATAAAATGCTTAGGGATTTCCACATTCATTTTGGTGATGCCCCAGAAAGCTGTGTAGGAGCCTAGTGGGGAGGGGGCCCCCTAAGGGCAGGATGCTCTGCTGACTTATTTCTCTGCCCTTTGCTCAGCCAATCACACCAGCCAACTGAGCTGCTTGCTTGTGCACGTTCCATATACTGGAGTCCCAAGTTCCAGGTAACACACATTTCACATTTCACTTGATACATAGGTCTCATAGCAGGGGAAAAAATTTTTAAAAAGGTTGGAGATTAGTAATCAGTGGCATATCTTCATAGTGTTGGTAAAGAAATACAGGTCCAGAAAGGGAAATCATTTGCCTAAAATCACAAAGCTAATTAGTGGCAGAGCAGGAACTAATCCCTCATCCTAGGTATCATTCTGATTTCTACTCTAGAACATGTTTTATTGCTGCATCTGGCTAAACCAATCACAATGAGTGAAAAGGACCAGTAATTTGGACCAAGAGGGGAGAAATAATAATAATAATAAAAAATCCTGAAAGCTGAAGTTTCTGGCCTGCCCCGTCACCCTCCTGTGTACCTGGGGGATCTGAGTTGCCTGAAACTTGAGAGGTTATAGACGGCCTCGTGCAGCTACCTCTCCCTCCTGGAACCTCACTTTCACCTCCAGAAACTGACCAGGGTTGGTCGCTCACCACCATCTCTTTGGGCTCTGGAATGTTCTTCCAGGTAGGAAATAACTAGCAAGGATGACCCCTGTCCAGACTAACTAAAAGTTTGGATCTGAGGCTCAACTGAAATCAAGGATGGGAACGCTTTCCTTCTAATGTAAAACAATAAGGCTTTATAATGATGAAGTTGCTCCAAGCCGCCTTGCAGCAGCACAGAAAGACAATCAGCTTCCAGGTAAGAGAATCAAGTCTCTACCACAACTTTCAAAAACCACAGAAGGGAGAAGGTCTCCAAGCTGCATGAAGTTCCTTTGAGAAGGCAAACTCAGATCTATTTTAGCCTCTTCCTGTGAAGGAATGGCAGCGCTGAAGATGTTCCCTGGTGTCACGGCCACCAAAGTGACACGCTTTGTGCCACCTAGAGGTACTGGGAAAGTAGGGGGAGACAAAGGCAGTGGCTGCAGCTGAATTAGCAGCTCCAGGAGGGCAAAGGGACAGTTCTTCCCAAGTTTTCAGCATATTCAGAACACTTTTAAAGATACTTTTACCTTCTGTAAAGAAAAATATGTTTGCTTATAGCTCCCTTACCTGTAATTTCTTGCAATGGTTTGCATACTGTCTGTTCTGTCCTTCCTTCCTTCTTTCCTTCTTTCTTTCCTCCTTCCTTCCAGTAACCTCTCTCTCTCTCTGGCCAAAACAATACCATTTTTTCCTGTTCAATCCCTGAAGAGAGTACCAATTATACTTATTTTGAAATGATGACAACAGTACAATTACTGAAAACCATTAAAAGCAGATTTGAATTCATGTCTAGTACTCAGATAATTTCTTCAAATTAAGCATTGGTCTCTCCTACAGCCTTATTTTTAAATGCAAATAGTAATGTAATATTTTAGTAATATCTTGAGTCATGGAAGCTTTTAATGAATTAAATTTATTGAGTCGATTTCCCATCAACAGCAGACTCTGGCCAGGGACATATTCTGGCTATACTATAAGGTTCTTCCTGAGGAGCAGACCCATTCATTTCTCATCTCTGAGAAAAGATGAGTGGAGAGAGTACTACAAGAGGGTGTAACAAAACAGGTAAAGACAAGGATGTGGGGAAATCTGGAACACAAAGAGGGATAGTGAAGATCAGTGATCGTTTATAGGAACTATTTTGATGCATATCTCCTTGGTGGCAGATTATCTTCCATTATTCCCACCTCTTTAAGATGTACAACAACAGGGACTTCCCTGGTGGTGCAGTGGTTAAGAATCAACCTGCCAATGCAGGGGACATGGGTTCAAGCCCTGGTCCGGGAAGATCCTACATGCCACGGAGCAACTAAGCCTGTGTGCCACAACTACTGAGCCTGTGCTCTACAGCCCGCGAGCCACAACTACTGAGCTCACATGCCACAACTACTGAAGCCCACGCACGTAGAGCCCGTGCTCCACAACAAGAGAAGCCACTGCAATGAGAAGCCCGCGCACCACAACAAAGAGTAGCCTCCGCTTGTCACAACTAGAGAAAGCCCGCGTGCAGCAACAAAGACCCAATACAGCCAAAAATAAATAAATAAATTTATTAAAAAAAAAAAAAAAAGATGTACAACAACAGCCATAGTATTTTCCAGTGAAGCAGATCAATGTTATTTGCCATCAGGGATCTTAATCTTGCAAAAGAATAAAGTTAGTGAAATATACATTTGAGTGAAAATAAACCCCTCTCTTCTAAATGAAAAAAAAAAAAACCTTTTATTAGTTTGTGTCACATGGCTTGTGGGATCTTAGTTCCCTGGCCAGGTATCGAACCTGTGCCCCCTGCAGTGGAAGTGTGGAGTCCTAACCACTGGACCACCAGGGAACTCCCCAGCCTTCCTCTTTTACACTGGAATTAACAGCCAAGGGCCCTGGGAGGTGGGAAGGGGGAGGGCTGAATGTAAGGGCCATGAGTTCATGCCACACATTGGTGCCGAGGAGTGTTGCCATCACACCTATTTCCAACTCCAACCACCTTCGCAGTCCTGCATGGAGCTTTACTTTTGAAGGGGCTTTTGTGTGTATAAACAATCAAATTTACTACTTGCTCTTTCTTTAATGTTCAATGTAATTATACTTATATTAAGTAAATTTTCTCTAAACATTTAAACATAAATTTACACAACTTATAAATCAGAATTTAAACTTTATGAATCCTCTTACACATTTAAAAGTTAATAACAAACCTTAGTCAAATTCTCTATCTCAATAAAAGCATGAGCCTAATGTGCCACATTCCTTTAAGTGCGTCAAACACCTTAAAAACATGTTCACAAATGTGTGATATTCACAAAGTACCATAACGCTTATAAAATATATTGTTATATTCATACTCAACCTATGAGAAAATTAGTGATTCTATAGGTTTAGCTAAGTTTCTCCATTATTCACGTACTTTAATATATTTTAATGCATCTTTCGGGGTTATAGCGACCTATTGAACATAAAACCAAAAGATTATGGTAGGTCAGCTGAGACTGTTGAGTTATCAGTGAATTGATTATTGATCACACCAAGGTCACTGTTTGAATTTCCAAAGTGAGTCAAACCCTAGCAGATATTTTTTATCAAGATTGTTTCATTGTGTCAATGAGAATGTCCACAGCCACGTCTTTTCCTGCAACTTGGTGTCTCTGCTCTCTTCATTCATTATATCTGTATCATGGGATGTGACTTACGTCCTCCCCAAATTCATATTTTGAAGTCCTAACCCTCAGTACCTCAGAATGAAACTATATTTGGAGGCTGTATCTTTAAGGAGGTAATTTAATTAAAGCGAGGTCATATGGGTAAACTCTAATCCAATATGACTGGTGTCCTTACAAGAAGAGTATACTGGGACACGGACAAATACAGAGGGAAGATGATATAAACAGAGAGAAGACGGCCCTCAATAGGCCAACTAGAGAGGCCTGGAACAGATTCTTCCTTCATGGCCCTCAGAAGGAACCAATCCTGCTGACACCTTGATCTCGGACTTCTAGCCTCTAGAACTGTGAGAAGGTAAGTTTTGTTTATGCCACCCAGTCTGTGGTACTTTGTTCCAGCAGTCCTAGCAAACTAATATATAATATTTAGTCTCAATTTACAATTTAACTCAATTTACAGTTTTTGCATCTCAGGAAAATTGGTTGAGTCATCCAGAAGTTTCATTTTCTAGGAGATAAGAGGCTGAGTTGACCTATCAGGACTTCTTCTTGAATTTAACCCATTTATCATGTGGCAACCCACTGGTACGCTTTCCACTTAGTTTTTGCCCGTGGTCTCTTGAGCTGACAGGCCTTTGCTGCTCTGGGTATAATTTCGATCTCCTAGGTAAAACAAAAACAAAAACAAAAAACCATAATACTTATAAACATGTACTTGGAAAAACAGAATGTCATGTATGTCATATATGTCAATAGTTCCTTACCAATTTTAGTTCATTTAAAATTTTTATTCACCCTTCTTTTGTATTATAATTATCATCTTATACATTTTAATGAACTTATTTCATCTTTGAATGTCATAGCTTTCTTATAGACTCAATTCATTCCAGTTAGATATAGTTAATATTCTTGTTTGATGGTCAAATTATTATAACTTGGCAAGTAGGAGTTTCTTAAAACTATCTCCTTTGTCTTTGCAGGATGACCCTACACATTTTTAAAAGTGTCCTTGACTTCTGGCACTCACTGTAGCTCAAAGTCCATCCTAATTTTTCTCCATACCAAGACATGGAGTCAGTTGATCTCCAAGGAGCCTTGGTTCTCTCTAGCTCAAGAACTACCTAGTGTTGGAGGAGGAGATGTGGCCACTCAGTGTCCATGACCATGCTTTGCATTTGAGTGATGGGGGACAGGGAGACATCAGTGCTGGACCACCAGTGCTGGACCACCCTGGGGATAGAACTGAAAACATCTATTTCTCGTCAAGGTCAGGAGGCTCACAATTAATCTCTAATTTAGCTTTAAGATTAATAAGTTATTAAAAAAAAGATTAAAATGTTATTTTAATTTATTTCCATTTCACTATGCTTAACTTAACTTTTAACCCATCATCCCAGTTGCAGTCATGTCTCCTTTTTTACTTTCTTTTTATGTCTCATCAACCACCATTTTGCAGTCACTTTATTGACCCTAAAGAATCCAAAGTACCTCATAAATTGCCTCTATGTATCCTCCCTCACTGTCAGGACAGATACAAAGCAATCTTTCCCCTTTCACACATGTGAACACATTTAGGTCCCATAAAGTGATATTTCACAGGCTTAAGGCCTAATTTTCTAAGGATGTAATTTACAGGCTGAATGACTTTTACCCATTTTGTTCCCCCCTCTGGACCTCACTAACTCAACTATAATGTTTTGTTTCGTTTTGTTCTTTTGTTTGTTTTTTTGTTTGTTTTTTTAAATTTATGTATTTATTTTTGGGTGTGTTGGGTCTTCGTTTCTGTGTGAGGGCTTTCTCTAGTTGCGGCAAGCGGGGGCCACTCTTCAACGTGGTGCACGGGCCTCTCACTATCGTGGCCTCTCTTGTTGCGGAACACAGGCTCAGTAGTTGTGGCTCACGGGCCCAGTTGCTCCGCGGCATGTGGGATCTTCCCAGACCAGGGCTCGAACCCGTGTCCCCTGCATTGGCAGGCGGACTCTCAACTGCTGCACCACCAGGGAAGCCCTGTTTTGTTTTTTTTAACTAAGAAAAGAAAAAGAAAAGGCCAGGTTTCAAATTCTGTGATTCAGGAATGCATCCGGTCCAGGAACAAATCTATTTCATTAACTTAAGGATCTTTACAGAATGAATACAGAGGGAAGGAAGGACAAAAGAGCTGAGAGCTTTCCCATCCTATAAAACCAGACACTGAATACCACTCAGCTGTTCTTTCCCGATGTGAACCCAAAGATTAAAAGGGTTAACCTGTGTGAAAGCACTTTATAAACTTAAACCATGTGTAAATTTTCTTTATTTTTATTACAAATTACCAATCATGATAATGATTGAGTTAATTCAAGCATTAAGCTGTTAAAGCTCTCACCTAGGTGTCGGCAGCAAAGTCCTTACAAAGTCCACGTACCCTGGATTTCCAATTCAGTGCTCTATCCACCAGATTATGCAGCATTTCAAATATGAAAATGAGTTCCATGGATGAGAAGCAATCATTCACCCATGGGCCAGGCTCTCATCTTTCTCTGCACACCTGTCAGGAAGAGATCCAACCGGAAAGGCCCCACTTGCCTGAGATAAAGGCCAGTCCACTAAGGACTGTGACGTCGGGTGCTCTGCTCTTGAGCATTACAGCACACCAGCTGCATTAAGGTTGTAAGGCACGCAAGCCTTCCTGGGCTATTTTATTCATTCCAGGTCTCAGGGATACCTGGAATGTGAGATGAGTTTGGGTATACCATGTCTCTTCAGCATGGCTGAAAAGTGAAGTGCATGCATTGTAAACAATACATGATTTGTGTAAATTTATTTTTAATATACATACACTGAAGTATACTGTTTTATTATTGAAATATAATTGATTTACAATTTTTGTGAGTTTCAGACGTACAGCAAAGTGATTCAGTTACACATATAGATATATGTATTCTTTTTCAGATTCTTTTCCCTTATAGGTTATTACAAAATATTGCATATAGTTCTCTGCTCTATACAGTTGGTCCTTGTTGGTTATCTATTTTATATATAGTAGTGTGTATATGTTAATCCCAAACTCCTAATTTATCCCTCCCCCTTCTTCCCCCTTTGGTAACTATAAGTTTTTTATCTGAGCCTATTTCTGTTTTGTAAATAAGTTTATTTGTATCTTTTTTTTTTAGATTCCACATACAAGTGATATCATATGATATTGTCTTTCTCTGTCTGGCTTACTTCACTTAGTATGATAATCTCCAGGTCCATCCATATTGTTGCAAATAGTATTATTTCATTCTTTTTTATGACTGAGTAATACTCCATTGTCCATATAGACCACATCTTCTTTATCCATTCATCTGTTGATGAACATTTAGGTTGCTATATGATCCTGCAATCCCACTCCTGGGCATATATCCAGAGAAAACCATAATTAGAAAAGATACATGCACCCCAGTGTTCATTGCAGCACTATTTACAACAGCCAAGACATGAAAGCCACCTAACGTATACTTTTTGGTGTACTTTTTTTTTTTTGAGTTTTGACAAATGCCTAGAGTAGTATAACCATCACCACATTCAGGATACAGGACAGCTCCATCAACACACAACTGCTGTCCTTTTGTATTCAAGTACTCCACCTGCCCTGAAACCCTGGTGACCACTATCAGTTCTTCATCCTTATCATTCTACCTTTTACACAATGTCATATAACTGGAAATTTGGCTTCATTCACTTACATACTGTACCATATATTTTAGATATATCCATGTTGTCTTGTAATTTGTGTTTTTTATGGCCTGGTAACGTTCTGTTGTATGTATACACCAGTGTTTGTTCATCCATTCATTAGTTAAAGGACATTTGGGTTGTTTCCAGGCTTTGATGATTAACAGTGAAACTGCTATAAACATTTACATACATGTTTTTGTATAACATAAGTTTTCACTTCCTTGAGTAAATACCTGGGAGTTGAATTGCTGAATCATATGGTGAGTGTGTGTTTAACTTTATAAGAAACTGCCAAACTGTTTTCCAAAGTGACTATACCATTTTGCATTCCCACTAGCAATGCATGAGAGTACTAGTCAATCTACAACCTTACCAACACTTAGTATTGTCAGATGTTAGTATTAGTAGTAGCACTATTATTATTATAGCAATTCTAATAGGCATGTAGTGGCATCTCATTGTGGTTTTAATTTGCATTTTCCTTGTGACAAATGATGTTGAGCATCTATTCATGTGCTTACTTGCCGTGGTAAATTTTCTTCAGTGAAGTGTATACACAAACCTTTTGCCTGATTTTAAATGAGTTGTTTTCTCATTCCTGAGTTCAATAACTATTTTTAAGCTTACAATTTTTTGTTCACCAAGAAAAATCCAAATACCCAAGATTATTATAAATAGAATTTGAATCAATGGTAACAACAGAAACCTAGATTTTAAGAAGTCCAAATATTTAGTTATAGAACGGTACTTCTCAAAGTTTAGTGTACAAATGAATCATCTGAACATCTTGTTAAAAATGTAGATTCTGACTCAGTAGGTCTGGGATGGAGCCTGAGAGTCTGTGTTTCGAATAAGCTCCCAGGTGACACTTATGCTGCTGGTGCCTATATCAAATTTGAACTAACAAGAGTCTAAAAGATCCTGGTTCCCTTTTCTATTCCCTTTTCTATACTTTTCTAGAAAAGTTCCCTTTTCTACCCCAAAGCTGACCAACACTCATCATGTAATCAAATCTTCCTTTTCTTTCAGAAGAAAAACATGGAATTAATAAATACCTTAAGATAATTGTATCTCTTCCACGGGTCATAACACATATTGCTAGACCTTGAATGGATATGTCACAAAGTCACTGTAACAAATGTTTGTCCAAAATTATCTTATCCTGTTTTATTTTTCTTAATTTTGCTACTAAAGTACAAAGAGGGATTCCCCCCACTGAAGTCATTCCAATGAAGAAATAGTTACATTTGTACCGTATTGGAATCAATTATTTTTTGACCCCAAAATACTTTGAAATAGTTTCTGATTGAAGTAAAAACTTTCTGTGTTTTTCCCCCCATTACCAGTGATGTGGGAGTGGGTGAGTAGTATCCAGATATCCTAGGATGTTATTTAAAAAGCCTCACAAACACAGGCTTTTTTTTTTTTTTTTTTTTAACATTTAGATGGTACCTACAGGAATTATTGTAGGTACTATCTAAATGTTATTTAATATTGCATTGGATAGAAAATAAAATGATAGTAGAAAAACCCTTTTATTTTCCAAGTCTCTTTGAGGCCTGGAATTTCTGTTTCATTTCTTGGTTTAAGAGAATCAGAATCCTACTAGCTAGCCCAGAGAAGGAAATCATCTATAATTTTGGCAAATGCAAATACTTGTTTATAAAGGGGTTGTATATACTTTAGAGGATAACCAAGATGAGCCACTGAGATTCAGGGAAAAACTATTAGAACTTCTATTTTCATTCATTTGTAAATTTAAAAGAATAAGAAAATCACATTTGATCAGTGTTGACTATATCAATCGACACATTGAACTTCATTTCATCTCCATGTCATAGAATGGAAGAAAAAGAATTCCATTTTGGACATAAGTTTGAAATATCTGAGAGAGATTTGAGTGGAGATGTCAAGTAAGCAGTTAGACCAGCAATCACAAGAGAAGACGTGTTGGAGCCACAAACCAACAAGGCGTCAGAACAGAGAGGGAAGTGAATGGGATCCCTTCAGTAACAAAAGAAGGTGTAAATAGGAGGTAATTCTAACATTTAGAGCTTAAGCAGAGGAGGAAAAACAATCAAAGAAAGTTGACGAGGCAAAAGAGTAGAGTGTGGAGAGAAGCAAGCTTGTTCCCAGGAGAAAATAATGTTTCAGAAAGTAGTTGACAGAGTGTCAAGAAAGATTGATTAACCATATTAAATGTTGCTGGCGGGTTTAGTAAAATGAGGGCAGAACATGACTACAGGATTTGGTTCCAGGGATGACTGGTGATCTCAGCAAGAGAGTGGCCATCTCAAAAGACCCCAGTGCAAAGTGGAAGCACACAGGATCCATGCCCAAGGAAGGACACTTTCTTGTCGTTGTTAACAGAAGTCAACTTTATTTTGGTGTAAAGAAATACATGCATGTTCTGACTGAAATTTGGGGGAATTAAAGAAATGCAAGAGGTGACCAAAAAAACATGTTCTAAATTAATCACCGATAATCCTATCATCTGAAGGCGAGCCCTGTAATAATGTTGTGTCCAACTCCTCTGTTTTCTCAGTTGGTAGGTTTTGTTCCTTTAATTTGCTCCACATAATTGTGATTAGGTTTTATGCACTGCTTTTTTCACTTAACTTTTTAACAAACAAACTTTAAATGGTTTGTCAGCATAGTACACCGTAAAGTGTGTACATCATATAGATACTCATCCTAGATTGTTTCCAATTTGAAAGCTGTTGCAAATAATGCTAAAATGAGCATCTTTCTATATAAGACTTCTCCCCAATTATTCTGTAATTAAAAAAAAATTTTTTTTAAATAAGGAAATTTCTAAGTTAAATGTTAAGATGACAAACTCTAAAGACCTATTTTTTTAACTGTAAAAAATTTTTTTTGAAATATAGTTGATTTACAGTGTTATATTAGTTTCAGGTATACAGAAAAGTGACTCAGTTATACATATATGTATATATATATATATACATATATACATTCTTTTTTTACATTCTCTTCCATTATAGGTTATTACAAGATATTGAGTATAGTTCCTGGTTGGTTATCTATAACTTTATAGTAAAAATTTCAAACATACAACAAATTTGAAAGAATTTTACAGTAAACACCCATACACCCAAACCTAGATTCTACTATTAGGTACTTGCTAAGGACCTCTTTTTAAAATGAATATTAGTATGCTGTGGAATGACAGAAAGGACCCCAAATCGACCCATAAACAAGATAAATAAACTCTTGGCAGTTTTAATTCAGCAATTTCCATGAACACAATTTCTCATTTCTTTTCTTACAATTCAGAATATTACTTTTCTACCTTTACCTCCAAGGATATAGAACTTTTCTAATACTGAGCTGTAGAACATTGCTGCCAGTAAAAGGAGTGGTAGAACATTTGCTACCTTTAATTTCAAGAAAGCATTTGAAGTTGTGTAAGTTATATTTTTCTCTAAATATCTGCATTGTCAAAAGCTGGAGCATCCGCATAGTAGACACTTATCAGAAGTTTTAGCTTCTGGGACAGCCAGCCTCCTCTTCCTACCATCCCCAGTCTCCCATTTGGGAAACTCCTATTAGCTGGAGTCCTGGTGAGAAACCCCCACCCCCTCACTAGAGAAGAAGAAGTAATAAAATTCTTCTCGCCCTGTCTTGGGTCAGCAAGAAGCTGGCTCGTGGGTTGGGCTCTGAAAGTTGGCAATCAATTCCAGGGTTTGGATCTTGAGAGAATGACGCAATATTGTGGGAACAGAGGTCATTTTCATCACCGTGGTGCCCTGAGAGGGCCAGCCCATGCTTCTGTAATGACCTTTGCTTCAGTCTTTGATGGTCAGCTCTTCCTGGTGATTACCTGTTTCTACATCTGCTCTTCCTCCTCTTGTTGTTTCTATGAGCCCTGAAAACCCTTCAATAATCACCCGTTTCAACTAAATTGCTACAAGTCAGTCTTTGGTGCTTGTAAAGATGTCTCCGTCTGAGACCAGTGGGCAGGGCCAGGCTGCATTTAGGATTTTGGACTTCAGAGCTACGAATGGGTAAAAATTCTTTCAGCACAGCACTCATTATCCGGGGATGATGGAGACCTCCCTGAAAAACAGTGGCAATCAGAACAAAAGGACACACAGGAGTGAATGCTCCTGGATGGTAAGGAACAGAAAGAAGGCTGCTCAGAGTGGCTGACACCCCGGGAGCAAGGACCTTCTCATCTTCCCATCATACAGAGGCTCAGGACACCAGGGAAGTAAAGACAAGGGACACAGAGGCTGCAAGTATACCTGTCTGGGAAATCCAGGGATAAATGAGGACGCCAGGAGAGACATTTCCTGTAGCTTGTGTAGACTCCAGTGCTGTGTTTTGTCCACTTTGTGGAGCCAGAAAGAATGAAAACTTGATAATAATCTGTTCTT
The DNA here is from genome assembly GCF_028564815.1 of Eubalaena glacialis. NCBI lineage: Eukaryota > Metazoa > Chordata > Mammalia > Artiodactyla > Balaenidae > Eubalaena > Eubalaena glacialis. The sequence continues at coordinate 39,790,067 of NC_083720.1, read as the reverse complement.
CTGACAGCTCCTGACCCCTCAATGCTCATCTCCAACATGTCAGGTGGGAAAAGTCCACCTAGCCTATAGCCACCACGCCCACCTTCAAGAAGAGTTTCCTAAACTTCATGGGTAAGATTCACCTGCAACTCTGGTTAAAAATGCAGCTTCCCAGGTGCTGCCCCCAGAGATCATGATTCAGAGGGTCGGGATAAAAGCTGAGAGTGATTTTTTACCATGTTCTGCCATATGACTCTTGTCATCATGGAAGTTTGGGAAACACCGCTGTAAAGTCTCTTACCTGATAAAGGTATAACACAGACGCCTAGGAGGGATATCCCTGGCCATCTGCGGTATCATCACAGAAAAAGGTGGTTTGAAGGCCAAGAAGAGTGGTTCTTGATATTGTACATACCAGCATCTCCTGGAGGGCTTGTGACAATATAGATTGCTGGTTCTACTCCCAGAGTTTCTGACTCAGCAGGTCTTGGTTGGGGTCTGAGAATTTGTATTTCTAACAAGTTCTCAGGTGATGCTGTAGCTGCTGGTCCTGGACCACACTTTGAGAATGACTGACCTAGAAGGAACACAATGTCCACAGGTGTTCATGTTGGAGGTCAGGCCATGGTAATTATCACTCACCTATTCTCCCAGAGGAAACCCCTCCCCCAGTCAATGAACTATTAGAAAAGGACAGGAGATCCTCAATCCAGAATTACATAAACTGAGGCACCAGAGGCCAAGATTCCCCATCCCGCACAATATATCAGACAATAAAATCTAGAATCCCCAATGTGGTCATCAAGTAGACTCAGAGATGCAACCCAAATCCTAACCCTCTTGAAACTGAATAAAGTAGGAGGTTGGAGGGAGATGGATGCCTGTACAGAGGCAATGTTTCTACAATACAGCCTTGAAAGACCCATGGCAGAGTCAAAGCAAGGAAACTGATACAAAAACACCTGGGCCTTGGGACACATCCCTAGTGTGTCAGGGAGAAGACAGCTGAGATGAAGGGGAGGTCGTGCTGGGGTGGCGACTGGGCACAGCTGAAAGAACCAGGCCGAAGCTCCCAGAATGACTCTGCCATACACTGGTGGGATGCCACCACGTGTAGAGTTGGCCCATGGAACCCAGTGCATACAATCTACCTTTGGAGGGCTTTGTAAATGCCAGACAATGCAATGTTCTAAGAACTTTTCATGAAACAAACTCCCTTAACACACACTAATCCCAGTGAACGGGTACTATTAACATGGCCCTTTACTGATTAAGAAAATAGGGCACAGAAAAGCCAAGGGTACTGGTGGAAGTCACAAGATAAGTGCTCACTGGAGCCACATATCCAATCCAGGCCATGTGACTTCAGTGACTCTAGGCTCAACCTCAATGCGCCGCTACTTCTCCTTAACAGAAGATGTATTTTGTGATTATCTGCCACCTTTAAGTTCATATTTTAGCCACTTTGGGTGGGGGTTAGAGGAGGGGGATATAAAATAAAAAAGATACTTTCCCTTCTTTGAGAAAGATTACCCTCTGGTAGGATGGACAGACATACTTACAGCTAGCAAGGCATCTACATCCAGTTAAAGGCTGTGGGGATGCAGAAGAGAGAATTGAGGGAGTAAGTGGTAAATCTTGGAGACTTGGTGATAGAGGAGGCCTTTAATCTAGGCCTTAAATGTATTATAAGCCAAAAAAAAAAAAAAAAAAAAGTCCTTGCAAGGTGGGTACTTAAAAGAGAATATCTTGGAGAAAGAAGCATCTGATTCTGAGTCCCTGACCTCATTTTTCAGTCCCTGACCTCATTTCTCCTTTGCTTTGCATCCCTTTCTGGTTCCCACTATCACCATCCCGCTGGCCTTAGAGGGTAGTAATCTTCAAATATTCTGGACCAGACAGAAAAGACCTTTCTATTAACTCCCCACTGTACAGCTGAGGCCAGGCTGGAATTAAAAATAATGGAAATCAATAAGCCTTTTACTAAATGCTCAGGAGCAGAAACAAGGAAATAACCAGTCCTATAATATCAAAACTTTGTCTAAGAGGGCTGCTCCTTCCACACAGGATCCCTGGGGAAAGGGCATCATGCCTGATGCCTTCTCTTCTTAGAACCTAGTCTCCCTTGAGAGAGTGGATATCTATTTTCATCCCCACCTGTTATCTGGACTCCTCAAAGTCTAGACAGGAGATGGAGAATAGTCTTCCCTGGATCTGGTGCCTGTCCTTTCAGGTCTGGCCTTGTATGTTCTAACTCACCTCTCCTCTGAGTAATTAGAAGTGATTGACCTTCTCCTCTGGACTTTCATTTCTTTATGGACTTTTAAAGAATACCATGGCTACCTTGTCTGAAATCAAGTCTGGACACTGCCATGAATTAACTGCATAAATCTGATCCAGGCATTTGACCTTCCTGAGGTTCTGTTTTTCTGTTGGAAAAATTAAGGGTTGGAATGAGTGGTTAGCTCAGTTCCATTTCTGATCTCTCTATTATTCTAAGGCCATCCATGGACATGACTCAAGTTGCTTGTAGCATATGTTTTTCCTCAGCAGTAATACATTAAGGGAAATTGCCTGAACCTGAAAGGTCAAGTCCATGAGGAGGGCCTGTGTCCCTAAGCTCAAAGACTGCTTTGCTTTTAAAGAACAAGGTTGGGTGAGTAGAACCTGGGCTGTTGGATTCTCTATCTCTATATACATAGTATTTAAAGTACATTAGGTCTAAAGAAATCCAGGAACCCTTTCTATCTCTGTTAAGGTCAATTGCATGTAAAAACAGCATGGCTGATATAAACACAAAGGCCCATTCATCAGCTTCTCTCTCAGGCTGCAGCGGCCAGTCTCTGAGATAACAAGCAGGATTCAAGCACTTTCCCAGGAACTACAAGCCACGGCTGGGTCATACCAATGGGCCATCAGCACGTATATACAGATGACTCTTAGCCAACCACTGGTACTCACAAGTTCCTTTTTATATGTGAAGATATACACAGAATTTTAATATGATGATGATAATGATCAGATTTATGCTCAAAGAGGAAAAGAACCCCAGTGGAAATAACAAAATGGCTTGAGGTGACCCCACTGACATCAGCAATATCTAAGATTGTATTGAAGGTCATACTATTGCCTGGAGGATTTTCACCATTAAGCGGTCTAGAACATTAGATGCTTCTCCTTTGGTGGGAGGAGGTCTGGGAGAACCAGACCAGGAAGACATAGATATAACAGAACCAAGATGGAGATTCCTCTCAATAAAAGTACAGGAGGCATCAAAACTAGGAACTCTGCTTCAGTGGAGAATCAAAGTTAAGAGACCAGAGAGCAGGAAGAAAACATTCAGACTCAGGTACAGTACCAAGGAATCCAAAGGTAGTAAAAGAGAAGAGTAGACCATTGAACGAGATGAAAGAACAGAAGGTCCTTTGGACAAATACTAGAAAAAAATCTCTATTGTCTGAGGTTGGATATTAAGGTGGCCTTTTAACATCCTGGTGGTATGGTACATGGGGCTCATCAAAGATTCTATAAGTCAATCCACCCTACCAAAAAAAGACAATGGGTGTGTGTTTTCTGGGCTTCGTGATATCCTTGGCTTCCAGCTGAATTTGGTTTCTATCACCTAAGTTCATGGTATATTAGTTACATATCCCTGAGTAACAATTTACAAGAAACGTAGCACCTTAAAACAACACACATTTATTATATCACAGTTTCTGTGGATCAGGAGTCCAGGCTTTACTTTGTTAAGTTCTCCATTTCAGAGTCTCATTTGAAAGCCGCAATGGAGGTGCTGGCCAGGGCTGCAGTCTCACTTCAAGTTTTGACCAGGGAAAGATCCTCTTCCAGGGCCACATGACTGTTGGCAGCACCCATTTCTTGCAAGCTGTAGGACAGAAGACCTCAGTTTCTTACTGACTGTCAGTTAGAAACTGCTATTCTCAGTTCCTTGCCATGTGGCTTCCTCCACAGGGCAGCTCACAACATTCACGGCTTCTTCACAGCCAGTGGGGAGAGTCTCCTAGAAAGATAATATTACAATCTCATGTAATATAACAGTGTACATGCAGTCACTTATATCCCATCACCTTTGCCATACTCTAGTGGTCTGAAGCAAATTAGAGGATGCACTCGCACTCAAGCAGAGGGAATTATACAGAGGTGTGACTACTAGGAGGTGGGGATCACGGGAGCCACTTTGAGTCTGTCACACATAAGTAGAGCTGCTTGTTGGTGCTGGATCTCAATATTCTTCCATTCTCCTTGAGAAATTCAGCGAAGACACCATAGGCTTGGCAATGAACTACATGACATAGTTCAGTACAGACTGCAGGACCAGACAATGGGGCTCTCTAATCATTCCACAGTTGATGGGACAAGGTTGTTTCTCCTCTCTCTTGGCTAATAGCTGAGTTTCCATTCCCAGAAATCAAAGCTTTCCTTTTCCCAAGTAGACAGAAACCACGAACCAAATGAAATGAGGTAAAGAATTTAACAAGGAAAAGTATTTGGGTCCCCTAAACCTACCTCACAAGTTGGGGCAGAACTTGGTCATAAAGACTCGTGAATAAGGCTTAAGGGATCTGATTGACTCAATATGAATCAGCAGTGTGATGCGGCTGCCAAGAACAGCAAAGGCTGTGTTAGACGCAGTGTAATTAGTCCAGATGGAGGATTACCCCAGAGGAGATGACCTTTTCTCACTTTGTGCTACTCTGACCACACACAGAGGCTGGTGCTGATTCCAGATCTCGTGTTCTAGAGGGGACCTGGGGACATCCCTGAACCTGGAAAGAAGAGCCCCCAGGAGGCTGAGGAGGTGGAAAGCATGGAAGATAACTAAACAAAAGGAACAAACTCTTGAACGGAGAATAGCACTGTTTTCAAACACTGGAGGCCTGTCTTATGGACGAGGTATCAGGTGGTTTTATGTGAGCCCAGGGGAGAGAGCTGATACGCTTAGCGGAAGTCCTAGAGAATCAGAGTTCTGCTCAGGGTGCAAAACATTTTCCAAAAGGCAAAGCTGCCATAGAAGAGGGTAGGTGCTTATTGCTGGAGATCTTCATCCAGTCGTTCAGTTATTCAACAAACCTTTATTAGTTCCTACTGATGGCCAAGCACCAAACTATGCAGATACCCAACAAAGAAGATGCATTCCCTGTCTTCAAGGAACGTACCTTGAATAAGACAAGTCAATAAACAGTTTCAAAGACAGGAAGTAACCAATAACCTCCAAGCCTCAGACATTCAGTTCTTGCTCATGTCCCATGTAGGAGGCCACAGCTCGGTTCCTGGGGTTCCATGTGCCTGCTCATTCTAGAACCAGAATGAAGGAACTCGGGACGGGAGAAGAACAAGAGTGTTGGTGGAAACTTGTGACGCCTTTGAAAGTTTCCCCTCAGATGAGACTAATCTGCTCACATCCCATTGGCTGAAGCATGTCACATGCTCAATGCCAATGTCCATGGACAAAATGGTACAGTCTTGCCACAGGGGGCCCTGTAAGACACAGCAACAGGCAAGTATGTATAACCCTATACAGGAAGGCGGGAGCAAATATCAGGAGTAACCACACAGTTTATTATAGTACCCTCACAGTCATTCTATGGAAGTTGAGAGGACAAGATTTTGTGGAAGACGTAACCCTTTGAAGGGACTTCAAGGATGGAGAAGACTTTTTTCTTGACAGTCTTGGGCCAATCACTCTCCCTTTCCAAAATCACTCTATATTCACACATGTACTTACTATATAGGATAATACATTTCAGTGTGAATGTTTATAATTTAGTTAACTCTGGTCTAAGTGGGATGGTTTTCTTGCCTAGGGAGAGAAGTGAAGAAATAAACAGTTTCCACTCAGGAGAGAAATCTCCAGAAATTTAAATGAGGTAAATGAAATTTAACAGCTGAGAAATTACAACTATGAAGAACTAGGTTAATCTAGGAATGAAAGGGAGTGAATCAAGAAAAAAATATAAGAAGCTGAATTTAGTTAAGGGACCTAGAAGGAAGATATTAGTAGCTGTTCTCCGTGAGGAATAATAAATGAAAGATTGTCATTTTTGGTTCTAAAGGCCTAAATTATGGTCCTCCGCACACTTCCCTCCTCAAAAAATAATTTATTTAATCTATCTGTGAACATTTCACAAATGGAAGGAGCCAAGGCAGGCTGATTATAGCCTGTTGATTTGTTTGTTTATAAGAAATTCTATTGCCATGGCCCCTGGGAGCAATAGAGTAGAAAAGAAAAAAATATCCCTTTTTTCCTAAGTGTGGCTTGCGAACCAAGGGAAGTTGTCTGAGGCCGGGATGGGCACTTAGCCTAAAATACTTCATTGTTCACATTGCATGTCCTTTAATTTTTAATACATTTAATTCCTGTGTTCGGGGAGTTTTTCTTTTTTTTTTTTTTTACCCTCCTGGTGCAAAATCAGTTTGTTAAAACTTTTGGAATCAACATGCCAAATGCCAACTGCACCATGCAGTGGCTGTGAGATAAATGCTTCTTCAGTAATTTTCAATTAAAAAGCTACCTTGTTCTCTTCAGAGGAAAAACACAATTTTAATATTTTAAAAATAGTGTGGTAATGATAATAAAATCACAACCAGCATTTTCCTCTAAAGCTACTACTGGGGCCCTGGGTGGGCCCAATTAGGGGTGACTATAGTGAGTTTCAATCTTTCTGGATGTGTAAAGTTGCTGTTGGCAAGGCAATGTCTGGTGAATGAAAGTTAGAAGCTTCTTCGGAGTTCTGTGTCCACAACCTGCTAGCCATGGGAACCTGGCTGATAACAATAGGAAACACTTAGGGGAGCACTTACCGTGTGCCACATATGGTTCTAAGTGTTTACATGCATTAACTCATATAATCCTTGTGACAACATCATGTGAAGTAGGTATTATTATTATTACCATTTTGTAGACAAGGAAACGGAGGCACAGTAACTTGCCCCAAACATATAAAGATCTTCTACAAATCAATAACAAAAAGACAAAAACACAACAGAAAAATGGGCAAAAGACATAAATAGGCACTTCATAAAAGAGGGACAAATTAAGGGTATGGTATTAACAGATATAAATTATTAAAATTTATATAAAATAGATAAGCAACAGGATTACATTGTATGGCACAGGGAATTACACCCATTTTCATATAATAACCTGTAATCAAGTGTAAGCTGCAAAAATCTGAATCTGAATCACTATGCTGTACACCTGAAACTAATATAATACTGAAAATCAACTATACTTTAATTTTTTTTAAAAAAGTGAAAGTTGATCTTCAATGTTATCACCACCACCCCCAAAAACAAACAAACAAACAGTAATTATGTCAGGGAATGGAGGTGTTAACCTTACTGTGATAATCATTTTGCAATATATACATACATGAAATTATCATGTTGTACACCTTAAACTTATTTATGCTATATGTGAATAATATCTCAGTAAAACTGGGGGAAAAAAGAGGATATCCAAATAGCCATTAAACATAGAAAAAAACTGCTCAACTTCATTTGCAATCACAAAAGTCCAAATTAAAGCCAAAATGGCACAGCATTACATACGCAGCAGAGTTCCTGACAGTAAACAGACTGGTGCTACCAAGTGCTGGAGAAGAAGCAGAGCCATGGAAACTCACACACTGTGGGTGGGGAATGAGTCAGCCCACCTTCTCTGGAAAACAGTTTGGTATTAACCACTCAGTTGGACTTTTGCAAGTCCTGTGATGTAGCAATCCCACTCCCAAGTGTAGAACAAAAACACATGCACCAGGATATTCACAGATGTGTGATTTGGGAAAGTCCTAAACTGGAAACAACCTGAATACCATCAACAGTAGGACTAAGAACATTCCGATACTCACACGATATAATACAATTCAGCAGTAACGATGAACTTCATCTCCAAGCAATGGTGTAGATGAACTGCATAAATGATGTTGAAAGAAAGGACTGAGACACAGAAGAATACTGGATGATGGCATGTAAATAACGTTCCAGTTTGCAAATTTAATCTCTAATTTTAAAAGTCAGGAGAGTGGGTGCTTTGGGGAAGGAGGGAGGGTGGCGCAAAGAGAAAGCGGCATGCGAGCCTTGCGGAGGTAAACAAGACCTGTCCCTACGTCTTGAATCCAGTTCTTCATTCCTGGTTCATGAATTGGGTGGAAGTGAGTTTGTTTGACTGCTTTCCCTTCTTCAGACTTCCATGCATCATCAGACAATATTTGTTCATTTTCTATATGAAGTGAATGTTGAAGTATTACACACTAATTTATTTTTTTTAAAGCAAAGACCTGGCCCCTGTTTGTGCCTGTTCCTAAGAAATTAGAAATCCAAATATACAATATATGTTATGTTAAATAAAGTTAAAACTAAACAACTTTAAATGCTACAGACTTAGAAATATCCTAGTAGGACAAACCGGCAATTTCAATTTCATTTTTCATTTCAGCTATTATCTACCCAGTCTTAATCCAGGAATTGCCTTTGGGTAGTGGTGTTATTGTTTTGTTTTGTTTTTTCCTCTTTCTAATTTTCTGTGATTTTCCAAATTAGCTATAATGAACAAGTATTACTTTATAATCAAACAAATGCAAAAGTAAACTTTAAAATTTAGCTGAACCCTTAATACTGAGATGTGGAAGTTTAAAAGTAGCATGTAGTCCTTATTCATGTATCACTTGGGCCCTGTAAATGCTTCTTTCTCCTCTGACATGTTCAGTAAATTCAGTAGAGAATTTTGCCATTTGAAACTCTTCTATAGAAACCAAGCCCATGATTCCTGGATGTGGCCCAGATCCCACCTCTTTGTGAGGCTTTCCATTCTCTGACCAGTCATTTGGAAGCAGGACCCTTGATGGTCAAGTTAAAATGATCTTTTTCTCTGAGTACATCAAACATTTTGAGGATTAGTTCACATGCATAGGACACAGTAGTATCCACCTCTTGACTGACTGAATGATTTACTAATTAAGTACCTCAAAATTTGATTCAATGGTTTTGGCTCTCTTTATTCTTATAACATGTAATTACAAAGGTAATGTGAAAAATTACAGGAAAAAAATGTTATAATACATCACTTAAGGGTGCCGTTTCAAAGATTTTAAGAAATAACATACTGTATTTCACTGACTTTAAGGTTTTTTTTTTACATTTTAATATTTGTGAAATTGGGATTATCCCACAGTTGATGGCATCTTGCCATTGTGGTCAGCCAAGCAGTGTCATGAGGCTGATGTCACTGCCTGCTTGTTGCCGGACTTGCTTGTTGCTGCAGTCAGTTTTGAAACTTGTCATGATCCCTGCCTCCTGGACTTCATACTTTCCAGTAACCTCATCCCCTACAGTATAGGCGAGACCTAGCTACTTATTTATAACAAATTGCATGTGACAAATGTGACAGGATGTCACTTCCGAGGTTAGGTTATAAAAAGATTCTGCCTTCCATCTGGGGTGTGCTTTTTGCTATCTCAGATGAAGCCCACTGCCCTATGGGGAGGCCATACGGCAGGGAACTGAGGGAAACCTCAGAATGGCCAGCGAGGAACCAGATCCTCAGTTCAATGACCTGTGGGGAACTAAATCCTGCCAACAGCCAAGTGAGTGAGCTTAGAAGCAGATCCTCCAACTCTGAGCCTAGGCATGACTGCAGCCCAGACAGACACCTTGATTAGAACCTGAGCTACACTGAGCCAGAGGACCCAGCTTAGCCATCCTGACCCACAGAAACCAATAGAAAAATGTGTGTTGTGTTAAGGCACTAACATTAGGGTTAATTTGTTCCACAGCAATATATAACTAATACACCCAACTGCCATCACTTCAGTGTTATCATTATTTGAAGTACATGTGGTGAGTATAATTGTTTTAAAATGTCTTTTAAAAATACACTAAGAATTTTCATTGGAATGAAGTCAGTCAGAAAGAGACAAACAAATATTGTATATTAATGCGTATATGTGGAATCTGAAAAAAAAATGGTATATACGATCTGATTTACAAAGCAGAAATAGAGACACAGACGTAGAGAACAAATGTATGGATACCAAGGGGGGAAGGGGGTGGGTGGGATGAACTGGGAGATTGGGATTGACATATATACACTATTGATACTATGTATAAAATAGATAACTAATGAGAACCTACTGTATAGCTCAGGGAACTCTACTCAATGCTCTGTGATGACCTAAATGGGAAGGAAATCCAAACAAGAGGGGATATATGTATATGTATAGCTAATTCACTTTGCTGTACAGTAGACACTAATGCAACATTGTAAAGCAACTATACTCCAATAAATTTTTTTTTTTTAAAGATAGTATATATGCAAAGAGAACAGAAACAGGGCACTGTGGTATAAATGGGACTTCACAAAGTCAATGTCCTTATTTGTAGTAATGACCAGGAATTCTCTATTCTCTTGCAAACCAACAACAAAGTGTTTATGGGACTGTGTTCATTTTTTAGGGCTGCCGTTAACTCAGCACCACACACTGGATGGCTTAAACAACAGAAACTTATTTCCTCGCAGTTCTGGAAGGTAGAAGTCCAAGATCAAGGTTTTGGAAGAGTTGGTTTCTTCTAAGGGTCTCTCTCCTTGGCTTGTAGATGACCACCTTCTCCCTGTGACCTTGTATGATTGTCCCTCTGTGCATTTCTGTGGCCTAGTCTCCTCTTCATATAAATATACTAGTCAGATTAGGGTTCACTCTAATGACCTCATTTTCTCTTAATTCCCTCTGTAAAGACCTGGTCTCCAAAAACAGTCACCTTCTAAAGTCCTGGGAGTCAGGACATCAACATATGGATTTGAGAGTCGGGGTACACAACTCAACTCATAACATAAGATCATATGTTCACTGTCTCTAGGTGTTAGGATGTGGACATCTTAGGAGGCCATTATTCTGCATATATCAAGGGTGGATGATGAAAGAGAGTTTCCTTTATGCTTCAGCATGCCACACCTGTGAGTGGAGTACAGCTAGCAAACTTAGAATGTTGTGCTCTGCAAAAGAAACACCTCCCATTCTCGCTCATTTAGAAGATAATGGCCCGGTTTGATTTCCCATGGGGTTGGGGTCTTTTCCTCTTGCTATGTTCCACCCTTTCCGTGTCACTTGCCTTTCAAGTGAATACAAGTCCACTCAGGAAGCAACATCAGCTCTGGTTAATGGCACTATTTGAAATCAGTGACAGAAGGAATATTCCTTGTATTCAGTAAAACCAAAATATATGTGCCATGCGCTGTCAGTGGCTGTCAGCTGCGTCATCTTACCTAAATCTCAAAATATTGTCTTCTAAGTACCATTGTGTTTATCTTATAGAAGAAAAAATGAGGTTCAGGGCGAAAATGTGAATAGATTTGAAAGGCAGAGAATCATACTTAGCTTTGTCTGACTCCCAAGCTTTTGCTCTTTGAGAACTCTCCTTCCCTTCACTGCTATGATTTTCAAGCAGCAATGACCTCTGGGGCAGACGTTGTCAGTTCACAAGAAGAACTGTTCCCTTAAAGGGTCTGTAATCCAGAGGCCATTTAGGGTGCTTAGGAAAGTAGATGGGTTTTGTTGTACTTTTTTTAAGAAAGGCGGGACCGTCTGATTTAATTCCCTTTTATAATAATGTGCTTGCATTCAGCGTGTACTATATGCTTTACATGTAATAAGAAGAGAAGGGGGCCATTTCTATTTTTACCATTTTAGAGGAGAAGAAACTGAGGCTAAATAACTTGGGTGAAGTCACAGAGTTCATTCTGCAGAGCTGGGATCTGAACCCCAGCAATCTGGTTCTGGAACCTGCTCTCCTGGGGTTTGCGGTATCTCCTGAATGTTTACTTTGGAGGAGTTCACTTCATGTTCTCTTTCTAAGTATGAGTAGGGCCTAAAAGGCATAGACTATGAGCCCAATAGACTTACAATAACCCCAGGAAATGACCTTGGCCATGGTAACAATTAGAGAACAGGGCAGTACATAATGAGTGCTAATTGTGGGCAAGGGATAAGTGAATTAGGACCAGGAAAGAAAGAGGGTTAATCAGTTGGGAGATTTTAAATTTACCTCCATAAGTGGCACCCCTCTTCTGTGCCTGTGCAATAAAGACAGATGAAAGCTAAATAAGTCCTTCACTACTGAGAGAAGTTACGCTGGAGAATGTACCACATGAGAGCCAAAAGGGCTGCTAGCTGAACCCCAGAACTGGGTACACTTACGTAGGGAGGAAGAGACAGCCCCAGGCCAGAACAGACCTCTCTCCCACAGGGGAGGACCCCAGAGAAGCAGCAGAGGAGTCGAGCAGGTTGGATGCTTCCTGCAGGCATCCTGCTCCCATGAGGAAGAAGGGCAGAGCTGATGGAGCATCTGAAGTTATTCTTCTTTGCGATCTGCTCACAAATCAGCCCATCCATTTCCCTAGACAGGCAGAGTGTCCCTACCAACCAGAACAGCTTCCAGGAAGAAATAAATTCAGAAAGGCAGGCTGACTCCAAATAAAGAGCAAGAGCTGGCAAGCGCATTCAATCCTCCAAGGGATGTATTGACACCTTCCTGATTTTCAGCTCTAAGACGACAGCAGGTGCTGTCTCCACTTCACCCTGTATCTCCAGGGCCCACCCCTGTGCCTGGCAGAGAGTAAGAGCTAGAAAACTACCTGATGCTGGAATAAATGAACTAACGACCATAAGACACCAGAGCTGAGATCTGAAGCACCACATGAAATCAAGGGACCCAATGTGAGATAAAGTTTGCAGGAAATACATCTCCATAACAGCTACTATATTAAAGGGCTGATTGTATGTGGGGTGAGAAAAACAATTACACTGAGAACTGAGCTTTTAAGCCTAGAGTGAGTTTACTGAATGCAATTACAGCATGAATATTGGATTTAAATACCTTATGGATAATTCCTAGAATGTAAGTACATTTTCTAGGCATGAAGAGAACCCCAGATCTCTTCTTCTTCATTTGGAGACAGGACATAAAATCCACTGGACTCTTCTTTCTACTTTTTTAAAGTGCATACATGCAGGTAAGAGAGGAAAGAGAGAATTACATCATGAGACAGGAAAAAAACATAGAAGGACTTGATGTTCACCTGGTCCTAAATCCAGCATTGCTAGTTGTATGCCCTTTAAGAACGTACTTAACTTCTCTATGTCCATGGGCAAAATGGGGATAAAAGGAGAATGTATTCGAATCTCCTAGCATAACGCATATGAATAAATGCCATGATTTTTATTTACCTCTACATACCTCCTCCTTATTTCCCATGTTGTCTATTTTCCTAACTTTGTACAAGTTAACCATTTTTTTTAACATGGATTTCAAGCATGGTTTGATCAGGGCTCTGTCTTAATTCTTCTCTGATCCACTTGTTTTTACATCTTCTGTGTACCAGAGGTCAGACTTTGTTTCCCTGCTGAGGTCTCTCATGGTCACAGGACAGTTACAAAAAGGAACTGAGGTATCATACTTGCAGGTTAGTCATTTTTACATTTTATAATAAATATTGTTACTAATATATTGAGATGTCAGCTTGATCATTTTAAATATAAAATGCTTTTTTTTCATTTAGAGCTAAGTTGTCTGAGCTTCAAAGTGTTCTTTCAAATACATATTGCTACCATAAAGGAGAAAAAATATATAAATATAGCTAGCTCTTCTGAGTGTCATTGCAAACTCTTTATAAGAAAAGTATAGCAAAAGTCAGAAAGAGAACTTGAGCATCTTTCAAGACTCTTCTCATAGCTCTGGCTCTATTTTAAATATAGAATCAAAACAAGGCTTAGAAGTGAGAAGGCAGCCCTGTCGGTTTTCACGGACAATAGGCCACATTCTGGAGGACTTCAGTGGGGACTCCAAGAGGAGAGAGCTGCTAGAAATAGCATGTGCTGCTTGAAGCTGGGAGTTCAGGGTAGGATGTACGGGTGTGAGAATCACAGCCCAAATGTTCCTTTGACCTTCCTAGTATACAGAGAACAGGAGCACATGAGAATCGTCAGACTGAATTGTAATTTTTCTGTTCTGCTCATCTGTGAGCCCCTTCGGGGAAGGGATTACATTTTATTCTTCTCTATAAATCTCAGCCCAGGTAGCTACCACAGGGCTGCTATATAGGATTTACCCAGTAAATGTTTCCACTGAACTGACAGGGCTGAAGAGAGAGGAAAAGGTCCATTTTTTTTTTTTTTTTCCTGGAGAGTTTGAACCTCCCAGGATCCTTGAATAAGACCTGAAAGAGAGAATCAGCAAGACCTGCTCATCAAAGCATCAGTCAGCTTTGGTCCCAGCAAACCTGAAATCAAAGAGAGTGCCACAATTTCCCATTGCCCTGAAGGCTTTCCAGCACTCAGCAGGGTCTAATAATTTGAACAAGGGGACCACTTTGGACCTGCAATATTGCAATTTTTGCAGCACTGATGTGTGTAATTTGGGGCAAAGTTTGACACAGGATCAGAAATAAAAGCAGTATGTTGTCTAGAGTTGTTTACCCAACACAACAAATGGACCGTAAGGTATGAGTATGAAATTGGGTTTATCATACACTCTTCACCAGAATCAATTAAGCATTCATCCCTTGCAACATCACCATCTACACAGGGCCAAGCTCTCCATTAGAAGTCATGAGAGCCCCAGGTACTTTCAGTGCTTCTCAAAAAAGTTTTAATTTCTTTTAAAATCAGAAGAAATAACAAGCTTTATATCTCAGAAAATATTTAAATAAGTGAGAATAATATACTCTTCTTTACACCAATGTAGTCATGCAATATAATTTTAATTTTTAATTAATTAAGTAATTCACCTTGGTGAAGGATAGGTCCTATAAAGGCAAAAGTTAGAACTAAACCCTGTAACCACATGTGCCAAGAATACATCTGGTATCGGGAAGGGGATGAAAGTTCTGTTTTCAGAAAAACATCCAATAATCTATTAATCACAGAGGCGTGAAACGTTTTCAAGGACTTATAGATAAAGTTGGGAATTGGACGGGCTGTTGGGGGAGGCATGTGATGGGTGTGCTGGTTGGAAGGAACCACAATCCTACATGTTTTCTGGCTATGACCCTCATTTTCTCTCTCACAAGCCGTCTGCTCCAGCTAATTAGCAAGTCAAAAGAAATAGAAACAATTCTAGACCTCAGCACAATCAAATTAGAGGAGTTATTTGAGGATACCATTTCCGCACAGTGTAATCATACTCTCTTTGTTTTGGTCAAATGAGTGAAAATTATCTTTCAAACCCAACTCCCTCTCCTCTACCCAACCAGCTCCGTGGATGGTGGCATTTCATACCTGCTCTTATCAGTTTTACATGTGATCTATCCTATGAAGACAGGAACGCACAATCTACAATTAAACAGTACCCATCAAACTTTCTATACAGCAAGGACCTTTTAAAAAATACATTGATGGGAAGCAACCGCATAGCACAGGGAGATTAGCTCGGTGCTTTGTGACCACCTAGAGGGGTGAGATAGGGAGGGTGGGAGGGAGGGAGATGCAAGAGGGAAGAGATATGGGAACATATGTATATGTATAACTGATTCACTTTGTTATAAAGCAGAAACTAACACACCATTGTAAAGCAATTATACTCCAATAAAGATGTTAAAAAAAAAATACATTGACTTTTAAGGTGATTCAGCACTGAGAGCCATTAGAGCCCCATCTAAATCAAGACTTGAAAAGTTTATTAAAATTGGATTTTTAACCTGATCCCAATTTCCTCTGCTTATAAAGAATCCCACTGGACTCCTTAATATTCATGCTATTAACCTGAAAGATTCAAATGGCCATTAAGGGAGGAAAGGCTGAGGCTGTGCAGGGTAGGCTTACAGATAAAATCAGGTTGAGCCCAGGCAAGTAGAGTGACCGTGGGTCCTGGAGGTGTTCCGAGGAAGCAAGCTCTCTCTTTCTCTCTCTCTCCAAGTCCCCTTCTCCTGACCTCTCTCTTCCATCACATATTTGGGGGAAAGTAAACAACCACAAATACCAAAAACAAACATAAGCAAACTATTCAAGTGCAGAGAGCATGGGCTAGCAGTCTAAGTTTTACTGGAAGGGTAGCTGCCTTGGATAAATCACTTCCTCCTCTGGTGCCCTCATTACTCCCACTCACTCATGTCATGACTTGAAACTTCTGTGCCTTTTTTTTTTTTGTAAAATGTGGACATCATGGTTTCTAAGAAGGTCGATGAAAGAACAAGTGGTGAGGTTCATTCATATCATTCACTTTGTACAGGACCTGGCACAAAAGCCTTGGATGAGTCCTAGCTGGGGGTATTCCTGATTCTTGATCCAACACACAGGCCAGTTACTTCCGCTTCCATTTCTTTCCTGCAGCCTTTATCTTCTGCAGGACACAGTCTGAAACTTAACTGATGCCAGTGAGTCCCGGTAAAAATGGGTTGTGTCAGTCTTGTTTCTCCCTGAGATAAGATTTTCTGCTCCCTTAGGGCAGTGGTGATGTCTTACTTTTCCATCTCTTCCTGAGTACCTGGCATAGTAGTAAACACATACCTACTGGATGCTCTATAAAGACTTTGGTATCCTAGAATATGAGCAGCTGAGAGATCACCTACTAACACCCTCTCATTTTCTAGTTGATGACACTGAGTAAGAAGGTCTTAGGCCACCCATCTGAGAGTGACACCCACTTTTCTAGTTGACTGTTACAGTGTCTCCTATGACCATCCATTCTTACAGTGATAGCTTTGAAATGGAAAAACGGAACCACGTCTGACCTAACCCCTGACTCCTTCAGGGAAGTTCAGTTTACAAGCTTTTTTGAGAGTATACTATGTTTCAGACACCATGCAAGGCTCTGGAAGAGATAACTAAATCGCACTCCCCATGTTCAAAGCACTTCTAATCTAGTGGGGAAGACAGATCTCTAAGCAGATATTTTCAGTACAGTGTTTGTGTTGTTATAGCAGAGCTGAGTTCTGGTGATACATAAACACCTGGATAGGAAACCTAACTCTGGCCCAGAAGAGGTCAGGGAAGGCTGTTCAGGAGAAATGACAAACGTTTTGGCAAAGACAAAAATGCTAAATAACAAAATAACCAGTTAACTCTTTCTTAGTTATCTAAGCACAAGAAAACTGACCATTGATCAGTGAATGTTGGCTAAAATCAAAAAATGAAAGAAGCTAAAATTCCAGTCCTCAAATTCTTGCCAGTTGCCAGATCTGCCTTGAGTCATTTGGTGCAAGTGAAGCTTGTAACAGAGACTCAAGGCTGGGGCCTGAGGTTCTAGTTCCCTTTTTGGACTTGTAGTGGGGAACTAAGCAGATCAGTTAACCTGACTTTGGCTCCCAGGGTGCAAATGGAATCACTGCCAGCCTCCCTTCGCATCTTACAAACGAGTTGTGAAATTCAGACTATGGACACAAAAGCACTTTGAACTCTTAAGGAAAAGTAATCATGCCAACTTAGAACATCAAAGCCGCTCCCTGTTTTGAAGAACTCAT
Source organism: Eubalaena glacialis (assembly GCF_028564815.1). Classification (NCBI taxonomy): domain Eukaryota; kingdom Metazoa; phylum Chordata; class Mammalia; order Artiodactyla; family Balaenidae; genus Eubalaena; species Eubalaena glacialis. The sequence goes on along the minus strand of NC_083720.1, from coordinate 39,772,618 downwards.
GATCTGTGCTGGGCTTAGCCTCTGGTAGGAGCTTAGGGACACCAGTAATTGGCAAGGGTATATCTTAAACTACCGTTTGACCCGCACAGCCTCATACGTGATTTTACACAGCTTCATAGAATAGGGGGAAAAAAGCACTTCTTTTAAAGCTAATGTATATTTGAATGTTATGGCTTTTCAAAGTGGGGCTTTAAACTGACTTCACTTTTTCCAGTTTTACTGAGAAATAACTGACATACATCATTGTATAAGTTTGACATACATCACTGTGTAAGTTTAAGGCATACAGCCTGATGGTTTGATTTACATATATTGTGAAATGATTACGACAGTAGGTTCAGCTAACATCCATTTTCTCATATACACACGATAAAAAGTAAGGAAAGAAGAAATGAATGAAAGAAAAACTTCATTTTGTGATGAGAACTCTTAGGATTTACTCTATTCGCAACTTTCCTATATGCCATACAGCAATGTTAACTATAGTCATCATGTTGTACATTATACCTCTGGTACTTATTTATCTTATAACTGGAAGTGTGTACTTTTTGACCACCTTCCTCCAATCCCAGCCCCTAACCACAAGTCTGATTAAAGTGACTTTTTAGAACATAAATATATATATATATTTTTTCTTTTTCTTTTTTCTTTTCCTCTTTTTTTTTCAACCTAAAATAGGCATGTCAAAATTAGTCTGGCTCAAAGAAGTAACCAGGGTCATTAAAACCCCTAAAAGCTTATTTTCCAAAATAAGACTTGGCCTTGGCCTCCCAGATGCTCCTAGCTTTATTAGACAGCCAGATAATGTTGGTCGTTATCTTGTTTTCTATTGTAAAAGGGCACTGGGTAACAGTACGTGAGAAAGGGGTCAATTTCCTACAGCATTCATTACTTAGATGGGAGAGTATTTTTAATCTAAGCAAAGTTAATTAAAGATTTTTTTAAACTTAAAGGACAAATTCGAATTCTTCCAAGTATTTATCTTCCAATATTTAAGATATGGAAGAGCTGCTGAAATTTCATCTAAAATAAATTACTTTGACGCTCATCTGGCATTTTTCTTTCTTTCTTTGCTTTTTTTCTTTTTTTTTTCTTTTTACGTGTTTGCCGATCTGCCTTTGAGGGCGACTTGCTTTGGCTCGGCTAGGCAGGAAGCCCAGCTTCCCCAAGGAGATTCCAACTCCAGGCCCCTGGAAATCTTAAATCTGAAATTGAACTGAAGGCCGGTCTAGTTCTCGCACAAAACTTCCCAGCTACAGGAACGCGGGGTAGGGGGCAGGGAGACCTGCTTAATTTCAGAGCTGACATTTGCAATCCTGGTGCACTAGCAAAGGCAGAGCTGAACGCTCTGCGCTCCCCGGGTGAACCGGCACCCGCTCGCGGACGCGAAACCGAAGCTGGAGGGCGTGTTCAATGGCGACACGGAGCGCTCGGGAGCCGGCTCCTCGCGCTAATCCCGGCCCGGGGTGCCCCGCCACTAGCGTCCCGCTTGGGCTGCGGTGTGTGAGGATGGCTCCCACTGCTTCCTGGGCGGCGCAGGGAGCGCCGACGCCTAAAGTGGGCACCTGCCGGGAAGGAAACCGGCGGTGCTGACGCACGTGGGAGGAGCGCAGGTACCGGGGACCTTGCAAGGCTGGAAAGTGGAGGAAGATGCGGGCTCGGGGTTCGGACCTACCTTTCCCTAGCAAGAGTGACGGAGTAGACAGGACTTCCCAGGTTTGCAGCGACGGCAGAGTCACCCAACCCACAACAGGCCCCACCCTCCCGGTAGCGCTGGTCCCCTTCCCAAGCCCCCATCCCCACTCCCCCAGCCTCCCGGGACTAAAACCCGAGGAACTGCCGTGTCAGGTGGGCGGGACTGACTCTTTCAATACCTATCGGCGGGAGTCCTCAGCCCAGCCCCGCCGCCCCGAGCGCTAAGTAGCTAGCCGGTCACCGAGAGGACCCGACTCGGGGCAGCACCCGAGCGGGCCAAGCAGCAGTGGGCGCTCGCGATCCTCCTCTGCCCGACGCGCTCTCCCTCAGCACCCGGCCTCCTCCGTCCCCTCCTCCCTCTCCGGCTCCTCCTCCTGCTCCTCCCCTCCTCGGGTCTGATAGCCTAGCCTCGCGCCTGCAAAGTCCCCGGCTCGCGGGCAGCCACGAACCTTCGCCACTGCCGGGTCTCAGTGGGTGCCTGCGCCCGTGCCTCACCCGCCTGCCCAGGTCGTCCCGAGGCTCGCTTCGCCGGCCGCCGGTGCTCCACGGCGCTGCCCATGGCCAAGCCCGAGAGCCGACTTCGGGCGCCAGACCGGCTGGAAGGTGGCGCGGCTCAGGTGAGTGAGGAGCGCGCGAGGCGAGGGCCGTCAGTCTGGGGAGTGGCGAGACCAGGGGCCGTCGAGGTGCCCTGACCTGGCAGCCCGGACTTAGGGCAAGAGCAGAGCCCAAGGTGAGCTGAGACTGGAGCAAGTGGAGTGTACACTGGGGGAAAAAGGAAGGAGAGGCCAGAGGTTTTCCCATCCTCCTAACCTCCTGACTTGGTCCCTCAGCTGTGCAAGTCTTCAGGGACTGGTTTTTACAGGCAGGTATCCGGGTTTCTGATTTGGTGGATTGGATTCTTTTTTCCCCCTTACTCCCTAGCAGAGTCAGGAGGTTCACTCCTGCCCGAGGCTTCTCCCTAGGACCGACCGTGAGGGGTAGCAGGAGCGCAAATCGCAGCGGAGCCCGGGTACCACTCTGGCTGAGAACTTGGGGCGCGGATACAGTCAGCAAAAAGTCAGTCTGTTGAGGGAGCATCCAGGGTGGGGAAACCTTGGTCTGGTTTGCTTTTGGAGCGGAGCAGAGATGGGGCATTTCCCGAGGGGCGGGGATGCTCGGGAGGAGAGAGGTCGAGGCGACAGACAGTTAAGTACCCTTTTCCCCTAATGCCAATTATGCACGGTTCTGATTTTTCGTGTTACTTTCTACTCTTTTTTTTCCTGCATCTGTTTCTATTTCGAGCACCTTGGGTGGTGACGGCAGATGAAGGTGAGGGGAGGAGGCGCGCCAACCCGCGGTGGGAACGCGTAGAACCCGGCTCAGAACCAGGGGCACACTCACGGAGCCTGGTGTCTCCAGGTGCGCCCTCCGAGCCAGGCGGCCGACCGCGCGCTGCTCCCCCTTCTGTGCCGGGAGCCGGAGGGCCGCTTCCTGAGCCGGCAAAAAAAAAAGATGGGATGGAGAAGCGAGCGGGGGCAAGAGCTGGGATGCAGCGCGCGGGGTGTGAGGTGTGCTCTGCTCCGCGGACGTTTGCCGGCTCTGTGAGTCTTCCATCTCATCCCCTCCGCCGGGCGGGAGTCCACGCTTCCTCGCACTCCCAGGCCCCTCTCTCGGGAGGGGATTGCATCCCTCTTCCTCCGCCCTCCACTTTGCAGGACCAGTTGTATCCGTTCCTTGTCTTGCGCGAGTCTCGCTCCTCCCCCCAGCGTTGTCCGCCGGCTATTTTTATCCACTACTTGTACAGAGATGCTTTTGGGGGGATTCTGGGGAGGCGACTCCAAATCTACTGTCTTCTCGCTGCGCTCCCCGAAGCGGTCCCCTGCTAGCAGGGAGCAGCCGCGCGGAGCAGCCAAGGGATGAGGATGGAGTGCGCCCCACTCCTCCTTCTGCAGCCTGAGCTCTCGAAGCCCCGGCACCAGCGGCTCCGCTGCTCCGCCCGCCGCTCGCTGCGGGAGCCGATCCCCGGAGAGTTCCTTAGGGCCCGGGCGCAGGTGCTTGACCGACTTTAGTGGCCACAGCCCTTTTACATGCAGGATCCTTTGGGTCCTACACGGGCGTTCTCGCCTTGCTGCAGAATCTTACCTTATTTTGTTGAAGTGTAATTACCAACTTCCACTCAAGTGTTAATTTCAGGAATTTCATGTTAAAAGAAAAAGGAGGGGGAGATAACCCAACTTCTGCCTCCCAGCATTTCTGAAGCCCTTTCTTTGGCGTTCGGAATTATTGTTGCCTTCCGCTTTCTCAGTAACGATTGGGTGCGATTCGAATGAGCGTGACCCAGTGAAATTCCAGGAGATGGACGCTTCTGCTACAAATCCCCGCGTTACTCTTTGTGTTTCCAGTGCTTAGATTTTTTTTTTTTCCCCCTCCCATAGGATTGTAGAAGTAACATTGAAATGGACCATTGTGTTACATAAGGTTTCTCCAGCGCTAGGCAGAGAAAGATCAGCTTCTCAAGGAGCTTTTCAGGGCTTCAGCGGGTCCTTTCTAACTCTTTCAGCCGAGTTTGACTGGGATCAGCAACTTCGTGACTAAGCACTCCTAAGTCGAAGCAGTTAATTACGGAGGTGACATCCAGTGAGGCTCCCTTACGGAGGCATCTTGAGCGGTGTTTCCGGGCTAGAGATCCAGGCTGAAGCTGCGGGCTGTTCAGGGCACCGTAGCTTTAAGATGGGAAATTCTTTGCTCGGGAAACTGGTGAGAAAGTGCTACCTTGAACTTGCAAAGGGCATCAGGAAAAGTCCATGGTTCTTAGCTGTGTTGTGTGCTTTGTGTGAAATTTCAAGTCCTCCACTTTGTAGATGCTCAGGAACCCTTGGACTCCACAATATAATTGGGGATGCACTTTTGTTGTGAAAAGAAGAAATCCTCTTACTGAAAAAGTCTGGAGTGCTCCTTGAAGGGAAACACAAAGTGGAAGCTTTTCTTATCTTGAACTAAAATTTGATGGCGAATAGAATTTGTGGACTGGCTGATGTAAAATTGCTTGATGGGTAAACAGTGCTTTTCCCAGAACAGGGCATCTACCCAGGGTGGCCCATACCCACAGGGAGTACAGAGTCATGTTCTCTCTATTGAGGCCAGTTTGGAGAGAGGGACAGTAAAAGGTAATGATGTCCTGATGGAACTGAGCCTGTTTTCAGGGTCACAGCTGAGAATCCAGGTTCCAGGGCACGCTTCTAAGCCAGGGTCCTTGTGTGAGAGACAGTCTTGGAGGAGTAAAGGCCTGTAGCAACTTTGGAGAGTAGCAACCTTCTAGCTGCTCTGTGGGAAATGCAGTAACTTTCCAGCTGGTGTTGGAAAAGATCTGGGTTTTTCCCCATCACTTTGATGTAAGTATCTTCCTTCAACCTCACTAATGACCCGGTGTTTCTTAGCAAGGCCAACGTTTTCCAGTGGGGAATGGCAAGAGTGCTAGCTGAATTTGGAGCCAGCTTCTTGCCCCAGGACCCTAAGCAAATTATTTTTTACTCTCTGAGCCTCAGATTTTTCCTCTGCAAAATAGAGACTGAAAGATTATGAGAAAAGTGAGAAATGTATGTGAAGAGCATTTGGGCAGTTCTCAAAACACTGGTGAAAAATATACAAGGTTACTTAATTTGCTTCTCCTGCCAATTTCATTTGGTCTATTTTAATGCTAAATTTAATTATAGTTTGTGAATGTCTGTGTGAATTACATATGCTAAACATTAAATGAGGGAGAGGGTTTCATATAATGGACCAGTATCTCCTTGTGATTAAGCCACCTGAAATTCACCAGCATCAGGGCTCCTGGCTTTTGAGAACAATTAGTTTCTTGTTTGTAGAACCAGAGTTAAATTTTTGAGTGTTTTTTTTTTTAGCTTAATGCATTTCCTATGTCTTTAGGAAATATATGTTTCAGGAAGGGCCCTGATATTGATTAACCAAAAAAAGGAGGAACTTGCAGATGAGTGTATCAGTTGGGGAAAAGTGATACATGATCAGTTTCAGGAGATGACCTGGGTTTCCCTTGTCTACCTCTGTCATCAGCATAAAGTGTCTCTCTATTGCATTTTGGTGTTCAAAATTTGTCCCCAGGACCTAGCTAAGTGGCTAATACATGCTCGATAAGTATTTTTGAAGTGAGTGAATGAACGATTGAACTGAATCTTCACAGCAACCCCGTGCTGTACACAGGCAGATGGCATCATTTCTGTTTTAAAGATTTGGAATCTGCTGATTAGAAAAGTTAATTAATTTTCTGAGGGTACAGAGGATTACAGATTGGAGTTCAGGTCTGTTAATTAATTTTCTGAGGGTACAGAGGATTACAGATTGGAGTTCCATTCGGCTGTACTGCCTGTGTTGCCCTCTCTCTCCCATCATCACTTAAAATCTCCTCCTAATCCATAGTGGACTTCTGCATTTTGGAAGCTTCCCAGCAACCAAACACCCTTCTTATTCAGGGAGTACCACCCTCCCCTCACGGAGGGACTTTTCCATAGGGGGGTGGGGCTCTTTCTCTGTGTCCACATCTCCGTGCCTTGAATTGGGGTTCAGCTGGATGATCCCACCTGAGACTTGGAATCTCGAGGGACTAACTAAAGGACAAAAGGACAATTGAGCATTTATTTATGACCGTGGGTCATGAATCAGATGGTGTCAGCGGCAGCCTCAATGTCACAGGATGTCCCAGGGATGCCATTCCTATGGCATTATCCTGACGCTCCCTGGTGCCAGGTTCCCTCCATTCCTTTTCATTTCCAAGCCTGGCTTTTCAGCTTCTCATTAATTCCTAGAGGTAACTCATAGTCTTCAAGTAAATTCTTTCTCTGTTTGATTTAGCCAGAATTGTAACCAGCTGATGCTCAGCCGTTCACAGTTTGTCTTCAGGCCTGCCTCTGGCATGAAGCATTCTCAGCTTCCTCTACCCACAGGGAATTAAGCTCATAGCTTTTTCAGGCCGTTAGAATAATATTTACTGGGCCATAGTTTGTCAGTTGTTATGTGATACCACCAGAGTTCTAGAAAAATGAATACATTATTCTTCCAAGAAATAGCGTAAACATAACGGAAATAGATCCCAGTGGGCATCTTTTCTTTTCTTTCTTTTTTTTTTCATGTTACATGCTTTTTGGTAACTTTCCAGCAGGGGTCGCTCACTCAAATGCCTTCAGCAGCCAGGCAAGGAATAGCCTGAGCAAAACAGGCCTGGGAACAATCAGGGTAAGGGGGGTGGGGGGCTGCAGCTCTGACCCAGCACACAAGTTGGGACCTCAGGCCCTGTCTTGCCACATCTGATTTTTTTTTTTTTCCAAGATAGGCTGCAAGTTCACAATTTTATGTAGAATCTACTGACTTTTAAGTACCAGCCGCTAATTCAAAACAATTCTATAGGTAGGCCCCCTCATCTATATCCCACAGGCCTCCAATTTATGGCCTCTGGGTTCCGGGGACAGAAAAGAAATTGGTTGGAATATGAGGCTAAGTAAAATCAGTTCTCGGGAGTATTGAGGCAAGGGTACGCTGGGAGTGTAGTGTAGACAGTGCTCCAGTGAGTTAAATTTCATGTCTACAGAATTTGTGTTTCCTTGTCCTGTAAGCAGTTACACCAATTGCATTTATCCCTTTAACATATGTTTATTGAGTTCCAATCATGTACCAAGAGTTGTTCTTCTCACTGGTGACACAGTAGGGAATAAAACAGAGGGAAAGCCTTGCCCTTCTGCTTGTCTTCTAGTGGAAGAGACAGGTAAAAGCAAGATAGGTAAGGACAATCTATCCTAGATTAGATCGAGATGTGCTAAGAATAAAAATAAATCAGAGGAAGTGTAAGGGTGCTGGGGTAAAACCTTCGGCAGGGGGGGCAGGAATCTCCAAGTTCGGTCTCTGACTCAGCATAACCAAAGTCAAGTTTCACTGTCGGAAATAAAAGATTTTGGGGTGTGGGAATTTGGACCCTGGATTATATTCTGGTAGTTGCTATTGTGGGTAAACCCCTAATAACAGACTGTTATCTTAATTTTAATGAAATCAACTATTGAGCCCATTCATTGAGTGTCCAGCAGGTGCCGGGCACTGGATTAGGTGCTAGAATCCACTAACAGACAAAACCAATCAAGGGACAGTCCTCAAGGAAATTGTAGACCAGCGTGGAAGACATGAATAAATGATAGCAAAAGAGTAGATGGCTAAAGTGAGCAAGGAGGGTGGAAAGGGTGTCATAACTATTGAGTTTTGACATTCAGAATGCTGGCATTCAGCATCTTTTTAATGGAGCATCTGATATGTGTCAGGAACAGTTTAGGTCTGTGCTTCTCAACCTATTTGAATCCTGGACCCCATCATCAGGAAAGATTTTTTTTAAAGCTTTTTTTACCTGGCCATGACATTTTGTATTATTACCAAATTTCATTTTGTGTCAAGAAAACAAAGTATTTAAAAAATCTGTTCTAAGATTTTTGAAACTCTAGTACACCCTCTCCCCAGTCGGCCCAGCCATTAATAGTGACTGTTGTTGCCAGGGCAGTTGTGCAGAAAATTAAAAAAATAGTTCTTGTTCTTGAGGAACTTACAGTTTCGTATGGCAGTCAGATAAATTAGCATTTTTTTTTTTTTCCACATATGAGCTGAGAAATGCATCCTGTTTGAGCCTTTGTCTGTGTCATCAGGTAAGCCTGTCCTTGAGAACACCTTTACAATCAACCTGTTTATTTCTTGCATTGCAGTACTCTCTCCCACAGCGTGGTTTTGTAGCCATAATGTTTATCTGGAGTCCTCTCATTACTTCATTGCTTCACTTGCTCACTATCGCTCACGCCCCCATCAGAATATGCACCCTGTGTGAGCAGGCATCTGGAGGTGCAGGCTTGTTTCTCCCACCAGCTTCCAGAACAGTGTGTCTGGTTCCAAGTAGTTGCTCAGAAAAGAAACAAGAGGCAACATTTCTGCCTGGGGGAATTAGGAAAGGCTTCATGGGGGAAAGAGAGAGGCTTGCAGAGAAAAGCCAAAGAACGATGATGATACAAGATAATCAAAATATGGCCCCAAGCCCTAGGTGCGATCTCATTTCTCGGTTTTAGGGATTCCCAGTGTGGTCAGCCCAGGTGAAGAGCTGACATGCTAAACACAAACCCTTCCCTGATTAGATCCTGGCAGCTCCAAAGCACTCTGGCATGAAAAGAATGAAAATGATTAAAAAAGACGGAAAAAAATGGGAAAAAAAAGAAAAGAGTGAAAATGATAACTCTTTACTTCCATCTAGTACGTTAATACCCACTGTCTCCTTTTTCTTCTGTACCCAGTCCTTCAAGGGAGACAGGGAGCTCTTAGCATCTTCATTTTGTGTTTAAGGAAACCAAGGTCCAGAAGTGAAGCGACTTTCCTTAGATCCTCAGAACGAAGGCAGCAGACCCTGGATCCAGGGCTGTGCTTCTCCGCTTGCAGTGAGCAGATCGCTCAAGGTGGAGATTGGTTAAACCCCTGGAGGACTGAGTTTTCTATAAGCGAAGAAATATATTTAGATTTCAAACATTCACGTCTCCTTTGATTCGTTAAGAACTTCCATTTCAGCACTTTCTGAGATGCGTTTTGTGTCTTGTTGAATTTCCCCTAGAATTCTGCAGATTAGGTACACCCTGCAATAGGGTTGCTTTATGTAAATGTCTTCACTCTTTAGTTTAGGAGAGTAAATCAGAGTCCTGCATCAGCAGTTAAAATACAGTGGGAGAAAGGTGATTGCAGATGCAGCTGAAATGAAAAGGCATGCTCTTCTAGCTGTGCTCAGAAAAATACGTACTCAAGTGGCATGGAGTGAAAGCAGGCTGGCACTGTCTCTGGAAAACTCACTTGCACTTGATGTAAATAACGTCTTCAACCAGATTTTTCGCAGTGTCCCGGATAGGAAGGACAGAAAAGGTGTCAATTACAGGTTTCTGGGATTAGATTTCGGAGTTATTCTTGAGGTGGAAACAGCATCGCTTTTGAAGTCATGTCTGTTGGCATTTCTGATCCCCTCCTTACTGATTGTATCACCCTGAGACATAGACAGTTTTTCTGGGTCTCAGATTTTTCAACATTCTAATGAGGATCAAAAGAGATTGCCCATATCAAATGCCTAGCGTAGTGCTCAAGAAAACTTATATTCTTCTTATGCAGAGTTGCCCGATTTAACAAATAAAAATACGGGACACCCAGTTAAATTTTAATTTCAGATAAACAGCATATACTGTTTTAGTATAGGTATATCCCAGATACTCAATATTAAGACATGATTGATTGTTTTTTCTGAAATTTAAATTTAACCGGAAGTCCTATATTTTTATTAAGCATCTCTATTCTTGCAGTGACAGTTCTGGGTGATGCCTTTGGTGAATGTTCTAGAGCTGGAGGCAGTTACAGAGGGGAGAATACAGTAATTTGGAGGTGAAATGACTTAGCCAGGGATCCAAGGAGAGCAGGAAGGGCTGTTTTCTCTGATGAGCTTAGCAACAGATTAAACCAAGGCAAGCTTACTTGTTTGCTAAAAGAAGCAGAAAAATTGTGGACAAGTCAGATCTCTGAGTGCATTTAATAAGTTAGTCAGATATCTCCCATGCATGCACCAGATTATTCCCAATACCCTTTGGGAAGAAGGTATTTTAATCCCATGAGGCTACCAGGGGAGCATTCAGTCCGCTAACGCAGCACATTATTCAACAATATTGCTCCGAGCTCATTTACTGCAGGGCTGGAGTTGGAACTACAAGGCACACACAAGGGTTCCACTGAGTACACTGAAGGAATACTTTGTGCTTTGAAAACTCACACCTGCAATTTCTCCTTCATCAGATGAATCCAAAGCTCATAAAACAGTGAGAGGGCCTTTCAGACCCGCTCCTCCCAAGTAGATGAACTCAGGTTATGAACTGAGTCCGAGATCTCCCCAGGACTGCTGGAATATGTTGTTCTGAGGATGGCCATGAAAATGTGTTTCCATTTCCGGTACTAACCTGCTGGGGAACTCAATAAACAAGACTTTGGCTGCCGGTAGACTTTTCCCAAGCAGAATTTAATGCTTTCTTCTATAGTGAGATACTGCTCATGCCAAAATAATCAGTTTCTGTTGCATCTGATATTACTAACTCCTCATTTAACCTGAGCTGCTTACTAGCATTATGTTTATACGGAATATGGACCAGAAAGAAGACAAAGCGGCATGGTGGTGAGGATGTAGTCTTAATCAGCCAGAGAGATCTGGTTAGATCTACTTTGCTACTTCTCGGCCATGCAGTAAGGAGGTGTTACTTCCCCTCCCTAAGCCTCAGTCTCCTCATCTTCAAAATGGGCATAATTAAAATTATAGCAGAGGATTGCTTAGTGCACATTAAACCAAATAAGTAGTGTCAAGCATTTACATGGTGCCTGGCTCATAGTCAGCTTTTTAAAAAATGTTATTAATAAGACGACAAAAGAAAGCAGTGTAGACCTTGAGATTGCAAACTCAATGTCATGTCACAGAGACCATGGACTGAATCTCATGCATCATGATAATCGTCTCTCTAAACCTCACATACTCTGTGATTTTTAATTATGGATTTTTTCATACACTTATTTAATGTTTAATCTGTTCCAGTAGATTAAATCATAGGAGGATGGAGGCTTCAACCCTGGATCAATTCTGAACCAGTGCCTGGTAGGCAGTTGGCACCCAAGAAATAACTGTTGACTAAAAAAACCTAAGAACCCAATATATTCTGTTTTTAATTCTGATTTGTCAGGATTAAATGTGGTGGTGCATAGGGAACATTTAATGCCCAGAGTGGGTGCTCAAAACCTAGCTTTTCTTTTGCTGTTTTGGTTTTTTTAAAACTATAATACAAGTAATGATGCAATTCAAGTCCTGCAGCATGGCATTCACATTCTAATCTTTCAAGCCTTGTCCCTCACCATCCTCTGTTCTGACACACACCTTGTGTTCTGACCACAGGACTGCCCATTGTTTCCCCAGATAAATCAGGAACGTGGACATTCCACCCTTTGCCCATGCTGTTCCCTCTGACAGCCTCCCCCCCTTTTTTAAAATTAATTAATTTATTTATTTTTGGCTGAGTTGGGTCTTCGTTGCTGTGCGCGGGCTTTTCTCTAGTTGCGGCGAGCGGGGGCTACTCTGTTGCAGTGCGGTGGCTTCTCTTGTTGCAGAGCATGGTCTCTAGGCACGTGGGCTTTAGTAGTTGTGGCACACGGGCTCAGTAGTTGTGGCTCGTGGGCTCTAGAGCGCAGGCTCAGTAGTTGTGGCTCGTGGGCTCTAGAGTGCAGGCTCAGTAGTAGTGGCACACGGGCTTAGTTGCTCCGTGGCATGTGGGATCTTCCCGGACCGGGGCTTGAACCCGTGTCCCCTGCATTGGCAGGCGGATTCTTAACCACTGTGCCACCAGGGAAGCCCTTCCCCCTTTTTTATTAGCTCCAGGCTCTGTCCTTCCCTTAGGTCTGTCCTGGATGCTCTCCAACCACCACCCCCCAGCCCCATCCATAATAAATAACGTGCATGTGGCAGTTGCATGTGGCAGCTCTGCGGCTCTCTCTCTCTCAGGCACAGAGTAGGGTTGCGTTTTTCCTATCTGAAGATCAGATGGCCTTGTGACTTGCTGTGGGCAGTGAAAGTAAGAGGAAGCGAAGTGTCACTTCCTGGAGCTTGAAGGGCCAGCTGAGGTTCTGTGCAGTTTCTCCCCACTCTGGCGTGATGGCCTGCACTGTCTTTCTAGGTCTCTGAGAGCCTCAAGGCAGAGTCCTGCCACCAACCTGAGTGGGACAAGCCGCCGAGGGAGGAGGCACTGAGATGTGGGGTCGATTCTCAGTTCTCCTGGCTCCTTCCGGCGCCGTGACGTTGCTATGATTGCTGTGGGCTTCACCGCATCCCTCAGGAAACAGCTGCCCCCAGAGAGCAGGATAAACCAGTGCTCTCAGAGCTTTGCACCCGCTCCTGTCTGCTCCCCCATCTCAGTGCAGGATCGCTCAACAGAATATGCCGCTGGGAAGTGAAAGTACCGTTATCATAAACAGAAACGTCAGGCTTGGAGAGAAGCCTGATGTTTTAGTTCAGATTTTTTGAGCTCAGATGGGCAGCTGTCCCTAGTGACCCACCAAGGAATGAAAGTGACCCCAGAAAATGTCCTCTGGGTAAAGTGAGTGCCGCCCAGCGCTCTGTCCTTTCCCGAGCCCTCTCACTGCTGGCAGCCCTGTGTGCATAAGCCTTCCCCTAGCCTGGGAGGCTCCTGTCCCAGGGAAGGCTCTACACTGTTTAGTCTTGAAAGTGGAGCCGGCCTTGGCCTTGCTGTGATCCCAGCCACGCTTCCTCCATCACACAAATTCCAGCAGATGCAGCAGAAGGGCTTGGGGTTGGCATGGAGCCATTAGTGAGGATTCTGATTACACAAGCCACCGGGCCCTGCTGATTTAAACAATCGCATGTGTTCAGAATTGCCTTCACCTGCTGCCTTTTCTGACTTAAATAGTTCTTTACGGTCCTCTGCAAAGATGGTGCAAAGGGTAATTATCTCGTAATTGTTGTCCTTTAAACACATTAGATTGAGCCACTTTGTGCTTTGCATCCTGCTGTTTTCTTTGTCATCTGTCTCTCTCTGCACAGCTCTCAACACTCAAAATGTTCCACTTTTTCCGAAGAATGCTTTTCCGTGTCAATTTTTGGAATGTTGCAATTCCTTTCTTTACTTACGACAATTATTGAGCAGCCTAGTTGTTATAAAAATCTGAATTTTCATTGCTATTATTGTCCTTTTATTTTTCTCTTCAAGCTAATTCATCATACTACTGTTGATTGAACTAATTTCATTGAACTTCTATGTACTGAGGGTCTAACCCTGTGTCAGGTGGACTAAGGTATTTTTCTGCAATATCTCATTTAATTCTTATAGCCACTCAACGTGGTAGGAAGCATACCCTATCTTTGGATGGGAAAAAATAAGACCCAGGGAGGCATGTAGCTTTTCCGTGATCAAATAAATAAGCCAGGATTTAAACCCCGGCAGATATCAACTCACTTGCTTTGATCTTCCCACACCGTTCTATTTATTTCTCTATTTTTCTGTTTATATACTTTACCCTGGATGTCAGTTAAAAGCGTTGAGCTTGGCTTTTGTCCTCATCAGACCTCTGAATGTTTCTTAGGTATTTTTTCATGAAACATGTCACAAACTTCCCCTTCCTGGCCTCCTTTAAGTTGCTAAAATAGTGTCTACCCCAGAGCCTCCTCCATCTCATTGGGCTGTAAGTATATATTTCCACATCCATCTTTCCCCTTCCACAGTGGTCTCCTGGAGGCTGAGGAGGGGACCTGTCTCCTTCCTGTATCCCTGGGCAATGCCCGGAAGGGACCTGCCCTCAGGAGGCCTGGTGTCTGTGTCCTGAGCGAATCACATAGACTCCTGGGTGTGGTGTCTGAGGGAAGAAGGAGAGTAATATGTGTAAGAAGAAATCTTCTTGAAATCTAATTTAGTGACTCACCCTAAATGTCTTTCTCCCTATGACTCTAAACATTTGAAGGAGACTTGTGGAAAGCCAAACCATAAATTTCAGCACAATCTTCAAAACCTCATTTAATTTGAACCCTTGTGCTTTGGCCAAGCCCCTCCTTTTCCCTGGCATGTTGGACACCAATGCTAGTTTGAGTTTGGTCCTAATCTGGAGTACAAAGCCAGGCCTGCATGTTCCAACCAGCTGATGGGGGAATGAAGGTAGTTGTCAAATGGGAAAGCAATGTGGCTCAATGATCAAGGGGGACACAGTCAGATTTTTTCTTTGACAACTTTGGAAACTCATTGTCATGGAAGCATCACATGGGCAGGACTTCAGGACACGTGTTAGCTTCATTCGTGCATTGATGGCCTTGAGAGGGTGTGAAAGTTGCAGGAAGTCTTGAAAACTTAGTTCATCATTGGAGCTATCTCTCTCTCTCTCTCTCTCTCTCTCTCCCCCCCACACACACACACACAATTTTATGCAGCAGATTCCTTTCAGAAGGAACTGGAATGGGGAATCCCATGGATGAGCCCTGCTGAAGTTCCATCAAATCTAATCAACACCAGAAAACAAAGAGCAATGTAGAAAATCACATGAAGACTCCTGTTTGTTCACTCCCTCTTCCAATGCGTTTGCTTTTTCCTTCTTGTTCACTAAGAATTGGAGAAAGAAATACAATTATTGGGACATGTTAACTCATTCCCACCCCACTTTCCATCTTTGATTTTGAAACACAAAACAAACTATTTCTAAATGTAACTCTGTTACAATTCTTCTTATCTCTTGACACATTAATAAGACCAAAATAATTTGATGTGTGATGTATGTCTACCCATTATTGTTATCTATGAATCTTTCCGCTTATTAAGCAACATATCTGTAGCCATCTCTCAGCCCTAACCTTAGTGCAGTCATCACATATTTTGCCTCCTCTCCCTCCATTTGCCTCCCAGTACACCCTACACCCCTGCATGTACCTGAGTTATTTGAGGGAAGGAACAGGATGCAAGCTGTATCTCCAATTCTCCAGTGCCTGATACACAGCAAGTCTATTTAGGGCTTGGCTGAATTGTGGCTACGCTGAGCAGGCTGATAATTGGGTTTTTGCACGTCCAACTATTCTTCAAAAGTTGCATCTTCATTTATTTAGGGAGAGACTGAATGTTATGTGTGGTCAGAACCAAGAAAATGGACCCCTGTGGCAGCCCTCAGCCCTTTCCTGTTGTCTTAAGCAATTTTGCTCACTCCCAAACTTACATCCCTCTCTTACACAAGCAAAAGCCTTAGAGTCCACTGCTTCTATCCAGCCGAGAAGGTCCTGAAGCTGACCCTTTGGAGTTGGGTGTGGGGAAGGCTTATCTCACCGCACACAACCCCTCAGCCCCTACCCCAGCCTGAAGGGCTTGGTTTAATTGTATATCTTCTAATCACTGAGAAGCCTTTTATATAATGCTATTTTTCTTCATCTTGTTTTGTTCTGGTGGTGACTAAGCATCCTTTGGAGATGGTTCTCTAATCTACCTGATCTACCTCTTAATCAGGTGCTACGTTAAATTAATATTTGTTGAATGAACGCTGAATACGATCTGAATAGAACCAGAGCAGCAGGTAGTTTGGGAGACCCTACCCAAGGGGACAGTCTTTCCTGCTAGAAGCTGTATTATTTTCCCTTATATCAAAAGGACTTTAGCAGTGTAGAAATTCAAGACATGTTGCTACCTTTAACCCATGAAATGTTAGACTGATGCCAAGTGACAAAACTTTATGATTTATTTTTAACAGTAATTGTTTTGTTTGGAATTTTGGATAATAGTATCTTGCTTTGATAGTCAAGAATGTTTCTTAATTCTCTAAAGGCTTTGCGTTGTAGATAGATATAAGAGGGCGGATGTTCTTAGCATTTGTGGTCCGATTGTTTCCTTTTGTAAAAGAGGCTTAGAGTATTTCTTTGTCTTGGCCAAGGTCACACAGAAGTCAGGACAGAACTTGGGACTAGACCCCAGCTCCTGACGCCAGCTCAGCACCATTCTCACTCTTGTTCACTGGTCCTTTCAAGCAAAGGTGACTTTGTGGAGATGCATTTTATCTGCCTGAAATGATCGGTGTTAGCAATATTGACTACCTGAATAAGACCTTTATCAGCCACTACAGTGGAAAACAGAGTCCTGCCAGGCCTGATGATGACATTTGGTAAGAGTTTTCTATATGCCAGGCCCTCTTCTTAGCACTCATGTAGTAAATATCTCCTTTAAGCCTCATGACAATCCTACAAAATTAATACTGTAACCATCCCTACATTGCAGGTAAAAAAAAAAAAAAAACAACGAAGCACCCAGAGAACACATAACTTGCTCTTGGTCACACAGAGGGAGTAAGGGATGGAGATGGGATTCAAACCCACACTCTTAACCACCAGCCTGCCCCCTCTGAGCTCTTGTAATTCATCTTAGGGTTCCTGGATGTCTCCCTCAGATGCCAGATCGTTTCAAATATGTTATTTAAGTAATAATAAATTGAAAATATTTTAAAAGAAGAAACCATAAATCACTCTGCAGCAACATTCAGAAAGAATAAATGACCAGGCTGACGATGATTGAACTTATTGTAGAGTGTTATATTTACTCTGAAGATACTGAAATTATAACAAGAGATAACAAGAGATCACAGAGAAGCTTGTGTCAAGTGCAAGATCTTTTCGATAGATTAAATGGCATTTAAAGATTTCAAGATGACTGAGATAATAAGGTAGGTGTTTCCTGTTTAAAGTAAATTCATTATAGATAAGTTCAAGCTCAAATCAGAGGCAAATGAGACACTAATTCATTTTGTAAAACCTGAAGCTTAAGAATAAAGGAATATTTAACTTGAATAGTGTTTTTAAAAAATTTTTAAGTAAGGGATGGACAGAAATCACAGCCCTATGTGTATGCGGGGGAATGGAGGAAAAAGCCGTGCACCACCATTGCTGTATTCAGTGCTGTTACAGGAACAGCAGCAATTTAATTCAAAAAAGGAAAAAAAAAAAAAATACAGACAATGTGAAATCAAAACCAGCCATGGCACCATGCTTTAATTCTGTCCATGCCTGTTTCCCCTTCAGCGACTTGCAGGCAGGGAGGTCTTAGTCCTCACTGGACCCCTGGTGTGTTTCAAGGTCAGTACTAAGCTCTCACTTAAATGTCTGCCTTTAAATGATCATATTAAACCAAGAACATGCATATCCAAAGCAAAGACAAAAACAAGCTCTTGGACCAAAAGTGAGCAGTAGTTTCCAAGATTTTCCATTAACTTGCCCCATCTTGGAGTCTGTGCGTGGCATTGCTGGGATTCAAGCTCAGCACTTTTTGCTTTGTTCCATTGCCATGGCTTTTTTCCCTCCACTGTGTTTCCGAATCTCAAGTCGTGGCCCCTGCTGGCTCCTGCAGCCTCGTATGTGTCACCCTCCCCCATAGACTGTACCTCCACAGCCAACCCCAGCACAAGCTGAGTCCCCGCAACCTGCCCTGCCCTGCCCTGATTCTGCTACAGACTCCATTTGGGATGATTGTCCCTGGGGGACTGCCTGCTGAGCAGACCCCAAGCCTCCTCCTGGGTTATACCCGGCCATTGATCACCTTTTGGTGGAACAGCACCAGGCCCTCCCTGGTCTTCTACCTGTGTGGCCTCTCTCCCCTGGGCTCTGATGCAACTGTGCCCGATTCCTGCCCACACTGAGCACGGTAATAGGTCTCCTTCCACCCGTATCTTCTACTTTACAGGGTGCTCTGAGGACGGTCACTGGGTTATTTCTGTGTCCCCGGGAACTCAGTATAATCTTAGAAACATCATAGGTGCCTTGTAAAAGTTTGAGGGGTCACCTGTGGGCAAAGTATAGACCTGAGGCATCAGTCTTTGCAGACTTGCTTTCTAATCTTTTCTTTTTTTCATCTTCACCTGTCTTGGCAACTGACAGCCATTTATTACATTCATAAATAATAATAATCAGGAGTTTTCACATAAATATCCATCGTTCAATCTTGAAAAATCCAAAGATCAGCCCACACGGGTCTCTTGTCTCCGGCCACATCTGCCGGAGCTGGCAGCAGCTGGCTCCTTAGACAGACCACGTACACACATGGCTGCTTGCTGCCGTCCCCACTGGCCAGCAGGCTTCCTAGGTTGATATCACTTGCCTGGTCCAGGAGATCGCTGTGTGCTACCCCTGGGAAAACTTACACAGTGGAAGCAGTCGCAAGCAGACTCTTTTTCTTTACTATTTCTTCTAAGGGCTGTGTATGAGTCTGCTCAGGTAGCTGTAACAAAATGCCATAGACCGGGTGGCTTAAACAACAACAAAAATGTATTTTTCCCAGCTCTCCAGTCTGGGCAGTCCAAGACCAAGATGCCAACAGATTCCGTTCCTGGTGAGAGCTCTCTCCTGGATGCAGATGTTTGCTGTCTCCTAGTGTGCTCAAGTGGCAGACAGAGTACCAATCTCTCTTCCTCTTTTCATAAGGACCCTCATCCCATTGTGGGTCTTATCCTCAGGACTCCATCTAAATTTAATTACCTCCCAAAGGCCCCATCTCCAAATATCCACCACACTGGGGATAAGGGCTTCAACCTCTGAATTTTGGGGGGAAACAAAATTCACTCTGTACAGTCTGGCTCAAGAAATGAGACAAATCCGCCCTCTACCTTTGCCCACCCAGGGGAAGAATTTACTTTGGCTTGTATATACGTATTTTCAGCTGCAAAGTATTCTAATGTTCCCTGTCCCAACATAAAAGATACACAGATTCCCATGTGTTTGGGCCCCAGTGGCATGGGAATCAGGAGACCTTGCTTTCTGATTCATTTCAGCCCCTATGCACTTGACCTTGGGGTTCCCGTTCTGTGCCCACCTGTTTCCCCATCAACAGGGATACGGACAGGACAAGATGACAGCGCAGGGTTCTTCGGCCTCTGATGCTCTGTGTGTCTTTCATTGCCGTTCCTGGGGAAATGTATGGATTTCATGGGTGCTGGCCATCTGTGGGGTGATGATGGCCGTCCACCTCAGCCAGGGAGGGTCCCACAGTCAGATGGTACCTGTTGGGAGGTTGGGTCACACCTGGGGCAGGGATCGAGCCATGCATATCCAAGTGCACTGAGGCAGCCCAGCTCCTGTCTCCTGTCTGCTAGCACGGCCCCCTTTTCCACTCAGCTGCACTGAGTAATAAGAGAGGCCCTGTCCGCCCTCCTGTCACAGAACTCTGCCTGTGCCAGTGTGTTTCTGCTTCTAATGAAGGATTTATTTAGGTCACTGCTGCCTTCTGTGCACAGCACCGCCGATTAAACATGTTGAGGAGAAGTAGCCCCTCCTCCTCAGCCCTCCTGGGGGCCTCCCCACTGCACACATATGGCTGCCCATCACTCAGGCAGGGGGTATTCACGGAGGACCCTCTGGGTGCCCCCTCCCCAGATAGAGAGCCTGGATTGCTTCTGTGTGTCACTGTCCTTTCTGCTGTAAGCCTTTGTCTGGTTGAGTCACTGCAGTACTTTGGATCATGAACAAATGCGTTTGACTAATTATCATCCTTGATTCCCATTTATACCACACAGCCTTCTTTTTTTAGGGACAAAAATAGCTACCACGATTGAAGGGCTTGCCTTGGGCCAGGCAATATGGCAACTTCGTAAGCACCACATAGACTGTTCTATTTAATCCTCAAAATTGGTATATATTGGGCCAAGGCATTCAATCTAAGGCTCTGAGATTTCAATACTGTCTTGTGGATTTTAAGTTATAGAGCTGAGATTTGAGCCTGGGTTTTTGGCTCTAAATCCTCTGAATTCCAACATCTCCCCTCTGCCCCCCTCCACAGATAACACCACCTCTGTGACCGGACTGATCCCTCTCTATTTTGTCTACCGCAGGTGGTTCCAAACCTGGATTTAAAAACAAACTGCCCCAACAAGCATAAGAAACAAAATCCAAAGGCACATCAGCCTCCACAGCCCAAGGCCAAGGGCATCAGGATCTGAATGTGAATGAACACAGTTGTTCCAAGCTCACTGAGTTCTTGCCATTCCGAGGGCTATGGGTGGGCAGACCAGTTCTCCTGGGAGCTTATTGAAACACAGACTCCCAGGCCTCTCCCCAGAACTCTTGGATCAGAATCTGCATTTTGAACTAGATCTCTAGCGGATCAGTGTGCACGTATAAGTTTGCAAAGCACTGTTGCTGGTGATTGTCATGGGGCAGACAGAGCTCCTGGGGGGATGCTTTAGTCACCTCCCACTTGCAACTTCTTTCTAGATGCTTCAGCCCTAATCTCTCACTAATTTGGAAAACAACGTTGTATGGGTTGACTTCAGACTACCTATGGGGCAGTTTGCCTTTATCATCCTCATTGTATCATGGAATTCTCAGAAGCTCGGCAAAACGCTGTGAATGAAATCTTCTGGCCCTAAAGCCTTGCCCCACCATGCTGCCCTCTCTGGTTGGCCCAGGTCCCTCCTTCCTTCAATCCTGAAGAATTACATTCATTATGCAGGTAACCTTTTGTATATATGGAACCTCCCAGCCGTGCCATGGAAGCAACAGAGCATAGAAAGTCTGGAAGAGGGAGTGTTGGAAGAGTCCTGATCTTTTTCAAGGGGAAAACAGGGCCAATTACTCCTCCTTTTCCCAGGTAGCCGGTGTGGCCCAGAGAAGCTTACTAACATTATGTGGACTGACCTGGGGTCTTTTCTACCCTGGACTCTTTCCACCCCATCCTACCTCACAGCAATTACAATAAGTAAATCCAAACAAAAGTGAATGTCAACACTGGATGACAAGTGTCATGTGTAGGCAATTTCAAGAAAATAAATATTAATGCTAGTCTTGAGATCTCACTGTCCTTCTGTAGACTGACAGGCATGAGCTAAATCTGTTTCCTCTTTCTTGGTTTCCAAGATGATCTGCCAAGGATGGAAATTTGACAGCTCTGCCATGCGCTCGTAAGTTAGCATTGCAAAGGTAAAAGTGAAGACATTTTTTTCTCCTAAAGATGAACAAAAAATCCCATACTGTTAATTGCTCAGAAGTTTGGTTGGATATGGAAATGACAGTTCTGACCAAACTGTCTTGGCTCAGGTATCAGTGCATTCCAGAAAATTAAATCACTCAATACTCGGGGATGCTAGGAGAGAAACAATTCTTGTAGAGCAGCACAAGAGCTCTTATCCTTCCTGCTATGTTATCATTCTTTGGAGTAAGCTCTCCCTTCTGCCTGGAATGCACTTGCCACTGCCCACAGAAGGCATCTCCATTCAAAGGCAAAGCAGCACAATGGGCTTTACAGATGGCCTGCGGAATTTTAGTCATCACACTTGCTGGTTCTGTGACCTTGAGAAGGTCATTTAACCTTAATAGTATGTTTCCATGTCTGCCTTGGGGAGAGAGACAGGCCATTAACATTCGTTGAATGCCCACTGAGTGCCAGGCACTGCACTATCTCTTTGGCGTGGGTAATCTTATTGAGTCACGATGGCATCCCTATGAAGTAGATTTTAGCCCATTTTGCAGAACGGCACATTGAGCCCCAGAGAGGTGAGAAACTTACCTGAGGTCAGTTAGGCATAAGAATTCTAGCCTGGGTCTGTCCAATTACAAAAGCTTCTTTGCTTTTCTACTACTGCACACTGCCTTTTCATTGCTTACAAAAATATATAAAATAAAAGGAGACTAACCACCTCTTACTATCGTTACAAGTATTAGAGGAGATAATTTATACACGAGTGCCTACCGCCTGAAACACAGTGGGCACCCAGGGAG
This sequence comes from Eubalaena glacialis, assembly GCF_028564815.1. Taxonomy (NCBI): domain Eukaryota; kingdom Metazoa; phylum Chordata; class Mammalia; order Artiodactyla; family Balaenidae; genus Eubalaena; species Eubalaena glacialis. The sequence continues at coordinate 39,750,624 of NC_083720.1, read as the reverse complement.
GAATCTATTTCTTTCCAACCCTTTTGTCAGATCCCTTAGACGACTTGGGTCCCCATGTTTTGATCGTCCCTGTTATCCGAGGAGATTCTCACCTGTGCCAGCTGGGTCACTGTCTTTTGTTGAGAGGCTGGGAAGTTTTTCCTGCAGACACAGGGACCGCAGGTGTCACTGTTCCCGATGCACTGAATTTCCCTCCTGTTAAATATTCTAGTTATTTCATTTTATCCACGAATATACTGCAGTGGTGGGACTGAGAGCAAATATATTGTATTAGTTACATTTGAAATCTAGGTCATGATGTGAATTATGTAGTAAGAAGACTTAAGGAGAAAATTAAAATATTTTTGAAGGGTTATTTCACTGCTTCCCCTTCTTTTGTAATGAAAATATGTTTTAGACTCTCAGGTGATCTTTTCCAATCGCCATGAGAAATTTTGAGTCCCCCTCTTAACATCTGGTTTCTGCTTGACCCTCTAGGGAGGGAAAACTCACTACTTTTTGACACAGTCTTTTTCATAAATTGTCAGACTGTTAAGTTTCTCTTTCTGCTCAATTAAAAGCCTTTCTCAGTGCCTTCAGTCATTTGCCTGACTTTCCACAGCATTCGATGTGCTCATTCAGCAAATAGCATCTCTAGTACCCACTGTGTACTAGCAATCATGCCAGCCCCAGAGGATGCAGCAAAAAGAGACAGGACACCAATGAGGAAGCTCTGAATTAACATTGTTGGGTGGAGAGGCAGACAGTAAACAAGCAAACAATTTTGGATAGTATATGAGGAATTTAAAACAAGATGATGGCAAAGAAAGTGATTAAAGGAGAGTGGGTGGGCTGACATTGCGGGAAAGCCAACATTTGAAATAAAATCTGAATGACGAGAGAGAGCCAGCCTCGCAAAGCCTGGGGCTAGCATCCTGGAAAGAGGGAGCAGTAAATGCCAGGGCCCAGAGCTGGTGTGAGCTTGGTGTGTTCAAATGAACAGAAAAATCAGGGCTTGGCTTAAAGGGGCAGTGAGGTGGGAGGGGCAGGCAGGTCCCATCCTAGGTTCCTCCCTGACCTGAAGAGGAGTTTCGATTTAATTTTTTTTTTTTTTTCGATTTAATTTTTAATGCAAGGGAATCTCCATCTGGAAAATCCTGTGTCCTCTCCCATGTGTTCCCAATGCCTGGTGTGTGGTCAGCATCTTCATGGTGGGGCCCAAGGATGCCTAGTGCTGCTGATGGGAAAGACTCTTGTCTTTGGAATTCTTGAAACTCAGAGCTTGGTTTATCACTGCAGGAGGAAGCAGACAGCCTCCCGGATAAAAGGGAGTGAACAGAGAGTGGGCTGGATCTCTTTCGGGGACCTTTTAACCCATCTACAAAGGGAAGGATGGGGTTCATTTTATGCTCATTCTAGCAAGTCTGGCCCATTCCAAGGAATCCTGTTCTTCATCAAAGAATCAGTGCCTGGCATGATGGTTCAACAAGAACAAAGACAAACCAAGGAGCCCAGTAACTACTTATACACTAACTCTGGGTGTTGCCACCTAGTGTAAGGGGTGGTGAGGTTCCTGGCTTTGCCTGCTCAGACTCAGTTTGAATCCTAGTTCTGTCTCTTAACTTTCTAGACAAACCACTCTGTTTCTCTGAGCCTCACTTTCTTATAATGATACCAGTTCTATCGAGAATGCAGTGAGCATCACAGGGGTCCTGTGTGCAAAGTTGCCAGCCTAGCGTCCGCTTAGTAGCGAGGGCCGCAGATGGCAGCTGCCATGGTTGCTTTTGGGAGGAATGTGGCTCAGGCTAGAGGTTCTGTTGAACAGTCTTTGTCTGTGCCTATGCCAGCTCAGGGCTCCAGACTTTCAGAAGATTCCTTTGATAGTACCTAGTTTACTTCCGGAGGGAGAATAATCCATTTATCTTTGTGCTGCTTACAAGTTCAAACTTGCCTTCCTGGTCCTTTTCCTGTTTGGGGAGCTCCTAAGTTGTGAATGGGGTAGAGTATCTTACTTATTAAGAAAGCACTTTCCACAGTTAAAGAGATTTCAGAGTAAGAATTGCAACACTGCTCAGTGTTCTAATATCTCTCTGCTGTCCACCTCAGTTGCCAGTAGCCACATGTGGCCTTGAGATGTCCTGTAAGAGGAAATGTATACTCACTGGATTTTGAAGACAAAAAAAGTGCAGAATATCTCCTTAATTTTATATAGTGATTACGTGTTGGAGTGATAACATTTTGGAAATACTGGCTTACATGAAAGATGCCTTTTTAAAAAGGGGCTCCTGGAAAACGTACAAGTCCATATGTGGGTCATTTTAACACCTATAATAAAAGTAACAATAAGACATGATCTGTCTTAGGGCAAGATATGACTAAGTGTCAGAGACATAAATAAATAGTGGCTGCTATCACCTTTGAGGGGGGTTGCTGTTAACTTTCCTGAGCATCTCTTGATCACCTATGGAGATTTGAGTTTTTTCTCAGAATGTAGTAAAACTGTGTGTTACACTTTTTATTTACACAACTCATCTGCTGCATAACTCCTGTGGGGAAGGCACCATGGTTGGCATAATGGAGGGGAGAAAGTATTGGTTAAAGTGGGGAATTCATCTCATAGCTTAGCTAAAATGCTAGCTATGCAGCATAAATTCAATAAATATTTGTTTGATAAATGGAAAAAAAAAGTGCATATGTGCTTCACGTTACATTTCTATAGGACAGTGCTGATAACCCATCTCACTTCAGTCCCAAAGTAGCCATTTGAGGCAAATGGAATTATTACCACTTTACAGATGAGAAAACTGAGGCTAAGAGAGGTTAAGGCACTTGGACCAAAGTCAAAACTGGAGACAGGATTCCTGACTCCATAGCCTGTGTGATTCCTTTAACTCTTCTACTGAGTAGAACAAGTGAATGAGTTTCACCCACATGCTATATGTATATCCCCTGTGTACCAGCTGATTCTGGAGTTGGCAGCCAGGGCTTGTCACTGCTAGGTAGGTTTTTTGGGGGGGCTTTCTTCTTTAGGATCCCCAAAACACTGCCATTATTTTAAGACCGCATACTAGGGAGATAGCAATAATAGCAGAGAGAGTACAGAACTGGAACTCAGGATCCACAAGTTCTAGGCTCTGATTTTCTACCTGACCTTGGGCCTGTCACCTCAGGGCCTCCTCACCCATAAAATGAAAAGCAGGGACTTAATGACATGATGCTCTGATGCTCATAATTCCATTGTCAAGATCAGCTGGCCCAGATGTCCTGGCTTACAGGTTCACCTGAGCTTGGGGATCTTTCCTTTTCTGAGAATGTTACTAAAAGGCACAAAAATTCTCTCTGTACCACTGAGAAATTCACATTGTCAAACTACAACAGGAAGAACTTGGCTCTCGATGGCCACTGTGTGTGTGTAACTACATTTTATATATATTTAGATGTACAAATATATGCGTGTATATATATACATAAAACTTAGCTAAAGTTTCATACACACACACACACACACACACGTGTACATATGAGACTTTAGCTAAGATTTTTCTTTTCCATATACCTCGAGTATTTTTGGAATGTAATGTAGACGGCTTAGAATAAGTAAATATACATTTTAGAATCTATTACATTATAAATGAGGAGCTTTTAAACTACAAACTGCCCAGTTTTTTGGTTGTTTTGGAGGGTTTTTGTTTTTGTTTTTTGCTTTGTTTTCGTAAAGGACAAACTATATTTAGTTTCTTGTTTCTGCTGTCTGCTGGTAATTTCCCTTTAGGAAAAAGATCTCAGATGTGCACTGTGCTAATCAAGATGCCTCATAGCAGAATGGAAAGAGCTTGAATAGTCAGATAATATGAATCTCAGATCTGGGCTCTGACTCTAACCCTTAGATGTTGCAGGATCAGGTTGCTTCCTAAGTCTGGATGCAGAGCTGTGTGATGGGGATGACAATACCCACCACAGAGAGTATAGCAGTTTAGTGTGGAGAAGCTACTCTCTCCCTCACTTCACCCACCCCACCCCCTGCACACGCACACACACACGTGTGCACACACACGTACACACGTGTGCACACACATACACGTGTGTACACACATACATACACAAACACACACAAGCATACACTTGCACATGCACACACATACCCCAAACATGTAAAAGGCAGGCACAGCTGGTCCCTTTGGTCAACCCACATGGGCAGTTGAGAAGGAAATAGAATTTCACTGAAACATACTAAAACGTTCATTTGACTGAAGCAAATGGCCCATTAAATTGGGCTCGTCCAACCAGTAAGACCAACCTTGAGCCCCATCTTGTTTGGCCATCCCTCCTTAAATTTTTCTCTTTCTTTTTCCTAAATAAGTATGTCAGGTGATTTGGCAAGTCCCTTTTCTAGTGTTCTGTGATTTTCTAAAGGTTTCAGCTTTTTGATTGCTTGATCTTTAATGTACATTTTACAAAGTGGCTATTACAGTTAATATCTGAGGGAGGTAGATCAATTGATCTGATCATAAACATGGAAGTCCTGGGGCTTCCCTGGTGGCACAGTGGTTGAGAGTCTGCCTGCCAATGCAGGGGACACGGGTTCGAGCCCTGGTCTGGGAAGATCCCACATGCCGCGGAGCAACTGGGCCCGTGAGCCACAACTACTGAGCCTGCGCGTCTGGAGCTTGTGCTCCGCAACAAGAGAGGCCGCGATAGTGAGAGGCCCGCGCACCGCGATGAAGAGTGGCCGCCGCTTGCCGCAACTAGAGAAAGCCCTCGCACAGAAACGAAGACCCAACACAGCCATAAATAAATTAATTAATTAATTTTTTTAAAAAAAGTTTAAAAAATTTAAAAAAAAAACACCATGGAAGTCCTGCCTGTTGTTCTTTATTTACACATTCTAGACAAGTTTTAAGCTAATAAAGTGAATTTTAAACCTGGCATAAAGGAGATGATGGGCCCTCTTGATAGAAAACATTTTTCTGGCTCTGTAAATCCCATAGTCCCCAAACTGGGCCTGTCTGCAACTCTTCCTGAACTGTGTTTAGACAGAGATTACTTAAAAGAGAGTTTCCGGGACTTCCCTGGTGGTGCAGTGGTGAAGAATCCGCCTGCCAATGCAGAGAACACGGGTTCGAGCCCTCGTCTGGGAAGATCCCACATTTCGCAGAGCAACTAAGCCCCGTGCGCCACAACTACTGAGCCTGCGCTCTAGAGCCCACGAGCCACAACTACTGAAGCCCGCACACCTAGAACCTGTTCTCCACAAGAGAAGCCACTGCAATGAGAAGCCCGCGCACCACAACGAGGAGGAGCCCCCGCTCGCCGCAACTAGAGAAAGCCTGTGCGCAGCAACAAAGACCCAACACAGCCATAAATAAATAAACTTTAAAAAAAAAAAAGAGAGAGAGTTTCCAATCTGCTCTTTCCGGGAGAGGGTCGAACACGGATTGCTGCTTATCAGCCCCCTAAAAACAACCACCATAGCTTGTGTGTCTTTGGAAACTCCATGCCATCTAGCCCAGCAGTGCCCGTGTTCCTGAGGGACTTTAATGCCCAAATGTGATAAATCTCAGTTAAAGAGAAAAAGGTATAAAGCAGGCAGTTCACGGGAAGAGCCCTGAATTTAGAATTTTAAATTTGGACCGTGAATTTTGAAATGGACTAAATTTTTGTGTCCTTGTGTTTCTATAACTGTCCTGCGTTTCTGCCTTACACTGTAGTGTTAGAATGACAATCCACTGAGCAGACTGCAAGACCTGTTCTTTATAAATAGTAAACCTTTGCATGCATGAAGGTTTTTTGCTCTTTCCGGTAACCTCGCCTGTTTATCCCTCTAGGCCCACTTCAAACATTTGCTTTACTAGGAAGACATCTCTAATCATTTCAGGCAAAATGAATGAACATAGGCCCTCACAGTACTCTGCCTAAATTATAATCGTAACGTATATCACACTGATGCTTGCAGTCTTGTTGTATCAATTAACCTTTGCAAAATTTGTGCTATAATACAAACCACCCCAAAACTCACTGGCTTAAAACCACAAGCATGCATTCTCACTCCTGAGGGAGATGGCTGGGCTGCACACAGGGGACTGATGGGGCAGCTCTACTGCAGGTGTCTCTCGTCTTCCTCCTGGGACCAGCAGCTGGCTGACCAGGGTATGTTCTTCTCGTGGCAAATATAAAAAAACCCAAAATCAAATTGCTGGGAAGTACATTCCCCCTACAATGAGGCTATAGAAAGAATTGGATGCAGGGAAGAGTAAAGAATTGGAGTTAATCATTCAATCTTTCAAACAGGTTCACCTGCCCTGTTAGATCAGGAGCCCCTAGTGGGTTGGGGAGCAGAAACAATGCCTGCTTCCATATCACTTGCCCCTCTGCCTGGGGCTGGCAGCTAGTAGATATTCTCTGATGTTTGCCGAGCTCCAAAAGTCCTTCCCAACCTTTTCCTTTAGAGCAGGTGTTGGCAAACTATGACTGCAGGCCAAAGCTTGGCCTGGTTTTAGTGCCAACAAAGCAGTAAAAATACGAATGTTTGAAAAAAAATAAAAGAAGAATATTTAATGACCCATGAAAATTATATGAAATTCAAATGTCAGTGTCCATAAATAAAGTTTTATTGGAACACAACCACACCCATTTCTCTATGTATTGTCTATGGGTGCTTAGAGCAAAATAGCATAGTTGGAGTTGCCATAGAGACTATATGTCCCCAAAAGCCTAAAACATTGACTCTCTTGCCTGTACAGAAACTGTTTGCCGCCCCTGCTTCATAGGATAAAGGAACCGATAAAGCCCCAGGAGGTGAATGCCGTGCCCAAGACGACAGAGTTGTCAGCTTGATTAAGCCCAGTATTTATGTGGGGTTAATACTTCTCCCCTTTGTTTCCTAGTAATCGGAAGCCGGCGACACTCATGTGTCAGTGATCTGGAGGCATCCCTCGCGGCAGCGCTTCATGACCCAGCGGCGCCCCGCCCAGTGAAGCCACCGTGGTGTCCAGCATGGCCGCGCTGCTCCTGGGCGCGGTGATGCTGGTGGCCCAGCTCCAGCTAGTGCCTTCCCGCCCCGCCGTGCCCGGGGCCGAGCTGGGCCAGCCGGAGCTTGTGAGGAAAGCGGCGACCTTGCAGGGCGAGATCCGGGAAGGCGCGGCCCCCAACGGCTCCGCCCAGCAGCTGCCGCAGACCATCATCATCGGTGTGCGCAAGGGCGGCACACGCGCGCTGCTGGAGATGCTCAGCCTGCATCCCGACGTGGCGGCCGCCGAGAACGAGGTGCACTTCTTCGATTGGGAGGAGCATTACAGCCAAGGCCTGGGCTGGTACCTCAGCCAGATGCCCTTCTCCTCCCCGCACCAGCTCACGGTGGAAAAGACCCCCGCGTACTTCACGTCGCCCAAAGTGCCTGAGCGGGTCCACAGCATGAACCCGTCCATCCGGCTGCTGCTCATCCTGCGGGACCCGTCAGAGCGCGTGCTGTCCGACTACACCCAAGTGTTCTACAACCACGTGCAGAAGCACAAGCCCTACCCGTCCATCGAGGAGTTCCTGGTGCGCGATGGCCGGCTCAACGTGGACTACAAGGCTCTCAACCGCAGCCTGTACCACGTGCACATGCAGAACTGGCTTCGCTTCTTCTCGCTGCGCCGCATCCACATCGTGGACGGCGACCGCCTCATCAGGGACCCCTTCCCCGAGATCCAAAAGGTCGAGAGGTTCCTGAGGCTGTCGCCGCAGATCAATGCCTCGAACTTCTACTTTAACAAAACCAAGGGCTTTTACTGCCTGCGGGACAGCGGCCGGGACCGCTGCTTACACGAGTCCAAAGGCCGGGCGCACCCCCAAGTCGACCCCAAGCTCCTCAATAAACTGCATGAATATTTTCACGAGCCAAATAAGAAATTCTTCGAGCTTGTCGGCAGAACATTTGACTGGCACTGATTTGCGATAAGCTAGGCTCGGAACCTTTCCTATTGTAAGTTCTAGTGTACATCTAGGGGGGAAAAAGAATTTTAAAAGGGCATTTAAGCTATAATTTATTTGTAAAATCCATAAATTACTTCTGTACAGTATTAGATTCACAATTGCCATATATACTAGTTATATTTTTCTACTTGTTAAATTGAGGGCATTTTGTATTGTTTTTCATGGTTGTTAACATGTGTAATATGTCTCTATATGAAGGAACTAAAATATTTCACTGCAAAAAAGAAAAACAAAAATTCTGGAGACGCTGTCTTTTTTGAATGTAATTAACTTGCCCCCAACTCAAGATAGCTGTCTGTGTTCACTCACTGCACGTATTCCTTTATTACTTTAAAAAAAAAAAAAAAGGTTTTTCATAGCTATTATACTCCTCTCCCCTTCTCTCCCTTCTTCATTACCTTTTAAAAATTTTAATGGCTCGCTGTGGTCATCAGATTTATTTTTTTACTTGCATGGTGAGATTTCTCTTCATTGAGATCCCCTATTATTCTTGGAGGTGATAGTCTCACCCATTCCCAACTTCAGCAAGTACCTGAATGTGGATTTTAACCCCATGTAAACTCCACGTGAACAAAGAAATTAAGCTGGAGAAGTAGTTACTAACCAGCAACAGGCTTGCCTCAGAGAGTGCTCGCACTTACTTCTGACTGCAGCAATATGTGAAACTACAATAAAGGGAATTAAACCATTGGCCTTCAGAACGATCTTGGGGCTGTGTACTTTGCCCCAGGTGGCAGTGGGTCTCTGGAGAACCACTTAGAATAGAAAAGAGGAATTGCAAAACCTATGCATGTCCCCATTTGTAAAAAGCTGACTAAAGGGGTGGGTAACTGTTTCCTTGAGTTGGGAGTCTATTAATCTATTTCCTGAAATATAAATATTATACTCCATATACTTTGAGACATAGGTGTATGTATGTTTAAAAATCAACTCTGGAGTCCTGAAGGTGAAAGGAAACTTAAACTCCCAGGGGTTGAAATTGAAAAGAGAAAAGTGCAAAGCAAATGGTAAAAGGTAAAGAATCCCTTGCACCTGCCTCGAGAGGCCAGAGGCCCAATTTCAGTTTCACTTCCGCCCTGAACAACTGGGTTAGAAGTGACAGAATAAGCCCTTCTGTGCCTCAGTTTTCTCATGCATTCTTCATTCAGTCAGCCTTTTACAGAATTCAATAAATCAGATTTTTTTTCTTATTATGAGTGAAATAGACATTATATATAGGAACTCATTGAAATTTCCCCCAAGCAACCCCAGGAAGAAGGAATTATTACAGCAAGTTCAAAGAGGAAGAAATAGGCATGAAGAAGATAAGGAACTTGCCCAAGTTCACACTGGCTATAAGCCAGAGCTCAGAGTACACTTAGAGCCAAAGCACAGGGTTTTTGGTTTTTGCTTTTTTGTTTTTTCTACCCAATTTTTTCTAAATTCAAATGGAAAGGCCCAGACTCAGAGACAGTTCTTCCTGACATATTCCTTCCCTGGTGCCAAATGTCTTCCATCCCAAGAGGTGAGCCTGAGCCAGAGGAAGAGGGCAAGAATGAGCCTGAGGTTCTCTCAGCAGTGCTATCAGGGAAATGAGTCACCTTGGTTATGCTTTGCAGCTGCACCCTGGCTTGACCTTAGCATGGCCCATGCCCCAGCCTGGGCCTTGCACAGACAGCAGAGAATGTCTTCTCTCCTCCTTTATTAAGGTTGTCATTAAACAACCAACTCCCCAGAGGGTGTGGCAGAAATATAGCAGGTTTCCTGTTGACATAGTACTTTGCCATCTGCAGAGTGTTTCTCTCTGTAGCAAATCATTGGATCTTACTTTTATCACACTCATTCAAGACTGAAAAAATGAGAGACTAACAAAGGTGAAACTGAGTTATCAAGTTTGCCCAGGGATTGGGTGACAGAGTGGAGACTCCAATGTGTGTTTTCTGACTCCTAAGAGGGTGATTGTGCAAAATACCTATGCATGCCTGTGCCCTGATAAGGATGGTGTGCTTAAAGCCTGCACTGTTGGGGTAAAAGGTGGTGGGTGGGGATGGAGGAGGGGAGGCCCAAGCACTGGAGACACATCTAGCTGCTGCGGCTCACACAGCTGTTGGTAGGGGATGATCCAGTTTAAAATGATCAGAAGGTATAAATTCAGTAATTGTTGGTTTGGAGGTATGGGTCTTGACTAAAAATGCATTCATGGGGTCCACCATGGGCAAGGGGTCAGGGGCCCTAGTAGCTATTTCTATTCATCTATTTATGGTACAACCTGAGCCAGCCATTTGGAAGAGAGAAACAGTATGAGCCTATCGCTCCAGACCTAGCCCAAGCACTTAGATCTCATCTGAGCTCTGTTGACAGAGGAGGTCCTGCAGTAGACCACCTGCACAGAGAGCCAAATGCAATGACTCAGGAGCCAGGAGCCAGGAGCCAGGTGGGCACCTGATCCCTCTCCAAACACACCTAATACTAAGTCTATTCACAAAGAGAGAGATGCTGAGAGAGTGAGGTTGCTGCCTGGACTGGTCCAGGCTCAGGGGCAGCCTGGGGGCCTTTGGATGACAGCCTCCCAGAGAGGTGGCTGAGGGCAGTTGAGCAGGGCCCCAGCTATTATATTTGGAATATTCACTTCACTTGATGCTTCTGAGTCAGGACAGCCCCCTCCCATCCTCCAGGAATTAGACAGTGCTGAAACCCTGGTAACACTATTTGGTTATCAGCTCACAGCCTGAAAATTTGCCATTTTAGCAAAACTGATGATGTGCCTCTGAGCAGAGTGCCTTGCTCTTTCTATCCTGGGAGGCTGTACTCAGCAGAAGGGAGATGTGAGGCAGAAGAGGCCATCGCTCGGGGTGCCTGCTACTTACAGAGGCGGAATCAGAGATCACTGCCAAGAGTTCAGGTATTCATTAAAACTGTGTTTTTCTTTTGAGCCCCTACTATGTTCTTAGCATGGTATTAAGCTCTCAGGAGTATGAAAATGTTAATGCAAGAACGAATAGTCATTAACTGTTCTGTGTTTAAATGAAAAACAACAACAGCAATATGGAAGGGCTAGGAAGGCTGTTCTGTGTTTAAATTAAAAACAAAACAAAACAAACAAACAAAAAAACACACATGGAAAGGCTAGAAAGGCAGGTAGTATTAACTGTGTGTAGACTGACCAGTGCAGTCATTCTCATTGAATTCAAGAACATCCCTGGGAGAAATCAACTAGCCCTGTGATAGAGAGGACTAAACTGGGCATAAGAAATGGACCTGCACTCATTGTTTTAGAAGAAATAGAGGAATACTACTCACAATAGGGGGATGGTTGTCCCAGAGATGGGGAATGTTGGAATTAAGGATCATACACAGAAAGTGAGAGATGACAGAGACCTGTTTCATTACACCATTACTCAGGAGTAGGAAGAGATGGGAAATCTTCCCAAAGGTCGCATGGCAAAGCTGTGAACCAGATCACTTACTTTGTGGGCCACAGGACCCTGTTCTTTCCACAGGAAGTCTTCTTGGAGAAATTGCCATAGAGCTGGAGCACAGGAGGCAATGGATATAACCAGAGCAGGGCATTCTGAACAAGGGCAGCTTGAGGAATCAAGACAGTGGTGATGAGGAGGGGGAAGGAAATAGAGAGATGCAGGCAAGAGACTGTCTACTGGTCATGGGAGTGAGTTAAGCACACTGGGAACTCACTCTGTGGCCTTGACATCTGCTGTACAAGTGGTGGAAGCTTGCTTAGAAGGCACCCATGTGTCTGTCTCCTGTGCAGGTGTATCTGTCATATAAAAGTAACTACCATTTTTTGCATACCTGCTATGTGCTTGGCATTTTAAATATGTTGCTTCTAATCCATGTGACAATTCTGAGAAGCAGGAAATGGCATAGCACTAATTTTACAAAGGAGGAAACTCAAACTCAGACACTAAAGGGCTTGCCCACGATGCCAGAGCCACTGATTGCCACAAATGGAATTTAGGGTCTAATGTCCATGCTCTGCAGCTTTTCAGTCTATGCAATTGTGGGGCCGGGGAAGAAGAAATAAAGCATAAGCATCTGTCTGTTAGGCAGAGCCTGGAAGAATGATGGGCATCCAGAATGCCAGGATGCACAGAGAGAGTTATATCAGATCATCTTCAAGCCAAGAGTGGCTGGGACCTGATACAAGGGACACATGATAAAGCATGTTCCTTACCGGCAGATATTCATTTAGAAAGTCTAAGCTTGAGCTAAAGACCAAAGCAACACAATGGAGCTCTCCAAATGGCAAGCAAGGGGTGAGGACCAAAGCTACAGACTGTCTCTGGTTGAGATGCTTGACTGAAGTATTTTGATGTAAGAAATGGCCTTGGTTCTTCAGTTCACCCTGATACCAATATCTTTACTCCATTTTCCTCAAATTTCCCAGTTAGGTGACCTGAGAGAAAAATCAAGTAGAGCCAGGAGACCTGGATGAGAATCCCACCTCTACCAATTTTTAGGTTCAAATTCTCAGAAGCTCAATTTCTTTCTCAATGTAAATGGGCTTAACTCTGTTTTGGGTAGAATTCAATGAGATAAGTAAAAACTGTAAAATCTGTGGGTATGTGGCTTAGTGGTTAAGAGCGTTTAGAATTTTGGGAAGTAGACCAAAACTGGTTTTGAAACAGTCAGCAGGCACCCACTGCCTTGGTTTCTCCATCCATTTCCCAGCTTCGGGACTGTAGCCTTTGCTGTTGGTGCACCATCCAGAACCCATTTACCAGGGAAGTGTCCCCATTCCCCCCCATCAGAAGAGTTGGCTACTAAAAGTTCACCCTGTACTGTGTTCTGGAGCATTTCTCTTAGTTGTCAGCTGCTGCCTTCCCTGGAGGTGCCTGGGAAGTTATGCCCACCCTTCTCCTCTACTCTCCTTGGGGTTGCCTGTGAGTAACACTTGATTGATGTGGGATGGGGAGTTGGGTCTTGGGGAAGCAGCCCAGATTCCTGGTCTCTGGGCAGGGCAACCTCTATGGTACAACTTATGCTCCAGAACTCCTCCTGGGATCAGGCTGAGGCTAGACTTCTGAAACCACACTTTAGCTTAGTTTCTTCTACTTTATCCTGTGTCGCTTGTTACCCATCTCTTCTGTAATCCCATTCTTAGTAAATGACTTGCCCAAGAATACAGGAATCCCCATCTCAGGTTTGCTTCTAGGGCATACAATCTAAGATAGTAAACTTGCATACATGTCTTATTCTCTCTATATTTCATATGAGGAATATGACCAGCCCACAGGGTTATTATAATTTTTCCAGTTAAATAACAGACAATAAAGAATGAGTCCATTTTATTCTCTGACACATAAAAGAGCTAAATACAATAATAGACACAATTGTTACCAAGTACAATAGTTGTCTCTTCTTTGGCTTATCAGACTATCAACATAGTGTTCATGCATCAACATCAAACTTTAACTTCATGAAAGATTTCTGGTTCTCACAAATATAAGGGCATCACACTATCTTATGTTACAGGATATCGTATCTCTATTGTTTGATAAGTATTTCATTTCGAGCTTGTGCATGAATGTTTTCTGCTCTTGGTTGCAACACCTTGACACCTAGCACAGTGCCTGGCACATGGTAGACAGAAAGTACTTGTTTGTGGATTGAATTGTAATTCTAGCCCAGTTGTCAATCTGATGTGAAAATCCCCTCTACTGTATCCCAGCTTCATGATCTGACCTCCTGGGAACACCTTCTCTGGGCCAGGCACTGCTAGCACTTCACAATATACCGCTTTATTTAATCCTTAGAAAACCCTAGGGAAATAATCAATCCAAGCTCATTGTTTTTTTTCTTACCATCATATCCCCAGCAAATAGAACAATGCTTGACATAGGAGTTGCAAACATTTATTAACTAAATGAATCATTCTAATGCCCAAGCTCTCTCCACTATGCAGTACTATACAACCACTTCCTGAACATAGCGCTAGTGGAGAATCCAGTATTCTCTAAGGCAACCCATTACATCTCCAAATTGGCTACTAAAATTCACACTTCCTGTAACTAAATCTCTATTCCCATAGCTTCCTCCAATAGAAATGAGTTCTACCACAGGGCGTCATGAAGAACAAGTCTCATTCCACTTTTTCATGTTGGCACACTGGATAAAACACTGGCCTTGGATTCTGAAGTCCTGAACTTAGAGATTTTTCATAGCTATGTGATCTTGGGCAATTTCCCTAGCTTCTCTGAAATTTTTGTAACTTTCTGCAAAACAGGATAAATCATGCCTTCTTCACAGAGGTCCTATGAGTATTGCATGGTTAGTGACCAATGTATAAATATAAGAGATCATAATTCTATAAAAATTCATCTAATATTGAAAAGTAATTCAGATCTTATGACTGGTGTCATCCCCTATAGAGGGTAATGGGATAATTACTGAGTATTAATGAAAGCTGGGTGTGTATTATCTCACTTTATCTTTAGGTCAACCTCTGAGACAGATATTACTATTAACTTCATTCTATGGATGGGGAATCCAAAGCACAGAGATATTAAGTAATTTTCCCAAAGTCACTTAGCTAGTAAATAGCAGAGCCAGATCTGTTCCCTGGGCTGTCTGTCTTCATGGCTAGCATACTTAGCCTCCTGGCTACCCTACCTTTCAGTGCAAAAGAGAACCCTTTCTCCAACATATCTGCCCATGAAAAGAGCTAGAGCACAAAGAAGAAAAAAATAGAGATTAGGAACTTAAGATAAAAGACGTAGTAGGCAGAATTCAAGAATGTCTTCCCAAGATTTCTAGCCCCTGTTATACACACTCTATGTAATCTTCTCCTCTTGAATGTGAGCAGGGCTTGTAAATAAGATGGGATGTTTACCCTCTTGATTAGGTTACATTACATAGCAAGGATAATGGGATGTGACCTATCAGGTTATCTAAGACTCCAACTTAGCAGACTGGGGAGGGAGAGAGATTCTCCTACTAGTTTTGAAGAAGTCACCTGCTATGTGAGAGGACTAGCAAGGGATTGCAGTGGCCAGCAATACTGAAAGTGTCCCTTAGCCAGCATCCAGCAAGGAAACAAAAGCCGTAGTCCTACAGTTGCAAAGAACTCAAGTGTTCCAACAAGCTGTGAGCTTGGAAGAGGGCCCCAAATTCCAGATGAAAACACTTCTGGCTGAAACCTTGACTGTCGCCCAGTGAGGGCCTGCTTGGACTCCTGTTTTATGGAAACTGAGATAGTAGAAGTATGTTGGTTTAAGCTGCTGAGTTTGTAGTAATTTTTTATGTAATAGGAAACTAATACAAAGACTTAAATCTACTTTTTAGCCACCTTCTCAGTTTATACTCACTTTTCTATACTCTCTCTTGAAAACAAACAAAATGCATGACTTTTTGTTACCCAAGGAATACATGTCCATTATATGAAAACCGGATTCTGCAAGTAAGATTATTCAGAAATAATCACTGTCAACATTTTGATTTGTATAGTTTCAGATTTTTCCAACACATGAATGTGTGTGTGTGTATTAAAAAATAAATTACATCTTTTTGATAACTCAGCAACCTGAGAGTAAACTTCAGCTGATACCTATCCATTGATAGAGTAGAAATGGATCTTAGAAGTCATTTAAGCTAATCTTCTTGTTTTATGGAAGAAGGATGTGAGGTTTGGAGGAGTCAGGTCACTGTTCATGCTGAATCTATATGAGAACTCAGAACTACTTCCTAATACCTTCCACACTGTATGTTTGATGTCTAACTCCCCACCAGACAGTTTGCTCCCCAGGTGAAGGCCTGCGCTTCCTATGAAACCAGTGCCTCACAGTGTTTTGCAGGAAGCTGATATCTAGGTGAGAGTGGCTGACTAAAGTTGTAGCCCTCATTTAGCAGTGTTTTTAGTGCAATGGGAAAAACAATAAAAGCTAGGTAGACGTGGTATTACAGTTACCCGTGGCTGTGTAGCAAACTACTCTAAAACTCAGTGGCCTAATGCAACAATTTATTACCACTCATAGTTCTGTGGGCAGCCAGTTCTTCTTTGGGTGCTCACCCAGTTGTAGTCAGATGGTGGCTAGGAATGAAGTTGCCTGAAGTCTGGACTGTGTTGGAGGTCCAAGATGGCGTCTTTAATTACATGTTTGATGCCTCAGCTGGAATGACTACAATGCCTGGGGGCTGGCTGGGCATCCTCTCCCACATACACACACACACACACCATGTGGCCAACTTGGGCTTCCTTATAGCATGACAGACTTAAGGTCATTGGTGGAATGTTTTATATGGTACCTGACTTTCCCATGAGAGTGAGTGTTCTAGAAGAATGAAGCAAAAGTTGCAAGTGTTACATAGTGAAACTACTGCTACATTGTATTGTTCCAATGGGGCCAGCCCAGATTCTGTAGGACAAGACTACATAAGGAGCTGAATAAGAGGAGGTCTAGTTCACGGCGGGGGGAGGGGGGGGGAGGACTTCTTTGGAGACTGGCTGCCATGCTTGGTTGTTCCTTGACAATAAAATGGACAGAACACCTACTTAATGGATTTTTGGTCATATTTAAAAGGGAGACTAATATAGGTATGAGCTTTCATGAACCTTAGAGTCCATTGTACAAATGTAAGCTATCATTATTACAAGTCCTTGGGCCTACTATGTAATTTCAGCAATTTTGACCTAGAGCATTTGCCTATTTTCAGTCCAATCTTTTGATCACATGTGATGGTGTTAAGTGATTTTGCATGAATCATTTGTTCCATGTTGCTTACACTGTATTTTTATTATAGCCCAATGAAATCATATGAGAAAAAGATATACTTAGAACAAATTGTGGACTCTGGGCAGCAGGGAAAATTTTGTCCTCTAATGTAGGCAGACCTACAGAACCTCTTAGAAAATCTGTCAAACACAAGAGAAAGTTGCTGAGACATTTAACACTGCATATTAGAAACTGTGTATAACATTCAGAAAAGAATGCATGGCAGATTCCATTTCTACTTTCTTTAATTGGGAAGTTCTATTTTTAGTAACAATTTACATTTTCCACACAATTAAAGACTCTACCTCAGCTGTGATTTACATTTTTTTTTCCTCTGTTTATCTGTTTACCTGCTTCCCAGTAAGAAAACTAGGTTTTAAATCTTGACTTTAGTTGTGAGTAATACTAGACAAATTCAATTAACTATTTTAGAGGCTCAGTTTGCTCATATGTTAGATAGGAATAAGCTTTTATTTAAGGAATTCTTAAGTAAAAGGCCAAGAGCACAGCCTTTTATTTATTTATCTTAAAGGCCAAGAGCACAGCCAGGTGCATAGTAGGCATTCAACACATGTGCATTCATTGTTCTTTTAATACCCTCTTTGTGGACCCCTCCAAAGGGTCTGTGATAAAGAACTGGCTTTTGGAATAGAACAGCTCTTGGGGTATCACTGCCCATTATGAACATCAAGGGCAACACATCCAAAATCAGTGAGATCTTTTTGTGCCTCTAAACATAAACATTCACATAAATCCAGGCCATTGACAAGCAAACACAGCTTTTGAGACAATTATCTGAATAATAAAAGTCTATTTGTTTTCCTGAAATATTCAAATAATGAAGAAGATAAGTTTGAATGGCCTCTTTGTTCCTTTCTTTTCTATACATGACAGATGCAGATTAAAGGTAATTTAAAAAGAAAATATAGTCCACTAAATAGTTTGTAAATTTACCTGTTTTGAGAGAGAAGGCTCCTAACTATTTGCCAAGGACATAAAATGACTGTTTTTCAATTAACTGTCATTTCTTTCATCTGTACCAAAATCATTCCTTTAAAATTCAGTTTCTCCCATCTCCCAATGTACAATGTCCTGCTTAATTCCCCCCCTCCGCCCCGCCCCAGTGGGTATGGCAAATTTGAAAAGGAAACTTGAAAGAGTTTTAAATTTCAAGGGATATTTTAGCCATGCCCATCTATTTATTAAAATCCAGTCTTAATCTCACTCACAATCACCAAATGATAGAAACAACTCAAGTGTCCATAAACAGATTACTGGATAAACGAATGTGGTCTATCCATACAATGAAAATTTATTCAGCCATGGAAACAAATGAATTCTGATGCATGCTACAACATGGATGAACCTTGAAAGCTTTATGCTGACTGAAATAAACCAGACACAAAAGAACAAATATTGTATGATTCCAATTATATGAAATAACTAGAATGGCCAAATTCATAGAGACAGAAAGTAAATTAGAGGTGATCAGGGGCTGAAGAGAGAGAGGGAAATGAAGAATTGTTATTTAATAAACATAAAATTTCTGGTGGAGTAATGACAAAGTTTTGGAAATAGACAGTGGTGGCTGATGTACATTTTGAATTTAATTAAAGCTCCTGAATTGTATACTTAAGATGGTTAAAATTTATGTTTTGTTATATTTCTTACCACATATATATAGATATAGATAAACATATATATATAGACAGATATAGATAGATATAGATATAGATACATATAGAAAAGGATACAAATCCAACCTTAGGTTCTATGTTAACTTTTCACTTAATTGCAAGCAAGTCAGCTATGTTCTTAATTCATCTGCAGTTAATGCAGAAGGACCTTCATAAAGGGTTAACTTCACGTGTCACCAACAATTGCATGACAATTCTAGTTTCCAATTACTGCATTATTTATCAGTTTATAGATGGAAAATAAACATGATACTTAATGTAAAGCAGACCTAATTGCCCCCACTTTTCATGTACCTAACTTATGACTTACCTTCAGACAAAATAAACTATTTACAGTTATAATTTAAGCTACTGTACAGTTTTCAATTCCTCCCATCCTGAGAAGTACATTACTGCCTCTCTAAATCGTATTGTTCCCAATCTACCTGTGAAATGTTCAACATCACAAACTTGGGGTCTCAGCATCATCAATCAGATCTCTCCAGAGTGAAAATTAACCCATGACTCTGTCAGTTCTGTTTGACAAAAATTTCCCATCATGAGCTGAGCCTAACTGACCAAACTGTTGGAAATAAATGATAAAAAAAAAAAAAAAGCTCCTTAGTAAGCAATAGCCCATGATATATGTAATCAGAGTGTCTACCTTGTATAGGAATGGGTTGTTCACCTACATGTGGATTTAGGTCAAGCCAGAAGACCCATCAAGGTGCTTATATTTGCTTCCTATGGAAGCTGTAACAAATTACTGTAAACTTAATTAATGGTTTAAGACAATGTGTATTTATTATCTCAGAGTTCTGGAACTCAGAAGTCCAAAATCAGTCTCAGCGAGCTAAAATCAAACTGTTGTCAAGGACCTGTTCCTTCTGAAGGTTTGAGGGGAAAATCCATTTAACTGTCTTTTCTAGCTTCTAGAGACTGTCCTCATTCCCTGACGAGCAGGCCCATATCACCTCACCTTTTATTCAGGTGATCTCTGCTTCCTTCTTACAAGGGTCCTTGTGATGACATTGGGTCCACCCAGATAACCAAGGATAATCTCCTCATCTCAAGATTTTTAACTTAATCACATCCACAAAGTCACTTTGCTGTGGAAGGTGACATATTCACAGACTCTGGAGGATTAGGGTGTGGACATGTTTGGGGGTCATTATTCAGCTTACCACAGGGCTCTAGAAGTCTGTCATAGAACTGATCATTACTGGAGATGATATACATTTATTTGTAGGTTAAATATATATATTTTACTCATCTCTCTTATTTCAGTGTTCTTGTGCCAAATGTAATTTGTTCAATTATTCCATGGATATTAGCTGAGTACCTAGTGGGCCAGGCACTGTTCACGGGACAGGGAATGCCACAGTAGATAAAAAATATAGTTTCTTCCATCATAAAGCTTTCTTTTGGTGTTGGTTTACCGCCCTTCCCTTCTAGAATCCCAGCGCCATGAGAGTAGGGACTTTGCATCTTCCATTTATTCCTGAACCCTCAGAGCCAGAACAGTGCCTGAGCCCTACTGTTAACACTTAGTGAATGAATAAACAAATGATCTTTCAAATCTGTCACATAGAAATTTACCCCAGGGAGAAAAGGGGGACAAATTTTGAAGATCTCTGACAGGTAGAGAATGAAGCATCTCATACTTCACCCTCATGATTTCCTGTGGTCTGTGTTTGTCCCTATGGTCAGATGTGGAAAGTGGGAATCAGAGACATCCAATCACTTCCTCAATGACACACAGCTAGACTGGGACAGAGTCTATTTGACCCCCAGTTCAATGCTCTATATACTGTATCTGTTCAGAGCAGCACGAGCTTACTGATTAGTGACTAAAAGAAAGAGTGAAGGATTGGCAAAGACCTCAGTTACACACACAGTTTCTCTACACTCTACCACCACACATTCCATGTAAAGTTGACGTCTAAAGAGCTAAGGTTTAGATACCTGAAAGTATAAATCACCTCAGTGTTTATGAAAGAAAGAGAAAAAGAAGAAGAAGAAGGAGGAGGAGGAGGGTGGGGAGGAGACGGAGGAGGAGGAAGAAGAGAAGGAAGAACAAAGAGAGTAACAAAGTAGGGCATTTAATTGACTATTTGCTCACATCGGTATTTCATCCTGGCCTACAATTCTGCACTTGATGTTGTTTACCATCCTAAAGGGATTTCTCAATAGTTTCTTGTGCCGGATTCCTACACACTCCTCAGTAGAGAGCCAAGATTCTCCTCCCAGCTGGGCGCCTCCCTCCCATTCACTGCAGTCCCCGTGATGCCTGTTCAGAGCCCAGCTCCTCTGGCGGGTGACCAGGAGCTCAAGCAAGCACTGTTCTCTGAGCATAAAAATAAAGTACCATTATACAAATGGGCGGCCGGATTCTGCAATTCAAATTTGGGCCAGAAAATCACCTCTTAACCTAAGCTGTTGTTTATCTAGGCAACAGGGGGCTGTGGAAATTGCTGTACAAAATTTCAGTTCATCCTTTCACTGGTTCTGTGGTTTTAGATACATATCTTCACCTCTCTGAGCCTCAGATTTCCTTCTTTGAAAAAGGTCATAGAACTGGATGATCTCTATGTTCCTGACAAGTTCTAGAATGCTATAATTTCTCCTAGGTAAGAAAAAGAAGAAAGCTTTGTCTTCTCACCCTCCCTTCCTTCCTTCATTTCCCTTTCTTTCTTTTTCCTTTTTCTGTCTTTTCTTCTTCTTCTTTGTGCCAAGATTTTAAGTAAGAGGCTGCTCTGGCTGAAATTAGTACCTTAAATTTTTTGAAATTGTCCTGGGTAGCAGCCAGAAAAATAATCACTTAAAAACCATAACCATTTTGTTATGCTCTTAGAGGAGGAATCTGGAGGACAACTTTGCTGCCTCTGTCCTGAGAGCATCTATTTACAAATCTTATTTCTTGAAAAGTCACCCCTCCATCCTGATAGGATTTAGAGACAGGATTTCAGCATGGGTTTGGAAATGCAAATCCATTTTCCATTTCACATGTTATGTTGGTCAGTCACTGGTGAGGTGTGAGTGGCTCAGTTAGGCTGTCTTGGTCTAGAGTTGGAGCCTGGCAAGGGACTAGTGAGAGGAAATGGATTTAGAATGTTCTGCAAACCATACCTTATCATTGGAGAGATGGAGGTGGTGTTTGAAAGTTTGTTTTCTGAGACTTGCATGCAGGAGAGGAGACATGGAAGAGGGTAGCTGAAGGAGTTGATTTCATGGGAGATTTTGTGGAATTCTGGGTGGAGCAAGGTTTTCTTAGGATCCAGTGAAAACGTGACTCTGAATGGGGGGGAGGCCAGTGTCCACATGCCAGCCCTTTCCTCCCCAGCCATACAGACAGTGGGTGTCAAGCCCTTGAGATTCAGGGGTGTCGCTATTGTAGAAACCTCTCATTATATGATACAACCTAAACTTAACCAGACAAACAACCCACCGGGCTGTGGTAAATAGTTGATAATTGTGAGTGTATGATATACTCCTTTTGGGGATCCAATAAAGAATTGGAAGATGCTGATGAGAGGAAATGAGACCCTGTAATCAAGTCAGTAGGGTTCACGACACCGTGGTTTTAGATTGCATGTAAATGAGATCTTGCTTGGATTCAGCATTAATGTCTTTGGTATATTCTGTCCCCTTGAACCTTGACAATGATTCCTTAGAGGAGAGGACACTGAGGCTGGGGTTTAAGCCAGGACTGTCTCACCCTAAGCCAACTCTCCCCATCACACAGCACTGAGTCTGTCTTCCCTTTTGCTCTGCTCTCATCCCTGTCCTGCACATGCATCATTTTAATGTATGCATAATCATATCACATTATGTATTTTACTATCACTACACTAAAGACAATGGACCTTTCCTGTTGAAGACCTTGACATATTCATAGTGTAAAAAAAACCAACAACAACTAATGTTTGAAATACTTCATGCTTGGTTCCTCTTCCTATGAAACATCCTTGGAGTTTGAAAACCCTTAAGCTCTTGTTCCAACACCATGGGGGCTGATAGAATTGGGAAGGTTTCAAATGTAGAGGAATTTGTTGTTTCCTTGGCAATCTCATAATTCAAATGACTTCAGGTTTTCAAATGTCACAATTGTGATATACTATAGACAGTCATTAATAAACATGAATGTGTTTTTGAGGTTTAGATAAAAGTCAGTAAATAAAAGGATGGGAACCTCTATGCAGAAAGCAGGTGGATGGTGTTGGGAGCTCCATTTCTGTAGCTGGCTGGCATTTGCATGGAGTTCAAGTTATCTATGTTGACTGTGATCTTTGGAGGGGTATTAATTATTTCCCACTCACAAACCTTGATGGCTGCCCATTGATGGAAGGTAAGTTTGTTTTTTGCTTTTTAAATGTGGCATTTAAAGCCTTTTGCAAGATTGGTCCAACTTTACCTTCTTGTCCTCTTTCTCTACCTGTCTACTTACTTGGCCACATTTTAAGACACAAGAGTGCCAGACACCCTAGCCTAGATTCCCAAACAGGCCACAATTTTTCATGCCTCTATGCCTTGTTCAAAACATGTTCCTCCCTTTGCTACCCAGCAATGGCCTCCATGGCTTTCAGAGCCCTGCTGATATGCCACCTCTTGGATTTAACTTCCCCTGGTCCTCATTGGTGGAAGGACTTAGCACCTCCATGGCATCCTCAAAGCACTTTCTAAAAATATTGTCTGTGGGGCAGGCCTGACCATTCAGTGTCATGGTCAATTCTGGGCCCGAGTCCCTGACCAGGTACAAAGTCCATCAATATTCCTGTGTTACCTTGTCTCCCTTGCACCTCACACAGCAACGACCTCATAGCAGAAGTGCTAAAAAAAGGTTTGGTGAAAGAATATCTGAATAGTTAATAGATAGTTCATAGATACTGGTGTTCTTCTACCTGCCTTCATTTATTATTTTCCTTCTCCACTTTGAGAGAAGGACCTGCTTTTGAATCCAGGGGCATCCCAAGCCCACAATGGGCTACACTTGAAAACTTGATATCCTGAACCTCTGGGTCAGTAACCATTTGTGTAAGTGAACAAGCATTAGCCAAAACCACAAACAGCACCAGAGAGGGAGGAATTAGAATATTAGCAAGACATGCATTGATAACCACCAGCCAGCTGCAAGCTGGACATTGTCCTTCTGGGGCTCCTATGCTATTTGTTCTCTTCATTTTGAAAAGTGAGAAACTGAGGGGCTGTGTAGCCAAATTTAAGAAATGTATATGTAGAGTAAGGAGATTTTCTATCAAGGTCCACCTATAATTCCAGGAGCAGGAGGGAAAAATGTATACTCCCTAAAGGTAAAATACTTACTAAACAAAAATATAGATAATTGCTCCAACACTCCAGGAATATGTTTTAAATTAATTGTAATAAAAGTGAATGATGATTTCACCCACCAAATTATTAAATATTTAAATATATATGTGCATATATAATTTATATGTATGTAATGTTTAACACTGATAAAGATCTGTGGATAGATTAGGACATGCTCATACAATCTCAAGTTCAAATGGTGAAAACATTCCAGAAAGCAATTGAACAATATATATCAAGGTCCTTAATAATGAGTAGAGTCCTCTGCTCACTAATTCTGCTGCAATAAATCTCTTTTAAGAAAATAGCAATATCTGAAGCAAAGACTTATAAACAAAGATTGCATTGAAGTGATATTGTAATACAGATATTGTAAAAGTTATATTGAAAGCAACTGTGTCTATTAAGACACACATGTGCTATCTATCAATCTAAAATGTATTTATTACAAAATATATAAAATGAGAGATCTTGCTTGAACACTTTACAAACATCAGCCCACCTGGCATAAGGTCTGAATAAATCCTTATGTGAAGAAAACACTCTCTAACCATTAATTTTTCAAGCTTCTGGGTCAGTAATCATTTGTGTAACTGACTCAGTATTAGCCAAGACCACAACAATTCCAGAAATGGTGGAATTGAAACACTAGCAGAGTTTGCATTGATAGCAACATCTTGCCGGCCAAGATGTGGTCTTACACATCCCAGGGAGAGATGGATGATTGGTTAAACATTTTGGTACTTAGGGTTAATCCTGAGAATGAAACCTGAGGAAGAAAACTAAAAATATGGGCAACAACAACGGAAAGTCTTACTTACAAAAATATTCACTGTAACAAATATTATAATACTCAAAGCTTCTAAAAAATCAAATAGGAACAACCTACCTATCAAATGGTGGAATATGGTCACGTAACTTGTGACCTAGACATGCAATGGTGTATTATGTTGTCTTCAAGCAGCTTTTCAGAAAGCTACATGAAAATATGGGAAAATGCTTGTAAAGTTAAATAGAAAATTCAGGCTAAAAATAAATATGTGATTACTATATGTAAAAAATACTCCTCTGTACATTCAGAGGACTATAAATTATTCAGGAAACTATTAACTGGGTGGTTTGCATAGTGAGGTTGTAGATTTCTGTCTTTCTTTCTTTTTGTTTTTCCATTTTCTCCCCACCCCCGATTTTTACTGGTCTCTTCAAATGAAAACATATAATAACATTAAAGATGTAGAGTTTGTCTTCAGGGAAAGCTTTTGCATACTCAACTGAGGGCAAATTAAAGGCTATAATACTGTATTCAACACAGAGAAAGCATCTAGCATCGCAAAAGAATGAGCAAAGGGAATGTGTTTTCCTAAGATGTGAAGACTGGAAATATAAGTAGACTATTAAAAGTCTTAGACATTTTTTGAATGGAAGGTGTACAAAGGATTGTTGAGCTCAGCAGGATATTTAAGGAAAGTACTTAGCTTCAAATTTGATTTTTCCTGAAATGCTTTTGAAATCTTTATCACAAAAGCCTCAGACTGAACGTGTCCAGATTTTTAGGTTTCTATTAAGATCTGCCTTGTGGACTTGAAGAACTTTTATTTGGAAAGATACATGAGACCCTTTCTGCCTGACTCCAAGGAATGGAACAAGGGGTCCCATCACCTTGGTAAGGGAGGCCTTTCTATTAGTTACAAACAGTCTGTGGTAGTCAGGGTACCAATGAGAAACAGATGGAAAATCCAAACTGGGGTTATTTGAAATGGGCTTATGAATGGAGCCAACTACAGAGGTATGGGAGAACCACAAAGGATAATGTGATAATCACAGCTAATAAAGAGCAGGATGAGATGGTTATCAGCACCCACTAGCTTGAGAGGAGCGGTGACTTCAATCGGGGACTCGCTTGTCCTACATTACCCTTAGGACAGGACCCAAGGAAAGAAGTAGCCTGACTTGTCTCCTCTCACCCACCAATATCCTGCTGGATGTTGGCTAAATTTATTGGCTGAATCTAACTGGAAACAAGAATACGGTCCATAGAGATCATCCTCATGGAGAAAAGCATGTCAAAAAAGGAATATCCAACCATATCAAAGAGTACGTTTTTCATCATTGCTGTTGGTGAAGAGAGGCTGAAGGATCATTTCTTTGGGAAATCCAAGCAGAGCATGGTGTTTGGACCAGATGGCTTAAAATTTTCCATTTAATTCTGAGATTTGGTAATTCTAAGGTATCGCCACTGAACTAGAAACATATAAATAACCAATGCAGCTGCAATTGTGTATTATGATCACCAGCCTCAAGTCAGGAAAATTGAGCTCTTTATTCCTTTTACAGAGCAATAACAATTTTCAGCATTCACACTGATTATCTTTGGAAGATTTTTACAAAGCAATAAAACCAATGATATATTTAATTGAAGTGTGGGTGTTGATGATCAACAAACACAACCTGGGATGAATATGTAATTAGCACTCTTTACATTTGTCACCCAAAGACCAGGGTGTATGAGAAGCACATTTTAATAAGAGCTGATGAATATTAAATGGCCACCATGCACTAGGCATTGAGCCATGTACTTTATATTAACTCATTTCATCCTGCCAAGCGTTGTTTGAACTATGCACTGTTGTTGGTATCTTCCAATCTGTGCCCAGAAGCAGCCAAGGAAATGTACCACTAAGATTTCTTCTGTAAGAGCACAATTGGCTGATAGTCCCAGCTACTGCCCCTTTGCTTGCATTACCATGTGTGCCAAAACCACACTTCCCTTGGGCTACTCCCAGCCCAATGACAGGACACTGTACTGCACAGGGAGATGCAAGACTCCTCCAGAGAGTGACTATCTCAAGAACACCTATTAGAGCTACCATATGATCCAGCAATCCCACACCTGGGCATATATCTGGAGAAAACCATAATTCAAAAAGATACATGCACCCCAATGTTCATAGCTGCACTATTTACAATAGCCAGGACATGGAAGCAACCTAAGTGTCCATCAACAGATGAATGGATAAAGAAGATGTGGCACATATATACAATGGAATACTATTCAGCCATAAAAAAGAATGAAATAATGCCATTTGCAGCAACATGGATGGTCATGGAGATTATCATACTAAGTGAAGTAAGTCAGACAGAGAAAGACAAATATCATATGATACTACTTATATGTAGAATCTAAAAAAAAAGGACACAAATGAACATATTTACAAAACAGAAACAGGCTCATAGACTTAGAAAACAAACTTACGGTTACCAAAGGGGAAAGGTTGGGGGGGGGGAGGGATAAATTAGGGGTTTGGGATTAACATATACACACTATTATATCAATATATAAAATAGATAATCAACAAGGACCTAGTATATAGCACAGGGAACTCTGCTCAATATTTTCTAATAACCTAAATGGGAAAAGAATCTGAAAAAGAATAAATATATGTATAGGTATAACTGAATCACTTTGCTGTACACCTGAAACTAACACACCATTGTAAATCCACTATACTCCAATATAAAATTAAAAAAAATTTAAAAAGGTATATATGTGAGGTGATGAATGTACGAATTAACTTAATGGGGGTGCTGTCACAATGTCTATGTATGTCAAATCATCACATTGTATACTTTAGACATCTTACAGTTTTATATGTCAAATTTAACTCAATAAAGCTAAAAAAAGAAAAAAAACCCTACTTATTAGCCTGGCCAAACCTCTCTTGAAAGTGTGCTGCAGTAAAAGATCCTTCCTACTCAAATCTTCTTCCTCCCTTTTCTTCTTTCACAGATATCAGATCCACAGAGGGGGAAGGCTCTGCCTACTCTCTGCTCCCTCCATGCTATGGACTGTGTTGTATCCCCTTCCCCTGTTCCTAATCTCTCTCCCTCTCTCTCTCTCTCTCGCTCTCTCTCCCATGTGAGGACACAGCGAGAAGGTGGCCATCTGAAAGCTAGGAAGCAAGCTCTCACTAGAAACCCAGTTGCCCAGCACCTTCATCTTGGACTTCCCAGCCTCCAGAACTGTGAGAAAATAAATTTCTGTTGTTTAAGCCATCCAGTCTATGGTATTTTGTTATGGCAGCCTGTGCTGATACTAATCCACTCCTGCAATAAATGTCTTACACCTACAATCCCATCTTGACATCTGGTTCTCAGTGGACCCAAACTAACGCATGCGCCATTGGGAGTTTCAGGTGTTTGCCTAAGTTCACAGACCTAGGCTGGGTCTCAAACCCAGGCAGTTGGACTCAACTACCTGTTTACTACTCTGCCTCTTGTGTTACTGACTAGTTTAACTTGCCTAGGAACACCTTTTTGGAACCCCTTCTATCCTCATTTAACCAAAGCATTTCTGCTTTCTTTATCTATTTCACCTGACTTGAAGTCAGACATCTCTTGTATCTGATCCGAGACTTCTGCACTTCAGGAAAACACCTCAGGTACTTTCTTTCATTCCTCATGATGGAGCAGTGTTCAGATGCCTCTTCACTCTCATTCTCCTGAGGCAACTTAGACAGATGTGAATGTAACCAGTTCTAACATTTCCCAGCTGTGAAACCTCAGACACACTGACTGCCCTGAGGCTTTGTTTAATTATTTGAAAAAAAAAAAATGAGAATCTCCATTCCCAACTCATGGGTTCCTTGGAAGATTCAGTGAACATTTAAGGGTCTAGGACACTAGCTGATCCACAAAGCTATTTATAAATAATACGGTTCTCCCCTATTTGGACCCACTTTTTGATTTATTTAAATTGATTGTTCTTGAATCTATTGCCCACAAGTGCATACGATATTATCATTTGCAATACTCCTCCCCTCATGAAATTGCCAATGAATATACTCAGGACACCCTACTCAGAAGCTCTGTCTAGATTTGACATTTTCCCTTATATTCCTGGGATTCAAGAGAATTCATTTTGATTTCCCCACTTGTTTATCTCATTCCCAGAACATCTTATGAACCTGATAATCAAGTTCATACAAGCACTTGAGTTACAGTCTCAGCTTATGGCAGAAGTTGCTTTTTCTAAGGGAAAAAAGTGAGTCATGGAGGTAATTTTTTCTCATTATGATCTGATCTTCAACAAAGTACTGTACTTTCAACTATTTCTAATCATTCTTTACTTGAATCCATCTTAAAAAGTTAAAAAAAAAAAAAAACAATTTTTAGGCCATTTTGAAAATCGAAAACGAGAAGCGGGGTGCTATCCTGGGGGCTGGAATGACCTTTAGAGTAACATAGGTGAGAATTTGGCTGTACTGATAACGAGCTGTGTTACCTTAGACATTTTCCTTAACTTCTCCGTGTTTGTTTCCTGCCACTGGAGAAAGATAATAACGTTCCCTCTCTTGGGATTTCTTCTTGGGAGGATTAAATGAAATTATGAATGAAGTGCCTCCTTGCTGACAGGCAGAAACACCTAAATAAATGGTTGTTGGTATTGTGCATGATATTTTCATTAATTTGGTACCCATTTCTTCTCTTTCCATATTGTTAAGTGTTCAAAGCTCTTCAGGGTTTTCAAGAACTTCTAATAAAGAATTTCCACTGTTTTTATTTCCAAGAAAGTCTAGGATGACCTGTTAGAACTTGGAAATTCCACTCGTGTTTTATATAATTAATAGACTGTTATAGGTTTTTGTTCCTTTGGTTGTTTATTTTAAATTAAAATAATTATTAACTGTCTCCATCAAATATAGGTTTTGTTGAGAAATCAAATTTTAGGTCCCACACAGTACTCCTTCGGATGTGTCCATTTCTTTGCTTATCTGGTCTTTAAAGGGATCCTTTGGAATATACTAGAACACCTGGAAAGTCCCACTGGATGGTCCCTCAGGTATTACCTGCACTGTGAAATACAGACAGCAGGTACTGTTTCCTGTTCCTATAAGTTCTGGAAGAATTATACTATTCTCTGAAGAACAATGCATCTTACTGAATTATCTTCTTAAAAGGGATTTTGTTGAATATGTCATGATTTCTAAAAACCTTAAAAATTTTTTTTGCTCTCTAGCTTACTTCTTAATGTATCTCTCTGCATGGCAAGCTCTGATGTTGACAAGCATCGGTATATGCACGTGATGTGCCATGATTCCTTCATAATATTAAGTGTATGGGAGTTTTTGGGTCTTGAGTAGGTGACTGCATCACAGGGAGGCGGACTTATGGCTGGGGTGCAAGGGCTCTGGGCTCTTATGATAATCGGTGGCTTTCATGAACCATACGATTGTGTTAATTGCTTTTCAATACTATTCTATACTATAGTATGCCACTTTAGACAGTCTTCCCACATGTGTCTTCCAGTGAGAAATAAACTAAAAGGCAAATAAAATATTTTCAGCTCCTGAGAAGAATCTGTAAGCCCTACCTTTGAGTCTGTGACACTCCAGCTCCTGAATGGACCCCAGGACATCCTTTAAGAACAAGACTTGTCCCTGTGTCTGAGCTATGTCCGCTCAGGACAGGAAACGTGTCTGCAGCCTCAGCCCCAGTCTCCAGTGGGAGTCTAGCAGAGTGGAAGTGACCCTGGAATCCTGGTTCCATCACTTGTAAGCTCTTTGAACTTAGGCAAGTTACTTAACTTCTCCGTGCCTCAGTTTCCTCTTCTGTAAAATGAGAATATAACACCCATTTCAGTGGTTTACTCTGAGGACTAACCAGGATATTACATGTAAAGTGCCTGATACATAATAATCCCTCAATAAATGTAAACTCTCATCATTATTGTTTTTTCCTCTCCCTCCAGGTGGCCCCTGCTACTGAGTCACAATCCATCTACTCTGCTTCAAGCCTGTCCCCATTCTTGTACAAAGAATGACTGACCCACTGGCTCAGAGTTCATGGGGTCATGCTATAAGCCTCACCACTTTTAGTGACTTTGGAAATTTATTTCATCTGCAACTTACTTATCTCATCTGTAAAAGGGGTATCATACCATCATTAGTGGTAGTGTAAAGATTACGTGAGCTAATTCATGTTAAGTGTTTAATAAAATTCCCCTGCAGCTTTGCTACTCAATAATTTATATCAAAATGTATGCAAAACTGAGTTATATAAATCTTTGAACCCACAGTATTTTGGGTCTGCTCTCTGAAGAATCCCACCTTTGTGCCTAGCTGCTGATGTTCATTCTTTCATTCCTATAATAGTCAGCTTGCACTGTGTTTTGTTTTTGTTTCTGTTTTTACGAAACAGGCCATGTTCTGAAAAACAGAGCCCTTAATTTGAGGGTAGAGGCACAGAGCAGGCATCACAACTCCCGTTCTTACTGCTTCCATAGAATGGCAAAATTCATACAGGGGCACTAAATACATTGCTATGCTGGAAAGTGAAACTCTGCTAAATATTCATAAAATGCCATTTACAAAAGGAATACCTGTGCTAAGTGAATATGCATAAAATAAAAACTCATTAAACAGGTACAGAATTTAACCAAGTTATAAAATTCATTAACCAGTGAGTACATTCATTCATTAACAAATTAATCAGCTTTCCCTGCTTTAAAAATGAATTCATAATTGAATGGCTTATTATACTGATCTTTCCTCATTGAAGACTTTTAATACAGGAACAGTGAACATGGAGGCAAGGAAGGTATAGCTAGTGTGTTTTCCTTTTCTTTATAACTGTCCTAAAGTTGTACTGATTATTCAGCGAAGACTCACGTAAGTTGCACGACAGGGAAAGGACACAGTATCTTTTGATTTGCTGGGTTTTGGTATGTTTTTGACATTTACTAAAAGTCAATGAGCATACCTCATTTAATTTAATTTAATGGGTTAGGAATCACTAACCCATTTTGGTTGGAGTTGGCTTGGACAGAGTTACAGGGCTCAAGCATCTCAGAGCAGGAACGTGACTAAGGGCTGTCTGATTCTGAAGCCTGGGTTTCCTTCACTTACACCCTGCCAAGCGGAGATATTAACACTGGTAACTGCCCTAACTGATGGCAGGATGTCAGCCAAACTCTACAACAAATCCCTCCTGCAGGCGTTAGCCTCTGTTCACTGACTCACTGCCCAAACCTGCCGCCTGTGATACTGTTCTTGGCACTTTTCCTGTCCTCCTCCCGTGAGCAAGCATACTGTACGTAGCCCTCAGCAAAGCACTAATATGAACGGGGCCTTTACCACACTGGAATCACTCTAAATTAAAGTTAAGGGAAACCCAGAGGCCATTTCCTTAAATCTAGCTGGAATCAATCAGGTTCATTGTCTTGAAGAGAAACAGTGCAGGCATTCAAGGAAAGTCACGGTGGCTTCGGGTCATAGAAATTCAGAGCTCGGTGTCACGTGTTCACTCCCCTCATTTCCTCATAGATGAAGAAACTAAAGCCCTCTCTCCTATGATGTTTATTGGCCAAGTTGTGTAGTTTGGAAAAAAAGAATAGTTCAACAGCGTTTAAAGCTGAAATAACAGTTATGGGTTGAAGTGTGACCCCAAAAGGTACGTGTTAAAGTCCTAATGCCCAGTACCTCTTAACGTGACCTTGTTTGGAGGCAGAGTCTTTACAGAGGTAATCAGACCATCAGTGTGGCCGCTAATACAATATGACTGTTATCCCAGTAAAAAGAAAGATTCTTGACACAGAGCCAGACACATGTGGAAGGAAGACAATGTAAAGGGACAGAGGGAGAAGATGACTCTATTAGTCTGCTTGGGCTGCAGTAACAAAGTGCCACAGACTGGGCGGCTTGAAAAACAGACGTGTATTTTCTCATGATTCTGTTTTAGAAGTCTGAGATCAAAATGTCAGCAGGGTGGATTTCTTCTGAGGACTCTCTCCTTGGCTTGTCGAAGGCTGTCTTCTTCCTGTGTCTTCACACGGTCTCCCCGTTTGTGTCTATCTCTTACTCTCCTCTTTCAGCCGTATTATTGGATCAGGGCCCACCCACAGGACCTGATTTTAACTTAATCACCTCTTTATCTCCAAATACAGTCACATTCTGGAGTACTGGGGGTTTAAGACTTCAACATATGAATTTTGGGGGGATACAATTGACACTCAAACAACATCCATTTACGAACCAACGAGGGAGGCTTGTGGCAGATACTTCCCTTACAGCCAGGAGTCAACCCTGCCAATGCCTTGATCTTGGACTTCTAGCCTCCAGAACTATGAGAAAATGAAAGGAACTTGTGGTACTTTGACAGCAGCCACAGAAAACTAACACAACAATGTTTACCTGGAAGTGCCTAGCTGGAGTTTTCAGCTACCAGGTGCAAAGGTATAAAGATTTAGCTGATTTCTAGAAAAATAAAATTGCCTGTTTTGCACCCAAGTTTATGTACTGAAAAAAGTTGTTCCTGTCTTGTGTTGTTTCATCCTAGTGTCTCTTCAGGTCACTCTCTTGGGTCTTTGTTGTTTTATTTTGTACTTGGTTCCTGATAACTCATCAAATAGGGAACATTTCTAAAAGATGACTAGAGGAATTATGTTTTATTTCCAAATACCATGGTGGACTGGAGGAGATATCCTTTCTGGTATCTTGGAGACCTTGGAGCGTGAGACCTTCCTGGGAACACTGTTTACACCGCTGTAACTTAAGTTCTTTTGCCTTGTTCTCCAGGTGATTATGCCTAAGTAATATTGCAGGAGAGAACATGGTAATGTGAGTTCACACAATGCTTACCTTCTTGAATCTCAGGAAACTACCTTTTCTAGAGTGAATCATTTTCTTGGTATTGGTAAAACTTGGTTCCTTTAAACTTTTACATTTAGAATGATACTATTCTTGATGGATTCTTTCATAGCAATGAAGCACATTTTCCTTTGTTCTTAGATGGAAAAACTTTTTCCTGGAAAATTATTTTCATGTTCACGATATTTGTACAATCATCGTATGTACCCTTAAGTTGCATTGAAATGCGTAGTCCCCTGAGGATATGTTTATGTACGTAAGATTTTCCCTTTATTTACTCTGGGGTACTATTTTTTTTGGAATTCCTGTCTCTGCTTAGACACAACTTATCATAAACGTTGGAATAAACATTTTAAATCAGAGGAGTTTTGTTAGATGCAAATGGTCTACAGTAACTGTAAACCATAAACACAGTACCTGGTACATGTTAGTTCATCTCTTTCCTAACTGGCTGGAAAATATATTGTCAAACTACTTAGAACTGTGAATAAAATAAAATTTAACAGGTGCTACATGCTGGCCTGAGTAGTAGTCCTTTGAAAGCTGTACATGAACTTTAGTTTCTGAAATTTTTTGGTGGTTTAAAAGGAGTGTGTGTGTGTGTGTGTGTGTGTGCACATATGTGTATTCTTTGTTCTCAGCCTACTTGTAGGTGGGTGGTGAGTGCTGTGCTTTAAGATAGAATTGGGGGCTTCCCTGGTGGCGCAGTGGTTGAGAATCTGCCTGCCAATGCAGGGGACACGGGTTCAAGCCCTGGTCTGGGAAGATCCCACATGCCGCGGAGCAACTGGGCCCGTGAGCCACAACTACTGAGCCTGCGCGTCTGGAGCCTGTGCTCCGCAACAAGAGAGGCCACGATAGTGAGAGGCCGCGCACCGCGATGAAGAGTGGCCCCTGCTTGCTGCAACTAGAGAAAGCCCTCGCACAGAAACGAAGACCCAACACAGCCAAAAATAAATAAATAAATAAATAAATTAATTAATTAAAAAAAAAAGATTGACTTTCTAATTATCATTATTAAAAAAAAAAGAAAAAGAGAGAATTGGGATTGAATCCTGCTGTATCAGTTGGCTAGGGCTTCCATAACAAAATACTGTGAACTAAGGGCTTAAACAATAGAGATGTATCATCTCACCTTTCAGGAGGCCAGAAGTCCAAGATCAAGGTATCAGCAGGGTTGCTTCCCTCTGAGGACTGTGAGAAAGAGTCAGTTCCATGCCCCACTCCTAGCTTCTGGGGTTTGCTGGCAATCTTTGGCATCCCATGACTTATAGAAGCATCACCCTGATCTCTGCCTTTATGTTCACATGGCATTCTCCCTGTGTGCATACCTGTCTCCAAATTTCCTCTTCTTATAAGGATATCAGTCCTATTGGATTAGTGCCCACTCCATTCACCTCATTTTAACCTAATTACCTCTCTGAAGACCCTATCTCCAAACATAGTCACATTCTGAGGTGCTGGGAGTTAGGACTTCATCATATGGATTTTGGGGGAGAGGGACACAATTCAGCTTATAATATCTGGCATTTCCAGTGACTATCTCTAGTGATGGCAAAGTTATTTGACCTTTCTTCAGTCTCAGTTGCCTCATCTGTGAGAGGAAGCTCATACTACAAACCTCCCAGGAGGTATATGAGAATTTTTGAAGATATATGGAAAGGTACTTTGTGACTGCCCAAGTGCTACTCATGGGTATTAGGCCAGGGAGATGTCACCATGCCTCATGCGTGTGAGAGCCCTGGAGGGGTTGTCAGGGCACCTGGATTTCAAACCCTAATAAGGGAAGTGAAGAACTTTTGGTAAGCCCCTACCATGTGCCAGTATGACTCTAGTTGTTCTTATGGGGAACTCAGGTTTGCCTGGCTCTATCTAAAAGGGGCTGAGTGGGTTGGGTTGCAAGCATCAATTTGCTCACACTGGACTTGTTCCTTTTTTGGCTGAAGTCTGAGGAGGAGGAATAGGCAATGGGGGAGTCATAGCTATGGCCATAGTCACAGACTATGGGCCAAACTTAGAAGTCGAAGAATCTGGAGCAGAAGCCAAAGGGAACTCTTCTCTGGAAGCCTGTTGGAGGGCTGGAAGTTTGCACCAACCCACCTGGGCACTTGAGGGTTTTATAGGTTTGAGATGCCCTGGACGATGTCTCCATCTTGGGTGTCAGTGGTTCAAAAAATTCCTAGAAATAATACTGCAACATAGGGGGCACTTTGAAGGGAACTGAGGTCATATGATTATGCTGGAAAGTTAGGTAAATGATGCTTACGGGATTCCATCTGTACGCCTAAGCTGAGAACACTGGGGAGGTTTCACATTTGTCATCTAATTTCAACCTTATAAAAACCCATGAGGTAGTTATTATGTCCTATTTTAAGAATGAGGAGACTGAATATCTTCCATTGAGCTATTTGTCTGCCTAAGTGTTTCCCAAATAATTCCTGTATCACCTACACAGTCTGGGCCACATATACCTACCACTTGTATTTCCTTTGTATTTGATATTTTCCTTAAACTGATTTAATTTTACTTAGAGTTGTCTTGAGAAACAATATATATAATTAAGGGCTTACTGTGTTATATATAAACATATAAGATACACATTAAAATAAATATGTAATTAATATTAAAATATTTTTTAACATCTTTATTGGAGCATAA
Organism: Eubalaena glacialis; assembly: GCF_028564815.1. NCBI lineage: Eukaryota > Metazoa > Chordata > Mammalia > Artiodactyla > Balaenidae > Eubalaena > Eubalaena glacialis. The sequence continues at coordinate 39,714,657 of NC_083720.1, read as the reverse complement.
ATGCTTTACAATGGTGTGTTAGTTTCTGCTGTATAACAAAGTGAATCAGCTATACATATACAAATATCCCCATATCTCCTCCCTCTTGCATCTCCCTCCCACCCTCCCTATCCCACCCCTCTAGGTGGTCACAAAGCACCGAGCTGATCTCCCTGTGCTATGAGGCTGCTTCCCACTAGCTATCTATTTTACATTTGGTAGCGTATATAAGTCCATGCCACTCTCTCACTTCGTCCCAGCTTACCCTTTCCCCTCCCCATGTCCTCAAGTCCATTCTCTACGTCTGAGTCTTTATTCCTGCCCTGCCCCTAGAATCACGGACCAACAATTCCAATACTAGGTATATACCCACCCTCCCAAAAGAATGAAAACATATATTCACATAGAAACTTGTATATGAATGTTCAGAGCATCATTATTCATAATAGCCCCCAAATGGAAACAACTCAGATATCCATCAATGATAAATGAATAAATAATATGTGGTATATGCATAAAAGGAAATGTTATGAGGCCAAAAAAGAAGTACTGATACATGTTACAACTTGGGTGGACCTCAAAACATTATGCTAAATAAAGGAAGCCAGACACAATAGGTCACATACTGTATGATTCCTTTTCTATGAATTATCCAGAATTGGCAAATCCATGGAGATAGAAAATGGATACGCATTTACCAGGGGGTGTGAGGAATGAGGAATGATTACTTGCTAGGTACAGGATGTTTTTATGGGATGATGAAAAGCTTTGAAACTAGAGAGAGATGGTCGTTGTGCAACATTATTAATATACTAAAAACAACTGATTTATTTACTTTAATATGGTTAACTGTATTTATGTGAATTTCAGCTTCAACTAAAAAAATCATCATCTATGTGCTATAAAATTGCCATGTCTAGGTGTAGGGCGACCACAATACAAACCTTTTATTTTTGGCTCCAAATCTCTGGCCCACTCTGCCTGATGTTGCCACAAGCTGATTGAAATGGAAACCCAGCTTTTACTTCAGCCAAATGTTTGCAGACATCCACTTCCGCAGTTGCAGGAGATGGCAGGGGCAATAGGGGAAGAAGGAAGGAGAATTGGTTCCAGACTAGGGAACCCGGCTCCAGCTAGAGCCACACATCACGCTCATGGTCAGCACGCGGGGCTCCCTCGCCATGGTTGTTGCCTTCGCTGACGGCTCCTCCCTGTTTCAGGTGCCAATCCGGCCGATTAAAGATGAGAAGGAAAGTGTGAGGCCGGTGGCTTTGGGTGAACCTGTCCTACCTGGCCGCTCAGGCAACCAGACTGCTGGAATCACGCGGGACACACACCCACGAACCTTTTCATTTCAAAGGACGCTGGCTGCTGGGGATGGGGCACAGGGGCGTAATCAGAGGGAAGATGCTCTGAACAGCCGCCCGCCCCCGGCCCCCGAGGGTGCGGGAGGATAGGAAGAGAACTCCTGGGTGTGGAGGCCGGGCTCTACCAGCCATCAACTGCCCCCAGCAGAGGTTTCAATCTGCTCCTTCGCTTTGGCATTTACGCAGGCTCATTTCCTCTCATTTTAATAAAAGATCCCATAATCTCATGCCCCCACCTATTAACACTGCTTTTTAGTGAAACTTTTCCAAAGGGTTTCCCTGGGCCGCCTGCCTCTATTTTTCGCATCTCTCTCATTTGCTCAATCCAAAGGTATACCTGGGTTCTATCCCCAGCCCTCCCCTTCACGGTTCCTGCATGTTGACACCTATTTTACAGGAGGTTCCCGCAGTCTTTGACCTTACCCACCACAACCTCCAGTTTAGAATGCTCCATTTCTTAGCATCCATGATACCTGTCTCCCGGGACTTGACTCCTCCTCCGCCCCTTCCATCGGACCCTAAGCAGAGTGAGGTGGGGAAGATGTCTGCTTCCTTCAGTATCCACACACCTGGCAATGCCCGAATCACAGTGAAACCCCTTGGGGGAAAGGAACTAATGAATACCTCGATTCTTCCAGGTGGAAGACCTGGATTTCATTCTCTGAGATGTGATAAACTTTTAAACAGAAACAGTGGGCTGTGTCACACTTTACTTTCCCCTGGATAGTATCCAAGCTCTGAAAATTTTAGTTGGAAATCTTCAAACGCTCTGTGAAAAGCTGATCCTGGTTCTGTGAATCTCTTGAGTAATAGGGAAGTAGATTTCTTCAGTTCTGGAAGCACCATGGCTAAGAGCCATGCTTGGGCATCAGACTAACCTGGGTTTTAATTTCAGCTCTACCAAGCAGTAGATGGAAACCTGGATTAAGCGAAGCCCTGGTTCCCACAGATGTTATTGGTGAAAATAATATCCACCTAGTAAATACTGACATAATACCCACCTGCTATTATGAAGCTAAATTAAATGAGATTATATACAGTCAATTTTGCTGTAATGTGACGCACGAGTCCCTAAAAATCATTACACTATGCACAATCATGCAATAAAAACGACAGGGCTCAAGGGAAGCATGCAGTTATTGACACAGCACTCGAAAACTTCAACACTGATACATTTAAAGAAAAAACAGATAGGAACTTAATAAAAATGGTGGCACAGCTTTACACATAGTAAGTAGATAAGAAATAAAACACTTCAATAAATATGACCCTTGACTTTGAAAAAGACCTGAAGTTTGTATACTGTGAGTGATGGAGAAGTGAGGAAGGAGAGGCATAAAATTGGATGGAAAGTCGTAACACAGGATGTGGATGGGAGAGTGTGGCTTAGGGCACACGCGAGGGACTGGGTAGTTGGTAGATGTCTGAGGTACGTTTTGTGTTCATTGTTTTATTTTCATATGTCTCTGCTCACATGGATGCAGTTTTCTTTGCTTATCTAATGCTTCTTGTGGACAAAATTCTGCTAAGCAAACACAAAATTTGTGCTATGCTCAAATTGTTCCCTGATATATCAATTATGCTGGAAAACATTTGTGCTATAAAAATAAGTCTTGTTTCAGAACTGGCTGTAAGGAAGGTGCTATAGTGTCCCTGGCCTGCAGTAAACATCCAAACAAACGGTTGGTATTTTCCTTTCTTTTTCTCTTCTCTAAAATCTGATCTTGTTGAGGGCAGGCACTATGTTTTGTCCACCTTTTTGCTCCCCGTGACGGACACTCCGTAGCCAATCAGTAAGTATCCCTGGATGGTAAGAGCAGGACAGGGCTGCAGCCTCTCAGGAAGGGGCTGCTGCATTTGACAAGACCTAAATCACAAGGGAAAATATAGCAACTCTGATACCTGGTGACCTGCAGGTTAGAGTAGGCCCAGAACCTGCTGACCAAATACTGGACCCTGAGTATTGACCTAGCCCAGAGTTGGGCCTGCAGGTGGAGGGGCAAGTGGAGGGTTCTAGAGAAAAGAAATGTCCATACTGTGGTTCCCCAGGGGCAAATGACAAGTTTCAGAGATGTGACACCATCACAAATCTGGTAAGTGACAGATTGAAGTCTTGATCTTGGGCAGAACTGGCTCCAAGCCCATGCTTTTACCTGCATGTCACTACTTACCAATGCCTATGACAAAATCAGTCAAATCTACAAGGCACAGTACAGTGAACTTTCTACCCGACGTCTTATTTAATCCTCAAAATCACCATGTAATATAAGATTAATTTTCTTATTTTACAGATGAAAAAAAATGAGCTCAGCGAAGGAAAGTGACTTGCCCAAGGGCACACAGGAATATGTGGACAGCTGGCTCCTCATTTAGAGCAGGGCAAGGAGAGTACCGGCTGCCTGTCCTGCAGGGCCAGGGGGAGGATGGATGAGAGAGTGGATAATAAACACCAGCGCTGCTGTCGGCTCCAGCGGAGGGCACCAACTGTATCAGTGAACGGCATCACTCTGCTCTTTCCCTAACAGAAGCATAAATATGGCCCTTCTCTGCAATGAGCAATTTCCTTGGCTCTGCTGACACAATGGGAAATATCCTCAGCGAGAAAATTAAATATTGGTGTCACAGGACTACTAGAGAAGCAAATAGCATCCCACGCTTCCTCCCCCCCCCCTCCTCTTGCATCTCCACCTTTTCTCAGGCTGGCATGAAGCCCTGAACAGGGGCCCAGGTCCCAGCTATGAAAGTGGAGATTTTTGAGATGTCTGGGACTCGGCTTTGTAAGGTGAGTCATTCGTTCACTGATTTGACACACTTCTATTTGAAACAGCATGAGGTTTTACCGAGAGTTTCTGATTCACATTTTTGAGCTCAAGTCTGGACTCTGCCTCTGAGACGCTGTGAACTTGGGGGAGGTTACTTAATCTTTCTGAGCTCCAAGTTCCTCTGGACCTGTTCTTTATCTATAAAGTGAAGATTCTCACCATCACTATAATCATCCTCATGAAAATACCTCCTTCATTGGGTTTCGGAAAATGAATTGTGTCAGCCTCCCAAGTCTAATGCACAGGGTGTGTGAACACCCAGGAATATGATTTTGTTTTCATTCCTAGGAGGTCCCGGAGCTTGTGCTCAGTGATGTGAGAAACATAGACAGCGTCAGGGATAACCCTGCCCTCATGGAGTCCACTGTCTGCCAGGCACAAGAACCCATGTGCCTGACTCCCCAGCCCCTACCTCAGAGAAAAATCACATTTTGAACTGTGAAGGACCTTTTTAAAAGTCTGTTTTGCAACCACCAAAGGAAAGTGCTTATCAATTTAATATCCAAGTATTGAAAAAAATACAAGACTGTCATGTATTAATAAAAATGTAAAATGCGTCAGGATTTTATTTCACAAACCATCATTAATATGCATTTGAAAAAATATTAGAACTTATAAAGGGCAAGGCATTTTATCTGGGGTAGAGACAAAGCATAGTACATATATGGTTCAAGAGCTCTTGAAATCACTCTATGCCTCCCATCCCCGTGGCCTACAGGTTGAGAATTATACAAAAACAAAAAACAAAAAAAACCAAAACAGTCCCTGGAGGGACTCCTGCTTTCTTTGCCTCTTGAAGAAAGGTTAGAATGACCAATACGTTTTGTGATGATGAGGTGAAACCCATAAAAGGAATGATGTCTCCAAAGCTCTACAGGGATACCCAGGGCCTCAATGACACGCACAGAGGGATAGCAGGTAATTTAGGAATAGAGGGTGGAGCTGCTCCCCAAATGTAACATTACAAGTTAATCCCATGGATGGGAAAGAGAGAACTGTTGAAACTAATGCACTTTGGTAAGATCACCAAAAATTAACCGAAGTTATTCTCTAAAGTCAGTGTGGCATGCTCTGCTCTGTTGAGGGAGGAGAGATAACATGGTGGCAACATATTTTACACTAGATTTGTTAATTTTTGCTTCTGCTTTTGCTCAAAATATACACATCTGGCAAAGCCTAACATCTAAAGGTCTGTTGAAGTAGAAAGCTGAGCTTTGGGGATGGGAGTATAAAATTCATCTGGAGATAAATTTTTAGTTTTCACTCTTGACTGATGCTCAAATACTTATGTGAGGACAGAAGGAAGTATCTGATGTGGTTTTGGATGGAACAGATTCGACATTCCAGGTGAGGGCTCATGCCGTATAGGAAAAGATCACTTGCAAACACTAGACACTCTGTGTTGAAGACATTGCTGTCACACCCACTCCAAGCTATGATTTCTCAGTGGGCATAAGAATAGCCTCCTAATTGGTCTCAGTACTTTCATCTCCCTCCCCATGCCCCACCCAACTGCCACCATGCACCATCTATGCAAAAGCCAGAGGGAGTTTTTAAACTTTCTTTTCGGATCACAACGCTCCTCTGCTGACCTGGCTGCAAAGCCCTCCCTAATCTGGGTCCTGCCTTCCTCTCTGACCTCAACATGACCTCCATCTCCCTTGCTCCCTGGTTTTCCTTCTGTGCCTCAAACACCCCGACCTTGGGCATCCTTGTCACCATTTGGATTTTAGCTTCAGAGTCACTTCCTGAGAAAGGCCTGTGCACACCCCTGCCTCTAACATACGTTTGCTCACATAGACCATTTTCTGTCACATTTCTTTATTGTAGTGTCTTCCTAGCAGTTGCCTTTTTCTGAACTTACCCTGTTTATCTAGTTGCTAACTTGTATGTTGTCTGTGGACACCCTACTATAAAGTAAGCCCTGTGAGAACCGAAACCTTGTCTGTCTTGTTTATACCAACCCCCCAGTGCCTGGAATGAAAAAGGTAGGCAATAATCACATGTTGAATGAATGACTGAATGATTGAGTGAGTGAAATAACTTAGTTGATTTACAAAGCTTTGGAATGGTCTGGGAAAACTTAGGAACCTTTATGAAAGAAGAGAAGCTAGAATACTGGTGGAAACATGAACACCTAACTACATCAATAAAAATGTGTTCAGCTCCTACGACTAAGTCATTTAATCTTTGTGATCTCACTTGATTTCTCACAGCTGCTACCGGAAGTAGGCAAATCATATACAATATCATTATGCCTGTTTCAGATCAGATCAAATCCTAAGGTTATCAACCTAAGCCAACAAAGTGAGGTTGAGAGGAAGGGGTTGAGGGAGGGAAATGGAGTCAATCTCTGCATTGGGGTATGTCCCAAGAACTCACAACTTCTTCCACATCCATTGCACTGTTCAGCCTCTGCAACAGCTCTGAGAGGTGGTCAGATGAGCATGGCACAGAGGCAAACACAGAGGGATGGTGTGGGGTGACATTCCTGCTCCTCCCATACTGGGGTCATAACTTTGGGAACATAATTGAATCACTTTGTGCCTTAGTCTCCTCTTCTGTAAATGAAGAGGAACATAATCTCATAGAGTGAAGGTAAGGATTAAGTAAATCAACCCAGGTAAGGTAGTGAGCATGGTGTCTGGCGCATAGAAAATAAACAGCTCAAATGTATTACATCATCTTTCAGAGAGTGTTGAGACTCCTTTAAGGTCCTATATTTATTGAGCAAGTGGAGGAAACGGATTCAAACTCAGATCTGGAAGCTGCTAAAGCTGAGTGTTGCCACTGAGCCATGTGACTGCTCTCCTCCTGGGGCCTCAGTTACTCACAGTCAATTCCATATAATTTATACACTTGGACCATTCCTTGCCATTTTAGTCTGTGCATATTTATTTTCCTCAGTGGGGCTATAGGCACCTGGAAAGCAAAGATTGCCTATCTGGAAAGCAGGGCTTACCATTTGGTAAATCCCAACACATCTTGTTAGTGCACAGACTTTCACTTAAACTGCGTCTAAAACCATCCACCCTCCTTATTGTCCCGATGATTCCCAAGGTGAGTTTGCCTCTAAGCCGACATCCTTGGAATCCCCATGTCATACTTTGCTGGTATTAGTCGTTCAGGTTTTTCGTCTCAATACTAAAGCGCTCGGTAAGGCAGTATAGGTCCCCGATGTGGCCTCTGCCATTAGCTAGAATTGCTATTATCTGATTGTCTAGAACAGCAGCTTGGATAGCAACACAATCCATCCACTGCCCAGAGGGTGTTTATAATAGCAAACTTGAGCACAGAATGGTGCACCAACCATTGAAATGCACTTAGGATGCAGAGATGGCCCCGCCCTCAAGAAAATGCAGTCCACTGAGGAAATGATATGTATGAAATAATCACAAGACAGTGTGGTAAGTCCCATGACAAAGAGAAGAGGAGGAAGAGCCCAAGGTTGGAAAAGCTCAGAGGAAGAATTTGGCCAGGCTAGGGAAGAGGGAACAGGCCAGGTATGGGCTCAGGGGTGACTTTCAGAAGAAGGTAATATCTGAATTGAGTCTTATAGAATTAATGGAATTATATCATCTAATAAAGATGGAAAGGTTATTCTGTGAGGTGGTTTGAACAAAAGCATGGAGGTCTGATGCATAAGGAAGGGGGTTGGATGGGACATAGTAAATTTTGGGTAGCTGGGGCATTAACTCAAGACATCCGGTGTCAGAACGAGTCTCTGGGTACTTCCCAGGCCGTACTAGGGAGCTGGGACATTTTCCTGCAGATATAGGAGGATTCAGGAAACAACAGTGAGACAAGTCAGGGAGAGCAGCATTTATTCGTACTTTACCAGGTGCCAAGCACTGTGTTAAGTGCTTTACAAGGATTATGCCATGTTCGTAACAGCCATATGGGACACGGCAGGCAGAACAATGATCCCTAAAGATGCTCGTGTCCTAATCCCCCAAACTTATGAATGTTATCCTACATGGCAAAAGGGACTTTGCCGATGAGATTTAGTTAAAGATCTTAAGACGGGAATATATTCTGGATTATCCAGGTGGGTCCACTATAATCCCAAAGGTCCTTAAGAGGCAGGAAGCTCAGAGATAAAGAGGGAGAAGTCATGATGAAAGCAGAGGTTGGAGTGAAGCGTGGCCATGAGCCAAGGGATGTGGGCAGCCTCTGGAAACTGGGAAAGGAAGGGAAATGGATTCTCTCCTAGAGCATCCAGAGAGAACCACCTCGGCCAAACCATTTTAGACCTCTGACCTCCAGAACTGTAAGATAAAAAAAATTGTGTTGTTTTAAGCCACTAAGTTAGTGGTAATTTGTTACAGACGCCATAGGAAGCTTATTCATGGAGTCAGGTATAAAAAAAAAAATCATCTTCATTTTAGTAATGAGGAAACCAAGTCTCAGAGAGGTTAATTTGTCAAAAGGTCACAATGCTGAGAAAAGGCAGAACTAGTTAAACTGTGCAAATTCTCTCTCCAGCATTGCTTATTCTGCGTGAACCAATTTTTTGCTTGAGTTGAGGGTAATTTCTTTTGCTCCCCATTCTTGGCAACACCCTTTACGCAGTATTCATGCCCACCAACATGTGATTCTTTACCAAACAAATGACAGCAGAGAGATCTTTTACTCCTGCCAAAAACCTAAAGGAAAGGGGGAAAGATACAGGTTATGAACATCTCAGTGAGATTAGAGAATCTGAGTTTAAAAATTAGATTGGGTGATAAAAAGCACATTCTTCATAAATATTTAACCTCCGTCAGCATGACAGTAATTAGAGAGCTGAGTGGAGTACACTGCTTGCAGTGGGCTGTCCTGATTTCTGAAAGGAAAATCCTCTTTTTGCAGCTGTATAATCCTTCTAGGAGAAATAAATGATTGAAATTCAAGAAAATGAAATACTGCATTGGCCACCAACATTTTATTTGAAATGCCCCCAAAATGATGCTTTTTAAATTGCTGAACTCTTTGCAAATCTACCTTCCATTCTCAAGCTATAATGGACCTGAAAGCTATATATAGTCAGCGCAAACAGTTATCCCACTTCATTCTTCTGCATTCATTCGTTATTCCTCTTGTGGTGGATTGATCATTAATGGTCCTGATTTGTTCAAGCCTCCCTGAATGCACACCCCTTGGTAATGCCCTTCAATATTGACTCTGACTCCAGTCTTGGCCATATGCCCTGCTTCGGTCAAAAAGTAGTAACAAACAAGTCTTGAAAAGTGCTTGCACATTAGGGCTTGCCCTCTTCCCTTTCTTAGGGTCCTGAGTGTGGCAAGCTTGGACAAGCCTATTAGATGATAAAAAGCATGTAGTCCGGTTGTCTTATCAACCTAGATGGCAGCAAGCCAACTGGCACACATGAAATGTGACCATCTTACACTATCCAGACCCAGAAAACGAGAAGCTGCCTGCTGACCATTGATATATGAGTGAGACCAGCCCAGCCTAGCTGAATCATCTGGTTGAACCCAACCCAAACTGCCAATCTGCAGAATCAGGAATGGAAAAAAATATATATTGTTTTAAGTCATTAAGTTTAGATCGACTTGTTATGCAGGAAAGCAAAACTAATATACTTCGCATCAGTAGTCAAGCATGCTCTTGGGTCTTCACTATTAATTTAACACAGTAAAATAATACAAGCAAAAGGAAACAAACCCACAGCTCATCCTTGCAAGGCAGCTGCTTCAAGTAACAAATCTACACCATTGAAGGGGAACAGCTTTGCTTGGGGGTCACTAGCTGTCTCTAATTTACTACTTAGACATTAGCTCTGCCCTAGCATCACTTGTACAGCTTCACTTGTACATTTCTTGGAAAGGTTGCTTACTCATGCTATTCTTTAGTTTCAGGTAACTCTTTATTCACTTCAGTCTGGTTTCCAGTCCTAACACTTCACTGAAACTGTTCTTATTGAGGATTGGCTAGGACTCTATAATTTAGTGACAAGCAACAGAAACCCAAATTGAATAACTCACAAACTAAAAAGGAAAGTTATAATTAGGGTATAGAGTATCTTGCAGAACCCAAGAATGGGGTCCACCAACACAACAGCCACCACTGGAACCAAGTCTTGCTCTCTTTGAGTCTCACCTTTGGGCCTCTCCACATGTTTCCTTTTTTATTCTCTCTTGCTGCAAGCTAATCGTCTCTGTTCCTGAATCTGTAAAACCGAGAAAAAAAACCCAAAAACGGTAGCAGCCAAAATCCTCTGGGTTGCATCACTCAAGTTCAAGAGAGTAGCCAAGCCTAATTGTCATCTCTTAGATAGATTTCATCTTCCCTGAGTATCTTTTTATTAACCCAACTTGAGGGAGACACCAATTTATGAAATGACTCGTTGTGTCTAGGGTTTGGGGTCATACTGTGTAATCACACAGAATCTCTTATGACGACCACGCAGCTATAAATGAGGGAGGGAGGGACAGATCTCAGAAAAGGAGAAGTTCCCAGAAATGTGGTAGAACTAGGCAGACAGAGCAATTTTTGTTCACTAGAGCTTACCTCTTGGTTTCCAATCATGTATTCTATCAATACACACATTTTTAAAACTTTCCTACACTAAATGAGCAAAAATCTTCACACTGTGGGTCTTAATATCAGCTCTCAGAGTTGTAGCTTTATTCTTTTTTTTTGTACAATTATGTGATTCATGTCTATTTTCCCCACTAGCTTCTATCTTCATTAAAGCAGAGTCCAGTTTGTTCTTTAGCTCAGGATCTGGCTCTAATGGTAGGAACCTAATAAACGTTTGGGAATGGCCCAAGGAACACCAAGTCATTTTTAGGTTTGGCATCTAGAAATAACGTCATGGGATACTATGTTCTGATCCACGTTACCTGTATTGTCAGGTGAGCCAAATAAAACGTCAAAATATTAGATAATTCACCCAGGTTCATGCAGCTAGTCTGTGATAGACCCTGGACTTTGATCCTTACATTTTTGCTTCAGAATCGACACTTTTAATCATTCCGTTCTGTGGATTCTCAAACATACTAATATACAAGAGTGGAGGAAAAGCAGGATAATGGCAATAAAACTGTACCAGGAGAAAACAAGGAGGAAAGATGACGGAGCATATGCTGATCATTGATCCAGACCACAAATCACATTTGGCTGGACAAATATAGTAAGGTCATTGAGAGGATGAATGGAGCTCATGGAGATACATTTTCTGAATTACCTCTTTGATCAGGGAGTGAGATTCGTGGTCAGCCATATGGCTGCATCTAATTCTGTCAGTTGGGAGGATTTCTCTTGCATATAAACTTTTACTGGAAGTCTTTATCATCTACTGGAGAATGTTGTCCCTGCTTTGAATCACATTCTAACTGAATACTTAGGGAAGAAGACTTCACCACCATAGAAAGAAGACTTTAACACATTAGTCCCACAAGATAAGGGAGGGGCATAAGCAGGAGTCCTTTGGAGAGGCATGCTGGTTCAAATTGTCAAGTCATCTGACTCCTCCCACATATCCCTAATCCACATTTCCATTATCATACACAGTTACCTGGGCTCTCAGATCTCTAGGAACATTAATAAATTGATGTTCCTGTCCTGACACTCAATTCCTTGTCTTAAGGTAAAACAGCTTGAATTGGAGAGTATTTCTCTTACAGTATCTCACAGAATGCCATCAATAACTGCACACACACAGTATAACGACCTGATAAAGTGCTTTTAAGCTTTAGTCTCAATGCACACGTCCAAGACCAAAAATCAGCAGATAATAGTTTATCCAGTTAGTTTACTAGAACACAACAAGAATGGCAAGCTTCCTAGTCCAGACTGAATATGTTGTCATTGTTTCCAGTACCCACTTCTCTTCCAGTTCTGAGCATCTGCTACTTATAATTCTGCTTGTGGTGAACGTATGATGTACTGGTTCAAAAATATGAAATGTGGATATAGAGTATATGTGTTAAGCCCTAGCTGTGCTACCCACTGGCTGCATGACTTTAGACAAGTTACTTGACCTCTACATGCCTCCCTTTCCCTGTTATGATGAGTTAATAATAGGGTAATTGTGAGGATTTAAGCATATTAAATAGTGTGTGACTGTTTCATAATATTCCTTAACTATCATAGTATAAATTTATTTATTTGTTCAAAATATTATTTTTATTAATAACAAAGTCATACTTGAAATAACTGAGGCAAAAATGACATGAGGTTTGTGGAAACTAAGGCCAGAATGAAGCTAGAAATTTGGGAAAGCTGGGCATATAAACTCATACACCACCATACATTCTTGGTGCGGACAGGTTTTCTCTTTGCTATAGTCTGGATGCAGCAAAAATGGCCACAGTCAGTGCTTTCTTGGTTTACTTCTCTCCAATTCAAAATATCAGTCAAGCTTAGCTTAAATATTAATTTAATTCCCAATTGCCAGCTAAGTACTCTTATTGGCATGTTTTGGGCCAAGTGTTCTTCTCCTTGACTCAAACAACTGTGGCTTGGAGATGGGACGAAGTTATACTAGCGGGCATCTGCCAGAGTAACCATATAGGTTGAGTAGGGAGGAAAGGAGATGTTTCACAAAGGGGAAAAGGTGAAGAGAACAGTTGTCAGTAAAGAGGAGTACTGTGTGAGGAAAAAGATAATCATTTTCTACCACAGACTCTGATAACAAGGTTGTGGCAAAAATCTGAGAAACAGTTTTTAATGTTCATTGTGCTTGATTTCTCAATAGTTGACTCAATTAACCAAATTCCCTCAAAATGGTGTCTTTCCTTGGAGACTGTGACATACTTATTTTTTTTTACTCTTTCATCGTCCTTTCTATGCCTGTGTTCTATGCATCCTGCTCCACCATTCCACAGTTGACTATTGGTACTTTTTTAAGATTTTTTTTCCAGGTATTTTTTGCTTTGTATATTTTCTTCTAGGTAATCTCATCCACTACCAGTTTCAAAAGCCATGTGCTGATGACTTCAGATTTATATCTAGAGTTCCGGACTGTCCACTCAACCTCTACATTGGATTTTCTCACAAGGATCTCAAACTAAACATGTCCAAAGCAGAACTCAAAAGCTTCCCTTTTGAACTAGCTTCTGATCCATTATTCTACCATTTGGTATTTTATGCATACTTTCTCCAGAAACAGGCATAAAGGAGCATAACTGACAGCATTAGGGCTTGTATTTTATTGAAAGCCCCATTTATAGTAATTCTAGAAAGATGAAAGGGAATTCCTTGAACTCACAGTAATAATTTAGTGGAAAAGATCATATCAAATGTCAAAGAGGTAGTTAATTTAAGGTTATAAATTTGGATTTGTTTCTGCAAAGCTGAGTTGTTGCCTGATAGCTTAAGTAAATATAGGCAATATAGAGCTTAGCTGTTTATATATTGTCCATAAGCTTTCATGAAGATACTTACATAAATAAAGATTGCTCTGTGATATTCAGGGGTGCTGAGGGACATAAAGCAAATAGCTAATAAAATAACAGAACTGGGATTTGAAGCACCATCCATTCAATACCAAGGGAGATGTGTCAGAAGCAAAACAAAATACAACAGTGAGGGAGTTTCAGAGACAGAAATTCACAGAAATGCCTAACCCGTACTTGAAAAAGTTCTCCAGCCCATGCACCTAGGGTAGGGTGTGGTCCTTAGTAGAAGCTAAGTGCTTGTGTATTGACCAAATAGAGAGCCACTTCATCCTAGAAGTCCCTGAAATTCATCATGGAAGCATAGTTACCAAAGAGGCTGGAAACTAGAGAATGGACTTGAGGATATGGGGAGGGGGAAGGGTAAGATGTGACAAAGTGAGAGAGTGGCATGGACATATATACACTACCAAACGTAAAATAGATAGCTAGTGGGAAGCAGCTGCATAGCACAGAGAGATCAGCTCGGTGGTTTGTGACCACCTAGAGGGGTGGGATAGGGAGGGTGGGAGGGAGGGAGATGCAAGAGGGAAGAGATACGGGAACATATGTATATGTATAACTGATTCACTTTGTTATAAAGCAGAAACTAACACACGATTGTAAAGCAATTATACTCCAATAAAGATGTTAAAAAAAAAAAAAAAAAAAAGAGGCTGGAAAAAGAGGATCCTGCAGGTAGCTTCCAGATGGTCATTTGAGATGGAGGGAAAGATGAAGTAACACTCTGAGATACAGTTCTTTCTGTGATGAAATTCTCTCTCTCTCTCTCTTTTTTTTTTTGGCCGCATGGCTTGTGGGATCTTAGTTCCCTGAGCAGGGATTGAACCCAGGCCCTCGGCAGTGAAAGCAGGGAGTCCTAACCACTGAACAGCCAGGGAATTCCCTATGATGGAATTTTTAATTTACAGAAAACATAAAGGAAAACATTTTTGCATAGGAAACCCCAACATTTTCAAAAAGCGTATACTTTTATTGAGGAAAAATAGATATGTGATTATCGGGGCACAAAGTGAATTCTATAGTTGGAAGGTAGCCTAGAAATAATCTAGTTCAGCCACTTCATTTTCCATTTATGGAAATAGGCAAGACAAGTGAGGCATGAGAGGAGTCTGCAGAGAGAGAATTTTTGTGCCTCCTCTGACTCCAAAAGTTACCATGTGAACCTCCCCTCTTCTATCAGCTTGTTAGAGTAAGTTATATATACTTGTTACATCTCCTCAAATGTGTAGCAAAGAAATCCGTTCCAAAAATAATCACATGTGACTGACTTTTTCTTATTTCCCCATAATACAGAATAAACAGTGAAAGCGTATTCATTAAATACAACCTAGAAAATACAAGAAGACAGAATGATACTGAGGATGATGATAGTATGATGATAATGATATTATTAATAATAATAGTAAAAATCATTCCTAGTCCTATCCCCCAAAGATAGTCATTATTATTATTATTATTATTTGGGTATGTATTTTCTTTTGTTTCTTCTAAAGACATAGATTCAAAGACATAGATTAAGAGTGTGGGCTTTCCTTTGAGGGAAACAAATGTCAAATCTCAGTCTTCTGCCAGAAGATGTCTGACCTTGGATGTGTGTTCTGATGTCACTATGGTGGTTTCCTCATCTGTGAGCTCCAGGCGCTACCAGCACCTGCCTGATAGGGCTGTGAGGATTTAATTGTGAAGCGTTAGTCCATTCCAGGAAAAAGCATGCAAAGCTCTCAGTTATTGTTATTTTAATATATGCTTTACAACCTATACTTGAAAAATACAGCATACACCAAGAGCTGTATGTTAATATATACATGTCTAACATATATGGGTAATTGCATGTTCTACTTTAAGTTGTCATTTATGATAAGAAATGTTCATGATATAATATTCACATTCAAATATCATTTTATGGCTAAAAATAAAAGGATATGTGAAATCAAACTTCTTTCTTGACATTTAAGGTCTTTCAAAATTTTTGCAATTACAAATAATGCTGTGATGAATATGTTTATATATAGTCTCTTTTTATGGATACATTTCAGAAATGGAGCTATCACAGCAAATATCAGGGGTATTTATAAAACTTATGATGCATCTTGCTGGATTGCTCTCCCAAGGGGTTATACTAATTTACACAAAAATTAGCAACACATGAGATTTTTTCCCTCTTTTGGTACACGTGAAAACATTCCATTCTGATATTTTAAAAAAACTTTGCAAATTTGATATTTAAGCAATGAGATTTCATTGTGATGATTTCAATTTTGCATGACTCAGATGACTGGTGAGTTTGAATATCTTCCCATTGCTTTTTAAGCAAATGCCTTTCCACCAAGGGAGACATATTATTTTCTCATTTATCTACAGATATACAAGTACATTTCCTATTGATTTGTTTGGGCTATCTGCTTATTATTGATAACAATCCTATTCTGTGTTTCCTAAAAATATGATTTACTAGTAATAAATTTACAATATCTTTTTATATACTTTAGGTTTATTTGTTCATTACTTTGTTTTAACTTATATGCACTCTGATCTGAGTATTTTGATAAATTTATCAAATAACTAGAAAATTATTATGATTTAGGAATTATGTGTCTGGTATGTATATTTTGTTCCATTCATTTGTTTGTTCAGGCCTGGGTCAGAATCACACCCTTTCAATTTCTGTAGCTTTATAAAATTTTAATTTCTGATTAGATTAGTTCTCCCCCATGGACTTCTGTTTTCAAAAAACTTCTCTGCTATTTTTACAAGCTTATTTTTTACAAGATAAATTTGGATTAATCTTTCTTAACTAAGTAGACAATCTGTCGTGATTTTGAGAGAAATTACATTCTACTTTAAAGCTACTTGAAAATAAATAATAGTTTAGAATCTTTAGTCTTCTCATCCAGAAATATGATCTATATGCTGATGACTCAGTATTATCTTATATTTTTCAAGAATATTTTGTTGTTTTCCACAAATATCCCTACATATTTCTCATTGATATTACTTCTAAGTATTTTATTCATTTAGCTATGGTTAATGAGATATTTCCTGATTAAGTATTTTTAAATCCAGTTTTTGCTAAATATATGTTTACCATTCATTCAGTTTACTGAACTCTGATTCCAACAGTTCTTTGGGTGATTCCTTCAGGTAAAAAGTGCCTGTATTAGTTATCTTTTGCTGCATAGAAAACTTCCCCCAAACTGAGTGGCTTTAGACAACACATTATCTCTCATTTTCTGTGGGTCAAGCATCTACACACAGCTTAGCTGAGTCTTCTGGATTAAGATCCCTCACAGACTGTAATCAATATGTTGGGCAAGACAGTTTAAGTCATCTTAAGGCTTGACAGGGGGACGAACCTTTTCTTGACTCACTAACTTGGCTTTTGTCAAGATTCAGTTCTTTGTGGGCTGTTGGGTTGAAGGCCTCATTTACTTGCTGACTCTTAAATAGTGGCTACCCCTCAGGTTGTTGCAACCCAGATCTTTCCATGGGCAGCTTGCTTCATAAGAGTGAGAATAGCCAGAGACATAGAGGGATGGAGAAAGCCAGCAAGATGGAAGTCACAATTTTTATCACCACATCTCATCATTCTTGCCATATTGTGTTGGTTAGAAGTGAGTCACTAGGTCAGGTCTAGACCACACTCAAGGGGAAGGAGTTACACATGTAGCAAAAACCAGGAAGCTGGGGACCATTGAGAGTCTATTCAGAAGCTCCCTACTGTAGTACCTTTTGAGTGATTTAGCAAATAAATAAGTTCAACTGCAATTTTAATTCCAACTAATCTACTACATCTCCTGCCAATTAATAAAAATAGCAGTTCATTCTCTCAGCCAAGACCGCAAAGGTTGGGCCTCTCCATATGGGAAGTCCACAGCTGGTTGTCTGAACTTTGGGGTCTCTTGCAGAACTTCTAGACTGGGCTGATCACAGTGTCCTCAGACCACGCCAAACCCAGAGGATGGCTAGCCATTAAGTTACCACGTTGGACCAGGGTACTACTCTGTGTTCACAGCTCTGTTCTTTCACACAATCCCAGACAGGAAAAATGGAGTTCAGGGTACATAGTTGAAGAATTATGTTTAAAATTGCAGTGTATTATTTAGTGGAGAATGGTATTTTTCTCCCCAGTCTCCAAACCAGAGCTAGATTGTACTTTATTAGTGAAGAATTAAGTTGCTATCTCTCATTTCTTTTGAAATAGAGAATCAAAAGTTCAAGGGGTCTTGCCAGCTCCCAGAAGTTTGCAAGCCAGGACTCCAGAAGCACTACACAAAATGATACTAATTGCTTAAGGGAGTTCTTCGAAACTGAGAGCTTTAGTCCGTCTTCAAGGAGAAAGAAATGGAGTCAGTGATTCCCTCTTGCAACGATAGACACTTTCTCCTGCACCCAGTTGAAAGGAGAAAATGAAAGAAGTGTTAAGTGAGAATTGACAAGTGCTTGCACAGACTGTCAAAGTAAGATGATAATGAGCTTCAGAGTTTTAAAAATTGTCTCTCCTTATTACCATATTCCTACTCTCATGATACATATTTCCCGAACCAAACACAGACAACTAACACCAGATTTTTTCCTTGAAAATTAGGAGGTTGGGTTTAGGAATAATAAAAGTTACTTAAATTGGATTAGAAAGGACCTTGCAATGGAGGGGATACATTGTAGGGTTTGCAATCCAGACCTGGATTTGAATCCAGCCGATCCGCTCTAAATTCACTGTCTATGCAACTTTGGACAATTTTGCCTTTCTGAGCCTGTCCCCATATCCAACAATGATAATGCCTTACTCAGAATTCATTCAACAGACATTTATTGAGAAGCCATTATGTGCCAGGCATTCTTCTTTATTCAAGAGGCATGATAGTAAATAACCAAGGTCCTAGTAAAGAGCTATAAGTAAACAGAAGCCTATATAAATTCTGTAGCAATATGTGATAAATTAGGTTAATGTGATAACCCAACTGGTCAGAAAAAGCTTTGCTGAGGAACATAACATATGTAAGATAAGACACATGGTCCTTAGAACATCATAGGGGCTCAAAAATGCAAATTCCAGTTTGTTCCCAGTATCATTGCTCTGTTTCTTAAGCAAAGGCACAGCATAGGAGCAGCATTAGCCATCCCATCATACTTTTTACATTGTGTAAAACTCGGAAAATTTTAGAAGCAGCCTTAAAGTTATCCTAGCCTAGCTCTTATAATTTATAGATAGGGAAACAGAGGTCAGTAGAAGAGACTGAGCTGAGGCAATACGGGTTGATTTTCATCCAGAATACTCCACTGCAGAGTTAACTGAGCTGTTGTGTATCGGTGAATCAGCCTCTTCCCTGGGCAGCTGAAGATATTAAAGTCCTGGCATCTGTGAGATCAGCTTTTCCCAGTTCTGGAAACAAAGAAGCCCTGGCCTGAAAGTCTCCTGACCCCTGGCTGAGAATTCCTTTACCCTTAGAGTTGTGATAATGCCCACACCCTTCCTAGCTCCAGCCCAGGACAGTGGGGAGCGGCCAGCGAGGTGAAAGCCGTGGAGGAGTAAGTTGGGGACAGTGGAGCCAGGAACAGGAAGTCCTCCGCCCACAGTCCTGTCCCCTTTCATCCACTCTCCCTACTCAGGTCAGCAGGACATCATTCTGAAGCTCAGATCTGATCTGTCACTTCCCTGCCGGGTGGGTCCTCTTCTCTATCAGGATAAAGCCAGATTCCTTCTGGGATGAGATGACTTCACAGTCTGGCTCCTGTATTCTCATCATTCCTCTTATCAGTTTGTCTGTACAAACTGAGCTCACCGCCACTTCAAAAATATACTATTCCCCCTTGTGCCTTTTGCACATGTTCTTCTCTGGCTGCAACATCCCTTTATCCCACTGATGCACCTGAAAAATACCTATTCATCCTTTGAGGTCTGGCTTTGACATCACCACCCTGGCCAGCCAATGGCACTCCTGCCACCCAGGCCAGGTGCTTACCTATGTTCTGTGTACTTCCCTTTCACTCCGTGCTTAGCCCCATCACTGTGCCTGTCATCCTGCACCCCTGCCCTGGATTTTGTCTCTTTCCTTGTTTGTCTCTCTCACTAGACCATAATAAGATCCCCTGAGTTCACTGTGGAACCTCAAGGGCATTGCACTGTGCTTGACATAGAGTGAGACACCAAATACATATTTGTTGAATAAATGGAGGGATGAATGACTGGATGGAAACCATAATCATCATTAGCTCTGATCAATAATTTAAGAATCTGAGGGGTCAGGGAAGAGCATGATTGTGTTATAGTTCTTGGGGTCTGCATTGGTTTTCTCTAGGACTAGACCTTGATCCATGGACCTCTAGCAAAAACTGTATTGAACTTTTTGATCTAAAATGTAGGCCCATATTAGACCTTGTATTCAATTCTTAGGGCTGATGTAACCCTGCTTAAGGAAAGACCTGGTCATCTCTGTTTCATATGGCTGTCCTCCCCAATCCCCTTTCTGGCTCTTCGGCTGATCCTTTCTGTATTAGTTTCTTAGGGCTGCCATAACCAAGTACCACAAACTGAGTGTCTTAACAAAAAGAGATGTATTGTCTCACAGTTTGACAGGCTAGAAGTTCAAGATCAAGGTGTTGGCAGGTTTGGTTCCTTCTGAAGAATCTGAGGGGAGGATCTGTTCCAGGCCTATCTCCTTGGCTTATAGACAGCTGTCTTCTCTTTGTGTCTTCACATTGTCTTCCCTCTATACTTGTTTGTGTCCAAATTTCTTCTTTGTATAAGGATGCCAGTCATATTGGATTAGGGCCCCACCGTATTCCAGTACATCTGCAATGAACCTATTTCCAAATAACATTACAATCTGCGGTACTAAAGGTTAAGACTCGAACATATGAATTTTGGGGGGATACAATTTAAACAGTAACAAGGTCCATAGTGGGTTGAATAATGTCCCTCTAAAATTCATGTCTATCCAGAGTCTCAGAATCTGGACTTACGTAGAAATAGTGTTTTTGCAGATATGAGTTAAGAACTGTGAGAAAATATGTTTCTGTTATTTAAGTCCCCAGTTTGTGACACTTTGTTAAGCCAGCCCTAAAAAACTAATACAGAATCTAACATGTACCTACATTTTAGATCAGAGGAGTCCAACACAGTTTTCACCAGGTCCAAGAAGCAAGATTTAGCCCTAGAGAAAGGGAACATTGGAACTTAAAGATCAGGACTTAAAGATCATCAGACCCAAGAGAACAGAGTGACTAATGGTTACAAGGGTGACTTTGGAGTTAAAGTGCTCTTGTTCATAGCCTAACTCTACCACTTGCTGACTGAGGAGAACAGTTCCTCTGTCCCATGACCAAAGTGAGGAATAAAAGAGAGAACGCCTGTAAAGTGCTTAGCAAGCACCTGGCTCAAAGTCAGCAAGGTGTAGACAGGGAACTAGGAAGCTGCCCAAGATGGACCAACCATAAATGGAGATGCTCAATAGGGCCCTGTACTCTGATACCCACGTGGCCCTCCTGGGCTCGGTCAGTCCTGCACCACCAGCAGAAGGACCCTGGACTCTTTCCAGGCCCCTGAAGGGTGGGGAAGAAGCTCTTCATACGAGCAAGTGGGTCAGACTCTTCCAGCTGTGTTGGTGGGACGGGGTGGGGCTGGGGGTGGACCCAATCCTTCAGGAGGCTGCCATGTATTCGGCTTCTGGGGAAGGCAGGAGGGGTGCCAACACTCTCCTTACTGGGCTCCCCACCTTCAACCAACCGACAGAAGAGTAAACAATCCCAACTCTTGCAAAACCAAAACCAATCCTTTTGCCAAATTAATAGCTCTTTTTTTTTGGGTTTGTTTGTGTTCTAAACTCCCAGGACACTCTGTTTCTATGTACAGCATTTAACAAAGGCAAACATAAACAAAGGCAGCCTCCATAGCAATGATTGGCCCAAGGCTGAACCCCTTTATCAGAGAGCACTCTGCCTTAGGCAGGATGGGCTCTGACTCCCTCATGTCTATGTACATTCACCTCCTCTGGCTACGGAGCCCTGGGAGAGTCCAGTGATTCTCAGGAAGCCTCTTTTCATAAGGAAGGTGCTAATGTGTTTATTTTACTCTATTACTTAGAATCCCTTTTTTTGGTCTTATTTCCTTGAATTTTTCTTTAACACTACTACCTCCAGTTAGACTTTAGGAGCAACAGGAAATTACTTGAGAGGAAAAGAAGGTTTGACACCACATTTTACTGTTGAGACATTTAACTAACCATGCATCCCCCACCCAGCTTGTGATAAACAGCTTTAAATCCCCTCCACACTCAGCAGCCTTTGTCACCACTGCAGATGAGTTCTTCAAGGCAAGATGGTGAGAGATGTCATGAGGATGCTCCCTCAGCCCTGGAAAAGGGGATCTGGAGTGAGAAACTCATCCCTGGGCTGTCACATGGCTCTCTCAAGGGCCTTCAAATCATAGTCAAACCAACTTCACCCCGACGTGCTGCGTTACGGTCGGCCTGCCATTCAAAACCAGGGGCACTGACAGAAAAATGAGAGGAATTAGCATCCCGGGTGGGCAGTCTGTGCAGAAGGGAATCTCTGCCTTTGCAGCAGAGCAAAGAACCAGGCCCCAGATGCACCTGAGACCCACTGGTTTCATTCTAGGACTGTGTCGGGTGGTACCTTTTCCATCATAGTCATAATAATAATCATGATAATAAGACTTAACTTTACACATTTACTTATCCAAGACCTACTGTGTGTCAGAGACTGCAAATTCTTTAGCATATGTTTTCTTAAAAGTCATGCAATCTCTGCAGAGTTGATATTGTTATGACCATTTTGTAGCTAGAGAGACTGAACTTGCCCAAGTCACACAGCTGTGTTGATCAGAGGTCAATCCAGGGCCTGCTGATTTAGAGACCTATGATTCCCAAGCCATTGTTTCACCTGAAGGCAGTAAGGAGAATGGTATGTGCTCAGATCTAGGGCCAGACAGTGGACGGCCTTTGAGTAACTAGTCCTCTAGTGACTTGCAGAATGACATTGGGCACATCATTAAATGTTTCTCAGTGTCCTCATATGTGAAAAGGGGATTCATTGTTCATGCTTCCTATCAACATTTAGTGAGTGCCTACTAATGCCAGGTGCTGAAAATATAGGAGAAAACAAGAGACAACAATTTCTGAACTCTACCTTCTGGGAGTTGGAGAAATGGAGGGAAATGAACAAATTCATAAGCAAACAACATTGCATATTACATGGCTGTTAGGGTAATGGGGAAAATAAAACAGGGAAGAATGGATCGGAAGCACAGCGCTAGCCAGAAAGGAGTGGTGTCATTTGTAGTGTCTGGGAATGCCTCCCTGATAGGGTGGCATTTGAGCCAAGTATAGAATAAATCATGTAGATATTTGTGGGACCAGCATTTCATGCAGAGGAAACAGCAAATTCACAGGAGCATACCTGGCAGATTTGAGAAGAATGGGGTTGGGGGCAGTATGGCTGAAGTTGACCGAGCAAGAGGAAGAGGGGGTAGAGATGGATTCAGAGATGGGGGTGAGATTGCTCAGGACCTGCACAGACCTGTAATAATTGGTTTTTAACTCCAAGAATAGAAAACACTGTTTGAAAGGATGACTAAAAGGATATGAGGTATTTTCAAAGTATCATCCCGCCTTTTAGGCAGAGGATGAACTAGAGGGTAGCAAGATCAGCAGCAGGGAGGTTGCAGCCATAATCCCAGCAACAGATAACGGTGGCTTGGATGAAGGTGAGGTGATGGGGAAGAGGTATGCAGTGGTTAAATTCTGGATACAAGATGCTGTTAGTTGAATGCACTGCATAAGGTTACTGTTACAAGGTGTAAATGTGTTGATATAGGTAAAGCACTTCCAATAATGTACAAAGTAAGTGTTAATTGTATTTTTCGTTATTGATAGACACAACATTATCGATAATAGCACACTGAGAAGTCATTCTATTATAAAGCCAATAGTTTCTCCTCCCTCCCTCCCTCCCTTCCTTCCTTCCTTCCTTCCTTTATGTATTTATGTATCCACTCAAGGACCAATATTTATATTGACTAAATTTGTAGGGTCTGGAGTCATACAGATTTGGGTTTAAAGCCTTGGTTATGCCATTTTACAGCTGTGTTACCTTGAGTAAAATCGAGATTCTCAACTTCTCTGAGCCTCAGTCCCTTCATCTCTAAGGTAGATATAACAATGGTACCTACAGTAGAGGGTTGATTTGAAGATTGAGCTAATTTGTATAAAACCCTTAGACTAGTTACTTAGACTAGTAAATGCTCAATAAAAGCTGGGTTTTTTAATTTATTGTATTATTAAATTTGTATTAACAGCTAATAAGTACTGTATTATATGTTGAAGGTTAAACATTTATTTACATAGTCCTAGCTCTCTAACACCTCCTATCTAGAGGAAGAGGCCTGGGGAAGAAGCACAGATAAGTTGTACAGAACAGCATAGCAGAGGAAAATATGGTGTGTTGCTAGGGAATTATCCAGTGGTAACTAATCCAACCCATAAATTCAAGGTTGGCTTTCTGGAGGAAGTGATGTTTAAACTCAACCCTAAGGGATCAGTAGAAGTTTGCAAGGAAAGTTGGGAGTTGCAAGAGGTTTCTCAACAATATTTAGGCAAAGGAAACAACATGAATAAAGGTCCTGAGGCAGGATATGGCATGATCATCAGAAATTGTAAGCCGTTCTAAGAGATCAGTAGAGAATCCTTTGTCAATCAGGTGCATGTTAAACTGGTGAAATGAATTAAAAATTTGGAAATTGTGACACTGACTCTTTTCTTCCACAATTATTCTATTTGGTAGAATAGAGTTTCAGAAGGAATTCATGCTTATTGCACCTGTCTTAGCTAGTGTCCAAACAATGATGTCAGTTAAGGGGAAAGAAAAACAAATTTACCCCCCTCTACCCAAAACAGCTTCTCTTTCTGTGTCCCGTGCCCCCACCCTCATTTTTGCTAATAGCATCAGTATCACCCAGCAGTGAAACATCTCTCTGAGTCTTCTACCCCTCCTCCCACTACAAGGGCACACACACACATACACATAAGCACACACACACACACGCACACAAGCATATACATCTTCATTTAACTAAACACAGAATTGTGTCATTTCTACCCCCAGGATGTCACCTATCTTTTTCCTGTCCTTTCTAAACCCACTGCCATGATCCATGTTCATGCCATCACTCAGCTAGATTGTTGCAGTAGCCTCACAACTCATCTTCCAAACCCTTCTGTTCCTAGGACAGGTCAGGGGTTTGAAGATCATGGCTATCAGATTAGTCTTCAAAACAAGCATCAGCAAACTTTCTCTGTAAAGGGGTCAGATAGTGAATACCTTATGTTTTGTGGGCCACAGGGTCTGTGTTGCAAGGACTCAACTTTGCCGTTGTCGTGCAAAAGCAGCCATAGACAATACAAAAAAGAATGAGTGTGGCTGTGTAATAAGCAGATGCCAGATTTGACCCTGTTCGAAAGCAAGACTCTTAGCATCACCCCACAACTGCTTCCCATAACTTCCAGAGTAATGTCTGTAGCCTAAAATTAAACACCTATAATATATCTTTTCATCTATTGTTTCAATCACTTTCCTCTGGATCCCCCCACTATTTCCTCTCCCTGTAGGTCTTTAGCTTCCTGTCCCACTGAACATTCTCTATCTTCTGAACAGGCTCAATTTTCTGTCTCACTTGGGTGCCCTTTTCTCCAAAATTATCTTGTTAAAATTTCCCTTATCTCTCAGGACCATCTCTGACACTTGTTTCAGTTCCCAGGGGTCTTTTTCACAGTAGGAGGTCATCCCATCCCAAAGGGTCAAGAAGAGACTGTTGAGTGTTAATGCTCCTACTGGTAGTTTTCTGTGAGGAAGAAACTTCTGCCATCTTGAGTGAGACACTAAGACCCTTGTTCTTGCCTGAAAAATCTTTGACAAAAGTCCCATTGAGAACCAGGATCTGTGACCCCTCATCTTGAATCTGGGCAGGCTCTGTGATAACCGTGACCATAGAATATGGCCAATGTGAGTGTCATATGCTTGACGTACGTCATGTGTCATATGTGTGTCAGTGTCAACGTCTAAGTTTAAAAAACTGACATCTTTTACTTTATGCCTTTTAGAATACTCTCTTTGGGAGCCCTAAGCAACCATATAAAGAGTCTGACTACTCCGAGACCATCTACTGTCATACTGGAAATGCCAGATATTAGTGCTTAGATCAACAGTATTAGCTGAACCCGGCCATGCCTCTCAAGGCACCACATAGGTAAGTAAAGCCATCTTGGAACCCCACATTAGCCCATCCAGCAGCCAAATACCTCTATATGACCTCCATCACAACCACATGGGGCAGAAGAATTGTTCAACCAAGCCCTGCCCAAATTCTTCACCCACAAAATCAGGAGATAAAACAAAATGATTGTGTTTTTAAGCCATTAAGTTTTGGGCTGGTTTGTAACACATCCCAGCTCTTGCATGAGTGATACATGAGAACATAGGCTTCTAGATTAATCACCCTGTTCTCCTCAACTTTTGTGAAGGGGAATGTCCTCAACTCTTTTCCAAGCCAAGAGACTTCACATTCCCTTTTACTTTGTGGTTGCTCTTCCTCCTGCTTGGAATGCTTTTCGACTGTGACTTCCTTGTATTCTTTACTTTTTGCCTATTAAAAATACATTTTTACAGACCCATTTATAATACCACTTCCCTATGAAGACTTTTCTGATTTCTCCAGGCAGTTATTCAGCAAGGCCTTGAAGTTCTCCCAGCACATGGTTTAAAAGCTCATCACTGTAGTGATTTCTTTTGTGAGTTTTCTTTTAATGTGGCTGCCTTCCCCAGTGGGCTGTGACCTCCTCAGGGGCATAAACCATGCCTTACTCTTCTACACAGCTCTGTTTGTCGTATGGTTGCTGACAATTATTAGCCACTTAATAAACATCTATTGAATAAATTAATGCAAGAGCTGGGATGTGCACACTAGTAGTTGCCATGTTGGATTAAAGATGATGAAGGCAATCTGAGAGGAATAGCCAAGCTGGTGGAGCAGGAAGACCTGAACTCACCTCCTCTCACAGGTCCACCCAAATTACAACAATCTACAGCGCAACTATTGATGAGAAAAACTAGAAGATTAGCAGAAAAGATCTACAACTAATGATATAAAGAAGGAACCACAACGAGACCAGTAGGACAGTAGGAGGGGCAGGGATATGGTATAGTTAAGACCCGTACCCTATAGTAGGTGACCCACAAACAGGAGGATAGTTACAATTGCAGAGGTTTTCCCCAAGGAGTGGTCTCAACTCCACATCAGGCTCCCCAGCCAGGGCTCTGGCACCCTGAAGATGAGCCCCCAGCCTGTTCAATTTTGAGGTTCAGCAGGGCTTAATTTCAGGAGACCCAGAGGGCTGTGGGAAATACAGACTCCACTCTTACTGGGCACACACAAAATCTAACATGCTCCAGGACACAGGGAAGGAGCAGTAATTTGAAAGGAGCCTCGATTAGACCCACCTATTGATCTTGGAGGGCCTCCGAGAGAAGCAAGAGGGCGACTGGAGCTCCCCCTGGGGACATAGATGCTGGGGGAAGCCATTTTGGGGAGCTCGTTCTACCACGTGGACACTGGTACTGGCCTCCTTCCAGCTTATTAGCACCGGCCCAGCCCAGCAGCCTTTTAGCACTGGTACTATGTCTCAGGCCAAGGAACTACCTAGGTGGAGACATGGCCCCACCAACCAGTGGGCTGACACCCGCTCCGGGACCCCTAAGACCCTGCAGCCAACAGCCTCATGACTAGCCCCACCTATGAGTGGCCAACTTACCAGACACCCATAGTAGTCAGCCCACCACAACATAAAAATTCACATAGCTCACAAAGGGGACACCCCTAGAGCATATAGCTCTGGGGATCAGAGAGGAGTGAGCGGCTGGGACACATAGGATGTCTCCTACAAAAGGTCACTTCTCCAAGGTCAGGAAACATAAACAACTTACCAGATACATAGAAATAAAAACAGCAAATTAGGCAAAATGAGGCAACAGAGTGTGAAATAAAATTCATATTTAATGGCAAGATAAAAATTTAAACAGAAATTTTTCTCTGCCGTTTGGCCTCCTCTTTCCCCGCACTGTGCATTGTGTCTCTGCGTTATGCATTGACCAAAACTCCCCCATCAGCAGAAATACCTGCTCAACCATAAAGAACAACATTCCCCCCCCCATCAACAACTTCTTAAAGATAACATTCCTTCTTGATCTTGTAAAGGGTCACATGGAGCTTAGATCTGGATTGTGTAAACTGTCAATAATACCTCATTTGATGTATAGCCCTCTGTCTCAAAAAACCTGTATGACTGTGACTTGATTTCTAACGTGTGAGACAGTTCTCAGAGCTTCCTGACATGGTCTACCCAGGTTATAATCCTCAAATTTGGCTTGAATAAAATTTTCCATTTCTTTCTTAGATCAGCTGATTAATTTTTTGTTGGCTAGAGGAATATATTCAAAATGAAGGGACAAGATAAAACCCCAGAGGAAGAAAGAGCATAGTGTTGTAGGTCAATTATACTTCAAAACAAACAAACAAACAAAATCAAAGAAAAAGAGATCAGATTTGTGGTTACCAGAGACAGGGGGAGGGGTGGAGTAGGGATTGGATGAAGGTGGTCCAAAAGTACAAACTTCCAGCTGTAAGGTAAATAAATACTAGGGGTGCCATGTACAACATGATAACTATCATTATCCCTGCTGTATGTTATATATGAAAATTGTTAAGAAAGTAAATCCTAAGAGTGCTCATCACAAGAAAGAAATTTTTTCTATTTCTTTAATTTTTTATCTATTTGAGATGAAGGATGTTCATTAAACTTAATATGATAATCATTTCATGATCTATGTAAGTCAAATCACTATGCTGTACACCTTAAACTCATACAGTGCTGTAGGTCAATTATATCTCTATAAAACTGGAAGAAAAAAAAAAGATGTTGAAGGGAATCTGCTCATTTACTGACCAATCTAATTCAAACTTTCTCATTACTCATTCCAAAGGAAAGGATAAATGAGTTTAGTTTATTTCTAACATATAACGTATGTCAGGAATGAAGACTGAGGCTAGGCTGTGCAGTGATCAGAAGTAAATCCTAACTCTCAGTGGGTTAAATGGCAAAGATTTATCCCTCTCTTTATGTCACAGTCCTATGCAGATTAGGCAACTCTCCCGAGCAGGTCTCCTCCAACTGAAACTGTGCACCTCAGATTGGGACTTGAACCCACGTGGCCAGGACTCGAACCCGGCCAAAACCCAGAGTCTTCCAACTGAGATCATACTCCTGGTTTCAGGACTTAATGAAGCTCAGGTTCTTGATGTCTCATCGCAGGAAGAATTTCGTGAATTCACAAAGATCTTGTGTGAAATTTCAGTTGAGCTTCTAGTCTGTGCTCTCACACTCTATTTAATAAATACTTGAGATAATTCAGTGCATTACAGCAATGTATATTTATGAGTTTTTTTTTTCACAGAATATTCCCAGTGATTTGCAATGGTTCAGACTGTGGGATCTGGTATCAAATTTCCTGGGTTCAAATTCCAGCTTTGTCACTTGCTATTGAACATAGGGTCAGTAGCATAACCTCCGCACTTCTGTTTTCTCATCTGTAAATCAAGAATAATAACAATAGTAACTCCTACCAGGGTTTTGGGGACGATTCAATGAGATAATATATGTAAAATGACTGTGAACTCTCCAGAATATAATAATAGCTCACTAAATAGTGCTTAATTACTTGTCACAGTGCTATTTCTCTGACTTGGGAAGGGGACACCCTTGGGTTCTACATCCTTTGTTAGGATGACAGGAGTTTGCTTTTTTCTTTTTTTCTGCTTTTTCTCAGGTAATAGATGAAATAGTGACAGTGACAACTCTTTATTGTTATCTTCTGATAATGCAAGTGTTGAGTCAACACAACAATTTTCTTTTAAGTCATTGGTGAGCTGGAGAAGAGAAAACAGAAAGGAACCTGCAGGTACCATCAACCATCTGAAAGCCAGTCAAGTGGAAGGGGATTAGATATGTGCTCTGTCACTTTGGAGGACAGAATAGATCTTTGGATGGGAGTTATAGGAAGTCTAAGTTTTATTGAATGTAAAGAAAAACAATTTACTGAATGTAAGGAAAAATATTCATGGTGTCAAACAATAGATGGGCTGCTCTTGTGTTTTAAGTTGATTTCCCAGAAGCAGCCCCTGATATGATGATGAGCACAAAAGCAAATCAGAGACATGGGAAGTAAGATGAGGAAGGAGAGGAGGCCAAGGAAGTATATGATATCAAGTATAAGATATACCCACTCTTGGAGGGTAGCTTTGGCTCAATCCCACAGGGGAGCCTTGGACACAGTGAAGGTCACATTCCAGAGTTCCTGAATCAGGGGCAAGGGAGCTGGAGTATTTATACTCCCGCACTCATCATTAGTTAAGCCCTAGGATGACATACATTCTCAGGTACTTCTGGGTATTTTTGCCTTTTGCCTACAGGCAGTGAAGGCTCTGGTAGCCTGAAGGCAGCCCTCCAATTGCTGCTGTTGGTAGCAGAAGCACATGAAAGCTGGTGGACACAAAAATAGTTAAAGGGATCTGAAGGAATATAGATGGAACACTGACATCATCTGCTAAACTTTGTCTGTAGTGAAATCCCATTTCTGAGGAGATCCAAGCAGAGGCTGACAACTAAAGATGTGGTCTCTCGACACCTATTTTAACTCAGAGTCATTTAACAAAGACTTTCTTTAGAATGAAACATTACCATTGCTTGGTTTCATTTGGCACTTTTAAAAACCAAGTGCCTGGAGAAAACCTTCCCCTAAATACATAACCTGGTCTCCAGTTGACCTGCTCTTTGGCTACTCAATGGACTCAAGCTTCAGACAGACTTGGTTTCTCTTTCCTGCTCTACTCTCTTTGGGCTGAATCAGACAAATCACCTAACATCCTTGTTCTTCAGTTACTTCAGCTGTAAAATGGAGCAAATAATACTTACCTCTTAGGTCTAATAACAATATCTCTATATCTGGTTCACACTAGGTATATATATATGTATATACTACATGCATTCCTTCATTCTCAATTTGAGGCAGTAGAAATTAAAGCAGAAAGATTAAGTCCCATCTCAAGTCTCTTGGAGAGAGTGGGGATTATTCCTATTCTACTGACTCTTTCTATAGCATAATTTCTAATTTATCGTTTCATATGGAAATAAGGATATGGATAAGGCCAGATAGAGTGTAGAAAAACAATAAATGAAAACCCAGTATCACTGCTGGTGTTGTGGCGGTTTTTATCATCCATATCTTCTATTTACTAGCTATTGGACCTTAAGAAATTACTTATGTTCTCTGTGCCTCAGTTGTCTCTACTCCAAAACATGAACATTGGGCTACATGGACATAAAGTTCCTTTTGGTTCTAACCACCTATGATTCTAGGAGGCAAAGAGGGGACAAAAGCATGTAGGTGCTAGAAGTCTAAGTGTGGTGATATGGATGGAGTTGTATAATATTTCCTCAAGAGGTCAAAAGTCTCTGTTGCCCATAGGGGGAAAATGGTAAAACATAGCCTGCCTACCGATGGAACTTGCATTATCTGATTGCTGGTTGGATTTAGACTTATTTACTTGTTTCTTTTCAAGGTTATTTCCAATCCTGAGGTTAACGATTAACAAAGCCATAATTCTAACAAATTACCTGAGAGGCACTGAGTATATGTATCTAAGAGAGGAAAATCGTCTGCGAATGAAACAGAATATTTGTGCAGTGAGCTCCTCTTCCCACAGATGCTGAGAGGTTACAATGCCACAACTGAATAGCTCTTTGAAGTAGTTCACTAAATTACTCTGTTGGGTACCCCTTATTAAGCAATCTGCTTCAGAAAGTTCTTCTTTTTTTTTCTTCTTTCTTTTCTTTTTTCCAGGGCTGGCAAAGTCTTACAATTTCATTATGCTGGGGGGCTTGGTGCTGTCTCTTTTGAGAGATGTGTCTGCCTGGCAAGTGGCCCGAATTACCTTCATTGTTGGGCCTTGATAAGTGTCTCTGGACGAAGGGAAAACAATTTGTACAACTCTTCCGGTCAATTGGAGGCTGAACTGTGGGACTGAACAAAGCTCTGCTCCATCCCACAGTGCCAATTTGCCCTTATCAGGTGCAGCAGAGAAAATGTGATGGCCGTTACTGTGAGAATAGGCAAGCACTCCCAACAAAATGAGAAGACAGTTATTGGACCAGTTTTATCAATCCAGAGCTAGCTCTGCAGCAATTTTCATACAATTATGACATGTTAGTATTGCCTCACCATATGGCTAGTCATTGATCATTTTGCCATGATATTAATTTAATATGTAGTGTGGATGTTTGCTTGTTCTGTTAATAAAATTTTCATTTTGGTGTTCTGATTCTATCATAGAATGTGTGAGCATTGATAGGATTTTAAATAAAATTTGTTGATATTTGTAGAATAAAAATCTCTTTCATAAACCTCACACTATTTGAACTTTCCTAAGAAAGTTATTGAGTCCCATATACAGAAAGACTGAGGCTGAGAAGTTCCTAATTTGTCCCAAGGTCAAGCCAGGGGTAACTGGAAGGTCAGGGTTCGGTCCATTTTTTTTTGTTGTTGTTGTTCAGTGAGATATTCTTTCTGGGTGGGACACTAGCTTTCTTTAAATAGAATTCCTTTATAGGGATCCTGTTGTGACATATTCAAGACCTCTCCCAACCTACTGGAGAAACATATGTGGAACCAACTGAGTGCCTCTCCCTCTGCCCATGTGTTAAGATCTAGGGGACATATTACGTACTCTGGAAACCAGAGCCCAGCTCAGGCAGACATGAGAAAGCCACCAATGAGGCATCAAGGTTCATATAAAAGGCTGAAAAGCACCTCTGCAATGCTCTAGTTTTGAAATTCTGTTTCCCAGAACTTCTAAGATTCTGTGCAGGCATCTCAGAGTCCACTGCAGAGGCCAAGAAGAGGGTTTGAAGCTTTCTACCCTCTGCCTCAGCCAAAGCTGTTTAAATATAGGACTTTCATGAACACTTTCCTTTGGTAAGAAGGTTCACTGTGGGACAAAATGTTTGAAATAACTGGTCTAATCCAATACACTCTCTTTCTGAAGGTGGGAGAAGCCAGCCCCAGAGAGGCCATGGGTCCAGGAGGAATCTGCATCTTTCAGGAACCCAAGCTACATCCCATCATCTCCCGACTCCTAGTTCTGTGGACCACTGTTGTCAGGGTCAATCAATAAAAAGACCCCATATCTCAATACTGTTAATGCTTAGACTCACATTTGCCCTACACTGAAGACCACATTTGGAAGCTGGGTATGTAGGGTTGTTGTGAAATATGTATATTATGAGGAGATAAGAATTTTGGAGTGGTAGGGAGGAATGTCTAAGTACCTATTAAATCTCTAAGGTCTTTCTCTTCAATAACATTTTATTATTAATTCACTTTAAATTATTATTAATTTATTATTATATTATTATTATTAATTATAATTAATTAAATTATTATTATTATTATATTACTATTTAAATTATTATTTCCATGCCTCCATTCCCACTGTGTTGCATCATCTCTTAACCAGTGTCTCTGCCTCTTTTGCCTACATCAAATGCATCTTATGCACAATCACCAAAACATATCTTTGCAACATACAAATCTGACTGCGCTACTTTCCTGCTTGGAACCTGCCTCTTTAACAAGATGACATCTTAACATCTTAGCTGTACTGCAGAATGGTTGTTTCTCCCTCCCTTATACTTACTGATTACTTCTCTGGCTTCATCTCCCACTGCTGGTCCTCTTGTTCAACAAGTTCCAACCATAACCCTTTACTTTTTCCTCCACACACTCATCACTGCTTCACACATGGACTCCTAGGCACGTTCAGTCCCTCCTGTCTGGAAAACCCTTATGGCACTTGTGTACCTGGAAAACTCAAGCTTCAAGATTTACCCTAAGAATTGCTTGTATTGGGAATTTTTTTTTTTTTTTTTGCCTATACCCATCATGTGTGAAATAAATGTTCTATAACATACCTTTATCTAGCAATTGCCTGATTCCAGTGAAATCTGCACATGAATGATTATAGCTCTCATTAGTGAAGCTTTCTAGGGCAGAACCTGCATTATACTTTCTTAATCCCCCCCATAACACCCAACACAAAGAGTGCTCGATAAATACCTCTTGAATTTAAATGTCTCTATTTCTGATTCCATGTATTAGTTAAGGCTCTTTTGTTAAAGGAAATAAAACCACCTTCTACAAATTCAAACCAAAAAGGGGATTCAGTAGGAGTATGCAGGGGTAATTAATAATATCCTAGGACGTGAAGTTCAGCAGGACTTGATGCGGGTTGGAATGCTAGAGGCATAAAGTCCATTCCTCCATCTCTCTGGGACCTCAAGCTCGGTCATCCCTGCTTCTTTCTGAGGATCTGATGAATTCTCTTCTCATTTTGTCTCTGAGGATTGCTTTTCTCTGCTTCCGAATACATATGGAGGGAAATGATCACCAGAGCCCTAGCTCAATGTACCATCTGAGCTGGACCTAAAACTTCTGAGTCCTGATTTGAAAGAGGAAGGATAGGACTCTTTCTACTTTTCTAAGCAAACATTGTCAGAGGGGAAGGCATGGCTATGAAGATTAACATAGAGCCTATAATTACCCATTTGGTTGAGTCTGTTTGAAGAAAAGAGGGTTGCACAAGCATCTCAGAAGTACCCACCTTGAACATGCTATTTGTATCATGATTAGGCAGTCTAGAGTGAGGCTAGTATTTCCCATTGCGTTTTCCACTGAAAGTTAGTTCCATTGGGTGATGAAAGTTGATATAAGAAAAACAAAAACCTCTAGTCCCATAAGCTTGAGAAAATGCTCAGTTAAACACACTTATCCAGGTTTCTTTTCTTCAAGACTCCTTAATGGTTTTTACATGCAAATGTGATTTGTGGACCAGAAAAGAAGGATATCATTTGTTGCATTACCTAAACTTATTTGTCCACAGAAACACTTTTTCCCCCAAGAAACATCTTTTAGTATTAAAGTTCCATAGAGTATACTTAGAGAACACTGGAGTAGTCTAGTGTTAATTATCTCACCCTCCTGGTGGAAATACATACTAACCAATATGTTCTACTCCACCAATTATAGTAGTGGCATTTCCTGGACTGTATTTAGGAGCCTTTGAGAGGCGATAAATTCCTCTTTCTCTCTCCCCTCCTCTCAGCAGGAGTGAGTTGTGATTTCCCTAGTGACCATCCCTCAAGTGGAATCTTCTCTTTCTGTTCAACTTTAGGCCCAATTAAATGTCTGCTATGATTTTAACAGATTCCACTTAGGATGTGAGCACTGGTTCTTCTTGAGAAGTTGTTTCAGCAAGTAGAGATGAGCTGGGAAAACAAAAGCAACAGTTATTCACAGGGCACAGCAGAGTGCATTGACATTATGTTTCCAGGTTAATGATTGGTTCAGGTCCATTCATCTCATGTTTATTGAGTGCTTGCTTGATTTTAGGCTCCAGGCTGGGCATTGCTGATACCAAGGTAAATAAGACTACAGCCTAACCTGTAGCAGCTCAAATTTTAGTAGAAGAGACAGACATGTCACCAGATAACTTCTGAATGTGATAAACACCTTGGTAGAAGAAAGTAAATGATAAAGAGCTAGCACAGAGACTAGGACCATTTACTCTGGAGGAGGCTGCAAGAAAACACTCTCCGGAGGAAGTGACACCCATTCCCTATTTTGATGAAAGGTAAGTGTTTTCTTTTCTTTCTTTCTTTTTGTCTGCGTTGGGTCTTTGTTGCTGCACGCAGGCTTTCTCTAGTTGGGGTGAGCAGAGGTTACTCTTCATTGCGGTGCACAGGCTTCTCATTGCAGCGGCTTCTTTTGTTGCAGAGCACTGGCTCTAGGCGTGCAGGCTTCAGTAGTTGTGGCTTGTGGGCTCTAGAGCTCAGGCTCAGTAGTTGTGGTGCACGGGCTTAGTTGCTCCGCAGCATGTGGGATCTTCTGGACCAGGGATTGAACCCATGACCCCTGAATTGGCAGGCAGATTCTTAACCATTGCGCCACCAGGGAAGTCCCGAAAGGGTAAGTGTTTTCAATGAAGATAAAAAAAGAAACCTTTTTATGCATGACTGAGAAGAGAAAAGGGTCAAGGACAGAACCCTGGGTTATACTCACAATTAAGTGGCTGACAGAGGAAGTGAATCCAGGCCAAGGAACTGAGAAAGGATGTCCAGAAAGCTGGGAGAATTAGGGAGAAGGGTAGAAAAGAAAGAAGAAAATTTCACAGAAAAAAGAAAACAAAGAAACAAAACCAGAGCATCAAATGCTGCTGCAGAAAATCCAACAAGATTCCAAAATCAGTGGTTTTAAGGTTATTTAAGGTTATTCTCAACCTTGAGCTTGAATATATTGGAGCCCCCAAAGACAGCAATTTGGGTTCCCATCAACTTTTTCCACTCACCCAGTGAAAACCTTAAATGGACCCATGATAAGATAGTATAGACTGTTATTACTGAATCAATGTAAACTTCAGTTAACAAAGATACAAAGCTTGAGAATAAAGGGAAGGGAAGGATGGAAATCAAAGGGGTCTTTGGTGGGTTATGGGTTTGTAAACATTTATATATGATAAAAAATATGCATAAGAATAAGGAATCAGGAGACCTGATATTGATACTGGATTCTACCATTAATCAATCATGTGAGCTGGATCTGATAATGACTGACATCTAGTGAAGAGACCAGGCTGCTATGTTGTGAGCTGCCCTGTGGAGAAGCCCATGTGATGAGGAACTGAAATCTCAGCCAATCAGCAGTGAAAACCTGAGACCAGCAAACAGCTGTGTGAGAGACAGTCTGAGTGGAACCTGCCTGTGGAACCTCAAGGGGACAGTGGTCCCTCCCAGTGACCACCTTGATTCCAGCCCTGGGAGAGACTCTGAATAGAGGTATCAGTTAAGCCACACCTAGACTCCTGATCCACAGAAACTGTGAGATAACAAATGTTTGTTATTTTAAGCTGCTACATTTTGGGATAAGTTGTTACACAGCAATAGATAACTAATACATGTGTTACCCTTACAATGATCTACTTAACACATATGTTTTCAAATCAACTTACTTTTTTTACATGACTATATTTATTTAGATGGAAAACTTTATATTACAAATGTAAGAGAATGGTATCAATTTCCACAGATGGAGGTTGAAAGCATCCCATTTTTATATACCTTGAAGAATAACTAGCTAATCGGGAGAACAAAGGTTTGTGAGAGAGACCCTGGTTTGAATTCCGTGTTCACTTCTTGTTAGCTGTGTGATACTAGGAATGTTTTTTATGCTCCAAGACTTAGTTTCTTTGTCTGTACAAGAGGAAATTTATCTCTATATTTTAAGAGGTTTTTGAGGATTAAAATACAGTATTGTGAAAGTACCCAATGATGATAATGATGATGACGATGATGATGACAATGATGATAACTGCCATCTTTTTAATACTTAACTCTGTACCAAGCACTATGTTAAATGATTTATATTCCCCCAAACTTTATTATATCATTATAAACATTTTGCCATCCAAGAAACTCTTCTGGAGAGGTTAGATAACTTGAGGTCACCCAACTAGTGTAAGGGTGGGGTAAGAATTCAAACACAAATCATTTTCATTACAAAGCTCCTATTCTTCACCATAATAGATTACAGAATACACACAGTTAAAAATACGCTGCCAGTGTTGGTTGCCTCCTCTTGCTTACGAATGATACTTTTTCAGTTTTCTGCCTCCTACTTTAAAGTAACATTGAATGCTTGTTTTTCTAAGCCAGATTTAACTTCATCTCTTGGATCATCTTCGGTTTTCTAATGGAGCAGTGGTCAGGACCCCATTTTTCTAGGTTCACAGCAGCTCGTCAAACATCACCCAGGGTCAATTGGAGCTGCCTGTAGTAATGACAAAATCCATGCCTTCAATTTCTTAATTAACTAAATACGATGAAGCCTGTAAATTGATCAAAACAGGATCTCATATAGAATTAATTAGGAAATTGCGGGGGAAGACTTGGTAATTAATTTAGACTTTATAAATCTTACTGGGAATTTTATGGAAGCCCCAAATAAAACACAGTTTTTTAAAAAAAATTAATTTAGAATGTGATATTCACTTCAGCATTTTTTCTTTATTTGAGAGCATGAAACATCTCAGCTTCCAGATGCTGTGTTAAGAGGGTGACAATCTGGGGTTACACTGTGCCTTGAAAAATGCCCAGTGGCAGTGCCGTAAGTGGGCAGATGGGAGCCTTTTGTAAATTTCATGATTGCCCTTTCCCAGCAGACGCCTCTAAACCTTGCTCTCGACACAATCATTTTAAGCAAGCAGCGCCATTTTTTTCTCATCTTATAGAAAGTGTAAATAAAAGCATTCTTAGAAGACTTTGCAATGTTTCTCACCTGTTACAAAACAATCTGCAAAACCAGAATGCTTAATATTATGGTTTCAAGAAAAGTCCCCCAGCTTTTCCACCCCAAACCAATGTGTATGAAAATTCTGGGGCCACCACTCTATTGAAACCCAGGCTTCATTGGTTTCCTCCATCCACAAAGGATCACACCCATTTGATTCATGGCTCTGTGCCTGACACTTGTAGAAGAGCAATGCATGGGGCACCTGTCTTTGCCTTCAAGGAGCACACAGGTGAGTGGAGGATATGGACGGGAAAATGGGCAAGTTCACAAAAGTGAGTTTGATGGTGGGACCAGCAACCTTGTGTGGAGCACTAGCGGGGGTGGGGAGCTGAGACTCTACATTGAGGTGCTAGCACTTGAGCTGAGCTTTGAAGGAGGAGAGACTGTCACCAGACAAGCTCAAGGGAGTGGCATGAACCTGGAGGACTCAGGGACAAGGTCACATCTAGCACATTAAAGGGACTTGGGTCTATGATGGCTGGAGCACTTTATTTTTTGGGGTCCTGACACGTTGGAGGTGATGATTGTTCTGTAATAGCACTTCTGTTGCATTGGCTCAGCCAGAATCTTTCTGATAATGAATTAAAAATGCAACTATTAAAAAAAAAAAGAATGCAATTAGCTATTTTACATTGTGTTTGTATATGCAAATTAGAGAAGAGACTTGATATAATTATGTAGAAATGGAGGTTAATAAATACCCATTTGGGCTGTAATTATCTGTACATTCCTAGAGAAGGATAGTTTAGAGTCTGATTTAATGGAGTAAGAGAAAGGAAGAACTGTATGTCAGCTGCTGGGCTATTTTTAATTGACTCCTCTGACCATGATGCTGAGAAGGTCACATTATCCCCGGTTTACAGATAGGAAATCAAGACCCAGAAAGGGAAGGCAGGTGTTGAAATTTGTACAGCCATGCCTGACCAGCCTGGATCACGCCTGGCTTGGTCTGACTCTTAAGTTTATGTTCCTTCCTTTTTCCCTCACTTTGTTTTATTATTATTTGAATTTTTCATGATTTTATGGTGTAGTGATAGCTGGATTCAAATGCTAACACCTGAAAATGTATTAATCATTTTTTGTTTCTTTCAGGTAATTTAGCTAACAGTATACTTTGACAATATGACCGTCAAATAATGACATCATAGTATGTGCAACTTATAATATTTGATTTCCACAATCTTAGTTTTTTTAAGGAAAAAAATACCCAATAAATTCAAAGCATAAAACTAAGCCAGCTTACATTTACCCTTCAAAATTGGAAACTTTCAAAATGTACAATAAGGAAAATTGCGTAAATTATGCTATACTATTGGGTTGGCCAAAAGATTCGTTCTGGTGATTAAGAGGCCTGATATAGATAACTGGGGAACTG
Organism: Eubalaena glacialis; assembly: GCF_028564815.1. Classification (NCBI taxonomy): domain Eukaryota; kingdom Metazoa; phylum Chordata; class Mammalia; order Artiodactyla; family Balaenidae; genus Eubalaena; species Eubalaena glacialis. Next base: position 39,675,185 of record NC_083720.1, on the reverse strand, counting down.
GCAAACAAGCTATAAAGTCTGCTCTGCAGTTGGAGAAAGCGTTAAACAAGCTGCTGCCAGAACTGAAGACCTTGGCTTCTAAGAAAAAAGAAACCAATCTCTCACGCTTCATGAAAAAGTTCCTGGATTAACAGACCAGGAATATAAGCTATCTGGAATACCAGCTTAACTATCATAAGGAGTTAGAAAAGGCGGACCAGGGTGAAGGACAGCCTGAAAAGGCTGCTGAAGCATCTGAAACATCAAGTAAAGAGACAACATCTGAAGGCAACACAGCAAGTCTTCCCACCCAGCAGGTCCCAAAGTCAGCTACTTAAGAATCTTGATCTTCTCCATTTGACAGAAGTGTGCTTTCCTTTTCACCTCACAAATGAATCTGTTTTGCACTATAAAAGATATCTTATGGAAAAATCCGAACAAACCTTTTGGCCAACCCAATACTTGCGAGGAGTATTAAGTAGCAAATGAAAATATTGTGTTCAAAGACTATAAAATATACACAGGAAAAAAAAAGAATTTGCTCTGTATGCATTTAAAAAATTTTTATAATAGGCAAATATTTTAATAGAAAGTTATACTTTATTATTACTTTTAACCGAGCAGACAGGATATAAAGACTCCATGTTGATTTTACATTCCTTTGAAATAAGGTCCTGTTACTTTAAGAGCAAAGTACAATAAATATCTCTAAACAATAATATCAGTGCATGATTAATTAGCCCTCTGATTTATACAAGCAAGGTGAATAAATTCCAGGATATTTGTAGTAAGAGCAACAAAGCAGACGTCAGAATGAGTCCCAAAGCCAGCAATTACTCCCAGACACCTCTTATTTTCAGCCACGGTTTCTGCATTTACTTTTGTCACTTTTCTTTGTCCTTTTGGGTTCATCCTTTTTTTGCACGGACTTGTGCTATGCCCCATCTGCTGTGATTCACCCTGTTCCAATTATACAGCACACATCCTGTCTCTATGAACCAGAATTTTATCAGGTTTTTTAAAAATAATTAATCAGGGCCTCCCAGGTGAAAGATAGGAGTGCAACATTTTTAAAAGAGATGTTATTGCTGGAAGTAACTTGTACCAGCCCGAGCACATTTGATACTCGTGATTATTTGGGACAGAAGGAGAACATATATTGTAAGTAACTCAGTTTCCTGGAAGGCTGCCTGGTCCAAGGCAGAATAGTGGCCTGAGAGGAAGGACCCCTGACAGCTTGCCACAGTTCTGCCTGTTACTAGCTATGACACTTTGGCCACTTAACCCCCTACCTCTCAACTTTCTCCTCTTTTGAGATGAGAGATAATCTCTGATCTTCTTTCCAGGTCTGATCTTTCTTCCAGACCTGACCCCTCCTTCTTAATTGAATCACTTTTCCCCATTCATTTGTTCAACAGATATTACTGGAGCACCTATTTATATGAGACCCCAGGTTCAGAGACTTGGAATCCACTTGTAGTTCTGTCGGTAAACAGCTAAGTCAGGCCTGAAAATTCATTTCTATATGTTTCTACTTTATTTACTTAGAAAACATTTCTATCACATCTACTAGGTGCCAGGCACTGTTCTAAACACTTTATAAACAACTTATCCTCTCCATTTTACAGATTAGGAGGGTTCAGTAACCCAGTGCTATTGGCTGAATTGTGTCCCCCCCAAATTCATGTGTTGAAACCCTAGCCCCCAGAATGTGACTGTAATAAGAGATAGGACCTTCAAAGTGCAGATTAGGTTAAATGAAGCTGTTAAGGTGGACCCTAGTCCAATATGACTGGTGTCCTTATAAGAAAAGGATATTTGGACATACAAAAAGATGCCAGGGATACGTGCAAACCGGGCCAAGACTATGTGAGGACACAGGGAAGAAGTGGCCGTGTGCAAGCCAGGGAGAGAGACCCCAGAGGAAACCAAAACTTTCCACACCTTGATCTTGGACTTCTAACCTCTAAAAGTGTGAGAAAATAAATTTCAGTTGTTTAAGCTGTCTAGTCTGTAGTATTTTGTTATAGCTGCCCTAGAAGTCTAGCCTACCCACCCAAAGTCACGTAAATAGTAAGCATTAGATCTTGTATTCATTTAACCATAGTTTTATGCTATCTCTCAAAGATATAAATATACCTTCCCCTATTACCCAAATCTGGGATAGTAGAAAGAGCCTACTTTTCAGAATGGAGTACATCCAGGAACAATTAATCCCTGCCTGGGCAGTCCTTAGCTGTGTGACCTTAGGCAAGAAACAGAAACACTCTGATCTTCAGCTTTCTCGTCTGTAAAACTGAGATAATAGTACCTACCTCATTGAATTGTTAGGTGGGTTGGAAGGCATTGCGTCTGTGTAAAGTACCTACTAGGGTATGTGAACATACAGAAGACTCAGAGGCAACTCTCTTTCCCTTCCATGAGATGATGGATGGATATGGAATAGAGATGTGAAATTTGCAAGTGAAAGTCTACAAAAGGTACTGATAATAATACCCCCTTTATACTGCATGCTTTTTACCTGCCAAGCCCTTTGCATATGCCATCTTCAATCCTGTGAGGATGCCCAGGATGGTTTGTTGTAACTCTCCCCATTTTAGAGTTCAAAAAATGGAAGCTCAGAGAGTTTCAATAACTCACTAACATCATAGAAAGTCACTGACAGAGGGAAGTTTTCCCCATGGTGATTCTTATGCCAAAGCCTGAATTCTTGCTGGAATTATATTTCCTCTTAGACTCTTCCTAACTGTTTCCCAGTCAACTCCTTAGCCCCCAAGGCCAGAAGCTATATTTAATTTGTGTGTGTGACTCCTATTCCAAACCAGCATTACGAATGGCATAGGCACAAAGAAAATTAGTATTTAAATGGCAGTGTAAATAAACACATTAAAGATGCTGGGTGTACACACCCCTGATTCTGCTTGCTTTCTCAGGTGGGTGAAGGGCTGACCATGGACCTCTGCTGGACCATCTGGAGTGGATGTGGCCCCCACATCAGGAATAACAAGACCAGCCAACTGCAATCTGGCAGGCACCTCACCCAGCCAACAGGGGGACCTTCTGCAGCTTCAAACAAAGCTGAGAGTCCACCATTTTAATGCTGCCTCAGAGCTTTCCTGCCTGTTAGATCCTCCAGGGGACAATAAAATAGGAAACCTCCTGTCTCTCCTGGCCCCAACTTCCCAACAGTTACTTTTTAATATTCAGGCCCTCTGGCCTCCAACCAGATCAATATAGCATGATCTCTCACAGAGAATCACTTCAAAATGACTTGCCTTTGGCAAAGCAAGCTGCTCCTCAGACCCTCTGCAGATCAATGATGGCACCCTCAGGAGAGAGGCACGTGTTGTTTCCTTATTACAATTTAAGGATTGTGTTTAACCTTACAACAAGGGTGCCCTTGAATGCTTAAGTAGGTGGCTTTTGATCCAGGCCTTGGAAAGTAAGAACTTTGCAAGGGGTGGCAACTAAGCCTGGGAATGGCAGAAAGAGGGACCACCATGTCCAAAAAACATGCAGGTGAGAGCCTAAATAATAAAAGGAAAATTGATAATTTACTGAGCGTCTACTTTATGCCAGGGACTGTGTAGGGAGATTTACTTCCTCACAAAAACACTAGAAGTTAACTATTTTTATCTCCATTTTTTAGAAGGAAAATCTAAGGTTCTAGGAGTTCACGTAACTTTCCAGAAGTGGCATAAGTGTTTGTTTGTTGATGGAGAGTTTGAATGTTGAGTTGACTGATTCAAAGCTCACTCTTTCTAGAGGGACAAACATAATATAGAGGCTGGCCTGCTAAGCCTCCAGGTTCTGTTCTTAGATACTTGTTTATGGGAGTTTTATTTGTTTGTTAATGTTTGTTTATATTTCAAGTGATGGTTTTAGAACTTGATGAATGAGATGGTCAGGAGTTACAGGCAGGGATTTAGAGAGATTTTATTTCATGAGAAGTTGTGGTCCCTCTGTTCTTTGTTTGTGGTACTTGGAGAAGCAGACAGCTTTGATGAGGCTAAGAGGGGAAAATTTCAGATATTTAGATGGAAACTTCAGAAGAAATGCTACATTAAATATCCGCCCCTGAGTGTTGCATAGATCTCCATCCAGTAAGCATTTATTTTTTCATTTATTCATCCTTTCCTCACCATCTATGTATGTAACACTTCCTGGGCACCAAGCACAGGGCTAGTCCTTGGGGCACTAAGTGGCCAAGTGACCCTCCTGCTCTGTCCCTGGAGGACTCACTCTCACATCCAGGGCAGGCAAAGGAATTGACAAAAATGAGAATATCGGAGAAGGCTAGAGAAAGGAGTAAGTGATGATGTCCCAGGTGGATCTGCAGGGGAGAAGGAGCCCCAGGATGTAATGTTCCTGAAGATTCTCGGAGGGAGAGATGGGCTGCTTGCCATCTGGATTCAGAGCTGGGCAGCAGCTCCCGAGGACCTGGGAATAAATCCGAGGACAGCAAAGTGGTTCCAGCCTGGGTACTTGAAAGACAAAAAGCCCCCAGACTGTGACTTCCTGTCTCAGAGACCACCTTGCACTTTCTTACTTTGAAGACATAGGCTTCTCATGAACAATAAAGTTCACACTTTCCAGAGTGAGAATCGATCTGCTAGTGTTGGTTCAGGTTAGAATGTAAGGGTTCGAATAGATTCTATTTGATGTAGCTCCTCAAAATTAGTGTCAACTCATTTAAAAGCAATTTTTATTGAGCACCTCCTAGGACGGGCAGGTATCTACAGAGATCCTTGCACATAGGAGGGCTTTGAAAGTGTATTTTCTGTGTTATGTATGTGGATTTCATCTCTTCCCCCAAGTTACTGCCTTAATCTCTACAATCCCCTGTGCATCTGATTGCCTTTCCCTCCCTCAATCTTTGTTTCTCTCTCTTTCTTTCTCTCTGACACACACACACACACACACACACACACGAGTTCCATCTGATTTTGCCACTTTTGTTCCTTCCTCCCTTTGTCCTTCTGTTTCCTCACTTTCTTTTTCCTCATTATTCGTTAAGTGCAGAGTGATACTGTCCTGGAACCAGTTTACTGTGACTGCAAAGACCCCTGTGCTAGGCAGTGGTCACCGTCTGTCTCAAATCAGGGCACAGGGGAGACAATCCTTGGCATGTGAACAGGGCTTTGCAATTTAAAGGAATTCTTCCATTTGCATCAATTTTCTCCATTAATTTTTGCCATAGCCTGGAAGGGAGGGATTCAATAACCCTCCCATATGAGGACCCTCCACACAAGGATATAATGAGTGAAGTAGACGTGCAGAAGAACCACCTGGAAATCTGTTAAAAATCCAGTTTTGGGGGCTCTGCTATAGGAATTCTGATTCAGGAGAAGCCAGAAATCTCCATTTAACTAACTCCTCAGGTGACTCTGATGACGGGGGTCTGCACTTAGAAAGGGGGTTCAGAAAAATGGACCTTGATAAAATGGGGTTTTAGATTCATCAGAGTTGTGATGGGGGTGAGACTTTGCATTTCTAACAAGTTCCCAGGTGATGCCTGGGGTGCTCTGGTCCAGGGACCACACTGGATGTAGCAGGGGTTTAGTAGGGGTCTTTATTATTCTCCTACATTTTGCAGGCCTGGAAACCATGAAGGTAACTCCATTTCCTCAAATCTGTGGAACTAGTAAGTAACAGAGTTGGATTCACTGCCATGGGCATATTGTTTTACTTCTACACATGGAGATTCCCTGTGAGAGAACCAGGAAATGCAAAGTGTCAAGACTTTTGATATTTAGATCATGTGAAAGACACAAGATGCAGATAGGAAGTCAAGTTTTGCAGTCTTTTGACAGTCTTGTTCATTCTACTCTTCTGATTGGACCAGCCAGCCCACCTGGGCTCACACCACTGCCTTGTTTTCCCCAAGGCTGGTCACCATCTTTCTCTCTGGGGAGCCAGGTCCATAGAAAGCTTATGGCCTGTGGAATCCTGCAGGCCTGAATTAATATGTTGGTTCTGCCAACTCAAATCATATCGATAGGATATTAATATTACTTACTAATGCGGAAGTTGTAGTTCATTTCCCCCAACTTCAGTTTCCTTTCCCACAAAGCAAAGGTCATCTTCTGCCTCCCAGAAGAGCTATAACAGGGAGTGTCAGGGAACTCTTAGATCTTACTTCTGTGGAGGTGAGAGCAGGGGGTGATGCCCAAGATGGTTACAGATCATCCTCTGACCCAAGTCTTTTGCTCTTCACTGCTTCTTGTCCTGTCCTTGTAACTGGTGAGTTCTTGAAGTGCAGTGACCGTGAGGATTAATAATTGTAAAAGCATTTAGAAAGGCGGCTGGTACATAGCAAGTGCTTGATAAAGGTAACACCACTGCCATCATTGTTATTAACATGACTCATCTGTGTTTCGTACATGGTAACTGGCACACAGCTGAAGAGAAGCCTGCTGCTGGGGGTTATATAGAAACCATAGAATGAGATCAAGAAACATTCAATGACTACTTAGCCATAAAAAAGAGTGAAACAATGCCATTTGCAGCAACATGGATGGACCTAGAGATTATCATACTAAGGGAAGTAAGTCAAAAAAAAGAAGGACAAATACCATATAATATCACATATATGTGGAATCTAAAATATGACACAAATGAACTTATCTACAAAACAGAAACAGACTCACAGACATAGAGAACAGACTTGCGGTTGCCAAAGGGGAGGGGGGATGGGGGAGGTATGGATTGGGAGTCTGGTATTAGCAGATGTAAGCTATTGTATATAGAATGGATAAACAGTGTCCTACTGTATAGCACAGGGAACTATATTGAATATCCTGTGATAAACCATAATGGAAAAGAATATGAAAAAGAATGTATATATATGTACAACTGAATCACTTTGCTGTACAGTAAATTAGCACAACATTGTAAATCAACTATACTTCAATAAAATAAATTTAAAAAAAGAAAAAGAAATGTTCGATGACTTTAGGACATATTTCCATCTAATTTCTGGGCACTGGATGAATTCTGCTTGGGGACATGTATTACTATGTAGACATCTGGCTGTTAGAATTTGAGTGGCCTCTTTCCAGACACGCTCAAATTCTCCTCAAGGCCAGGCCTCCCTGCCTGGAGCTTGGTCCCAAAACTGCAGCTTCCCTGTTCCCAGTGGGTAGTTTCCTTTCTTTGGCCTCTTTCCAGGCAATCCTCTGGCCCAGACAGGGATGTTGCCCTGCCCCCCATTCCTACCTGTAACACAGCTACAAGTCATCTCTTTAGACTCAGTGTATAGAGGAGGCTAAGTAGGTGATTACTATGAATTCTCCTGTGGTCGAACATAGGCCCATTGTGTAGTGGTGTGCCTGTCCTCCAAGATGCTCTCAGGTTTCTCAACTGGAAATATATGGATGATCACACCAATCTAGTAAGGTAATAATGGTGATCAAGCTGTAATTAAAGTACTAGCTATGGTTACTGGATGCACAGACACTGTGCTAAACACTATTGGGATTCTCTCCTTGAATCCTAGGAGATCAGTCTTATCCATCAACCCATTTACAGATGGGAAAAGGCTTTAGAGGTTGAGTACGTTTCCCAGATCACAGAAGTGCTACATGTGTCTTGACAATATTTCTCAGGCAATCATTCTCATTGCACTTAGAACAGAAACAAAATCCCAGCTCCTCAGTGCAGCTGGGTGCATATGAGGTCCTGACCCAGCCAATGTATCTCTGTCTGACCTTGGCTCTGATCTTGGTTCTTGATATTTCTCTCCGGTGCTTGAGCTGTGGTGCTCCCATGGCCTAAAACACTGGTTGGCTGTTCCTCTCTCTCCACTCTCACCTCTGCTCTGGTTACTCATCTTTTAGGGACTGGAGGAGCCTAGCTGTACTTTTTTGGGGGGAAGCCTTCAAATGGTGCCCATGCATGGAATTCTACCTTGGCAGAGAGAGTGCTTTTTTTTTTTTAATTTTTTTTTAACATCTTTATTGGAGTATAATTGCTTTACAATGGTGTGTTAGTTTCTGCTGTATAACAGAGTGAATGAGCCACATGCATACATATATCCCCATATCTCCTCCCTGTTGCATCGCCCTCCCACCCTCCCTATCTCACCCCTATAGGTGGTCACACAGCACCGAGCTGATCTCCACGTGCGATGCAGCTGCTTCCCACTAGCTATCTATTTTACATTTGGTAGTGTATGTATGTCAGTGCTACTCTCTCACTTCATCCCAGTTTACCCTTCCCCCTCCCCGAGTCCTCAAGTCCATAGACAGAGTACTTTTGAGGATGGATTCTTGCCCATTTCCTTGTCAGCCTCCTACTAGGTCGTGAGCTTCATGAAGGCAGGGTCCGCATCTGTTTTGTTTGTCATGTTACTCCTAGTATCCAATAGACATTTCCTAAATACTGGAGTGAATGAATCCACTATCGTTTTCCCTCCTGATCCCATCCCTAGATCCTGAGGTTAGACCTCACTTGAGTCATGGGCCATGACAATACCATTTATATATGTTTTTATGAGTTACTTTTCTGGAAACCAGGAACCCTACTCATCTTCTTCATTTCCTCCCATGATGTCACAAAACTGGTGCTCAATGAATAAATGCTTATAATTGAATCAGACACTATTACACTTGAAGGAATTATTCACAATCATTGAGTATAAATACCTCTATTCACAGATGGGAGAACTGAGATATATTTGTTGAATTGATTAATTTGTTTATATAACTTGGGTTAAAGCACTCACACACACACACAGAGAAAGAATATCAAAGGCTTTGGTGTCATACATTACACATTTCTGGGCTTGGATTCTGATTCTTCATTGCTTTGCATAGTTTTTCTTAACTTCATTGAATCTCAATGTTGTCATCTCAGAAAAGTGGGCTCATAATAAGTAACTCAGCAGGATGTTGTGGGAATTACATATTGAAAGCATCACTTGAGAGACAGCTTCTGAAAACCCTTGAAGCTTGCAGTACAGTGCAGGTTCCATCCAGTTGTCAGCCTAGCTAGGTTCAGATCCCTGCTCTGCCCCTCACTAACTGGGTGAGCTTGGACAAGTTACTTAACCTCTCTGTGCCTCAACTTTCTCATCTGTAAAATGGGGATTATAATAATCATATCTACTTCATATGATTGTAATGAAAATGAAAGATCTAAATATTATAATCTCCTTTCTCTCTTTCTCTCTCTCTCTCTCTCTCCGGGCAAATAAACAGGACTTGCCACATCATAACATTCAGCACATGCTGACTGCCACTAGGAAAAGGAAGGAATTTCTGGACTATTCTAGACACAAATCTAGCTATTTGGGCTCTTTGATCACTGAGCATGGGACTTACCATAATATGGTATGCCCACCTCAGAGACTGGTCTATCCCAGGAGAAGTTACATCATTTTTCTACCTGACACTCTGCTTATGGGCCTAGGAGACAAGATATGACAGATGTGCTCTCTCTGAGACACTGACCCCAAAGGAGTCACAGTGCGTGGCCAGCAGCAGGGAGACAGTGCACTGTTTTGTGACTGTTATTGCCATGTTTGTTTCTAACTCAGTGTGAGGGGCGATGTTTGCAGAGGAACCTTTGCGGATCTTGGGAGATTGGCCATGTAGAGGTGGTGATGTGGGCCAGGGAGGAATAACGCCTTCAAGCTGCTTCCTCCAAGTTGCTCAGTCAGATGCCTACATCAGGACCAGATGTGCAGAGACACTATGGGGTCCTAAGTGATGATCGACTTTCCCAGGCATTCTTTGTCTTCTTGGGAGCCTTCTTTATGTATCCACATAGTCACACTTTGATTCATTCAATAGACATTTGTTGGTAACTGCGACATGCCAGGCACTGGGCTGCTATAGCAGTAAACAGGCAGGAGCCATCACCCTCAGGGAACATAGAACAATAGGAGAGAAAGTTACAGAGCAGTGTAGGAAGGCATTGTAACTGCAGAGGGAGGGCTGGGGGAGCACAGATGAGGTGCATAGAATCAGCCTGGGAAAGGCTTCCTGGAGAAGGTGGAATGGGACGGGATAAGGTACAACTACCCACTCAAGACACCAGATGTCACAGTATCATAGGTGGTTATGTGGCTTGGGCATTACCTCCCCACATAATGGATGGAGACAATGAAGGAAGCCAAGTAGGGGAACACCGCTACAGTGTCGAAGGCTCTTATCTAAAAATTGCAGTTCGAACTACATCCAAGTAACCTCCAATGCCAGTGACACCTTGAAATGTGTTGATATAAATTTGGTTCTTACATAGTGACTGGTTACAAAGCAGAAGAAAGACACTTATGAGAGTGAAAGAGGGAAGGATAATTATGAGATGACAACGGGCAACAAACTAAGGCCTGTTTTGGCAAAGGAAGACATGTGTCATCTGTTTAATGGTTAACAGTGGGAGGTAGGGAATCAGGCAAACTTGAGTCCAAAAACACATTTCCACCAACTCTGTGTGTGGCCCTACGGGGTTGTACTCTGTAAATCTCAGGGGAATGCGATGCTTGAAAACATGTACATGATTGTCATCAGATGTTCTGGGTTTCAGGTTGACAGAGTTAGTGAAGAAAAATACAGGGTACTCAGAAATACATAAATGACTCTTCAAACTCAACAATAAGGAAGAAACACCCGATTAAAAATTGAGAGAAAGACCTGAACAAGCACCTTGCCAAAGAAGACATACAAAATGGCGAATAAGCATATGAAAAGATGTTCCATATCATTGATCATCAGGAAAATGCAAATTTAAGCAACAATGTGATACCAGTGTTAGAATGACCAGAATCAGAGCCCTGACAACATCAAAGGCTGGTGAAGATGTGTAGCAACAGCATCTTTCATTCATTGCTGATGGGAATGCAATCTGGTACAGTTACTTTGGAAGACAGTTTGGCAGTTTCTTACAAAACTGAACATGCTCTTACCATGTGATCCAGCAATTACACTTTTTGGTATTTACCAAAAGGATTTAAAAACATCTACCCACACAAAAACCTGCACACGGATGTTTATAGCAGTTTTATTCATCACTGCCAAAACTTAGAAGTAATCAAGATGTTCTTCAGCAGGTGAATGGATAAATAACTGTGGTCCATTCAGACAATGGACTATTATTTTGTGCTGAAAAGAAATGAGCTATGAAGTCTTGAAAGACATGGAGGAACCTTAACTGCATATTACTAAGTGATATAAGCTAATTTGAAAAATCTATGTACAATATAATTCCAACTATATGACTTTCTGGAAAAGGCAAAACTCTGAAGATAGTAAAAAGATAAGTGGTTGCCAGGGGTTGAGTGGGGAAGAGGAATATACAGAGCACAGAGGATTTTTAGGGCAGTGAAACTACTATGGATGATTCCATAATGATGGATACATGCCATTATACATTTGTCCAAACCCATAGAATGTACAACAAAGAATGAACTGTAAGGTAAACTATGGACTTTTGAGGATTCTGATGTGTCATTGTAGGTTCATTAATTGTAACAAATGTACCACCATGGTGTTGGATGTTGATACTGGGGGAGGCTGTATATGTGTGGTGGCAGGGGTGCATGGGAATCTCTGTACCTTCCCTCAACTTTGCTGTGAACCTAAAACTGCTCTAAAATAATAAAGTCTGAATATTTAAAAAAAAGAAAAAGAAAAAAAGCAAACTGCTCAGTAAATTTGAATTTCAGATAAACAACAAAAAATTGTTTTAGTATAAGTATACTACAAATAATCATTGTTTATTTGAAATTCATATTTTAACTGAACATTCTATATTTTATCGGGTGATCTGACTTGGGTTCAAATCCTAGTTTCTCCATTTCTTCATTATATTACCCTCAACATGTACATCAGTTTCTTCATCTGTGATCTTGAAGTTGTCATGAACTCATAGATATAAAACTTTCAGTAAAGTCCCTGACACAAACAAGAAAAGTCAGGCACTACTATTCTTATTATTCATTGAACATATATTTTCAAGGGCCTACTAAGTGCCTCATCTCTCAAATGGAGGTGTATCGTGTCCTTGAGGATTTATTATAGGGATTAAATGAGGCATTATATTCAATGTGCCTGGTGCAAGGACTACTTGGTAGATGCTGGCTGGTAGCTGTATCAGTATGTGGGTCCAGCTGACCACTTCCTGTCTCTAAGGAGCCCAACTTTGTTTTCTCTATTCACATTCACCCCAGGACTAGGGTGAGACAAGCAAGACATTCACCTTGAGAACAAAATTTAATCAGTGCCAAAAGGCTCAGTAATAAGATAAACAATCTCTTTATAGAATATTTTAATATATTGAAAGAAATGTTAAAATTCAAAATTAATGCAAAAAAAAAGTCTATTGTGAACAAAATATAATTTTTTAAAAATACAGACAGGCTCAGACTCTATACTTGCAAGACTTAGACTCATTTGATTAACCTTATTCCTGGTCCTGCTAATCACTTTAATGAAATGATTGAATATTTTCTTCCTGAAAAATGATCTAGAAAAGAAAGAGAGGCATCTTCAATTGCTGGTGGTAGAAATAAAGTGAAAAAGAAGAAGTTTGAAAGACTGGTGGCTCTTTGTTACAATATAACATGCCACAAAATTTCTTCTTTTTTTGGATAAAACTTCAGAGGCACATAAGTTTGACAATCTTTTTTTTTTTTAACATCTTTATTGGAGTAAATTGCTTTACAATAGTGTGTTAGTTTCTGCTGTATAACAAAGTGAATCAGCTATACATATACATATATTCCCATATCCCCTCCCTCTTGAGTCTCCCTCACACCCTCCCTATCCCACCCCTCTAGGTGGTCACAAAGCACTGAGCTGATCTCCCTGTGCTATGAGGCTGCTTCCCACTAGCTATCTATTTTACCTTTGGTAGTGTATATATGTCCATGTCACTCTCTCACTTTATCCCAGCTTACCCTTCCCCCTCCCCGTATCCTCAAGTCCATTCTCTAGTAGGTCTGTGTCTTTTCTCCCATCTTGCCCCTAGGTTCTTCATGACCTTTTTTTTTTTTTTAGATTCCATATATATGTGTTAGCGTACGGTATTTGTTTTTCTCTTTCTGACTTACTTCACTCTGTATGACAGACTCTAGGTCCATCCACCACACTACAAATAACTCAGTTTCGTTTCTTTTATGGCTGAGTAATATTCCATTGTATATATGTGCCACATCTTCTTTATCCATTCATCTGTTGATGGACACGTAGGTTGCTTCCATGTCCTGGCTATTGTAAATAGAGCTGTAGTGAACATTTTGGTACATGACTCTTTTTGAATTATGGTTTTCTCAGGGTGTATGCCCACTAGTGGGATTGCTGGATCGTATGGTAGTTCTATTTTTAGTTTTTAGGAACTTCCATACTGTTCTCCATAGTGGCTGTATCAATTTACATTCCCACCAACAGTGCGAGAGGGTTCTCTTTTCTCCACACCCTCTCCAGCATTTATTTTTTGTAGATTTTTTGATGATGGCCATTCTGACCGGTGTGAGATGATATCTCATTGTAGTTTTGATTTGCATTTCTCTAATGATTAATGATGTTGAGCATTCTTTCATGTGTTTGTTGGCAATCAGTATATCTTCTTTGGAGAAATGTCTATTTAGGTCTTCTGCCCATTTTTGGATTGGGTTTTTTGTTTTTTTGATATTGAGCTGCATGAGCTGCTTGTAAATTTTGGAGGTTAATCCTTTGTCAGTTGCTTCATTTGCAAATATTTTCTCCCATTCTGAGGGTTGTCTTTTCATTTTGTTTATGGTTTCCTTTGCTGTGCAAAAGCTTTTAAGTTCCATTAGGTCCCATTTGTTTATTTTTGTTTTTATTTCCATTTCTCTAGCAGGTGGGTCAAAAAGGATCTTGCTGTGATTTATGTCATAGAGTGTTCTGCCTATGTTTTCCTCTAAGAGTTGGATAGTGTCTGGCCTTACACTTAGGTCTTTAATCCATTTTGAGTTTATTTTTGTGTATGGTGTTTGGGAGTGTTCTAATTTCATTCTTTTACATGTAGCTGTCCAGTTTTCCAAGCACCACTTATTGAAGAGGCTCTCTTTTCTCCACTGTATATTCTTGCCTCCTTTATCAAAGATAAGGTGACCATATGTGCATGGGTTTATCTCTGGGCTTTCTATCCTGTTCCATTGATCTATATTTCTGTTTTTGTGCCACTACCATACTGTCTTGATTACTATAGCTTTGTAATATAGTCTGAAGTCAGGGAGCCTGATTCCTCCAGCTCCGTTTTTCTTTCTCAAGATTGCTTTGGCTATTCAGAGTCTTTTGTGTTTCCATACAAATTGTGAAATTTTTGGTTCTAGTTCTGAGAAAAATGCCATTGGTAGTTTGATAGGGATTGCATGGAATCTGTAGATTGCTTTGGGTAGTAGAGTCATTTTCACAATGTTGATTCTTCCAACCCAAGAACATGGTATGTCTCTCCATCTATTTGTATCATCTTAAATTTCTTTTGTTAGTGTCTTATAACTTTCTGCATACAGGTCTTTTGTCTCCTTAGGTAGGTTTTTTCCTAGATATTTTATTTTGTTGCAAAGGTAAATGGGAGTGTTTTCTTAATTTCACTTTCAGATTTTTCATCATTAGTGTATAGGAATGCAAGAGATTTGTGTGCATTAATTTTGTATCCTGCTACTTTACCACATTCATTGATTAGCTCTAGTAGTTCTCTGGTAGCATCTTTAGGATTCTCTATGTATAGTATCATGTCATCTGCAAACAGTGACAGCTTCATTTCTTCTTTTCCAATTTGGATTCCTTTTATTTCTTTTTCTTTTCTGATTGCTATGGCTAAAACTTCCAAAACTATGTTGAATAATAGTGGTGAGAGTGGGCAACCTTTTCTTGTTCCTGATCTTAGAGGAAATGGTTTCAGTGTTTCACTATTGAGGATGATGTTCACTGTGGGTTTGTCATATATGGCCTTTATTATGTTGAGGAAAGTTCCCTCTATACCTACTTCCTGGAGGGTTATTATCATAAATGGGTGTTGAATTTTGTCAAAAGCTTTCTCTGCATCTATTGAGATAATCATATGGTTTTTCTCCTTCAGTTTGTTAATATGGTGTAACACATTGATTGATATGCATATATTGAAGAATCCTTGCATTCCTGGGATAAACTCCACTTGATAATGGTGTATGATTGTTTTAATGTGCTGTTGGATTCTGCTTGCTAGTATTTTGTTGAGGATTTTTGCATCTATGTTCATCAGTGATATTGCCCTGTAGTTTTCTTTCTTTTCTTTCTTTTTCTTTCTTTGTCTGGTTTTGCTATCAGGGTGATGGTGGCCTCATAGAATGAGTTGGGGTGTGTTCCTCCCTCTGCTATATTTTGGAAGAGTTTGAGAAAGATAGGTGTTAGCTCTTCTCTAAATGTTTGATAGAATTCTCCTGTGAAGCCATCTGGTCCTGGGCTTTTGTTTGTTGGAAGATTTTTAATCACAGTTTCAATTTCAGTGCTTGTGATTGGTGTATTCATATTTTCTATTTCTTCCTGGTTCAGCCTCGGAAGGTTGTGCATTTCTAAGAATTTTTCCATTTCTTCCAGGTTGTCCATTTTATTGTCATGTAGTTGCTTGTAGTAATCTCGCATGATCCTTTGTATTTCTGCAGTGTCAGTTGTTACTTCTCCTTTTTCATTTCTAATTCTATTGATTTGAGTCTTCTCCCTTTTTTTCTTGATGGGTCTGGCTAATGGTTTGTCAATGTTGTTTATCTTCTCAAAGAACGAGCTTTTAGTTTTATTGATCTTTGCTATTGTTTCCTTCATTTCTTTTTCATTTATTTCTGATCTGATCTTTATGATTTCTTTCCTTCTGCTGACTTTGGGGTTTTTTTGTTTTTCTTTCTCTAATTGCTTTAGGTGTAAGGTTAGGTCGTTTATTTGAGTTGTTTCTTGTTTCTTAAGGTAGGATTGTATTGCTATAAACTTCCCTCTTAGAACTGCTTTTGCTGCATCCCATAAGTTTTGGGTCGCGTGTTTTCATTGTCATTTGTTTCTAGGTATTTTTTGATTTCCTCTTTGATTTCTTCAGTGATCTCTTGGTTATTAAGTAGTGTATTGTGTAGCCTCCATGTGTTTGTATTTCTTCCAGATTTTTTCCTGTAATTGATATCTGGTCTCATAGCATTGTGGTCAGAAAAGGTACTTGATATGACTTCAATTTTCTTACATTTACCAAGGCTTAATTTGTGACCCAAGATATGATCTATCCTAGAGAATGTTCCATGAGCACTTGAGAAGAATGTGTATTCTGTTGTTTTTGGATGGAATGTTCTATAAATATCAATTAAGTCCATCTTGTTTAATGTATCATTTAAAGCTTGTGTTTCCTTATTTATTCTCATTTTGGATGATCTGTCCATTGGTGAAAGTCGGGTGTTAAAGTCCCCTACTATGATTGTGTTACTGTGGATTTCCCCTTTTATGGCTGTTAGTATTTGCCTTATGTACTGAGGTGCTCCTATGTTGGGTGCATAAAAAATTACAATTGTTATATATTCTTCTTGGATTGATCCCTTGATCATTATGTAGTGTCCTTCTTCATCTCTTGTAATAGTCTTTGTTTTAAAGTCTATTTTGTCTGATATGAGAATTGCTACTCCAGCTTTCTCTTGATTTCCATTTGCATAGAATATCTTTTTTCATTGCCTCACTTTCAGTCTGTATGTGTCCCTCGGTCTGAAATGGGTCTCTTGTATACAGCATATATACGGGTCTTGTTCTTGTATCCATTCAGCCAGTCTATGTCTTTTGGTTGGAGCATTTAATCCATTTACATTTAAGGTAATTATAGATATGTATGTTCCTATTTCCATTTTCTTAATTGTTTTGGGTTTGTTCTTGTAGGTCTTTTCCTTCTCTTGTGTTTCCTGCCTAGAGAAGTTCCTTTAGCATTTGTTGTAAAGCTGGTTTGGTGGTGCTGAATTCTCTTAGCTTTTGCTTTTCTGTAAAGCTTTTAATTTCTCCATCAAATCTGAATGAGATCCTTGTTGGGTAGAGTAATCTTGGTTGTAGATTTTTCTCCTTCATCATTTAAAATATGTCCTGCCCCTCCCTTCTGGCTTGCAGAGTTTCTGCTGAAAGATCAGCTGTTTACCTTATGGGGATTCCCTTGTGTGTTATTTGCTGTTTTTCCCTTGCTGCTTTTAATATTTGTTCCTTGTATTTAATTTTTGATAGTTTGATTAATATGTGTCTTGGCATGTTTCTCCTTGGATTTATCCTGTATGGGACTCTCTGCACTTCCTGGACTTGATTAACTATTTCCTTTCCCATATTAGGGAAGTTTTCAACTATAATCTCTTCAAATATTTTCTCAGTCCCTTTCTTTTTCTCTTCTTCTTCTGGGACCCCTATAAATTGAATGTTAGTGTGTTTAATGTTGTCCCAGAGGTCTCTGAGACTGTCCTCAATTCTTTTCATTCTTTTTTCTTTATTCTGCTCTGCAGTAGTTATTTCCACTATTTTATCTTCCAGGTCACTTATCCGTTCTTCTGCCTCAGATATTCTGCTATTGATCTCTTCTAGAGAATTTTTAATGTCATTTATTGTGCTGTTCATCACTGTTTGTTTGCTCTTTAGTTCTTCTATGTCCGTGTTAAACGTTTCTTGTATTTTCTCCATTCTATTTCCAAGATCTTGGATCATCTTTACTATCATTATTCTGAATTCTTTTTCAGGTAGACTACCTATTTCCTCTTCATTTGTTAGGTCTGGTGGTTTTTTGTCTTGCTCCTTCATCTGCTGTGTGTTTCTCTGTCTTCTCACTTCGCTTAACTTACTGTGTTTGGGGTCTCCTTTTCGCAGGCTGCAGGTTTGTAGTTCCCATTGTTTTTGGTGTCTGTCCCCAGTGGCTAAGGTTGGTTCAGTGGGTTGTGTAGGCTTCCTGGTGGAGGGGACTAGTGCCTGTGTTCTGGTGGGTGAGGCTGGATCTTGTCTTTCTGGTTGGCAGGTCCACGTCTGGTGGTGTGTTTTAGGGTGTCTGTAGCCTTATTTGATTGTAGGCAGCCTCTCTGCTAATGGATGGGGCTGTGTTCCTGTCTTGCTAGTTGTTTGGCATAGGGTGTCCAGCACTGTAGCTTGCTGGTCATTGAGTGGAGCTGGGTCTTGGTGTTGAGATGGCGATCTCTGGGAGATTTTTGTCATTTGATATTACATGGACCTGGGAGGTCTTTTGTGGACCAGTGTCCTGAACTTGGCTCTCCCACCTCAGAGGCACAGCCCTTATGCCTGGCTGGAGCACCAAGAGCCTCTCATCCACACGGCTCAGAATAAAATGGAGAAAAGAAAGAAAGAAAGAAAGAAAGAAAGAAAGACAGAAAAAAGAAGATAAAATAAAGTAAAATAAAATAAAATATAGTTATTAAAATAAAAAATAATTATTAAAAATTTTTTTTAAAAATAATAAAAAAAAAGAAAGAAGAGAGCAATCAAACCAAAAAACAAATCCACCAATGATAACAAGTGCTAAAAAGTATACTAAAAAACCCAAAAAACAAAACAAAAAAAACGTACAGAGAGAACCGTAGGACAAATGGTAAAAGCAAAGCTATATAGACAAAATCACTCACAGAAACATACAGATACACACTCACAAATAGAGAAAAAGGGGGAAAAAAAAATATATATATATATATATCATGGCTCCCAAAGTCCACCTCCTCAATTTGGGATGATTCGTTGTCTATTCAGGTATTCCAGAGATGCAGGGTACATCAAGTTGATTGTGGAGATTTAATCCGCTGCTCCTGAGGCTGCTGGGAGAGATTTCTCTTTCTTTTCTTTGTTCTCACAGCTCCTGGGGTTCAGCTTTGGTTTTGGCCCTGCCTCTGCGTGTAGGTCGTCTGAGGGCGCCTGTTCTTCACTCAGACAGGATGGGGTTAAAGGAGCAGCTGCTTCGGGGGCTCTGGCTCACTCAGGCCGGGGGGGAGGGAAGGGTACGGAATGCGGGGCGAGCCTGCGGCGGCAGAGGCCAGCATGACATTGCACTAGCCTAAGGCAAGCCATTAGCCTGAGGCACGCCCTGTGTTCTCCCCGGGAAGTTGTCCCTGGATCACAGGACCCTGGCAGTGGCACCCTGCACAGGCTCCCGGGAGGGGAGGTGTGGAGAGTGACCTGTGCTCACACACAGCCTTCTTGGTGGCGGCAGCAGCAGCCTTAGCATCTTGTGCCCGTCTCTGGGGTCCGCGCTGATCGCCGCGGCTCGCGCCCGTCTCTGGAGCTCGTTAAGGCGGTGCTCTGAATCCACTCTCTTCTCGTACCGCGAAACAAAGAGGCAAGAAAAAGTCTCTTGCCTCTTCGGCAGCTCCAGACTTTTTCCCGGACTCCTTCCCAGCTGGCTGTGGCGCACTAGCCCCCTTCAGGCTTGTTCACACCGCCAACCCCAGTCCTCTCCCTGCGATCTGACCTCCGAAGCCCGAGCCTCAGCTCCCAGCCCCCGCCCACCCCGGCAGGTGAGCAGACAAGCCTCTCAGGCTGGTGAGTGCTGGTCGGCACCGATCCTCTGTGCGGGAGTCTCTCCGCTTTGCCCTCCGCACCCCTGTGGCTGCGCTCTCCTCCGTGGCTCCAAGGCTTCCCCCCTCCACCACCCACAGTCTCCACCCGCGAAGGGCCTTCCTAGTGTTTGGAAACCTTTCCTCCTTCACAGCTCCCTCCCACTGGTGCAGGTCCCGTCCCTATTCTTTTGTCTCTGTTTTTTTCTTTTTTCTTTTGCCCTACGCAGGTACGTGGGGAGTTTCTTGCCTTTTGGGAGGTCTGAGGTCTTCTGCCAGCGTTCAGTAAGTGTTCTGTAGGAGTTGTTTCACATGTAGATGTATTTTTGATGTATTTGTGGGGAGGAAGGTGATCTCCACGTCTTACTCTTCTGCCATCTTGAAGCTCTTCCAAGTTTGACAATCTTTCATTTATGAGAGAAATGGTGTTTGCTAAAGTGATATTATCAAACTTGGGATATTTCTGAAAGTCTTAGAGTTTGTCAACAGTTTCAAACGTTAGCAGTACCTCTCTTTTTGTACTTCTCCCTGTGTATTTAATTTGGGGGAGAAGACAGTGGGAATAATAGTTTCCTCCCATGACTATGAGCTTCTAAGTGTCACCCAGTGATTGACACCTAACCTGGTATCAAGAAGCAGTCAAGGAATGTGAGGTGACTCATACAGTTTCATAGAAAGTGAATGGCCCAGAGTTAATGGTGGATTGTAAACTTGAAATATTTAGTCTTATATTCTTCCATACCTTTTTGTTTTTTTTAAAAATTTTTTGATGGCCTAATAAAACTTGAAATATGTAGTTGTTTATGTTACTAGTTTTGTTTTTCTTTAATGTTTCATGAGGGCCTAATAGGAGTGAGTCACTGTTCCATGCACTCATAGGCCTTGTATAATATAACTTAGTCAAGTTCTCCCAATCCTATATAATTGATACTATTAATCCCAATTTGCAGAGGAGAACACAGGTTCAAGGAGATCAGCTAATTACCCAAGACCACAAAGTTGGAGTGTGGCAGAATTAGGCACCAAATGCCATCTGGCCAGATGCCATACTTTAGCATGACATATTCCATCACCCCAAGACCAGAGATAAATGAGATTGTCTTAAAATAAATCAATAGTGTGTGGGATGTTTATCCCTATGTGGCTCATCCTTCATGGCCCAGTTCATACCCACTATTCTAGACAACACCCAGTCTTTGTGAGGTTTTATAGATAACCGTCTGCTTAGAATGACATTTGCCTTCTCTATAATCACAATTCACTGACAGTCTGTAAATATGGACTTAATTAGAGCTATTGTCTATATTATAACTTTTTTTTCCTTAGGTAAGATCTTTAGTTTCTCAAGGACCAATCCCATGTCACATCCTGGAACCATGTTTTCCCCTATCCCAGTGCCAAATCATAAACTCAGGCCATAGGGTACAGATTTCATGTATCTAGGGAACTCCTCATCTAATGCTTTCAATTTATAAATGCGGATGCTGAGACCCAGAGAAATTAAGTAATTCAAGCAAGGCCATACAACTAGCTCATCCATTCATAGACATTATTTATTGAGTATTTATTAAATGCCAAGCACCATGGGAGAGAATTAGGCAAAATTAAAATAAATGAGTGAATATACAGATCATTTCTGAGAGTGACAAATACAATCTGGGGGGAAAACACAAAAGACATATGACAGAGAATGGGGAGGGGGGTTGCTGAGTTATGCAGGGGAGTCAGAGACACCATATTGAAGGAAACAATAGAAGCATGAAGACCTGACTGAAGATAAAGAGATGATTATGTAGACTTCTGGGGAGGGGAGGCATTTCACACAGTAAATGCAATGGTCTGTGGTGTGAATAAGGCTTCTGTGCATAAGGAGTAGAAAGAAGACATAGAGTCTGGGGCGTAGGAAGGTTAGAATTTGACAACAATGTAAGGGGAAAGCACTTGAGGGTCTTAAGTAGGGAAGCCACAGGATCTAATTTATATTTTACAGCAGTCCTCTGGCTGCCATGTGAAAAATGGGTTAGAAAGAAGAATGAAACAGAGATCAATTGGGAAAGCATGCCATTATTCTTTTTAACAGCTTTGTTGAGGTATAATGTATGTACCAAAAACTGCACATACTTAATGCACACAATTTAGTTTGGACATATGCATACACCAGTGAAAACATCACCATCCTATTAAGATAATAGATAATATCCATCATCTCCAAAAGTTTCCGTGTGTGTGTTAAACATAAGCTCTACCCACTTTAGAAAATTTTAAGTGCACTATTGTTAACGGTAGGCATTGTGTAGGACAGCAGATCTCTAGAACTTATGCATCTTGCATAACTGAAACTTTATACCAATTGAACAACTTCCTATTTTCCTCACCCTCCAGCCCCTGGTAACCACCATTATATTCTCTGCTTCTATGAGTTTGACTTTTTTTTTTTTTATTTATTTTATTTATTTTTGGCTGCATTGGGTCTTCGCTGCTGAGCGCAGGCTTTCTCTAATTGCGGCGAGCGGGGGCTACTCTTTGTTGCGGTGCGCCGACTTCTCATTGCGGTGGCTTCTCTTGTTGTGGAGCAAGGGCTCTAGGCGCACGGGCTTCAGTAGTTGTGGCTCACGGGCTCAGTAGTTGTGGCTCACGGGCTTAGTTGCTCTGCGGCATGTGGGATCTTCCCGGACAAGGGCTCAAACCCGTGTCCTCTGCATTGGCAGGCGGATTCTTAACCACTGCGCCACCAGGGAAGCCCCGAGTTTGACTTTTTTAGGTAGCTTATATTAAGTGAAATCATGCAATATTTGTCCGTCTATAACTGGTTTATTTCACTTAGCCTACAATGTCCTCCAAGTTCATCCATGTTATCACAATGACAGGAGTTTTTTTCTTTTTTAAGAAGAAAATATTATTTTGTTGAGCTAAGTTTCTTCTATAACTACTTTGTTGAGAGTTTTTCTGATAAAAGTTAGCTGAATTCTGTCAAATGCTGTTTCTGCATCTGTTGAGATTACCATGTGGTTTTTATTTTTCACTTTCTTAACGTGGTGTATCACATTAATTGATTTTTGTATGTTGAACCATCCTTCTCTCCCAGGGATAAATTCCACTTGGTCATGGATAAGATCCTTTTAATGTACTGTTGAATTCAGTCTGCTAGTATATTGTTGAGGATTTTTGCATCTGTGTTCATCACGGATATTGGCCTGTAGTTGTCTTTTCTTATGGTGCCTTTGTCTGGCTTTAGCATCAGGGTAATGTTGGCCTCATTAAATGAGTTTGGAAATGTTCCCTCTTCAAATTTTTGCATGAGTTTAAAAAAGATTGGTGTTAATTCTCCTTTAAGTGTTTGGTGGAATTCACCAGTGGAGCCATCTGGTCCTGGGCTTTTTTTTGTTGTTGAGAGGGTTTTGATTACTGATTCAATCTCCTTATTCATTATGGTCTGTTCAAGTTTTCAATTCCTTCATGATTCATTCTTGATAGGTTGTAATTTTTAGGGATTTATTAATTTCTTCTAGGTTATCTAATTTACTGGCATACAATTGTCCACATTTGTAGTCCCTTATGATCCTTTTTATTTCTATAGCATCACTTGTACTGTCTCCTCTTTCATTTCTAATTTTATGTATTTGAGTTAAAAGAACCAGGGTTGGCATTTAGTCCTTTGGATTCCTTGACATTCTCTGTCTACTGCTCTGTGTTTCTTTCTGTTGTCTACTCTGGTTTTTCCTTCATCCCAAAATATCTATCTATGAAGTTCTCTCACCACAGATATTGCGTTTTACTTCAGAGATGACCCTGATGAGTAGACAATGAGATGGCTCTCTTTAGGTCTATACACTGAGTTGGATTTGGGGTACATTTCTGAATGAGAGGTGCTGCAAACCTGTGAGGTGCTATCGTGCAAGATGTCTATTCTTGGCAAACCTCTGTACCTTCAGCACATAGGTTACATCCTGGTATGTAATCTTTTCAAAACAAAACAAAGCAAAACAAAGACCCAGGGGAGAACAAATGAAGTTCCTATGGGACACACGTCTCCAGGCCCTACAGCTCAGTGTACATTTGGCGCAATGTTTAGAGATTAGCCAGACAGTCAAGTAGGTTGAAGAATAAACAGTGGTCACATTGCTCCTATGCATTTTAGCCAAAGGTTATTGATATACTCCCTCCATTTTCCAAATGAATCTTAATTATTTCCTATATTATTCTGGACATCTTCCATGTTGAAGAGTGAACAAGTATGCTTGCATTGGGATGGGCCCCAGGTGCCAACAGACACCCACACTCCAGGCAGAGGTTCTAGCTGACTCTGAGGATGGAATACCAGCTAAAATTATCGTAGTTTCTATTGAGAGGAATATTTTTATAGCTTCCTGATCTGCATACTTCTGCTGCACCCTCAATATTAATCTTGAGTTAACTGAAGTCTCAAGGAGCCCAGTGAGGGCAAAGATTCCAATATTTTGGGCCAAGGACATGATCTGTGGAGAGGGATGGAGGAATGTATAGGTCTCTGCTTTGTCGGTACCTGAAATCCTGGAGTGAGGAAGAGGCCTCTAAAGAAGGCAAAAGAAGTTTCTGGTCAGAATGGCATATCAGAAAAGATTGAGAGCAAGTAAAAAACCCAGACTGTGAAATGGGAAGAGGAGAAGAAGGAGACTTCTCAGAGAATGTTGTTTACTCCGCTCAGTAGCTCCACAAGGATAGATCTCCTGCCCTAGCCTTGCCGATATGGCAGAGGAGGCTCTGAAGAGTGAATTTATCTGTCCAGGCCATGCAGACAGCAAGACACAAGGGTAGACTTTGAACTCAAGTGTTTCCGTGACATGGTTCTCTCCTAGGAAGGGCTATAATGTAAAAGGAATGTGCAGGAATGTAAAGTAATGGTCCTTCTATGGGGGACACATAGTAGGGGAGCCTCTCCCTAGAGCCCCTCCTTTCAGAATAAAAAGGCAAGGAGCTCAGTGGATGAGGGAGCTTGAAGTGCTTGGCTTTCCTCTGCCTGTGCAAGTAGCTGAGGGTTCGTGGGGTTTTCTGGTAGGCCTGGGAATCTTCAACTTTAGGCATCCAGATAATTCTGGGTTATTAACCAATTTCCATTTCTCTAAACTCTCTGCCTTCCTATAAGTAATCCTTTCCTAATCCTTCCCAATAGGAACTGTATTCACCAAGACTCTTCTGGTTGCAAGCGACAGAAGCAAAACTAGGAATTGTATTGGCTCATGAAATAGAAAAATCCAGGTGGTTGACCTAGCTTCACATACAGCTGGATCCAAGTATTCAGTGTTGTCATTCAGAGGCAGACATTTTCTCTCTCTAGACCTATCTTCCTAAACACTAGTTTCCCTCTCAGGCAGCCGTTTTAAAGGATATAATGGCTTCTGTGTCTCCAGGTTTGCCTTCTCAGTGAGCCCAGCCAAAAGAGAATATCTGTATCTCAGTAATACTAGCAAACTTTGGAAAGTCTCTGATTTGTATGGCTTCTGTCACACACCCATTGTTAATATAACCAATATGGCACAGGGCTAGGGGGATAGAACATACTAGTTGGCCAAGCTTGAAGCACAAGTCCACATCTGGATCACTAGCCCACACCTCGACCATAAGCCCGTGCCTGAACTACAAGCTCACTCTTGAAGCACAAAACCACTCCTGGACCACAAACGCATGCCTGGAGCTGGGATGTGGGGAAGAATTAGACAGACCTCAGGACCCTGGACTGACAGTGTGTGGTGGGGCATGAGAGACCAGCCTGATGACAGAAGATGGAGGAAGGGATTCTGGAGAGAAGTACAAAAGATGGATTGATACATCGGAGCCCCCTGTGGGAACCATGTTATTCAAACCTTCAGGAACCTTTTCTAAATCGTAGCTATTCCAAGAGTGGTCTCGGGACCAGCCATGTCAGCATCACCTGGGAGCTGCTTGTAAATGAAGAATCACAGGTCTCACCAGGACCCACTGGATCAGAATCTTCATTTTAAACAAGATCCTTCTGAGAGCTGCGTGCCTATTAAAGTTTGAGAGGCACTGATTAAACTTCTTCAATCATTATTTTTATCAATGAGCCAGTACTCCTTAGGTAGAAGAAAAAAAACTCAGTTTGGGAATGAGGAGAACTGGATTCTGGAATCCAGGCTCTGCTACTAAGGTCAGGAATTCCGTGATGGTCCTTTTTTGCTTTCGACCCTTTGTTTCTGTTTCCTCATCAGGAAAGTGAGGGATATGGACTAGCAAACCTCCGAGATTTCTGCCAGTTTCTGACCTTTCAAAATTCTGGATTTGTTAAGTCCCAAAAGAAGAGTTAATTTGGACATTACACCAACCATAATAAAGGGTTTTCTGCAACTGTCAAAGAAGAAAGATGCATCCAGAAGTAATCTTTGGAATATAAAGTTTAGATTCTCCAATGTATAAACGAAGCAAAGATCTACACTGGTGGTTTTAAACTATGGGTCCAAAGAACCCTGCAATTCCAAGAAAGGGGGCATGCAAAAGCTTGAAGATTCTGGATGAGTCACACGGTTCTAAGGAGAAGTTCTTCAGAAACTCAAAGAAGAGGGAGTAGTTAGTATCTGCTACAAGAATCCAGACATCCATCCTGGAGGAGACAAGGTATAAATTATGCCTTGAAAACTACATAGGACTGGGTTCTGGGAAGCCTAGAGAAAGCTTTTAAAAGTTCAAGCCTGCCTCTCTTCACTCCATTAATTGCTTTTCAGAATATAAAATAAATTAAGTAACAACAGCTCCAATTAAATAATAGCAGCTACCACTTCCTGTGGTAATTAGGGAGATAGATCACATGTAATTAATCCAGAGTCCCCCAGAAGCGACTTTCACCCTTCAGAAATCAGCTCTCAGCCATTCTCTTTTCAATGGAAGGAACACTGAGGATTTCTGGCTGCCTTTTATGTTCAGTGCATTATTACTACCCAAAATACCTCTGTGAGAAACATTAATTGCCTGCCTGCCAGCTCACACCTGAATCTGAACACTTGGTCTGTTGAAACCAAATCCATCATCGTGCTTTGCTGGGTAACTGACCTCACCCGTGGAACTTTAATGGAATCCTTGATGAATTTGATGCACGTTCTTCATCCCAAACAGAATATTTGTCAGAACAACCATTGCCCTCAAGAAGAAAAATACATTTTAAAAGAGAAAGCAGACAAAAGCATGGCTCCATCCCATTTGCCAGTGCTACTTGTTTGTGAGCGAGCATCCTGGGGAGCAAATTAAGGAGATAATGACTTTGGTAAAACTCGACTTGAAATGGCAGTTTGGAAGGGGAACACTGCTAACAGCTTGTCACTGCCTTTGTAAGAAGAGCTGAGGGGAAGACAGAAGGGGGGGAAGCCAGGGTGCTCATTGCCTGGCCAGATAAAAAGCATGGAGCTCTGTTACAAGTGACTCTTCAAGGTTCAGGAAAATTTTCCCAGGATGAGCTAACCTAGTGCTGTGACCTGCGGCACCATGTATAAACACATGACCCTCCAACCTTGAACTCCAGGCTTCTCCCCTTACTCTAACTCCTCTGAGTGTCTGTTGGTCTTTCCAGTTCACTCTTGTATCACTCAGGGACCTGGCAGCAAAGAGTTGGCATATGATGACCAAACAAATTAAAATTCAGGTTACCTAAGCATTCCTTTTTTTTTTTTTTTTAAATAAAAGGACAAAGGTATAGGCAGCGTTCAGGAAAACCAACAAACAGCTTGGCTCTACTTACATCCTAGTCCTGAAAGGGTAAGAAGAGAACAGAGCGGCTACATGCGATGATGGAGAGAGTAGCTGAGGACAGGACCTCCAGCAGAGGCCATGGCCTTTGGAAGAGGGATGGAGTCTGCCATTGTAGGCCATACATGCAAGGAGCCAGGGCCATGCACAATCTGCTTGCCCTCTCCTTCCACTGTTTGCTATTCTGGAGCTTTCTATTGGAGAAAAACAAAACAACTGGAAGAGAGAGGGCAAGAAGGCCCATTGAAGCACTGTCAGCTCCCAGGGTGCAGAGCCTGATGGAAATAAGGGAGAGTCATTGGGAGGGTCAAATGGAATACATTCAACACAGCTTGCTAGTGGGTATTTCAAATCTACCAAGCCCCAAACTGAACTCTAGATTTCTTCTTACTCTGCCCCAAACCTTCACTATCCCAGTCTCCCCCATCATAGGAAAGATACCGCCAACTACCTAGTGAGCCCAAACCTCAAACCTAGGAGCTGCTCTTGAGTCTTCCCCTTTACCCAAGCCCCAACCTGCATTCTCTCAGCAAGTCCTATAGATCAAGTTTCCAAATGCATCCTTATATCTTGTCCCCATCTCTACTGCTTCCATTCTGGACCAAGACACTTTTATCTCTCTAGTGGGTTATTGCAATGGTTTTCTAGTTTGTCTCCTTGCTTCTGTTCCTTCTCCTCTAAAATTCATTACTGACACTTAGAATAAAACCCAAACTCCTTATTCATCATTACAAAGGTCTGTGTCGTGGTTCCTGCCTGTCTTTGCACCATTATTCTTTATCCCTCATTGCCTTAGACATTCTCTTCCACCTTATACTCATCTCGCCCTGTCTCTCAAGTAGGTCAAATATATTCCTGCGTTAGCACCTTTGCGCCAACTATTCTTTTCGCTTGCAAAGTCCTTTCTGGAAACTCCAGTCATGTTCCTTTCGATATTTGAAGATCAAATTACATGTCACCTTCTTAGAGATATTTCTAGACCATCTATTCTAAAGTTGCCACTGGATCAATCTCTATTGTGTCACCCTGTTTTAGTTTCTTGTACATTCATTAACTTGTTTGTTTACTTATTTGTTGTTATTGTTGTTTTTGTTTCTCTCTCACTCTAATACAAAGCCTAGGAGGTCAATGGCCTTTTTTCTCTTGTTTGTCTAGGAGAATAATAGGGGCTCAGAAAGATATTTCTGATTGAATGCTTGAGAACAGTTAACATCAATATATTTTTTAAATTATCCAGAAGGAGAGACAAAAGGAAGCATTTTGACTTTTGGACAGAGGCAACCTGAATTTAAATCTGGGTTCTACCACTTACGAGATCTGAGAAACTATGGGGAGATTTCTGTGTTTTTATGCCTCATCCTTTTCATCTGTTAATTGAGATCACAATATTACTTGTTTCACAGGTTTCTGAGAGGAGTAAATTGAAGGATGAATGTAAAGTGCCCAGCAAATTGAAGGATGAGGAGGTTATACCCTATCAATACTAGCTGTAATTTTATTTAAAACAAAATTAATAGTGTTATTAGGGTAGGAAACCAAAACAATTTATGAAGAAAAACTAAGAATGCTCTATATATTTCAATTTATTTGACAAGTGAACTTCATTCAGGCTATGTCTGTTTTACTCACCACTGTAGAACTGGAGTATCAGATACATTATAGATGCTCACTTGTGAATGAGTGAATGAATGAACAAATGGGTAGTGTAACAGAGCAATAAACGGTGCAATAGAATGGAAAGGAGCTTTGTAATACAAACCATATTAATGTGTTCATTCAAAAAATGCTTATTGAGTACTAGCTGCGTGCTGGTGATTGTTCTAAGTCATGGGGAGACAGCAGGGAAGAAAACAAGCGTGCTTCATGAAGCTTACACTGAAAAAAGTAATTCAGGAAAAAGAGATACAGTTGTAGTTTTAGAGAAGTGTCACTGGAGGCCTCATTGAGAAGGTCACATTTAAGAAAATACCTGTAGGAAGTGAGGGATCCAGCTGGGCAGGTGTCTGGAGAGCAATCTTCCTGCTGGAGAGGAAGCACATGCAAAGTCCTGAAGTCCAAGTGTGCAGACAGGAGTCTGCTAGTTGGGGTGTTGGAGCAGGTAAGACAGTGTAGGGAATAGGGCAGAGATCAATGTGGGCAGAGAATACAGGAACGCCAGGACCATCATAAGGACTTTGGCTTCTACTGCATGCAGGCAAGAAATCCTCGGAGGGTGACTACTGGAGGCACAGAATCTGACTGCCTTTAGCAGGAGCACTCTGGATACTCTGATGAGAACCGACGGAAGGGGTAAAGGGTGGAAGCAGAGACACCAATTAGAAAGATTTGGACCAGGATGAGAGCAAGGACAGTGGTAAAAAGTGGTCATGTTTAAAATTTTCTGGGAGATGGGATGTGATTTTGAGAGAAAGAGATAAGTTCAAGAAAATTCCAGGGTAAAAAGGCACATTAGGAGTGTATATACGTTAATCCCAAATTCCGACATAATCTCTCCCCGGCACTCCCACTACCCCCTTTGGTAACTGTAAGTTTCTTTCTATATCTGTCAGTCTATTTCTGTTTTGTAAATAAGTTCATTTGTATCATTTTTTTTTAGATTCCACATATAAGTGATATCATATGATATTTGTCTTTGTCTGACTTACTTCACTTAATATGATAATCTCTAGGTCGCTACATGAGCTCTCACTTGGTGATGTGTCCATATCTACTTTTCCTTTCAAAGATGTTATCTTTTGATTTTAGTTGCTATAAAATTGTTGAAAACTAAATTCTGCAAGAGAATCAGAATGAATATAATACGACTCCAAGTGCTCTAGCATGTCTGGACAGGATGGCAGTTATTCCTCAAAGTTTTTTCCCTGTAACATCTTCCCCATGAAATTTTAATGAATGTTATATAAAAAAAAGTCAAGTAAGTTTACTAAAAGACAAAGATAAATAATATATTTGCTACCAGATTGATCAGAGCCTCTAATATATTACTGCACACTGTGAGTCTTCAAGGTCACAGTATCACAAGAATGCACCAGGCTGAATTGTGTCCTCTCCCAAATCCGTATGTTGAAGTCCTAATCTCCAATTTCTTTGCATGTGACTATATTTGGAGACAGGCTCTTTAAAGAGGAGATTAAGCTAAAACAAAGTCACATGGATGAGTCTTAAGCCAATTTTACTGGTGTCCTTATAAGAAGAGTAGATTAGGACAGAGACACACAGAGAGCAAAAACCATGTGAGGACACGGGGAGAAGACGTCCACTGACAAACCAAAGAGAGAGGCCACAGAAGAAAGCAACCTGTCCACACCTTGATGTCAGACTTCTAGCCTCCAGAATTGAGAACATACATTTCTCTTGATGAAGCAGCTTAGTCTGTAGTATATAGTTATGCAGCCCTAGGAAACTAATACACCATGTATTTGTCCCTTTCGCTGAACTTACCAAAGGCAGTGCAGCACTAGGTATCAACACTAATAGGACCTCAAAACCGCTCAGGAAGTATCTGGGGTGATAGGTAGGTGACTGAATAGGAGGGAGGTCCCTGAATGATAGCAGAAGTGACTGTATAGTTGCTAAAGGTAAAAATCCATCAAGAAAGAGAACATGAAAACATATTAAGGTGGGGGACATGAAATTTCACATAAAGTACACACAAGAGGCCTTGCTTAATTACTCTGAGGACAAGAAATATGATGAGGGTTTTAAATTACGGCAAGGAGACCACACCCAGCTGAAGATGCACCATGGATCTTGAGATAACCAGAGATAATGCTACGCCATGATCCGATAAGTGGATTTCTCTATTTAGCTCCTGGGATTAGGATGAAGGACTGATTGAAATTTGGAAAGAATGGGGAATTACAGAATCCATTTTTATTTGGTAACCTAGCACTTAACATGCTTATGATATGCTCTGCCCTGTTAATTGCATTTTATTTTGAAAATCTCTTGAGATAGAACTGCTAGCAAAATTCTGAGAAGGTGTGCATGCATGTATGTGCACTGGGGGTGATGAGTAATACACCATCATGGGCTACATTCCATGAAAATAATTCCCTGCAGAATTTGCAGAAGGGAACACTAATACAGGTGTTACTTGAAAAAAAAATTTGTACAAAGAAGTTTTCTGTCATTTCTGCCATCCAACTCAGTTAATTCACTACTCTTGAAGGGTTTCCTATAATTTACCAAGAGAAGAAATAATACTCTTACTGAAATGTTTTTTTAAAAAAGTGGCATGGGCTGCAGAAATAATTAATTCCTTCCCTGTAGACTTGCCCTCAACACCTGATGAGGTGCTACAAAAAGAAATTTCATGTCTCATACCAGCACTTTCAGATGGTATCATTGACTACCAGACTAATCACAAAATGGACCACAAGATAGAAACGAAAACAGAACCAGTAGGGCGTTTCTAGGAAGAAATGAGCGTTAAAAATTGCATGTACTGAATTCCTTTAAAGCAAACCTGAACATGGAGAGAGAGTAGATGGAAAAACATAGGTCAATGGTGAGCTAATTTTAAATGATGTTAATTTTGAGGACCCTTTCCCCTGAGCATACATTAATTAGCCATATGTAGATATTATGTTAAGAAGCCTTGTCTTTATGCCTCATACAATACGTTCTTGTGTATGCAAGTCTCACAGCTCTTTCCCATTCCTAATCTGTTGTCCTTACCGAATCCTTCACAACCAGCGTTAATCTCTGCCCTTCTTAGCCATCTGTAGGACTTACATTTGATATGCTCTGTCGTGGCTTATGTATCCTGTAGTGTTCTAAGTAGTATTCATATTCGTACTTCTTGTAATAAATTAGGTACCTTTGGAACTCCAGGGGAGCTCAGAAATAAAGTCTGTTATCTCTTCTGTAAAAGAGGAATAATAGTAACTTCCATGAATTGTTCTTATGAACGTTAGAGGGAATGTTTAAAAAAACAAAACAAGACACATGATAGTATCAATAAATGCTACCTATTTTTGTTTCTGATTAAATTAACATCCAGACTTATTTTAATCTAGTTCTAACCTATCCTTCTCATTTTATAGATGTGCGAACAGAGGCTTAAAAAATATCTCATTTTAGTACTCCAAAAATTTAAAGGGGAAGTGGTAGCAGATAGACCAAGGTTTGAGAACACTAGCCCCCTGGATGCTGCGAGAGGTATTTCACCCTTCTGACGTGCCTCAAGGAAAACCTCAGGTTTTTCTTTTTTTTTTGACTTCTATTTTGTAGGATAGTTTTGAATATAAAAATGATAGAACAAACATATTTGGTTATGTGGTACTGGGCATATTTTAGACCCCTAATAGTTATTAGAAAAGAAAAAATAAAAGTCTGTAGATAAAATATTAGGAATATGAGAAATATCTCTTCTAGAACTTTGCGTGTTGTAAGAAGAGGAAGAGAAGAGTGTGAGAGAATTTACTCTAATGGTCTGAGCCAGTCAGTCAGAAGCACAGGTAACAACCTGGGCTTGGAAGTGGTGTCTGAAGTTGGGGAGAGGGCAGTCTTGCCGGACTGAGCCCTTAACTCGTGTCATCTGATGACCTGATGCTAATTCCAGGTAGATAGCCTCAGAAGTGAGTTAAATTGTAGGACTTCCAGATGGCGTCCGGAGAGTTGGAGAATTGCTTGGTGTTTTGTTAGAAGCAAAGTGCTGTAAGTAGTGGAATTGCAGCAGAATAGAAACACAGAGTGTTTTTCTTTTTCACATAGTGTTTGGTGTTTAATTCATAGTTCAGATTAAAACAAAAATAACAACAAGAAGGCAAATGAAGAAACAAAGCAGTTTTTAAGCCCTGAAAATGTAAGCCGCATATGAGAGGAAATATAGCCAAAGCACTGCATAGAACAATCAGAGATAGAATGTCCATAGGTAAAATATTATAAATTCTGGATACTGGATTATCCAAAACCGCTGCTAAAACTTTATTGGATGGATGAAGGAGAGGGAGGTAATGAAAGTTTATGTTTGGAGGTGGGATTAGCCACAGCATTTTCTCTCTCATGGTAGAACATCACTAGATAATATCAAAGGCCAAGAATCAAATTATGGATAGTCTGTTTGTCTACAACCTGTGTGTCTTGTGGAAATTGGCTTATACATGTTTGCTGTGCATATATGTGGAGATTTTGTTGGTTTACGGGTGATTTCTCTCAGTAGTTACTTTGAAGCTATCAAAGGCAAGCTTTCTCAAAATTTAAGAGGAGAGCATTAGCATCATATGAAAACTTAAAAAAATAGGAAATCCTACAGAAATGCCTTTTTTTGGATCAAATTGTGACATTTTAGTGCTCTAAGAATCATTGCAATTTCCGTTAACTTAAGGTATATGGGAACACTAAGGAGGTATTGATGAAGAGACTACAAAGATATCTCTCTTTGTTAAGAAAGGAAAAGATTGATGATGAAGTCTACACCTTGGGAAAGATTTTTAATCTTGATGAAAGTGGTATTTTAGAAGCAGGTACCCTTGAGCATCGACATTTTGGAGGAGAAAGTATGAGCCTCAGTGTATAAAACTTTGAGAATCCAGGAATGTCACCCTGGGTGCAAATGCCACTAGAGATTTAACTGGGTGACTCTTCTTAGTAGGGTTGCTATTGTTTTAGTTGATGCTCTACATTTTGACATCCTTAGATTTTGAGTGGTCTGCCCTTAATCCTAATTTTCTCATAAATCTGTTAGGCTTTTCTGGTAATACATTTAACATTATAGCAGAAATGTCTATGCTTAGAAATATGGAGATAAATGCCAGAAGAAAGAGTTAAAATAGATGAATTTATTGCCTTCGAGAGCAGCAATTGAGGGAAGTATGAGAACATTGTCTTTATAAGACTACTATGTATAACATTGATAAAAATAAACTTTAAGCACATTAATAAGTTTCAATGAAAAGATTTAAGCAAATGCATATGTCTAGCAATATAACGGATTAGATAAACTTACATCCTCTTATTACAAACCACTCAAAAATACTGGGTACATCATAACAAGCAGCCTTTGAACACATAGTTGAGTGCTTAAGAAAGTAAATCAGGCACTAAAAATAGATAAGGAATTAAAAATCAAAGTGGCAAATGTGAGCTCCTGAGGGAGGTGAAGAGTTGATTAGGGGTCTCAGTAAATAGAGACGTTGAGATTGAGATCCACACATAAAGCTGAAAAGCTCAACTGGCTCTATCCACAATTTTATATATATTCTCCTCTCAACACAGGAGAATTATTACAAAGCTTGCCTGTCCTTGCCTGGATGCTACATGAGAAAAAAATCTCCCGAAATTTTATCACAGCTCTCATGAGAGTTTGAGGGTTACATTCAGACTCATAAGCTGGTTAATTAAACTAAAATGTGGTCCTGAGCTGGGGACATCCTGGGGTGCTTGGATAAAGCAAACACAAAGCACATCCTTAACTGGGCCACTCAAGAGATCCACATATGAAACTTAGATGAACATGAGCTCGCAGACCAAATTACAAAGCCCAGAAAGAAAAAATCCACTATTTAGTGGTTCATCATATATGTATCAAGACCAGTGGTATGCCCGGCATTGATCCAGACACTGGGAATACAGCAAGGAGAAAAATGTCCCCAAAGGAACTTTCATTCAAGTGAAGGAGACAAAGTGCAAACCCACCAAAATTCCCAGCAGAATTCAATTTCCCAAAATTCAAACAGAACAATTGAGTAGCCTTTAGTGTGCAAACATTGCTAAGATGGTTAAAATTAAGGGAACACCAGGGTCATATGATAAAATTACTAAATAGAAACCAAAATGAAAAATACAGTCACTGGAAAAAAAAACAACCTCAACCCATGGCTTGAACAGCTGATTCCACAGGGCTGAAGATTAATGAATTAACAGATAAATATGAAAAAAATTACCCAGAATGCAATAAAGATAAAAAAGTGAGAAAAATACGAGAGTTTGAAATTTGGAAAAGGTAATAAAAAGGTCCAATTACTTTAGAAAGAATGAGAAAGAGGCAATGTTCAAGAAATAATGGGGTGTTGATAACTTTTCAGAATTTATGAAGTTTCACGTTAGGAATAAACTCTGACATTTCCTCTCTGAGTCGATAAGTCTATAGCATTTTGTGCATTATCATACCAATGCAATTTTTATATTCTATTATAACTTTTTGTTTGCTATCACTTTTCTCCCTCCCTCCTTTCCTCCTTTCCTCCCTTCCTTCCTTCCTTCATTCCTTCCTTCCTCCCTCCCTCCCTTCCTCCTTCCTTCCAACTTTTCCTGAGTACCTGCCACTCCTGGTCACTATGGAGAATGCAGTACTGAGCTCTGAAGGATTGTCTCTTCCAGTGGAGAAGAGCTGCCATGTACATTAGTAAGTTCTGGAGAGGGAAGCTGATGAAAGGATTGGTTCCTGGAGTCACGCAAACCTAAGTTCAAATCCTGATGCTTGTTAGGACTCTGTGATATTGGGCCAGTGAACTTTCATTTCCTCATCATAAAGCTAGGATAATAAAGTCTTATCAGTGTCAGTGAGGGTTCAGGCAGGAGGCAGAAACCACACTAGTGAATTTAACAGAGAAAAATTAATATAAAGAATCATTAACTAGGTATTAAGCAAGTGAAATGCAAAAAGGAAAACAATGAGTTATGGAGGTTGAGAAAAAAAGAGAAGAGGTTGGAGTTATGTAATGCAGAAGCTTGCAGTAGGGCTCTTGCAGAATGGAAGTTCCTTGGTCCCTCAGGAAGGGACACTGTCTGGTTCTGGCATCTTTGAAGTTCAGGGAGGGTCTGCGAATCTAATATTCAGGCTTGTTTCTTTGTGTGTGTGTGTGTAGATGGAGGAGGGTAGGGAGGAGGCAAAGAAGGGGCTTTTACTGCTGTTTGGAAAACTACAAACTAGAAAACCAGAACCAACTGCTGCTGTGAGAACAAACTAGTGGAACAAACTACTGCTGTCAAAGTGAAGAAATTGTGTTAGGGTGACGCTGACCGGAGCAGGAAACCCCATGAAGGAGCAAATCTCTCCTTCTTTCATCTTCCCAACTGCCTTAGCACCTTCCATTACCAAAATGGGAATGTGGCTTGTAGAGTTCCCATCCCACTGTCCAGACCATGAAGTCATGGACCAGAAGGATCGGCTTGACGTTGAAAGGCAGTAGCTTAATCATTGGTCCAGTGTAGCCCTTTGGCTAGTCCAGCATCCATCCATACATATATACTCATATTTATAATGTATATGATGACAAAAACAAAGTTATGGTTCTCCTAAGAAGATGCTATTGTTTTATGTACAAATAAACACATTTCCACCTTCTCCCCTAAATGAGGAAATAGAAAATTCTATCAGTCATTGTATCCATTTCTGGGGAACAGTCACAGCTATCCCTCTCTGGACTATGTTAATTATGTCACAAATTCAGTCGTAGTCTCACCTGAATATTTGGTTGCCTGAAGAGTCAATTGTGTTAGCCTCTAATAAGGTTGTTTAACAAATAAAATAATAAATTTAAACTCCAATAAAATGTGTATAAAGTAATAAGGTAAAAGAAGAGAGAGAAGAAAAAAATTAGGTTAATATATATATGTATACACATGTATGTGTATACACTTAAATTTGTACACACACTCTCACGTACACACACACTCAGCTTCTAAAACCCTTGCTTCCATAACTGGTCACAAAGTCATAGTTAATATTTATAATTTTTTTTATTCCATTACCCATTCTGAGTTTCCCTTGACCTCAGCCAGCACCTTAGCTGGTCAGCATTTTTTACCTTGTAGAGTGATCCAAACTTTCATTACTGAAGGGTCTGAATCCTCAGTGCTCCTGATTTTTCTTTTTCTTTTTCTTTTTTTGATTGCTGTAGTTTTCCACTAACTTTTACTACTGGACATGGAAGTACGAAGGGGAGCCCCCAAGAATTCCCCATAGTTCTAGACATGGCCTCTTTACCCCCACTTCTCCTTGCTAATTGGGATCAGTCATTCCAGTCAGTAGGTTAATCCCTGGCTTTTCCTAACCTACCTCATTAGAACACAATAAGGACCAGTGTAGATGACGTCTGTATACCAAGTGTCAGATAGGTAGCAAGGTCTCTGCACATGTAAGTTCCGCCCTTTGAGTCTTCCTTCAGAAGACATTCATTTTTACTGAAGTTATTGTTGGGGGCCTTTTGGAAGGGATCTCTAATAATATCCCTCTTTCTTGACTGAGTTCTGAACAGTTTGAAAAATAATAATAATTTTTTTCAAAATAGAGATGAAATGATCACCTCTATTAACTATTGAAGCCAAACTAAAGGATGTAACTCAATCTACCTTCTGAGCTCCAAGAAGTGGTGGCAGATTT
The DNA here is from genome assembly GCF_028564815.1 of Eubalaena glacialis. NCBI lineage: Eukaryota > Metazoa > Chordata > Mammalia > Artiodactyla > Balaenidae > Eubalaena > Eubalaena glacialis. The sequence continues at coordinate 39,637,653 of NC_083720.1, read as the reverse complement.
ACCCATCAACCTCTGAAGCAGAGGGGAGCACCTGGGCCAGGTAAGACTTGTAGCATAAGGAGCAGAAAGGATGACGTGCTCCTGTGAGCAGCTGGCTCCCAAAAGAAAAGCAGAGGTCAGAGCCGGGCATGGCCGCCAGTTCTTCCCAAATTCACCAAGTAGCAATTTAGTTCACTACCCTCTTCCCCCTCCCACAGGAGAACTGGGAGAGGAAAGGCTGGAGGCAGCGGTGATATATACTTAGGGGAAAAACACGCTCTACAAGGACACTGGAGAGGGACAGATTTACACACTCTAACAATCATCATAAATATATTAGGATGGGCCAGACCTGTTCACCCCTCCTGAGTTTGCAGGAGTGAAAGCAATACATCCAACTTGTCAGTAAGACACAGCCAGTCTGCCTTCCTGAGAGGAGGGGCATGAGGAACCCCAAAGAAGGGTGAAGATGCCAAGTCTGAGGTACTCCAGAGTCTGGAATCCTACTGAATGGGAATTTTAGTGCCTTTCAACATTGTTTAACCCAAGATCAGATGAATTGTCTGTTCAATACTGTTTTCTGAAAACTTCATACATGATGCACACAGCATTCTGTTGGGATAGAGTTCAACTCTGGAGAGAATTAAGATAAAACATAGATTAAATTATATTTTTAGTCATTTGATAGGAAAAATATACATGTACTATTTTATGTGTCAATACCCAGAAAGAGTTTGGATACTTCGAATGTTAGGAAAAAAACAAACAAATTATTCTGATGTTCTTTCTTTAAATCCTTAAATCCCTGTATTTCTGCCAGGTATAACAGTGCTTTTTATTTCAGCAATGAATACACAATGGCACCACTGCTGAGAAATCTTAGACCAAAGACAGAGTTATCTCCCCAGCTATCCATTTCTGCAAACTGTCTCTCATTCTCAAATTTCCCCTCCCTTCCACTCATCTCAAATGTGACCCATCCTGTTTTCCCAGGGCACCATGGTTGGAGAACTACCTCCTTTTCACACAGTCTGAGGGCCTATTTTCAGTGACAATTGTGCTGTGTCCCCTGAAGGAGGCCATCTGTTCACCCTGGCGATGTGAGTGTTTCATTACCTGTCAAGATTTCTAACCTGGATCCTGTTATTGGATTAGATTCCACACCTTTTGATTTTTCAGCTCAGGTCCTGTTGGTGCCAGAATCTCCTTCTGGGGCTGGGGAGATGGTTTCACAGGCTCTCTGGATCCCTCAGGAGATATTTGTTCAGGGTCCTAATTGCTTGGACATTGTTCTTCTTCCGAATCATCAGCAGTCAACTCAACTCCTCACCAGCCCCGCATGGTGGATAAGCTGTAAATCACGGAATGTCAATGCCATTTCCCAATCATTCACTGTTTTCCAAATAATGCAGAGGGCAAAATAATGAAAGGAACAGGGTGAGCTCAAGTTACCAAAAACTCTGCTAAATAAGCTCATCATCTGCAACCCAAATTAACTTTACCATAGACCATATGTTGCCAGGTTAGTTAGCAACATAAACAGATTCACCTGACTGGCCTGGACTCAGTACCCTGATTGAAATAAGAAATAGAAGATAATTGTAAATCATCCAATGCCCTTATTTATCCTCACAAATCCAACGATTGCCCTTTCTTCCCGAAACTGAGAAAACATGTTATGAAGTTAATTAAATCACTTTTCATATCTCCAGAACAAACCAACATAAGGCCAGTTTGCCAGAGAATAACATTAACTGGGGAAAGATCAAGGGGAGAAAAATAGGAGAGGGGCAATATATGGGTGGGGGATTAAGAAGTACAAACCATTAGGTATAAAATAAGCTACAAGGATATACTGTATAACATGCGGAATATAGCCAATATTTTATAACTATAAATGGTGTATAACCTTTAAACATTGTGAATCACTATATTGTACACCTGTAACTTACATAATATTGTACAGCAGCTATACTTCAATTAAAGAAAAAGGTGACAGAATTAGCATTTATTAGAAAGCTATTATAAATCAGTCATTTTAGGTTCCTTCTTGGTTTCTCTTTTAATCTCCACAGCCACCTAGAGAGGCAATGTTTAAAAATTGTAATTATAGATGAGGAGAGGGGAGCTTGGAGAAGTTAACTAACAAGCCCAAAGTTACCCAGCCCCAAAATTTGCAGAGAGTAGGTTTCAGGTGCTTTCACCACACACACACACACACACACACACACACACACAAGCATAGTAGTCTTTTAAGAGTAAGAATTCACAAATTTGTTTTTTTTTAATTTAATTTTTTATTTTATATTGGAATATAGTTGATTTACAATGGTGTGTTAGTTTCAGTTGTACACCAAAGTGACTCAGTTATACATATATTTAACACACGTTAAGCTCCTATGATGTGCCATGTACTCTACAAACCTTGGGAATATAGCTCTAACAAAATCCTTGCTTTCATGGAGCCTCCGTTCCAGCAGGGAAGGCCAACATAGAAACAATAAGCAGGGGAATATAGTTAAAGGCTTCTAGTTTTTAGTCTGACATGACTTGGAAGTCTTAACTCCTGTCCTTATAACAACAACAACAAAAGGCTAAACCAGGTAAAAATTTACAGCTCTTCTTAGATCCATCAGATAATCAAATGAAATAAAGCCTAAAAATATATGTATAAAAAAAAATCAATGAAACTAACAGTTGGTTCTTTGAAAAGATAAACAAAATTTGCAAACTTTTAGCCAGACTCATCAAAAAAGAAAGTGAACCCAAATAAATAAAATTAGAAAGGAGAAAGGAGAAGTTACAACCAATATCACAGAAATACAAGCAATCATAAGAGACTACCATGAACAATTATATGCCAACAGATAGGACAACCTAGAAGAAATGGATAAATTCCTAGAAACATACAACCTTCCACTACTGAATCAGGAAGAAATAGAAAATCTGAACAGACTGATTACTAGTATGAAGTAGAGTCAGTGATCAAAAAACTCCCAACAAACAAAAAGTCCAGGACCAGGTGGCTTCAGAGGGGAATTCTACTAACACTTAAAAGACAGTTAACACCTATCATTCTAAAACTATTTCAAAAAAATAAAGAGGAAGGAACATTTCAAACTCATTCTATGAGACTAACATTACCCTGATACAAAAACAAAAAACAAAAAACAAAGACACTATAAAAAAAAAAAAAATCACAGGACCATATCACAGATAAATATAGATGCAAAATATCTCGGCAAAACACTATCAAACCAAACTCAACAATATATTTAAAGGATCATACATCATGATCAAGTGGGATTTATTCCAGGGATGCAAGGATGGTGCAATAACCACAAATAGATCAATGTGATACACCACATGAACAAAACAAAGGATAACAATCATATATATAAGTTAGTCTAAAGCATTCATTTGTTTTTCTTTTGCACTGTTAAGAAAAAAAAGTCTGTTTCAAATCCTATTTGTCCCTTATTTCTGTTTGTTCAGTTGTTTTTAATATCATATACTGAAAGAATTTCAGTAGCAGTTTCACCATGAAGTTATTTGTTATCATTCAGCAGGCTTTTGCCTACTGAATTGTAAATCAGTTCTATTTGCATCCTCCAGATGGAGTGGCATATAAATACTCCCAGATATATCTGGTAAGTATGAAAAAATGTCTTAAAAATATCTTATTTGTCCTTTCTGTGAATAAATAAATAAATGTCAAATTTTATAGACTAATAAATTTGTATGCCGGCAGTGACATTGAATCACTCTAATGGCCTATAATGTCACAGACTCTGAGAAATACCATTCTTTTTTTGTTTGTTTGCTTTAAATGAATACTAAGTTAAATAGAAGCTCAATAAAAAGCCAGAATTTGACAAAAAAAAAAGAAAAAGAATTTGACAAAAATGTATCATCCATTAATGACAAAAACTCTCAAAAAAGTGGACATAGAGGGAACATACTTAAACATAATAAAGGCCATATACAACAATCCCACAGATAATATCACACTCAATGGTAAAGAGCTGAAAGCTTTTCCTCTAAGATCCCCTAAGACAAAGATGCCCACTCTTGCCAATTTTATTCAACACAGTATTGAAAGTTCTAGCCACATCGATCAGACAAAAAAGAGATAAAAGACATCCAAATTGGAAGGGAAGAGTAAAGCTGCCACTATTTGCATATGATATGATACTCTATATAGAAAACCCTAAAGACTCCACTAAAAACTATTAGAAGAACAAATTCAGTAAAGTTAGAGGATACAAAATTAACATACAGAAATCCATTGTATTTTTATACCCTAGTAACAAACTGTCAGAAAGAGAAATTAAAGAAAAATATTCCCCTTTACAACTCCCTCAAAAAGAATAAAATACCTAGGAATATATTTAATTAAGGAAGTGAACAACTTGTACTCTCAAAGCTATAAGATATTAATGAGAGAAATTGAAGACAACACAAACAAAAGGAGAGCTATACCATGCTCGTGGGTTGAAAGAATTTTCATCCAATTAGTTGAAAACTTAATAGACCCAAAGACTGAAACTCTCTGAGTGTGAAGTAATTCTGTAATTAGATGATCTCTGGGCTCAAACCACAATTCTTCCCTGGGTCTCCATCTTCCTAGTCTGCTCTGCAGATTTTGGGTTACCAAACTCTGCAAGCATCTGAGCCAATTCTTTAAAATTTCTCTTGATAGAGAGATGGATGGATGGGTGGATGAATGGATCGAGAGTTTCTGTCTGTATCCTGTTGGTTCCGTTTCTTTGGAAAACCCTGATTAAGACAATATGGCATTTGTGTAACTGAAGACCTACACAGAGTTTCCTTTGATTCTGGTACAGTAAACAAAATGGGCAGAGACATGACATTTGCAGATTTTTGCTTCCGCTCAGAAGAAGCATTCATCCAATGATTCCTCATCCCAGGCACAGCTATAAAATGTGTATGTTTATTAACTGGACTCCTTTCTTGCTGGTGCAGAGCAGAGAATGACAAACAAACAAACAAACAAAACAAGAAAAACAATGAGGCTTGTGAGGTTGGGATGACTTGATTTGGAGATGCCAGATCTTTAATGCCTAGAGTGTCAGTGGTAGTAAAGGCAGTTGGCCCTTCCTCCTGCCAGCATCAGCACCCTGAAGATGCCTAAAAGCTCAGTTCCCTTATTAACCAATTCAGATTCCTATTGGACTTCTGGTATGAACAAACAAGGGCCACGTGAGGGGAGCTGCAGCCAAGGATGTACCAATAGCAAAACAGGGTAATTTCTAGTAAGTCAAGAAATGTTCACTGAACACCCTCTTCCCTCTTGTTTGTGCTCCTGAAAGTTTTGTTCATCCCTGAAGTTCATCCTGGACACAGTGCAGAATGATGACAAAACAGGAATGTGGTGTCAGGGAAGAAGGCACAAGATGGTATCAGGAAGGGGGGAGCAGTGGTAAACACATGTCACCTGTGGCAGAGTATGGAAATCTTCCCTCCGACTTAGCAATAGGTGATCCTAAAGGAAGCAGAGCCAGTTACCTGGAAGGTGGAACAACCTTGATTGCAGAAGGTTGTAAAAGAAATGGGAGATGAGAGAAGAAAAAATGGTTAGGTCTTTTGATAAACTCAGTAAGAGAAGAACATAAAGGTTTCTGTCTCTGCTACTCCTACCCACCCTACCTCCTTTCCTTCTTTCTTTCTCTTCTTTAGTTTTAAACATGGAAGGGCTCCTTGAGCATATAAATATCCTGAGAAGAAAAAGGCAGCAGAGATGGGAAGGTTGAAGTAAAGGAATAATTGATGGAACAGTTTTTAAGGAGGTCAGAGGTGGTGGCATTTAGAGCAGAGCCGGAACAATTGTGAGCCAAGCGCTTTGCCTGGCACTGGGCAACCTAACCAGCTGCATCATGCCTGCTCCTCTCATCAGTCAGTTGTCAAAGGTCAGGAAAGAATATTTGTAGCAGACAGTATCAGTACTTCCCCCAGATCCCCTCAAATTCCTTCTATATTTACATATTTGTTTATTAATTGGTTTGTTTGCTTATTTATTTAGTACACCCTTCAAATTCCTCCAGTCTTCTTTGGCTTCTCACACAAGTACCTATAGCTTTTCTTAGGATGGTTGCCTTCAAGTTACCTGCAGGAACAGATAACAGGAAGTACCTGGGAATGTATTCCTCCCTGGATGGCCTTTGACCAATAACAGACAGATGCAGGGGTGCATGTCTGCCCAATTCTCTTGCTTTGATAGGAACAAGTCAGAAGCATCCTTTATAATGAAGAGCTTCCCTCTGGGACAAGGTTGAAGCCAGTTCTCTGGGAGATGCTTCCTGAGTTCTTGGTCTTGTTTGGCTTCCTCTTCTTCCCTTTCCTGCTTCCTCCACTCCCTAAAGTTCTCTGCCTGGAGACCTTCCTTAATAAATCCTCACTTTGCAAAAAAAATCCTCACTTCAGGGTCTGCTTTTGGAGACCCTCACTTCAAACAGAAGCTTTTGAGCAGAGCCGAACTGCATGATGAACTCAAACAGAGAAGCTGGGAAAGAAGATTCTAGGCAGAGTAATTGGCAGGATCAAGGGTCCAGAAGTGGAAAAGTACCTGGGGAGAAAGGGAGAAGAGACCTCTATGGCCAGCTGTGAGGGTGGAGATGGGGTCAACAACCTTGAGAGGCATCCATCCTACTGGAAGAGACAGAGCTGGCAGTGGGTGAATCAAAGTTCCAAAGTTTCTCTTGTCTTTTCCTTTTGAGAAAAAAGTATGGGAAGAGGGATTGGATTTGGGGAGGTAGGTTAGCAGAATTTCCTCTGGTCTATCCCTGTAGTCCAGCATCACAGGGCAAGTCTGGGTCTGTTATCACGGAGCTGTTTACTGAGTACCTGCCTGATGCCGACAGGATGCTGTAGTGTGTATCTAGGGCAGATGGCATAGATTGTTTTCCAGGAGCTCACACCCTGCTGGAAAGTAAGTCACAATAGAGTATGGTAAGGTATCCATCAGCTGTGGGGTTTAAAGGAGGGGTAACCAACTGCCTGAGGACTTGGAGAAACTTCTCTCTTCTCTGAGGGGCGACCTGAGCACTAAATCTCCAGTGGGCATTTTAGATGCCGAGTAAAGGGTTTGGGGAGGGGCAGGGGATAAGGCATCCTGGATACAGCAAACAAGACCAGGCAAGAGTATGTCTGTCCAGAGAAGAATAAGTGAGTCCAGAATGGCCCCAAACACTCTGTGTGTGATGCTTGGTGCCCAAAGAGGCACCGAGTGGTACTTTTGTCCATGTTAATGGATTTGAACTTTAATCATTAGAATATACTGAATCAATGGATCTTAAGAAAAGGAATGTTAGGGTCAGTTCTTCATCTTAAGCAAGTGATTGACAACAATGGAGACAAGGAAGGTAATTTTTGGCCCTGTTGTCACTAGCATGATGTGAACTTCCTTCTTGCTTTCTACCTCTGGGCTAGGAATTCATAGCAGTAACTTACTTCTGATAAAATAAATTCTGCATTTCTGTGCTTTCATTTCTAGGCAACCATGACAACTATGTTCCTTGAAAGTATTTATGTACAGTTTGTTTTTACATCTTTTAATTTACTAAATTGCCCTGTGAGACTGACACATATACTCATATGGTGTCTTTCTTTATTGCTGTTACCTTGCTATTTCTTTGGGTAAACTGTCTTGCAGAATTAATAATTAGCATACAATTAAATACAAAGCAATCAAACCAGAAAGATGCCTCCTATAATTTGCTGCAATCTTGCCCAGGCCCTGCATCCCTTTTACTGTTTGATAACTCAAGCCTTGGTAGCAAAACATTCAATTACAAGCAGTCTCAATATTGAACAAGTACCTGGATGCAATGCAAAATCAAACAAATTAGGGTTTTCTTTTTTCCTTTGCAGCCTGCAGAGATGGGGCCTCAGCAGGTGGCAAAATGCACACATTGACCTGAGGTCTGCTAGAGTCACTAATGACAGCAAACCTAGCCAAGCAGCCTTGGAAGTGAGAGAGGGGAGCTTTTTGTCACAGCTTCCTTTGCTTTTCTCTTAAAGCATTGGCTTAAGAGAAATATGCTGTATTTCCAAACCAGGTTAGTGCAACAAACGGGTCCAAGGGCAACACTAATCATTTGGTAAAAGAGGTAGCCAGGAGCCATTTACTGAAGTTTGTTCTGTTCCAAGAACTGTATGAATAGTGCTGTGAATTCACACAATAATCCTGCCGGTGGGTCTATGATCCTCATTACAGCCTTGGGAAAACTAAGACTCAGGAAGTTCAATAGAAACTTATTGCAGTGAGTGGGTCATGTAGGAAAGAGATATTTTAGACTTTCCAGGGAAGGACATACAGTGTGGGAAGAGACATATTCATTATTACAACATGATATGATGTTTTGCAAACTAAAAAAATGTTTCAACGCAAATAGGAAAAAGCAAAACTGGGCCCAATCTGCCCATCCTGCAGGACTAGCTGAAGGTAGATTTTGTATTTGTTGGATCAGAGTTGATTGAGGTGCAGAGGGAATCTCTGCATGAATCCTATACCAGGACAGATGTAAATAGAATCCCTTGAGGTCCCCATAATGTTCAAGTTTACCAAATTGGTGCGTGGCTTAAAAGAGACTCAGAAACATTGCCTTACACCACCTTACCCTTGCACAAGGACGCAATAACAGGACTACATCTATCAATCATCAATGAAACATAAAGCCATTTACTCTTTATTGAGCAACTATTATGTGCCAGGCATTGTACTACATGCCGAGGCACAATAGAAGGCAAAACAGAGTCCCTTCCTCAGTTACCTTCTATTGGGGAAGAGACAATAAGTCATAAACAATAATGGCAGGAAAGAAGTGCTATGAGGAAAAATACAAAGCAGGAAAGAGAGATAAAAATTAGTGTGGGGATGAGGGCAGGGGGTTCCATAGGGTAGACGGGATGGGTTGATATAAGAGGGACATGGTGGACAGTTGAAGAAGTGATATTGGAGCCAAGACCTAAGTGAAGTGACAAAGAAGTTCTGCAGAGAAAGACTCCAAGAGATAGTGCTGGCATGGTCCACGGATAGCAAGGAGGCCAGTGTGGCTGCTGGTCACTAAGGGAAGCAGCAGGAGTCAGGTCATGCAAGGTCTTGCAGAGCATGGTAAGGATTCTGATTAATAAACATATAGATAAATAATAGTAATAGCAAAAACTTGCGTGTCCGACAATGTTCTAAGCGATTTCCATGGAAAGCCTCACTGAATTCTCCCAACAACCCTGCTTCATGGATGAGGAATCAGAATTGGCTCAAGATCGTACAGCTCGTGAATAAAGGAAATGGATTTGAGAGTAGACAATGGAGGGTCCTGAGTCTGTCCTCATAATCACTGCTTTACAATGCCATTATAAACAATTTTTACCATAAAAAGACAGGATCCCAGGAAAGTGAATGACTGCAGAGCTGCTTTACTTTGCAGGGCTTAGGGTTTATAGAGTGGCTGTATGTGTACTTTGTCCATCTGTATGCCCTTCAGCCTGCTGAGAGATTAATTTACTAATTATTGTGCTGGCGCAAATCAATAATGGCATTTTGCAAAAGTGAAATGTTTAAGGTTTGGGCTGTTGAGTCACAGTAATTCAACAAGTCCTTAGTGGAGGGGGTGGGGATCAATTGTGAGTCAGTACAGTTTCCCAGCAAAACTTGGTACTGATCCCAATAAGACCCAATCACTGTTGTTAAAAATATTGACACAGTATAGGAACGGATAACCTTGCTAACTGCTTCTACTACAGGCCAGAGTAGAAAAAGTACAGCAAATGCAGTAGACAAAAAATCATACTCAGAAACATTGCCTTAAGGGGACATGGCTTTTAGTCTTGCCTCTATCACTAACTTGCTCTAATTTCTGAGAAGGTATGTCATCTTCATGCATTTCAGTTTTCTCACTGACCAGATGGAGATAATACCTACCTCGAAGGATTTGGGGGAGAAATAAAGGACACTAAAAGACATGCCCATTCCTCCCATGACTGGCCCAGGAGTTGAAAGGTGACATTCTTACCGTGTCCAGGGATGGGAATGGGGCAGGACTGACCAGTGATTGGGGACTGATTCTAAGGGATTGGAACTGAGAAGTATCAGTTATTATAGGAAGGACAGGAGGCCAATTGTAGGAGAAATTATAGGTTCACATATCAAAAATCCTAAGTATAAGCATCATACAAAAAATGGCTCAGACCCATAAACCAAGTCTGGGGTCAGGAAAAAAATGGGAGCATTTTAAGAGAGCCAAGACCATGGAGAAAGAGCAGGGCAGAAATTGAACCCAGAGCTCAGGGCTATGGGCAACATCCCCAGGCCATTAGGTGGCTGGAAGACAGGCATGGCAGAGGTAACTGGGCTGTCTCCTAGCTTCTGAGGGTCTGAGAGCCATGCTCTGTTGTCCATTTATTCATTTGTTTTCTACACTTCTCATTGTCTTTTCTTTCACTTATTCAACAAAAGCTGTTGAATGTCTAAAATGTGCCAGTGTTGTGCTAGCTACTGGGGACTGAGCAAAGGACGAAACAAGCCTGGTCCCTACTTTCATCGACCTTATGTGATCTCAAAGGCATAGATGATAAGCACATCAATAAAGAAACTTTAAAATAGATAGTGTTATAATAAGTAACACGAAAATAAATAGGGAAAATTGTTTAGCCACTGACTGGAAGTTACTTTAGATGATATTGTCAGAGAAGGCCCTTTTCTTCCTAGATTTTTTTTGAAAAGTTCAAAATTGCAGAGATTGAAAGAATAGAACCCGTGTATACCACTCATATAGACTCACAAACTGTTCACATTTTTGTTATAGTTGCCTTACTTTTCCTTTTCTGGATCACATAAAATTAAATTGCAGGCATCATGATACTTTATTCCTAAATATTTTAGCATTTAGCTTGTAAGAGCAAAGTTGCCTCTTTTGTATACTTTAATATCATTAGGACAACCAAGAAATTTAACATTTATTCAATAAAATCAGAGAGTAATAGACTCTAGGCTTTGTGGGCCTTTATGGCTTATGGGTCAAGATTTTTCAATTGAGAATATTATTAGTTTCCTATATAACAAAAGGAAAAACAAATTACTAAAAGCTTTATATTGCTGACATTCAAAATACAGTAATAATCAAGTACACATTTTTGGTACTGAAGTCTAACAATGATAATAATGGAATTTAAGTAACATTTCACTTAATTGGGATTCAAAGTTTGTATTCCCTCTCATCAGATCAATTGTACATATTCATCTGTTAATGCTGATCTGCAATAGGGTTTTACCTATTTCATCTTTTAAGCATGTTTTTTACAGTTAGGCACTACCAAATATCGATATCAGTCTACCAGCATATGATTTAGCATATTCATCATTTGGAAGGCACTTAGAGAATTTTATTAGGCTCTTTCCTACATTTGCGTTTTAATGTGTCATTACATTACAGATTAATCACTTTCAGTTGAAGATTAGGTAGAAGCCCCTCAACTGTACATTTAAGTAGGACTTTAAATACAGAAATTTCCTTTACATTTGCACTGAGGTCTGAAAAACATTCCTGGAACTGTAGCTAGAGCTCAGAAAAATCTATCTGTTGCAAATTTGTGTGGGAATAGAGATCTTGCTTCTTGTTTGAATTTTTGACACTATTGGAAATTATAAAGGAGGTTGACATTACTTTTTAAAAAATTTTTATTTTATATTGGCGTAGAGTTAATTTACAATGTTGTGTTAGTTTCTGATATGCAGCAAAGAGATTTAGTTATTACTTGTGATGCAAACATTAGTTGTCATTGAAATGACTTGACCACAGTCTAAGTTTTGCATATCACTGTTTTACCTAGTAATTTTATGTTGAATTTATTTTCCAGCATTTTCAAGGCTACTGCAAAATTTAATTTCTAAATCCATTCCATGTTATATCATAGTAGTTGAGGATGGATTTTCTTCTTCTGAAAAATTTAAATCTTGGCTCAGAGCTCAAACAATTATAGTAAAACTTGAAGCCAATGAACTGATGGTAAATTCAGGATATTCAGCTTTTATTGCTCCCCCCAGAAAACAATCACAGAACTGATGATGGTGAAGTCCATAAGAGCAAATGAAGTACACTGTTGATATTATTAGTTCAATAACACATGAGAAGTTCAAATATTTTCCATGAAGCACTCCTTTATGAATAATACAATAAATAACTTAGGCTTCTAATAGCTTATGTTTTTCACAAATTTTGTAAATTTGTCCAATTAAATCTTTTTTCTATTTTATACATACTTTCATCACCATCAAGTGTAAAAAACCTTAGCAGAGTCCACTTCAGTTTGTACTGAATTAGTGTTTTCTCTACTTTTTAAAAAATATTCTCACCTATGGTTTTTCCATACAGACTAATGATGGAGGCTAATTCTTCAACACTTAGAACTCAGCAGGGACTCCTCAAATACACAACTACTGAGCCATATTAGTACATATGTAGACTTATCCAAAGTCACAGAAATGACCTGAACGCATTTAACTGACTATGGATGTTCTCCCAACATTCTCAACTCTTCCATCAACTCTTCTCACAAAAGACTAAGAGCCTGAAGTTTATTTTCTCTGGATCATGTCTTCAGCTACTGCATGCAAACACAATTTAATTAACTCATGATTGGTAAAGGTTTTTGTTACTGGCTAACAAATACACCACTCAAAATTTTACATTTTTTTTGAAACCTCATTTTCATTTATTACTTTTGTGAAGAAATTTTGCCACAATGAGACAGTCAGTTTCAACTGTTCTAATTTTTCTGATGGTTGCCTTCCCGTGAGATAGGAATAGGGTGAGGGCTTGGCCAGATAATGTTGATGTAGACTGTATTCTTTTAGCATAACTGTCGTGTCATTACATAAGAAACGCAGTGTTTTGACATCTAATGTGATAATAAAATAATCCACGTTCCACTATGCCATAAAAATGCAACATTTGAAGTCCACTTTTCCTTTCTTGTTTTGACAAGATGGATATGCACAGCAAATTAATAAAGTCCTATGGTGACACATTTGGAACTCAAAACCTTGCTGAGGTATAACTGTGTTGCTGCAACTAACTGTGTGCTGAGCAGGAGTGTGAAGCAATGGGAGGATCACACACAGTCTCCGTCCCAACGAGTCACTCTGAGTAGTTTGTACGAAAGCAATTACAGATGCTACATGAACCAGTGAACATGGCTGTGTTCCCATAAGCTTAACTGCCGAACACTGGAATTTGAATTTCATGGAATTTTCATGCAAAAAAAAATTATTATTCTTTTGATTTTTTTCAACTGCTTAAAAGTGTAAAACTTACTCTTATCCGTAAAATCATAAGAAAAAAAAAAGCAACAGGTGGCAGGCTGGATTTACCTCATGGGTTTTCCAAGCTCTGATTCAGAACTGTCCCTCTGCCCTTTTTCACCTCCCTCCATCCCTCTGTCCCTTCCTTCCTTCCCCTTTTTCCCCTCCTTCCTCCTTTCTTTCCTCTTTCCTTCTTTCCTTTCTTCCTGCTTTCCTTCCTTTCTTCCCTCCTTTTCTACTTTCTCTCTCTCACCTCATTTAGAGGGTATCAATTTTTTTCTTTTCCTTTTGAAACAATCTCAAACTAACATAAAATTTGTAAGTACAGAATAAAGAGCTTTTTTTCCCCTTGAACTACTTGATATGATGTCATTGGCATGGTGTTCCATCTGCACTGAATACCTTATCTTACCAAGAAGGACATTCTCCAAATAGCCACAACAAAAACAGTCAAATCAGAAAATTAACATTGACACATTACCACCATCTAACATTCACCTGCTATTCAAATATTCCCAGTTGTCCTCTAGACCATAAGGATCTAGTTCATGATCAGGAGTTACATTTTGTTGTCACTTCTCATTAGTTTCCATCAATCCATAAGAGTTTCTCAGTCTTTGGTTTTCATAACTTTGACATTTTTGAAGGTTATAAGTCAACTATTTTGTAGAATGTCCTTCAATTTGGCTTTGTTTGATATTTATTTATGTTTTGGATTATGCGTTTTTGGCAAGAATATCATAGAAACCATGTTATATTCTTCTCATTGCATCTTAACAGTTTACACGCAGTTTTATTTTTTCTCATTACTCATTATGTTCTTTTTGATTTCTTAATTAAGTCAGTTTCTGCCATGCTCCTCCACTATAAAACCACTCTTTTCCCCTTTGAAATCAGTAAGTAATATTGTGGGGAGTTATTTTGAGACTATCTCATTTTCATCAAACTTTCTTTTCATTTATATGTCATGTATATAATTTGTATCAGTATCTACTCTTGGTTTCTTAGTTTATTCAATGAGTTATAATCCTTTACTATCATTATTTTGATGCTCAAGTTTTTCCATATTTGGCCAGTAGGATCCTCATGAACCTGGCTTCTATATCCTTTGACATGCCCCTATCATTCTTTGAGCACTTTCTTACTTTATCACTAAACAAGATGTTTCAGATCTTGTACTTTCTTCAATCTAGCCATGGAATCAGATACATTCCAACAAGCATTGTTCCCTTCTTTGGATAACATTATTTAGAAATCCAAGATCTGGGTTCTAGGTGTGCTCTTGTTTCAGGCCCTCCCAGGGACAGAGCTAAGGAACCTAGGTCCTCTTGGTGGGTGGAACCAAGGAATATATGTATGTATACACACAATGACATCTGTTTTTTCTATCTGTTTATATTTACAACCAGAGTTCAATACAAAAACTCCAATTACAACACAGGGTTCAAGTTAGCTTTCTCCCTTTCCTTGTTTGCAGTTCCCTTCTCCAATGGGAGAATCCTGTCTCCCATTATCCTTAATGTATTTACTTGGTTAATCAATCTTCCTGTATGTAGCTGGTATTGTGGCCACTACCTTTACTTGGCACAGGGCTCATGCCATCATCAGAACTTAATGGAGTAACTTATTATGCCCCATTCAATGTGCTTGGCATTTGGGAAGCAAGGGCAAATAAAAGCATCATAGTCTACTAGGGAAGCGTGGTGAAGGTAATCACACAAATGAAGATGGAGTTTAAACTAGAAAAATGTGTAAGGCTTGTGGTGCCTTACACATTTTACTGGCAGTAAGGGCACCTGATCTGTGCTCTGAGCCAAGAAATCCTAGAAAAGTGGGGTTTCTAGTAAGAGCTAAAGAAAGTCTGGCTGGATCTCAGAAGGCAGGGGGCAGTTGGAGTGAGAGAAATCTGTAAGAAAAAGAGCAACCAGAGAGTGTAGAGTCTTTCGATCACATGAGGGTTGGTGGGCAGGTGTCAGATGGTGGAGTCATGATCAAATCTTCATTTTCAAAAGATCCCTCTGGTTATAATCTAGGAGTAAGCTCTGTATGAAGAGAGACCAGTTACGGAGCAACTGCGATAATCCAGATAAGAGAGGAAGGTAGGTTGGACTAAGGGATAATTGTAATGCTCAGTAAATATTTGTTTCATGTGTATGTGCATGCATAGATGGTGAGGAGACTCATAATACCCTTCCCTAATCACATTAGTTTCCTTTTGGCACACTCTAACACACTTCTCATGACAACTTAGGTGTCATCTCTGCTATAAATCTTTCAGTTTCCATCGCACACTTACCTGTGCAGCCGAATGAACCACTGCAGCCCTGAGTGCAACGTCCATTTCCATCATTTCTAATAACACCAATCACACCATGTAGAAAAGGTATATTTCTCTGTCTGTGTCTACCATTAGACCTTGTTCTCTTCAAAGTCGGAGACCACCTACTCATTTCTAGCTCAGGCAGAGATGTATTTATTTTCTGGATGAAGGATTTTTTCGTGAAGCTCACATAGGCAAAGGATATTTCAGTCTGTGAGTGAAGTGTCACAGACAGAGCAAAGAGTGGTTAAAGAGTGATTATTTGGAAACCAATTTCTTAGCCTGGGTTCATCCCCTAACTTGTACGGCAAACTTGATGGTGGCAGGGGGTGGATCATGCCCTTGCTGGACCTCAGTTTGCTCACATACAATAAATAACAGTTAACATGTACTGAGTGATTCTTTTGAACCAGACACTGTTATGTTACAAGGACATATCTTGTTAAATCCTCACAACAACCTTTGGAAGTAAATACAATTTTCCCTTCATATTACAAATGATGAAATGGAAACAAAACAAGATCAATAACTTGCCCACTGTGTCACATAGCCAGGAAGTGGTGGCAGTCAAGGTAAACCCAGTCAGTCTAGACCAGAGTTGGTGTTCCTAACCATGATTCTGTTTGAGAATTGCAGTAACAGTTTCTGAAGATCACCTTTCTAGTCTGGCATTCGGTGATATACAGATACTAGTGATGGGAAAGCAGCTCCTGGGGAGATGAGGTAATCGAGCTGAGGCCTTATGTATATATATGAAACAGTATCAGCCTGTTTATATATATACAGAGGTTATTCATATATATGTGTGTGTGTGTGTGTATATATATATATATGCATACATACACAAACTTATGGATCACCGTTCATGTGGATAATCATATTAGGTCTAGATAAAGGATTGTACACATACTATCATATTGCTGATGTTGAGACATAAGGGATGCCCTGAAGTAATACAAATATATCCAAAATGTCCACTTTAAATTCAAAATGCACAGTTTAATTTCAGATACTGGATTCTACCTGAAATTGAGTTAGTGAAGAAACATGATAAAATATTAATATGAGCCTAACACACCTATCAAGGACAGACATTTTCATAATGATGGATACAGTGATTAAACCGAATAGTAAAATGAAACAAGAAACTCACACAGATACACACACACAAACTAAAACTAAAGTCCATTGGGTGCTCATGTTAGGAAAGCAGGCCGTGGCTGAGGCGTCTGTCAGACACTTCAAGCTGGTCCCAAAGATAGCGGATAATGTGTTGGTTGGGTTTTCATGATTTCTCATCCTGGCTGTCAGACTGCAACTCGATAAAATGGAATAATTCCAGGTTTATTAGAATTGAGGTGCATTTAGGTCTCCCATGAGAGACAGGTAAAAAACTCAGTGTGGCAAGGTGCTTTTAAAGGCTGCTTGTTGCTAATTGCAGGTGTAGGGGAATCTGAAAGGGGAAATCCTGACAGGAGATGGGGAGCCGGAGCAATGAAACTGGCCATTTCCCACCTTGCAGCCACCAGATTTCTAAAAGCCAAATCATGCCCACCTGTCACATAAAGCCATTCTCAAACTCAGAGGGATGATTTATTCTGCAGGGGCTGCATCCTGTGGACTTTTGCGCACAACGTAAAATGGCTTGTGCCTGAAGGATCACCCTTTTCTTCAAAAAAAAAAAAAAGTGTTGGTTTTATGAGGGAATAGAAAAACTTGTATACACACACACACTCAGAGGCTGAGTCAAGGAAACAAACATACATCTGTCCTCTATGTCTGTGAGTGATAAACTATAACGGAAAAGACTATGAAAAAGAATGTATACATTTGTATAACCGAACCACTTTGCTGTACAGAAGAAATTATCACAGCATTGTAAATCAACTAAGCTTCAATAAAATAATTTTATTTTAAAAAAGAAAACAAACATATGGAGGAAAGGGAGAAAATACACCACATTATAAGCAGCTTCTGTGTTTACGTGCTTCCATTATTTTGTTGAAACCTCCCCAAAACCTCATGAGTTGAGTTGTATTATTCTCGTCCGAATGAGGACCCAAGATTTAGAGAATTTAAATAGTTGACTGAGTAGACACCACAAGAAGGCAAAATCAACTCCAGTTTATCTGACCCCAAAGCCCATACTCGTTTTGTAACATACACTGTTTTCCACTGAGATGTGGCAAAGGCAAGCTTGCTTTCTCTTCTTACATAGATCTTCTTTGTCTGTATGCAAACATTAATTATCGCTTCACTCAGGTTTACAAACCAGCTTCCATTTCCAGGGCCTTAGGGATTACTGTTTCATTCAGAATGCATTGCCTAGTAGTTAAAGATCCCAGAATGTGCTAGACCAACAAGCAAAGATTGAAGGGGAGGGGTGGTGGTATTCCAGTTAGAAGACAGAAAAGTAATTCAGAAAAGGACATCAAACGTGTGGGTGGGTGTATTTCATAGGCTTTCTCAGTCTCATCCATCTTTGCTTCCCTTTAGCAGGAAATGGATGTCTGAAAAAGTTGCCCATTGGATGAGCAGCTGAATTAGATAACCTGAGTTCCTCCCAAGATTGTGCACAGAGAAATCACAACTGCCCTAGGAAACACATGGAGCCTATTTCCTGGCAGAGAAAATTCCTTGCCAGCCTCTCCACTAAAGCTGACCACACCTCCCTGTCTTTGTGGACCTGTGCATACACCAGACCTCAGACTAAGTGATTCATTATCTCGAAGGAAGACGACTAAGGAGAGAACTTTATTTTCACAGCAGTGGCATGATAATATTTATATTAGTTGAAGATCAAGGGAATGACTGTCTGGCACTTGTCCATCCCTTCTCTGAGGAAGCAGGTTCAGGGCTGGCTGCAGGAGGGAGGTCCCTTGGACACATTCCTTTACCCTACCATACTGCAGTGTTTTAGATGAAGGGACTTTGATTCATACTGAGTGCCATTTATTTGTTATTTAAAGAGGAGAGGAATTCACCTCTCCTCATTAAGAGACCTTTGAGGGAAAGACTCAATTGGGAAGGGAGTCTGAAGGTCTATCATCTCCCACTATCCTGACACGTAGACCACTTGGTTCCCATTTGCTCGATGAAAGATTGATTATCATCTTTGGTCTCCATGAGGGCAGGGGCTGGCTCTGCCTGTGCATCACCACGTCCCAGTCCCTAACCAGGAGCCCTGAACAGTGTAGGTGCTTAAAAATACCTGTTGATCATTACATCACATAACTTTCAAGTATATAATGCAACCATTTTTAACTATAGTAATGGATTACCTTATTGTGGTAATCATTTCACAATATACATATGTATCAAATCATCACGTTGTATACCTTAAACTTATACAATGTTATATGTCAATATAATAATATATCTCAATAAATCTAGGAAAACATAAAAAAAAAATACCTGTTGAGTGAATGCATTCAAGCATTGAATACACTTTCAGTGGATGGATTCCTGCCTAATCTTTTCTTTTAAAAAAACAGAATGGAGGCTATAGAATATATTGAACACCCACAATGTGCTCAACACTATGCTAAGTACTTAACATACATTATTTCTTGGGGATTAGTGTGATCATTTTCATATGAAGAAAAAAAAAATCTCGATGTAGTCACATAATCTTTCCAAGGTCACAGACCTAGCAAATGACAGAGCTGGGATTCCAATCCATGTACACCTGATTTTGTCAGTCAAAGTTTTTCTGTTTAGTTTGGTTTTTCCATTGTATCTTTTCACATCCCTAAAATTTTTGAAGTCCTCAAGGTAGAAAAGTATGAGCCTGGAGAATGTAGAAAAAGGAATAGATGACCTGATTTAGATAAATCTGAGGGCATAGGAATGTGTTTACTGGTATAATTGAATGGAAAGCATTCAGAAGCACAGAGGCTAGATGTCGTAGCTTGTAATGGTTTGCAGTTGCTAGAAATCCAGATAAAACAATTTAAGGTTGTCCTTAAGGTTGCCTAGACTATCACTTCAAGGAAAAAAACGGGTCACTGCTCAACCCTGCTGGAAGTAGGCAAGATTTTTCAACCCATATCATGCATTTATATCATAGTTTCAGGCAATTTTTCCTGTGTAGTGGAGAGAGGAGGCACTCATTCATTCGTTCAAAGTCTCTTAGGTACTTACTAAGTGTGAGACTCTACTGCATTCTAGAGATGCAGAGATACAAAGCCATGCTCCCTCCCTCCAGGACTTTCATAAGAAACTAATAATGAGACAGTAAATAATCAGGAGTTTAGCATCTGTAGTTACACCATCTGACTGTGGCCAGGCACACTTGGAAATGCACACTACTAGGCTGGATGGAAATTAGACACCAAAAAATGAGGGGCAAACTCAGATTTCTGGACCAAGTTAAGCTAATGCACATCATAAACAAGAAAAAGCTAACCACCTAAATGTCTATCCATGGGTGAATAGATAAATAAAATGAGATATGTATATACAATATTATTCAGACATGAAAAAGAATGAAACCTTGACATTTGTGAAAACATAGACGGACCTTGAGTACATTATGCTAAGTGAGATGTCAGGTGGAAACCAATAAATACAGTATGATCTCACTTATATGTAGAATCTAAGAGGAAGGAAGGGAGGAATGGAGGAAGGGTGGAAGGGAGGATTCATGAATACAGAGAACAGATTGGTGGTTGCCTGAGGTGATGATGAGGTGGGGAGTGGGCAAAAGTGGTGAAGGGCATCAAAATGTACACATTTTCAGTTATAAAATGAAGTCCTGGGCTTCCCTGGTGGCCAGTGGTTGAGAATCTGCCTGCCAATGCAGGGGACACGGGTTCGAGCCCTGGTCTGGGAAGATCCCACATGCCGCGGAGCAACTAAGCCCGTGAGCCACAACTACTGAGCCTGCGCGTCTGGAGCCTGTGCTCCGCAACAAGAGAGGCCGAGATAGTGAGAGGCCCGCGCACCGCGATGAAGAGTGGCCCCCGCTCGCCACAACTAGAGAAAGCCCTCGCACAGAAACGAAGACCCAACACAGCCATAAATAAATAAATAAATTTTAAAAAAATAAATAAAAAAAAATAAATAAATAAAATGAAATCCTGGGGAATGTACATCACAGTGACTATAGTTAATAATACTGCATTGCATACTTGAAAGTAGCTAAGAGAGTAGATCTTGAAAGTTTTCTTCATGAGAAAAATTGGGAGTTTGGGACTGACATATACACACTACTATATTTAAAATAGGTAACCAACAAGGACCTGCTGTATAGCACAGGGAACTTTGCTCAATATTCTGTAATAACCTAAATGGGAAAATAATTTGAAAAAGAATAGATATATGTGTGTGTATAGCTGAATCACTCTGCTGTACACCTGAAACTAACACAACACTAAATCAGCTATAGTCCAATATGAAATGAAATTAAAAAAAATAAAATAAAAAGGGCAAAAATAATTTGTAACTATATATGGTGATGGATGTTACCTGGAACTATTGTGGTGATGATTTTGCAATATATATAAATATCGAATCATTAAACTGTACATCTGAAACTAATATCATGGTATGTTAATTACACCTCAATTAAAAAAAAGAAAAGCGTGATTCACTACTTTCCTGGGATACAAGGGGCTGTTTTAGGAAAGATGTGGCCCCTTAATATCCCTGGGCGCTACAGTCCTTAGCCTGCCTCACAGAACATTTGGGGATAATTCACTCTGTTCCTAGGTGCACAGGGCATCCAGAGCAGTGGTGGGAAAGAGAGCCAGGACTCAAGAGTAGCGGGATGCCTGCTTCTTAACAGGTGTACTGTTAGCATCAATCAATCAACAGAAGTGAATGGAAGAATCCTGACAAATGGCAGCCAGTTGAAAGTGTAGGATGTGAACAAATGAGACAGGATGCTGGGATCAAAGTGTGGAGATACAGAACCCCAGACAGGGACCTGCGAGAGCCTCCCCACAGGATAAGATTGGCTTTCAATCACTTCCCACATTAGCCATGAAACTTGAGGATTTACATAGATGAGAAATTCATGGTTTCTAGTCACTATGGTCTGAAGGGCAGGTAAACATGGCCATTCCTTTCCAATTTTTTTGAAGGCAAATACCCTCAGTCGTGTCTGTTTAGGCCAAAACAATTTTAAAGCAGATTAAGGTCTTGCTGTCTGATCACTGTTTATCAGAGAGGCAGGTGGGCTGGCTGTGTTTGGAGGACAGGCTTGCCATTCTCTAATCTGCTTCTAACCAGTGATCTTTAAGGGAAAACTGTGGCCAAGGCACCATACACTTTGCTTAAGCCAGCCGCTCTCCGTTGCTATGGACATTCTGGTAGTTTCCTGGGACTTGAAGGCTGACCAACTTGCTGACGCATGATGCAAATGGCTTCAGTCTTTAAGAAGCTTTTGTAAAGTTTCAGACTCATCCTTACTGCAATGATTCCATACAGAATCTCCCATTTCGTGACTTCATCAGAAGAAATGCTCAAGGAATATAGTATCTGAGATCTTCTACAGGGTGATGATGATTTGTCTGTCTCTTTTTGTCTCTCTTTATGTCCCAACACAAACCCTTGGTGCAGTCACTTGAACCATGTGACTATGTGGACCTTACTTTCTGAGTCAGTCGGATCCAGCAAGCTTTGGATGTCAACTCTGATCTGTCTAATAGCACAACTTTGGGAAGACAACTTTATTTTCCCCTGAGCCTCAGTTTCCCTATTGTTAAAATGGAAATGATTATAAAACCTACCTCAAAGGGCTATTATGAGGGTTAAAAGAGATCACCACACCTGCAAATGCCTGTCCTGAGTAGATATAAGTCACCCCTGAACCTACTTCCCCTCACTATCTAGTTCCAACATGTACACATTTACATGAAATATTATAATGAGATTCTAGATTATGATTCTCATCTCATTAACACATATTCATTCTTCAAGATCCAGCTCAAAAGTTACTTTATTTCAGTAGTTCTTTCCTATTTTTGCGCTGGGAAGTGAACTCCTGACTCTTTGATGCTTTAATTGTACTTGTTATCTCTGTTATAATACTTACCTTGCCATTTGATAAACATTCATTCGCATGCTCATTTATTTAACAATGATTTCTTCTGCATCTTTTATATCCCAGGACCTGTGACTATGCTAGGTGCCAGGGATACTGTGAGAACAAGACATCCTTGCTGCTACCCTCATGGGGCTGACCTTCTGCCTTTTCCTCTGGACTTGACCAAGAAACAGGCAATTGTATGGTAATCATGCAATAGGCATCTTGCATCTGAATTGAATTCTACCTGAAGACTCTCAGGAGATACTTTGTTATACTATCCCAGAGCCCCAGGGACATATCTGTGAATGTCCCAGAGCCCCTCCTCCATGGGTGTGGGTCTGGAGGCAGAAGGGTAGAGTGCAGGTATAATGTATCTGGGGACTCAGAGAGCTGTGCAGGGGAGGAAAGACTTTCCTTCTACCCTCCTAGGTTTGATCACTGTGACTATGAAATAAACTGATGGCAGGCAAATTACCAGGAGAAAAGTCATACACGTTTATTAATGTTTAATATACACGTATGGAGGCATCACAGAAAAAAAAGTGAATGCACAAAAATACGGTGAGATTTGAGAGCTTATATATGATCTTAATAAGAGAAGGGGCTGTAGTCCACTTAAAGGAGAGTGAGTAATTTTCAGGAAAGATTCATGGGCCCTTAGAAGAATAGATGGGAGGTGAGATATTTTGTGACAAAGTTTGTCTGGCTGTGGTGTCAAATTCTAGTCTCCTTTCCTGAATGAGTCCATCTTCCCTGGTTGATAAAACTCCCAGGGAGGGGATTCATGACAATTTAGTTCCTTTTGGAGGATCTGTCTTTAAGCAGATAAAGGAAGTTCAGAAAAAGCTTCTCCCTGCCTTTGCTATTTTACAAGTGCCTTCAGCTCAAAATAATCAATATACCAAAGCGGCATATTTTGGGGTGGCCTGTCTTAAAACTCCTTCAGGTGCAAAGAAATGTGCCTTCCATTCTCCTAAGCTCAGTGGAGTTGGAGCAGGAACGGGCAGCCCTCCTGGTGATGAGGTGATGCTTCTATGCAGTCCAGAGAGATGAGTGAGGATTCACATGGGAGACGGCAGGTGTAGGAGGGATATGGGGGGATGTGGGGCGGAGCTAGCTCTTCATGCAGGGGCACAGAGAGCTGCAAACAGATATGCCTCCAGCTTCCTCTATGCTGCCTCTCCTTGATTTCCATCTAAGTCCCTGACTGACTGACACTTTGTCTTCTTTTGCTTCTGCCCTTTCCCAGCTTGTCCACGGTCCTGTCTTTGGGTCACTGGTCCATGGCACTCCCCTTCTGATGGCACCAGAGCCGCTGGCTTCCCCAACTGCATCTCTAGCATCAATCTCTCCTTGAGAGGCAGCCATTCATTGCAGTCTGTTGGGCATTTAAAGCAAGATTTCTATGACCTCTTAAGATATACCAATTGCACACTGTATCTTTCTTCCAGTTCAGTAACTTTTAATTTCTTGTTTTGTTTATGCAGCCATCATTGTATCAGTCATGCAAACATGCAGCTAGGATTCCACTGTGCCTGTTCTGCTACTTCCACCCCCGCCACACACACACAAGCCACGTCTCTGCTCCCAAACAGTCAGCAAATCTCACGTCCTCTGCCATGCCATCTGTATCTTGCATGAATCACCACCACTGTAGCCCTTTTTAAATATCTCACTATTCAGGGTGACTATAAGGACCACTGCAGTAACCTCTGAATGTATCCTCCTATATCTGATCTCTAGCATTCCCGATCCATCATCAAGGAACTTTCCTTTAGCCTATAGTACCTTCCCAGTGCCTGCTGCATGTGGAATTCCAGGCCCTCTGCAGTTTGCCTTTCCTTCTCTTCTCTTTCTCCTCTTTAGTAAGTATCATGTTTTCCTATCTTGGAATTGGTGAAGATCCTAGAAGAGAAGCTGGGTGCAGTGGATTCGTTATACACTAGGAGGAAAGGATCTTTATTTTAGTATCAGCTCTGCCTGTAAATACAACATGACCATGGGCAAGTAACTTCAACTCACTGAGCTATGATATTCTTTATCTAAAGCCCAGGTCAGCAAATTACGGCCCATCAGCCAAATCTAGTTCACGGCATAGTTTTGTAAAGAGTCTAATTGGAACATAGCCATGTTCATTCATTTACATATTGTCAATATCTGCGTTTGTGCTATAACCACACGGTTGAGTAGTTGTGACAGAAACTATCTGTTCCACAGAGCCTAAAATATTTACTATACGGTCCTTTACAGAAAAAGTTTCCTAAATCCTAATCTATAGGAAGATCTCTGAAGTTTATAAGCTCTAACCTTTTATGATTATAAATAACTATATTTATAATTGTTTAAAATCATGTATATATAAGCACCAGTGGAAAATTAAGCTGTTTAGTCCTTTATACATTGTGATTTACATGCTAAGGGAATTCAGACAGGTCACTTCATCTCTTTGAGTTTAAATTTCCTTATTTTTTAAATGATGCTACCAACCACCTCTTAGGGTTGTTGTGAGATTTAAAGGTAAAAATACTTGCAGAACCATCCAGCCTCATACCTGGCACGTGGCAGGTATTCAATACATGTTACTTTTCCTTCCCTTAATCTCCTCAGTCATTTTATCGTAATCTCTAAGTAAAGAAGAGACAAAATGTCTTTCTTATTTAACAGGTCTTGAGATGAACTCCCACCACTTCAATATCAATATTCCAAGCCAAACTGGGCTTTGACTTCTACGTAAATACATGTAATACCTTTGTAATTGCCCTTCCCTCCTCCTCTCCCATTACTCTGTTCTTCCATGCATGAAGACGGCAAACACAGTCTGCTTGCATAATTAAAGACTCTGTGAAGGGTCAGGTCACTTGGGGCAAGTGTTGCCCTGGAGTGTGTAGGATGATAATCATCTAGAGATGCATCAATAGGACCAGAGTTATTGTAAAAGGAAAATAGCAGCTTAGTATCTGATCATCTTTGTGCTACATCCCATGAAATCCTGGTGTGAGAATCTTCCCACCACATTTTAGGAGTCAGTGTTGTGTTTAAGACAGAATGGTTATCTCAGGAACAGATGAGGCATCCATGAAAATGTGCTGCCCAGGTCATTTGCATTGGGAAGAAGTAGTTGAATGACAGCCCCAGCAGGCACACCTCTGATTCACCACTCTGTATGTGCTGAAGCCATGTTTCCCCAGGGTTGCTCACAGCCAATGGCTGGGCAGTGGGGACACTAAATCTGCTCATGAAATGAAGGGTGACTCCAGTTGGCAACATTGGCTGCAAGAGTCCCCATTGGCCCAGGTGAAACTTTCATAGATTGATGCTACTGTCTGACATTCCTCCTACCCCATCTCCTCCCTTCTGCCTCTCTCTTCATAGATGTCAGGCCTGCATCACGGTCTGAAAGCTCTCCCTGCCCACTTCTGCTTTCTTAACTTTACCCTTCACAGGTGTTTCTACCAATAACTCCCCTGGTCCTGTCTTGATGTTTGCTTCTCAGAGGACCAGAACTAAGACAAGTAGACCAGAAATGGTCCAAGAAAACAAGTGGTGAACTTGTATGGAGAAGTGGATCTGTATGGCACTAGGGACCTACTTTAGTGGCCACGGAACGCCTATGTTCAGATCTTTCTCCAGGAGCACTAGCTGCAGGGAGTGTACTTGACTGTCAGGCCACCCAACTGCGCAACCATGAACGCTGAGACCACCTTCCCTCAGGCTGGCCCCACCCAATGCCTGAACCTGATAGGGACTCTGGTTCTGGCCCATTTCTCCTGATGTGGGACCCTGCCCATGGGTGTCATCAGCTCAGGAACTCCCATCAGTCTAGAGGGCTTTCTCAGACCACTGTCCTGGGTCTGGAGGTTCTTCCTACTCAATCTTTCCTTACCCTCTTCTTTCACAGGTATATGACCATCACTGTGGTCTGATGGCTCTCCCCACCTACTCTGATGCCTCACCTTTATCATTCACAATTTCCCTAAGAAATCCCTTGTACACACAATTTTGCCTTGGCGTCTGCCTCTCCATGGGCTCAAACAACCACAAGAGCAATCAGAAAAATGGAGCTAGTGATCATGTATTCAGTCATTAATTCATTCAACAAACATTCATGGATCCTCCTTATGTGCTGGGCACTGTGTTAACGATAATAAGTTAAATAAACTAGTGTCTGTCCTTTCAGTTAAAACAGCTAAGTAAATATTCTCTGATATATTCTGAGTGAGGTGCACACATAATCATAGTAGGGGAAGTTTAGTGGAAGAATAAATTCCACACTCGCAGAAGTAGTAAGGAAACCCATGGGGATGTAGAAAGAAGAGCTGGACGCGTCTCTGGGGAGCAGTTTAGAAGACAAGTCAGAAAATTAGGAGTTTGGTGGTGTTCTAAATGTGAAGGCTCAATTTCCAAACAACCACATTAAGAAAAGTGTTAGGATTAAGAGGGATTTGGTTGGGTAAATTGCCTCAGGTCTCCTTGTGATAAGCAAAGATTTTAATTCTGGAAAAATCTACTTACCAAGCCTATGAAACATTTGCATCCATCACCCCAATAAACAAAAATAAATGTGTAGCTATGAAGCCAAGGTGTAAAGAGAGGAGGGGACCTGTGGTGAATTTGCCAAGGGATAAATTGTTGAAAATTCTGAGGGTTTTTAAAGCTCCTTCTATAGGAATAACAAAGCAAACCTCTGGATGTGTTGAATCTGTTACACACTTTATGGAAATAAGCCCATTTCATGATGTTAACATGGCCACTTATAGTACTAAAGACCATAACGTAAATCTCATGGATTGGGATGCCTAAACAGTTGGGAAGCAGGTCATCTGCTTCCTTATTGGTTTCAAATGTAAGTACTGAGCAACCAGCAAATTGCTGTCCAGTATAATCATAGTAAATAGTCCATTTAAAGGGCTATTATGCTTTTAAGCATCTCACATCCATTCCCTTGTTTGGGTCTCAAGACTACCTTATGAGAGACCTTACACCGACAGACATCATCCCTGATTCATACAGAGAAGGACCCCAGGGTAAGGAAAAACTTAGTGGTGGAAGACATGGGACCGAGGTATCCTGATGTTTTGTCCTGAACTGTTGTTACCACCATATGTTTACACTACTGTTTTCACCATACACACACATACACATATTGTTTCCTAAGGAAACATCTAAATAATTTGCATTTAACGATTACTATTATGATGAATTTAGTCATCATTCTCTATAAAGATAAGGAGAAAAAAAAGACTTTTGTGTGTTTCCTTGTTACCTGTGTACAGATCCATTTTAATTTCATGATAACTTTTACTT
The DNA here is from genome assembly GCF_028564815.1 of Eubalaena glacialis. Taxonomy (NCBI): domain Eukaryota; kingdom Metazoa; phylum Chordata; class Mammalia; order Artiodactyla; family Balaenidae; genus Eubalaena; species Eubalaena glacialis. The sequence continues at coordinate 39,609,696 of NC_083720.1, read as the reverse complement.
AGAAACGTGCACTGTGTAAATCGAAGCTTAGTACTTCAGCATATTCAGCAAGCTGAAAATATAATTCTTGTTAGGAGATCACCCTAAAAAGACCTATGTAAATCTGACAAAGCCCTTGACGTTCCGACAAGTTCTGTTTAGGACTATGCTATGTACCTAAGGCTGTGTGCTCTGTAGCCGCCAGCATCTCAGGCAGGAGGAGGAAGCAGCCTCCTTCATGGAATCCCAGATGGGCTTAGCTGGCACTGGCTCTTCTTCTCGCGGGACACTGTGGGGTTTCCATTCTGAATTCCTCCTGGAGAGCTGTAGATCTCCGATTTCCACATTAGCGGCTCTCTAAGGTTCTTCCTGAGTGATGTGCAGGCGTTGTTCTCAACCCCTGGAAGCCGGGGCGGGGGTTACCTAGCCCATCTGGGAGGGAAACAGTCTGAGCTTTGGGACCGTGAAAAGAAACCCATCAATCTTCCAGGGGACAACCGTGTATAGTTCCACTGGCTCCCTGCTTCTGCAATTTTCCCAACCCCTGGTGGGGAAGAGCACAGAGGACAGAATGGGAATCGGCAGGCCACTACTGTCTCACCGATGGAATCTCATGGAAATGGGACCCCAATGTTCTTTTCTGTTTTCCTGAATCTCTGAGGCTGGCAATGTCTGCTATTTTTTTTTTTCCAAAAGGATGCTACACAGTAGCCACTGCCCCTTGGGAAAGCAAGTCACTCCAATTTGAAACCAGAGTAAATGTCTTTAACGTGTGTGAAATGCTTTCAGAGAGCATAAGTAATTTGTAATTGTTAGGAATGCATGCCCCACTTCATTTGCAGGACTGTTGGGGTGGAAGCAGAGAGGACTCAAGGTTGATCACAGTAACAACAGCAATAATAACTATAACGATAGAAGCTAATTTATTTCTTGAGCACTGAGGTTTCTTAGACACCATTCTAAGGACTTGTGTAACTCTTGGATCTTCACAAGAGCACTGGAAGAAGTAGCTAAGAGGGCCTTCACTGGGCAGAGCTGAAGCTAGTGCACAGAGAAGTTAAGCTGACCAAGGTCACACAACCAGGATGCAGCAAAGACAGATGACATTCATGACATTCAGGTCATTGGTCTTCAAAACCCCTCAGTCATCACCTGATGATGTGAAAGACACTAGATCTAGGAAACACCCTTCCAATGATCTTATTCTACCTCTTGGACCAGCAGAATGCTATCCTTTTCCATTATCCTCTGAAGCAGAGTTTTCAGAAGTAAAAGGAGGAAATAAAGGTTCACAAAGTTTCAATACTTTCTCAGAGTTCCAGCGATAGTGACAGGGCAGGAAACTGAAAGAACATGTTGTTTCTCCTCTATCATGTATCCTTCCAAGAACAGTAACTTTTCATTCCATGAGGTCCTGGCCATGACACAATTTTTTCTAAACTAACCTCATGTTGGACAGAGACTATTTTTCATGGAGATCTATGAAATTCCAAAAATATAGCACAATGAGGAAACAGGCAAAGATGCAATTGACATTACCTTAGCAGCCAAGGATTTAATGTGATGACATTTAATTTTAGCCTTTGTCCTTCCAAGAAAATAAATCACACTCTATGGGTCCAACAGCACAGTTTAAACTTGTAAAAGTCAACGTTTTCATGTTAAGCATCTCTCTTTGGAAGAATCCTTCCCAGGATCAATTTGTTCTACTCTGCATGGTTATAGCCCTGATTATTTTGAATTGAGAGCTTTATATACTCCATACATATAAATATAAAGAAAAAGTGATAAAACACAAACCAAGTTCTCATTTCTAACATCTGCCAGGCCAAAACAGTGTTAATAACTTGTCCATTGCATTACTTTCAAATGGGGGATGTGGGTGGAACACACACACACATTCTTCTCACCCAGAAGGACAAGTCTTGATGACTCCATCTTGAAAAACTAATTAATAGAAAGTACCAACATTTATTGACAATTTTCTTTTAACCAGACAATGATCTGAGCAATTAACATTCTCTGAATTTTCACATTAGCACTATCCGGTAAGTGTTATAATTACACAGGTCATACCCATGGTCCTCAACCAGGGTCAGTTTTGCCCTCCCTCCAGGGGATATTTGGCAATGTTTGGAGACAATTTTTGGTTGTCACAACTGGGATGCTGTTAAACATCCTACAAAGCACAAGACAGCCTTCAACAATAAAAAATTTTCCAGCCCAAAATGTCAATAGTGCCAAGATTGAGAAACCTTGTAATAGACTAAAGAAGAAGTAGAAAATCTGAGCCACCTAATAAATACTTTATAAATTTAATCTACAGCCAAAATTCTCCCCTGCCTTTTTTCCTGCCAAAATAAAAAGAAAGCAAGGTGTTACAGACAAGTCTTAAAATAAATTCCTAATTCACTCTATTAGGCTAGTATAACCTTTTATTTTTTTCTCTTTTTTGTTTTCTCAGTTTCATGTTCTTTTTTTCTTTTTTTTTTTTTTAACTTTTTATTTTATGTTGGAGTATAGTTGATTAAAACTGTTGTGATTGTTTCAGGTGTACAGCAAAGTGATTCAGTTATACATGTATGTGTATCTATTCTTTTTCAAATTCTTTTTCCATTTAGGTTGTTACATAATATTTAGCAGAGTTCCCTGTGCTACACAGTAGGTCCTTGTTGGTTATCCATTTTATTTTATTTTATTTTTATTTTTATTTTTTTTAAAATATTTCAGCTTACTTTTTTTTTTTTTTTTAAACTTTGGGTTTATTTATTTTATTTATTTATTTATGGCTATGTTAGGTCTTCGTTTCTGTGCGAGGGCTTTCTCTAGTTGTGGCAAGTGGGGGCCACTCCTGATCGCGGTGCGCGGGCCTCTCATTATCGTGGCCTCTCTTGTTGCGGAGCACAGGCTCCAGACGCGCAGGCTCAGCAATTGTGGCTCACAGGCCCAGTTGCTCCGCGGCATGTGGGATCCTCCCAGACCAGGGCTCGAACCCGTGTCCCCTGCATTGGCAGGCAAACTCTCAACCACTGCGCCACCAGGGAAGCCCTGGTTATCCATTTTAAATACAGCAGTGTGTACATGTCAATTCCAAACTCCCTAATTATCCCTTCCTCCCACCCATCCCCCCTTACACTTGTACAATCTTGATCGTGAAATCACACAAGGACATTTCCAAAAGAAATTATCAGGTTCCCAGCCTTAGGAAAGACCTTCAGTGCCCTGGCTTGACATAGAAGCAGCAAGACATAACTTTGAAAAGAAGTTCAAACATTGGACAATGAGTACATTCATAGTGACCTGTGTAGACCAAAGCCCCGAGGACACAGAGACACTTACCCAGTACCTAGTTCCCTACAAGACTAGCTGGGCATTTCATGCTGCCCAGTCAGGAGCAGACCAGAATGACTTCCATTACATTTTCCACCAGCCTGGCAAGGTGGTACATAGTATCAGATTTCATTTGATTTTAGGGGGAAAAAAAAGTACTGGGCCAATTTTTGCAAACCTGAGTTTGGAGAGTAATATTTATACCAGCTATAGACATGCCCACCATTCAAAGCTCATGTGTGGAACTCCTGATGAATTTTTAGCCTGGATAATTATAGAGATTATTTTTATCTCCTCAGTGTCAGGGTCTCGCATGCCTGTCATGTAATAGCTTTTTTGGAAATGTTAATGCCTTCCTTCTGGTAGGTCTGAAGTCACACCATTCCTTTGCCTCCTCCTTCACCAACAGACAAGCCTGACTCTCATGCAGGGCAATGATATTTAGGAATATTTTCTTGATGCTTTTTACCCCAAAGCTCCAAACATTTTTTGTCAAACCCTGCTGCATACTGAAATCAGTTGTTCTTCTATCATATTTGTTCTGGGCTTAGTACTGAATTCTGCACCAATCCAAACAAAATATCAATAGAACCCCCCTCCTACCTTCAATGGCCTCATTTTGAAATTAAAATCCCAGGGATTCTGTCAGAGCATTTAGCCTCAGATATTTTTCTCCTGCTGTTCCTCACAGGCTATTAGGCTAATAAGCTTTATTATCTGTTCTATAACCACTGGTAGTTACACAGCTCAGTGACCATTAGGAAGGAAAACATAATGAGAGGAGCACAAGGTAAACTTAATAAAGCACTCTTTGTTCTCCTGGTATGGGTAGAATAATGGGCAATTTCTTCTTGTTTATTGACCACGTAAAGAGTTTGATGTGATCTGCACCCTCTCTGAGGCTGAGAGCTTCGTCCTGGAAAACTTGCTCTCAGCTGAAACGGAGGTTTGGAAATGGCTTCTGGGAGGCAGAGACTGGACACACCAGGCATTTTCACACATGCTGTCTTCTTTGAAGGATCCATGGTACTTCTCATACAACCCTGCTAAGGCTGTTTTGTTGTGCATTGAATTATATAATATGTAAACTTGATTTTTTCCTTACTAGAAAACCAGGTGTGTCATTTTCGTTTAGAACATGGATTCTGCGTGTTTTTAAACCACATTGCAGTGAAGCGATACGAAAGACCTGAAGGGTAACCCCTCTGGTTGGTTCTCAGTTTCAGAAGGGAAAAGAATTAGTATCACATTTGGTTTGGGGGGGTGAGGGTGGGCAGTTAGGTAAACATTTGCTTTGTTAATGAGGTAATGATGCTTTTTATTTAAATCACGAAAACTATTTTATTTAACAAACACTTATTTGAAGCCTATTCTTTGCCAGTCTCTAGTCTAAGAACTTTACATATATTAAAGCATTTAGTCTTCCTAATATTCCTATGAGGTACTACTCATTATCCTCATTCTACAGTTGAGAAAATGGAGGCACAGAGAAGTTAAGTAGGTTGCCTAAGGTCACACAGCATAATTTGCCCAAGTTTTGGAATTAAGATCAAGCACAGGCCATTTGACTCTCAACCAATGCAGTGAAATTATGGGTCACAGATACTGTTGATAAACGCGTGCGTCCCTATAAAGTTAACCAAATAACCCGCAATAAACCCATATGGATAATTATGATGCTAAACTCACAGAATTTCTAATGGAAAAGAAAGGAAGGAATAAATATTTATTGAACATCTACTTTATATCTAGAAGTTAGAACATATTATCTCATGTACTGACATCCATAAAAAATAAATTATTGTCTTCATATTACAGATGAGGGAACAAGGTTTATAGAGATTAAAAGATTTGTCAGTGGCCCCAAGGTTAGTTAGCAACAGAACTGTGGCTTGAATACATATCTGAATTCAGGGTTTTGTGTCTAGCATCTTTGTGAAAGGTACACTCTATTCCCAAACTGTGGAATTGATGCCAGAGTTTTCATTATTCTCCTGCAGAACAGTCAGTGCGGTAACTGGATGCTTGCTACTTTGTACTATCATTACAGAAGTCACTAAATAAATCTAAAAGCATATTTTTGGCCCAGAATCTTTTCCCACTTTTATCACAATTCACCAGTGTTCTATGGTCCATATTATTGCACAGTGCTTTGCAGTGCTCCGAAAACAATTTTTGACTCCCTGTTAATGTTCTCGGTCTCCTCTCTTACTTTTCATTTTGCTGAGAGACAGGCTTGGTTTACAACAAAGGCACTGTGTAATTTTTTCCCTTCACAAGTTTCTGAAAAGCCTACATTCACGACATTCTTTGCCTCTCCCTTTGTGATCGGTCCTTCTGCCCTGCTCTGTTAATAATTAGAAAGATAGTGCCCCTCTCTTCCCTTTGCCTAGAATAATCAGAGAAGCATCTCTTCATCTTTTTCCCATTTTCCTTTTTTGCCAGCCATGTATTCTAAGCTGATCAAAAGTAGTTTATTCAAGTGTCAAACGTGTTTCCAAGAGTGCTAAACTGCAGAAAATTCAATGTTGCACAGGTATAATGTATGTATAATTTATAGATAAAGAGAATGAGGTTGGCAGTTGGCGTTGTGACAGATGTAAAGGCTCCCAGTTCAAGTATTCGTGAGTTTATTCAAAGACCAGTTTCTAGTGACCAGGTGCCTGAAAAGAGTGGTGTTGCTTCTTCTAAGCCTGGCATAAAATCACAGCAATAACAACATTATTACATGAAAAACAACACAAAAGCCAAAGTAGAAATATTCCTGTGAGAAATACTCCTGTTGACTTGGAAGTTCATTTTCTTTTCTTTTTCAAAAGTAATTTGTTTACACCTGTCACCTCTCAGCTCTTTATATAAAAATGTTCTATAGGAGAAACCATCAGAGGGACAGTCTATGCCATAAATGAGTATTTAAAAAAATGTATTTCAACCCAGTGCTTCCTTTAGTTCAAACAAAACCATTTGAAAGCTTTATGACAATTATATTCCATACTGAGATCATAAGCTTGTACAACCTCTACCCCACTTACATACACATTTGCATCTAGACACAGCTGAATAGCGAGCAAAAGTCTGAGCTGTCTACAGCAGAATAGTGTCATGCTCCAACATCTGGGCATCAGATGCATTATTTTTAGCTTTCTCCCGGAAGACATGATACTGATAGGTGCAGATTGTATATCTTATGAGATCAGTGCAATCCTTTTTCAGGAAAATGTAACTAGCTCTTAGAAACTCCCAATGACTTAATCCTTCAGCCAACTATGAAGAATTCCTTAAAATAAATGTGTTGTTAAATGTCTATCAGATTATTGAATCATTTCTATCTTTTATCCATTATGTAGTCATCTCCATGTGCGTGGTCAGCTCCAAGATAGAGACATACTATGTTTTTAAGGCTACACTGTCATGGATGTCTTTCTTATTTTGAGTCAATTTTATTTTCTCATGTGATAGCCACAATCCAGCCATCCATCCATCCACTCATCCATCTATTTATTCAACTTTATTTCCTTGAGACCTTGAAAAACAGATCAGATCCCACCTATGCATGAAAGGCATTCTCATATTGAGGACAGCTAATGTTGGCTATGTGGTTCTTCACCTTTCAGTATAAACATCCCTAGTTTCTTCAACTATCCTCATATTTTCTTTCAAGACCTAGACTAGGTCTTCCCTAAGTTCTCCAGGCATAGCCAGTCCTCCTTCTCCAAGTACCATGGGATTCTGAATGCATCTCTAGCATCACTCTTATTCTAATATCTGTTACATGCCTATAGTCACAGTTTGTATCAGTTAGGAATGCTTCCAACTGCAAGTAACCGAAAGTCCAAAGAATATTGCTTTAAACCTTATTGCTATTTATTCACTTAAATTTTAAAAATATGGAGGTAGGCAGGCTCATGGTTAGTCTGGCAACATAAACATGCCATCAAGAACCCAAGGTTCTTTGAGTTTTTTTCTCTGCTTTTCATGATTTTTGAATTTTTCTTACTTTTCTTCACTTAATAATTGTGAGATGTTTCCAGATATCATATCCACAGTCAAGGCAAAAAGCAGAGAAATAGTGATGCCAAATTGTTGTCTCCATATTTATCCCTTTTATAAGAAATCGAAAGCCCACTTGAAAATGTATCAAGTTGAAATTAAAAATATACAAGAAGGGTAATACATGATGACCAAGTGGAGTTTATCCCAGGAAAACAAGGTTGGTTTAAGATTTGAAAATCAATGTAATTCAGCATATTAACAGAAAAAAAATAATAAATGAGATCATCTTAATAAATGTGGAAAGATCATTTGACAAAATCCAACATCCATTAATGATTAAAAATCCTTGTTAAAGTGATATGAAAGGAACTTTCTTAATCTGATGAGAGCATTCATAAAAATTCTACAGCTAATAACATAATTAATGGTGAAAAGTTAAATGTTTCCCCACTAAGACCGGGGACATAGTAATGATGTCTTTTCCCCTCACTTTTGTTCACTGTACTGGAGGATTTAGCCAGAGACTTAAGATAAAAGATAAAATAAAATAAAATAAAATAAAATAAAAAAGTCATCTAGATTTAGAAGGTATATATAAAATTGTCTTTATTAGCAGATCATCTATATAGAAAATACTATGAATCCTACACAAAAGCTATTAGAACTAATAAATAAACTTAGTAAGGTTATAGGATTTAAAAAGAAGGAAAAAGCCCATCTGAAGACTTTTAAATTGTCCCAGAGCCAGTCCTAGCTTAGGAGAAGGAAGGAAAAGTGATTATCTAGCTTGGACTGGGAATATTGTTGAATAAGAAAATTAGTTAAGAAGAAAGAAGGCAGGATTAGCTTCTGAGTCCACAACAAACCATGCTTGCCACACACTGAGTTGTAAATATTTTGTGAGTAGGAACAATCTCATTCATTTTTGTATCCCTAATTTGTGGAAAAAACTTGATACTTATTGATGAATGAATGAATAGATGGAGGCATAAACTTGAATGGATAAATAAATGAATGAATGAATGAATCCATCTTGGCTTTAGTCACTTGACAACCTTTATTCACCTTGTCCATATCTTCTTGGAAAGTGGCACCAGAAGAGAAAAAGCACCACCAATGCGTCACAAGCACAGAGTAAAATAGGATTGCCACCTGCTTGGTCCTGATACCATTCTTCTGAGATTACATCAAAGAAATGTGGATTTAGATCCACTGACTTCACTTTAGCCTCATTATACGCTCATTTACAGAGCAAATGCATATATATATATATATATATATATATATATATATATATTTTTTTTTTTTTTTTTTTTTTTTTTTCCAAATCTCATCCTATTGTTGGCTTTGTCTTGAACAATTTTATTTTATCAGTTTCATCCAACTTCACTACATTCCCAAAGAGGAATAACACGCTTCTTAGTTTCCTAGGGCTACCCTAAAAAAGTACCGCAACCAGATGGCTTAAAATAATAAAAATTTATCCTCTCCCAGTTCTGGAGGCCAGAAGTCTGAGATTGAAGTTTGCGCAGGGTTGGTTCCTTCTGAGGCTGTGACAGAGAATCTGTTCCATGTCTCTCTCCTACCTTCTGATGCTTTTCTGGAAATATCTGGTGTTCCGTGGCTTGTAGAAGCATCACTTTGATCTCTCATTTCCCCTTCACATGGCATTCTCCCTGTGTATGTGTTACTCTCCAAGTTTCCCTTTCTTATAAGGATACCAGTCATATTAGGGCCCACCCTAATGACCTCATTTTAACTTGATTACCTTTGTAAAGATTCGATCTCCAAGTAATTTCACATTCCGAGGTACTGGGGTTAGGGTTTCAACATTTGAATTTGTGGAGGACACAGTTCAAGCTATAGCACCATCCTTGGGGTAATATGGTCCATTAAGCAGCACAAATGGAGAATTATTTGAGAGACAGTGGTTCCAGCGGGGAGCTGCGCAGGTCATGGAACTGGACGGTCTGGGTTCAAGAACTGTCTCTCACCTTTATCAGCAGTACGTCCTGGGCAAGTGACTAACTCGCTGTGTGCCTCATTTTCACCTAATGCAAAATGGGATCATATTTGTAGGTACCTCACAAGGCTATAGTGAGAATTAAATGAGATAATATAAGAAAGTTATTAAAATAGTGTCTGGCAAGATGTAAATTTTATATTGAAACTTGCTTTCTTCCCCCCCTTTTTACTATTGTTGACCAAATGTACAAATCCTATTTATTTTTCCATTTATGGTATATAATCAATCTTGTCTAAAAATGTACTATACAAAAACTTTTCAAAGTATGTGTTGAATTTACATAATTAATGGTGAGAAGTTAAATGTTTCCCCACTAAGTATGTGTTGAATTTACACATACTTTCCCTCTCTGCATATCTCTGATCTATCTCAGCATTAGCTGTGCTAAAAATAGGAAAGATTTTATTAGAAATAATCAATTCTTCAAGAATCCATGTGGAATGATCATCTCTATATGTTCACAAACCATTTCTATATGTATTTTGCTAAAAAATATTTTCTATCATTGAGTTATCCGTCATTTATTTAGTCTGTAATCCTCATTATATTAATCTGTATTTTTTTCATATTCATTTATTCATTTATTTATTTTGGCTGTATCGGGTCTTAGTTGTGGCACACAGGATCTTCTTTGTGGCATGCAGGATCTTTCGTTGCAGGGACCGGGCTCTTTGTTGCAGTGCACAGGCTTCTCTCTAGTTGTGGTGCGTGGGCTCCAGAGTGCGCGGGCTCAGTAGTTGTGGCGCATGGGCTTAGTTGCCCCACCGCACGTGGGATCTTAGTTCCCCGACCAGGGATCGAACGCACGTCCCCTACATTAGAAGGCAGATTCTTAACCAGTGGGCCACGAGGGAAGTTCCACATTAATCTGTATTTTTAGAAATACATCTATTTTCTCTCCCTCTCATCCCCGGTCCTTGATATGCACTTATGTGCATGTGTACACACACACACACACACACACACACGCACACACAGACATGCTTCTTTTACTAGCAGGGTCTCTATATGCTGTTTTCAATCTCTTAAGACATTCCACATTCTCCACATTCTCACGTAATGTCACATGGACTCAACAATCTCACTTTCAAAGTTAACTCTGTTCACAAAGGAAGGAAGAAAAACAGTGATTATTGGGCATATACTAGACACTGGGCATTTTATAGGAAATGTTTCTCTGATATTGTCACTTTCCTAAGGTGACACAGCTAGTAAGTGCCAGAAATAGAATTTGATCCCCCAGCTGATTTTAAAATATGCATAGTATTTTCTAACTATTGTACAGATTCTGAATAAAATATAATAAATATGGTTCAGATGTACTATATCCAACACAGTTGTAGCAGATCGTTTTCTTATGACTTTGGGTCATCTTTCCTCATGTTTCACAAAGTTCCCAGGGATGCTGGGTGTGTGTCTGGGGATGGGATGCAGTTGGAGTTTCTGATGACTAGGCCTCAGAATAAGACCAGTTCAATCTGGGAGAGGCAAGACCTACTGAGTTTATTTACAAATAATATATTTATGTAATTCAAGACTATGATTTGGCCAGGGTTATTCTTAACCTGATTTTTATGCAGGTTGACAAAGGGAAGAAAAAGGAAAACATTAGGCAGCTTCTGTAAGCTTCCAGGTTTACAGCGACATCAAGTCACAGCTGACTGCCCGGCCCATGCACTGCAAGGATTACAGGGTGTGACAATAAAGTGGCTTTTTGAGAAATGAGTTGTTGCATATTTCATTTTTTTCAATATTACCACCCTGCAAGGAACTGCTATAAAAGTATCCTGAGCTCTGAAATGGGAGGGGTAGATTTTCCAAATAGCCACCAAGTGCTAGGGAAGCCTCCAAGCTTGTAAGTTGCCCATTTGGGCTGTTGGCACAGACACAGCAGCATCAACCAAAGTATTTATTAAGGGCCCAGCTGTCCTGGCTGCCACACAAGATGCTCTGCAAACAGCCAGAAACAGGAGCAGCACTGCTTTCAAGGCTCAGATCGATAGGAGCTGACAGTTTTAGGCCAAGAGTACAGGTTATCTCTGGTAGGCATGTGAACACAGCCTGGCTTACCAAGTGTGCCCTCCTCCCTTTAACCCCAAGTAGATCCTGTGTGATCGGCAGGGCAAGAGATGTTGTCCGTCTTTTACATGAGAGTTCATGTGTCCTCCCCTGGGTTCCACAACTTGAGGGTAGCAGAGTCACGGTTCAAATCCAGATCTCTGGAGTATTCCATCTCCTGTTCTCTCTGCTCCCTCCCGCTGCCTTTGCCACAAACTTTGAACTTTTTAATATAACCATGCATCTAAGATGAAAATCTTGTTTTTTAAATTTTTATTGGAGTATAGTTGATTTAAAATGTTGTTTTAGTTTCAGGTGTACAGCAAAGTGAATCAGTTATAAATATATATATATATCCACTCTTTTTTAGATTTGTTTCCCATATAAGCCATTGTAGAATATTGAGTAGACAGAGTACCCTGTGCTATTCAGTAGGTCCTTATTAGATACGTTTTTTTTTTTTTTACAAAAGCAATTATATTTTTATTTACTTGCAGTGAACAACCCAAAAATAAAATTAAGAAAACAATTTACAATAATATCAAAAAGAATAAAATACTTGGGAATACATTTAACAATAGAATTCAAAACTTACAGTCTGCAAACTCTAAAATATTGTTGGAAGAAATGAAAGAACACCTGGATAAGTGGATATATAGTAGTGTGTATATGTCAATCCCAATTAAGATGCAGATCTTAAAATGGCAGAATTTCAAATCTGAAAGGCACATAGGAGCCTGAATTCAACACCTTTATTTTATTTATGAGGGACTCGAGCTTCTCCGAAATGTCCACTGAGCCCTCAGGACAGTACATTCTAGGCAGAGCTATGCCTAGAACACAAGGGGAGCCAATGGTTCCAAAGCACCATTATTTGTCTTTGAATTGAGAATTCCATGGGGTTAGATGTTTCATGTAGGTTGTAGGTTTCTTTTTTCCTGGTCAAATTTCTTCTCCTTACCCCATGTTGACTTTCTTGAGGCAGCATGAAATATTGTTCACCCCCTGAAATAAGAAAATGCCCTGGATGAGATAGAATGAGGTTGTTAAGACACTGGAAACAGAAGAGGAGAGACAATGAAGTCAGGCTGAGGTTCCCACGTAAGGAATTGGCTTCATTCTTCCCAGTCGTGGAAAATCAGTCCAAGATAAAAAGAGTGGTCTGAACAAACTCAGCACCTCACACAGCAGAGCGATGAATGAATCTGAACCAGACACACAATTTTGAAAGTTCTAACTGAGGCAGGGGAGCATAAACTAAGGGAACAGATGTATCAGGAAACTAGAATTCATACTTTGCACCCAAGGTGCAAAACTCTGGACTAAAATTAGATCCACAGAGCGTTGATACATGTTGAATTGAAATTGACTTTTTGTCATCCTCCATGGAAATGAACTGAAATAACCTGTCCTAGAAACTTCTCTTTCCAGCTTCTTTCCTTACAGAATGAAAAACTAAAGGACACATACACAGGCGCATATGGATTCATTCTTTTAAAATAGATCAGCAAGATGAATGGAATGGTGTTATTTACTTTTAATCAATAAATCAATATGTGTTTATTGTGAGTCACAAGGATAACATAACAAGATTAGTAAGACAGGGTTCCCTGCCTTCAAGGAACTCTGAGTCTGGCCAGCAAAACAGACAAGGACAGAGTAATCAAAACACGATATAGAAAGGGCTATACAGCTACATGTAAAAGAATTAAATTAGAACACTCCCTAACACCATACACAAAAATAAACTCAAAATGGGTTAGAGACCTAAATGTAAGACCAGACACACATAGGAAGAGGAAAACATAGGAAGAACACTCTTTGACATAAATCACAGGAAGATCTTTTTTGATCCACCTCCTAGAGTAATGGAAATAAAAACAAAAATAAACAATTGGGACCTAATGAAACTTAAAAGCTTTTGCAAAACAAAGGAAACTACAAACAAGACAAAATGAAAACCCTCAGAATGGGAGAAGATATTTGCAAACGAATCAACAGACAAAGGATTAATCTCCAAAATATATAAACAGCTCATGCAGCTCAATATTAAAAAAACAAACAACTCAATCAAAAAATGGGCAGAAGACCTAAATAGACATTTCTCCAAAGAAGACGTACAGATGGCCAAGGAGCACATGAAAATCTGCTCAACATCACTAATTATTAGAGAAATGTAAATCAAAACTGCAGTGAGGTATCACCTCACACCAGTTAGAATGGGCACCATCAGAAAATCTACAAACAACAAATGCTGGAGAGGGTGTGGAGAAAAGGGAACCCTCTTGCACTGTTGATGGGAATGTAAATTGATACAGCCACTATGGAGAACAGTATGGAGGTTCCTTAAAAAACTAAAAATAGAACTACCATATGACCCAGCAATCCCACTACTGGGCATATACACTGAGAAAACCATAATTCAAAAAGAGTCATGTACCACAGTGTTCATTGCAGCTATATTTACAATAGCCAGGTCATGGAAGCAACCTAAGCATCCATCGACAGATGAATGGATAAAGAAGATGTGGCACATATATACAATGGAATATTACTCAGCCATAAAAAGGAAAGAAACTGGGTCATTTGTAGCGACATGGGTGGATCTAGAGACTGTCATACAGAATGAAGTAAGTCAAAAAGAGAAAAACAAATATTGTATATTAATGCATACATGGGGAACCTAGAAAAATGGTACAGATGAACCGGTTTGCAGGGCAGAAATAGAGACACAAATGTAGAGAACAAACGTATGGACACCAAGGGGGGAAAGCAGTGGGGGTGGGGGGGGTGGCGGTGGGATGAATTGGGAGATTGGGATTGACATGTATACACCAATATGTATAAAATGGATAACTAATAAGAACCTGCTGTATAAAATAATAAATTAAATAAAATTCAAAAATTAAAAAAAAAGAAAGGGCTATAAAAAATGTACTTGAAAAGTGTCACAGAGGCTGAAGAGTGAATCCTGCAAGAGCTGGTAAGAGGATACTGGTCTGGGAAGACTCATTAGAGGAGGTGGCATTTCACAAGTAGAAAGATAGGAAATGATATTCCAGTAAGAAGAAATTGTGGAATAAAATTACCTTCAGGTGGAAGCATGAAATGGCATGCTTTGTTCAGTGAATTGTTAGTATCATGCAGCATATGGGGCAAGATGTGGGGAAAAAAATGGAAGGTGAGTTGGAAGAGGAGGGGTTGGTTCATATCACATGTTGAGAAACCTTGGGTACCTGGCAAAGGAGCTTGGACTTTATCCAGGATGCTGCCTAGTTGGGGAGTGACATGTTGAACTGTCTGTCCTGGAAGACTGGAGTTCATGGGATAAACGTGTCCTTAAGCTAGATGTAACAAATATATTTATTTTTTAGAAAATAAATTCCTAGAGAAAGGTAGATCTGAAATAATAATGATGATGATGATCATCATGATCGTAATTATGATCATGATGATACAGTCCACTGAGCACTATTAGACAATATTCTGGATTAAAATAGCATATTATTTATTACCTAATTTCTAAATTTAGAACAACATTAAAAAGCTGATGATAGGCAATGCTGTCAAAGTTTTGCTGAAATCAATACACTCAGATATTGCCGATGATGTACATTGTCAAAGCTGTTTTGAAAAGAAATATGGAAGTACATTATCAAGAAAATATATGCAGTCATGTTCCTTGAAATAGCAGTCCCAGTTTTGAGAATTTAAGTGAAGAAAATTATCCAAAAGCCAAAAGTACCATATATATGGAGATGTTTACTGCAGCATTATTTATAATAGCTAGAAAAAATAAATAAACATCAACAATGAGACAATTATAAGTACATTGTATCATATTGGCCAAATGGGGTGTAAAGCACTGATTAAAATATTTACTGAAACATGAAATATTTAGTCAATATGATGATTAAAAATAAAAACCTATGTGTACAGTATTATTCCTGCTATGTAAAATTATGTGTGTGGCAATAAAACTTGAAGAAAACAAAGACAAATTAACACAATGTAATGTGTTTAGAAGGTAGAATTTTTCTCATTATATTTAGAGTTGCATTAATACTTTTATAATGATATTTGTGTAAAAAAAATCACATTTAAAATAGCTGTCATTTATTTAATGTCTATATTATGCTAAGCACTGTACATGCATTATCTTATTTAATTCTCACAACATTGCATAAGGATGGTCCTGTTATGATCCATCCTTTAATTGAATTTTAATTTTTTTCAAATTGATACATATGTATACTTTATAAAGATAAAAGTTATGACTAATTTTCTTAAGAATAAAAGCAGTATCTTTCCCTTCAACTCTAATTCATTTAAATAATTTTAGAAGTTTCTTTCTTATGCCTCACCCATATTTCCAAATCATATGATAATATTACCATTTATAAATTTCTGCTTTAAATATTATTCATTTAATAGAATTAAGCCAGTCTTTAAAAATGTGTTTTTGAAGAGAAGCGTACAATTGATAAACCCTGAGTAAAACTCATCAAAAAAAGAGAGAAAACAAAAATTAGCAATATCAGGAACAAAAAAAGGACATGATACATAATCCACGGATATTAAAATTATAATAAGACAATATCATAAACAACCAAAATATAGTGTACTTGAATGTTTAAAGAAATGGGACAAGTTCATTGGGAAACATAATTTACTAAAAAACATGGAGAAAGAAATAGAAAATACTAATTGCATTATATCTGTTAAGGAATTGAGTTCTTAGTTAAAACCTTCTCACAGGAAAAACCCAGGCATAAATGACTTTGCTGGTGGATTCTATCAAATATTTTTGGGAGAAATCATACAAAGATTCTCCACCTTTCCAGTTTTTTTTTCCCCCCCTAATAAAGTCCCTGAATGCTAATCTCCATCTCAGCTCTTGCTTCTAGAGCAAACCTGAAACATCCCAATCTGAAACATGCACCAAAATACATGTACAAAAGTTTTCACAGAATCTTTACTCATGGTAGCTAAAAACTAAGATCAGTTCAAATGTTTATCAAAGGGAGGATAAATACATTGTGTTATAATCACACAGTGGAAAACTACACAGCAATGAAAAAAAAGCTACTAATACATGTGATAACATTGATGAATCTCAAAACCGTATAGTAAGCTAAAGACAAAAGTCAAAAGAGTATATATACATTGATGTGATATTCAAGAACCAGCAAAATTGACCTGTGGAAATGGAAGTCATAGAGTGCTGACCTCAGGGAATTTTTTGTGACTGTGGACTAGTATGAGGGATCCTCTGGGATAATGGAAATGTTTTACACCTTGATTGGGGTGGTGGCTTCACAGGTGGATACCCACAAAAATATTTCTCAACGTGCACATTTAATATGTCTGTATTTTACTGAATGTAAATTATACCTTGATTTAAACAAAAGCCTTTCACGATAAGAACAACATAGTTCCGAGACGACCATCCACCAAACAGGGATAATGTGCCTACTCTGAGCCTCCTTTCTCTCCAATCCACTCCTTGCCCTTCTTCGCTATGGCGTAGGAAAACTCACCTGACTCCACATCTTTAGGCTTCCAGCTGAGTTTGAACAGGAGGCTCACTGTCAGTAGATTAGAGGGTGAAACGAAGGGAGAAGGCTGGATGTTCTTGCTTCCCACCTTCCTCCCCCACCTTAGTGGGCACATCTGGCAGAAGCTACAACATCCAACTCCGAATGGGAAGCCTCACCAGGGTCCCACCCCATATCCCTCCAGACTCTGGATGCTGCCCCACCCCGTATCTCTCCAGCACCCCAGCTACTAATCTCTGGGTTACCTCATCATCTTCTATTGGATTCCTTACCTTTTTTCATTACTTGTGTAACTAATTCCCTGCTTTTAGTTCCCTCTGTAAATACTACGTCAATTGCTCTTTTTCTGTTTAAACCAAAAAACTTATACAGATAACCACCCTAATTGTTTGGTTTGAAATTGAGTGACTTTTTAAAAAAGTCATATTGAGATATGATTGACATTCAAAAAGCTGTACATATTTAATGTATACAACTTCATGATTTTGGAGATAAGTATACCCCAGTGAAACAAACCATCACCACAATCTTTATTTAATTTATTTAACTTATAAGAAACAAAACAGTCCCCATTTCTCCCAACTCCCATTCCCTGCCTTTGGCAACCACCAATCTGTTTTTTGTATTTATTAGTTTGGGGGGTTTTATTGATACCACATATCAAATAGATCATATGATATTTGTCTTTCTCATTTGACTTATTTCATTTAACATAATGCCCTCAGGGTCCATCCATGGTGTTTCAATTGGTAAGATTTCATTCTGTTTTATGGCTGAATAATATTCGTATATATATACATATATCTCACAATTTCTTTATCCATTCATTCATAGATGGACAATTAGGTTGTTTCCATCTCTTGGCTACTGTAAATAATGCTGCAATAAACATGGCGGTGCATATATCTCTTTGAGTAAGTTTTTCATTTTCTTTGAATAAATACCCACAAGTGAAATTGCTGGATCATATGGTAGTTCTATTTTTAATTGTTTGAGGAAACTCCGTACTATTTTTCATAGCAACGGCACCAATTTACATTCCCACCAATAGAGCACAAGTGTTCCCCTTTCTCCGCATCCTCGCCAACACTTGTTATTTACTGTCTTTTTGATAATATCCAATCTAACAGGTGTGAGGTGATATCTCATTGTGGTTTCGATTTGCATTTCCTTGATGATTAATGATGTTGAGCATCTTTTTACATACTTGTTGACTATCTGTATATCTTCTTTGGAAAAATGTCTATTCAGATCTTCTATTTTTAAATCAAATTGTTTTTTGCTATTGAGTTGTCTGAGTTCTTTACATATTTTGGATATTAACCCATTATGAGATATATGATTTTCAAATACTTTCTCCCATATTTATTTTTCTGAATTTTCTAGAGATTCAACAAAGAACATTACTCAAATAACAAGGGAGATATATGTGATAAATATTAGTATTATTATGAAAATCACTTCATTTAAGTCACAGCATCTTCAAAAATGTTGAACAAATTTTTATTGTTGTTAAAAGAAATACAGGAGATATAAGAAATGATATGCTTGATTTATAATGATAAAACATATTTGGGAAACATGCCTTAACAATTGGGAGAACAAAAAAGATTACTCAAATTTTTCCTGCATTCATTCCACAAACATATATTGACCACCTATCAGGAAACAAATGTCTTTATTCCAAGAGTCAGGAAGGAACAAAGAGTAAAGTGTAACTCTAATGGAAAAAAACAGATATGGACCATAGCAACCAAAATAAAACACTGTTGTCATAATTATGCATTCAAAATGGGAAGTGGGTAAGAGGGATAGAAATTCTGCCCACAGATAAGGGAAGGTCTTCAAAAGTAAGGTAACTTTGGGAATATCCAATATCTTGGATATCACCAGAGAGAAAATAGTGGGAAGGTATTCCAGATATAGAAATCACATAAGGCATAGAGAACTGAGAGTATATCTTAGTTGCCTGTAAACAAAAGCCAGTAGAAATATATATATATGAAGGATGAGGCTAAAAATGTAGCTAAGGGGAAAACTGTAGAGCATCTTGAACATCTATGACTCCAAATTTGGCTTCATCCAAGGTAGTGAGGATGTTGTGGATGTAAGAAGCATGGGGTCATACCCATATTTTCATGCTGGTCAGATTTTTCTGGCATAAGCAGAGTGAAAAATGTGGGGAGGAGAAAATGGAGGCAGATCGACCCACTAGAAAACTATAAGAAATGCCTAGGTAGAGTAGGATGTGGCCTGAATCTGACTAGAGGCTATAGAGATGGAAGATAATATAATACAGAGAGATGTTGATGCTGAAGAACTGTCATGCCATGACTACTGCTCAAGAAGCATCATCCTCAGAAGTGGGGTGGAAGGACTCAGCTCTCAACCAAATCAATGGACAACCACATGGACATTTTTGGAAGGATGTGTTCATCTTTCAGACAGGTGAATAAGCCAGTCTGCCTTACCTGCCCATCCTGTAGCAATGGGCTAGAGCTAGGGAACTGGAGCCAACGCTCTCAGTGATAAAAATAAAAAATGCTTGAAGTTAGAATTAACACCTCATCAAAGAGCTAAGAAGTTAGGGAGAAATAAATGACCAAGCCAAGTTCAGGCAGAGTTTTGGAACACAGACAGGTGAGCCTAGCACTTGAGTTCCCTTTATCCTGGACCATGTTGCTACATTGGGAAAAACAACTAAGAAGCCCATTGGTGATTTTGGTGACCTTGAGAGGCTATAAATGTGTGGTGCCTGATAAGCCATCACCTACACGGTTCTGGACCCAGATAATGTAACCTGGTTATTACCACAGTGATGTAGAAAACAGATCGCCACAAACTTCAGTGCCTTAGAACATTAATGCTTTTCTTGCCTTCAGTTCTGCAGGCTGGTGGGGGCTACTCTGCTTCCATCTGAAGTCACTGGGCTTGTTTCCAGGTTGCAGATGAACTTCAGGTGTGCTTCTTATTTCTGTTATCCTCCTTCTATCAGCTGCTGCCCTGGGTATGCTCTTTTTATGGAGAAAGTCTAGAGTATAAGCAGCACCATACAACCACATCTAAAGATCTTTTGCATTTTATTGGTCACAGTAGGTCACAAGCCAGGTCCAGGGATACACACCCGAGGGGCAGGGGGGCAGGGAAGTAAAATTTTTTTGAGCAATATTCCAGTTCATCCTAACACCTAAATGTGAAAGATGGTTAGCAGACATTTGGTCCTGTCCAAAGCGCCCTTGATATTTGGTTCTGTACAAAATCCATAAGACATTTGGTCCATAAGACATTTGCCCTATGCCAGAAGGTCCTTGATATTTTGAGAACCATTTGGACCTTTCCAAAGCATCCATAAGACATTTGGTTCACGCCAAAAGCTCCTCGATAGTTGGTCATATTTGGACCTGTCTAAATTGTCCTTAGAGACATTTAGTCCATGCCAAACGTTCCTTGATATTTGGTCCTGGCCAAAACCATTGTGCATGGACCAAATATATTCATGGACATTTTGGATAGAACCAAATTTCAACAACTTTTTGGTGTGGACCACATGCCTTATGGATGTTCTATACAGGACCGAATGTCCTGCAAGGGTGAAAGATACTCATTTTTTAATATGCTTTTAAAAGATAATATTCGAGAATATCTTCAGGGCAGAGAATAATTTCTTGAAATGATATAAAATAAAAAAGGGTTGGGATAAAATGAACTACATTAAAATTAAGAATTTATATTATTAAATGATATTAATGAATAAAAAAGTAAGCCACAGAAAGGGAGAAAATTGTTGCAACACACATAACTGATGAAGAGCTTGATTCTAGAAGCCAGAAATGTTTCTGACAAGTCAATGAAAGCTAAAAAACACAATAAAAACATTGATTAAAAATGTGAATGGACATATGACGTAAGAAGTTTAAATGCTCAAAAAATAAGGAAAAGTGTTCAATCTCATTATTACTGAAGGAAATGCAAATTAAAACCAGAAAGTAATATCATTATATGCCAATAAAAATGGCTAAAAAAAAAAGTTAATTTCAAGTGTTGATGAGGAAAGTTTCATTCACTGAAAGAGGGAGTATTTACATTGGGACAACCTCTTTGGAAAACACTTGGCCTTCCTTATCTATTTAAGTTGAAACTATGCTCACTTTCTGATCTTGCAACTGCACCTCTAATGACACACCATAGAGAACTGAGGACATTTGTGCCCCACAACACACACAAGAATATTCATAGCAACTTCATTATCTGTAGGACCAGCAAGAAACAACTCAACTGTTCCCTAACAGTTGAATGAATAAATACATTATATTCATGAAATGGAATTCTGTATAGCGATAAAATGAACACAGCACAGGTCTATACAACAATGTCCATGAAACTTGCAATGTAATGAAAGAAGCCAGATTTAGAAACACTGTATGTTCATGAGTTCTTTTCTAGAAAGTTTGAAAAAAAAGAAAAGAAAAAATAAATGGCCTTGTTCTTTTAAAAGGGGATGAAGGAAAGAGGACTTGGTACATTTGTTTTATCATATTCAGGAAGCCTTGCATTGATGTCTTGTGAACTTTACAGTGTATTATTTTTCCCAAAAAGAGAATTAAAAAGAAAAGTCCTACTCTCGAAATCTTGGTATCTGTATTAGTTTGCTGGTGATGCCATAACAAAGTACCACAGACTGGGTGGCTTTAACAACAGAGATGTATTTTCTTTCAGTTCGGAAGGCTCAAAGTCCGAGATCAAATGGTCAGCATGTTCGGTTTCTTCTGAGGCCTCTCTCCTTGGCTTGCAGATGGCTGCCTCTCCCCTGCGTCCTCACATGGTCGCGTCTCTGTTCATGCAGGCATCTGGTGTCTCTCACTGTTCATGTCTTACTATCCTCTTCTTATAAGGACTCAAGTCATATTGGATCAGGGCCTACCCTAACATCCCCGTTTTGATTTAATTGCCCCCTTAAAGGCCCTATCTCCAAATATAGTCACATTCTGAAGTACTGAGTGTTAGGACTTCAATTTATGAATTTTAGGGAACACACTTCAACCCATTAATAGTGCCTAAATATTTCTCATAAGAAAAGTCGTCACTCCTCTGAACTTCCAACAGTGTGTTGGAATGTTCACTATCACGCTTCTTTGGGTAGCACCACAGTGGCTCACCATTATTACATCTTTATTACATACCAGGCACTGTTCTATGTACATTAAATCATTTAACACAACCAACAAAATGGGCATTTTTATTATTCCCATCTCACAGATGGCAACACCAAGGCACAGAGATAAGAATTGTGTAGTTAGGACTTAAATGCAAATGATTAGACTTCAAAATCTTTTTCTATACCCTTTACACTGTCCTTAACCTCCAGGTAAAACTCCAGGAGGCAGGAGGAGTGTTGAAGAAGAGGAGTGTGTGTGTTTGGGTGGGGAGGGTGAGATTCAAGGAGACAGGGAGGAGGGATAAGAAAGTTGTGGAAGCTTTGCAAATCTTTGTAGGAAGTTTTGCTATGTTATTGTTATAATCCCCTCTTACTCATGTCTTCATGGGACTTTAGTAAAAACAGATCTTGTTTTTCAAACTTTTCCAACTGAGATTTGTGTTTCTCTTGGTAAGTTTCCCTGCTGAGACTGGGAAGCTCTCCTCCATTCAGGTAAAAGGCACAAAATGCTGCATGTAATTTCAGGCCATATCAGTGTCTCCAGGGCCAAATTTCAGAACTCTTCGTGTTATTATTATCATTCTAATGATGAAGGAGAAATAAAAGGAAAGCAAAATGAGTCTGCCTGAGAGAATGATTCCTCCCAGGATTGTTAACCTGGGAAACAGACTGGCATCATTTCTCGCCGCTGTGCTCTGCTGACAGTACACATTTGTAACTGCCCTTACTGGGCACCTGGGAACACTTAGGAAATAAGCACACATGCCTCTATATTAGATAGAATAATCTGCATGTTCTTGGGATCCACAAGAGAGTAAGTCAATTAGCATATAAGAGATGTTGATCTATAACACGAGCACGCATACATTTTCTTGGCACAGAGTCATAGCTTAAAACAAACAAACAAAAAATGAAAAAAAAAACACTAGTTCTTTGTTTTCCTGATAATTCATGGACAAGTTCAAAAGATATCAGTTTCTCTTGGTAATTTTTTAAACAAAATGACAGACTGTAAATATGTCCAGTTCAATATAGATATTTTAATAGGAAAATTTCCTGCCTTTCTTCTTTCCTTCAAATTATTCTTCTTTTTACACACTGCTACCACTTCCTCTGCACTTCAAAGCTCATCCAAGTTCATATACATAGAGATTAAGATCGCACGCCTTGGTATTAGATGGGGCTGGTTTTCAGTCAGTTCTGCTACTTGCTGGCCATTCCTCAGCCAGTAAATTATGTTCTGAGCCTCAGCTTCCTCCTATGTGAAATGGACAGACTAGTATGATCTCCCTTATAAGGTTATATGCATATTAAGTGAGAAAATTCCAATGCAGCATCTGTCATGGGAGTGACCACCTAGGGAACACTCCACACATATGTCACCATCCTCCTCCTATCATCATATCACCAACTATGCAATGTGCTTGTATTTCTCTGAAATTCCTTCTCCCTTCTTTTCCCCAAACCTACAGAGAAAGCAAGGTCCTCTATGTCATTGGCATCCCAGCCTCTGACTCCTTCCCAGAGCTAATATCACAGTTTAAAAAAATCATTCCTCTGCCATGATGGTTTTTATTCCCACTTTTTCCCTTATGGTATTTTTATAAATCAAGATTTCTTGGAGTTTTATTTATTATGACCTTAATTAATCAAAAGCTTCACAAGCACTGAGACTATGCCATCTCACCATTCTCCATAGCTAGTTTCTGATTCTCCCTTAGCAAAGCTTGATAACAGATCTAAGATTCACTGAAATTCTTTGGAATGTGATTAGTTATCTCAAATACCATCATTCTAATGAAAACTTCACCTATTTATTTGTTCTAGATTCATAAAAATCCTGTAGGAATTGATAGATTAAGGATTTGACAGCACAGAGCTCAAATATTTCATAACAGATAGGACACAGGAATATATAGAAACTAAAATGACTACAATCATACTTTGTTTTGCAACAAAACTTTACCTTCCACTTCAATCAACGGCAAAAAAATGAATAATCAGCAGTTTGACTTAGATTTCATTTGCTCATGACAATTTCTAGCACAAAATAAGTGCACTCTGACCGAAATGAGTGCCATACAGATATTTGAAAACAGGCTAAGACACACATTTCTTTCACTAGGCTTCAGATGAAGCATCCTAGAAAAATGGTAGTAATAATAATAGCTACAACAGGTCAGCTGGCTGACCAGAGGCACAGAGGTTCTCTTGAGAGTTTCTTTACTTGTACAGCAAATTATTTGCCATCCAGAAATGTGATAAGCACTGAGGTCACCAAGAAAAACAAAACAGATGTTTTTTCTCAAGAATCTCATGAATCATCAAGAGATAATTATCACACAATGTGCTAAGTGCAGTAACAGACATACGTTCAAGAAGAGGGGCAACCAACCCTGTCTGAGGGTGCCTAGGAAATCTCTGAGCAGGTCACTTCAGAGACGAATCTGAAAGGCTGGCAGAAGTAAGGCAAGGGATGGAGGAAGGAGGGAGGAAAGAATAGCAAAGGCACAAGGAAAAACACAAGCAAAGTTCAGAAGAGAGAAGTGGCATGCAATTGGAAAACTCAAGCTACTCAAGCTTCCAGAAGCTCATGTAAAATGAGCTCACAAAGGCAGCTGTTGAGGTAAATTGACGCCAGATCTTAATGGATCTTCGAGGGTCTATTCAGACACTTAGATCTTACCCAGAGTGCAATGGGAAGGCCTTAAATGATTTTAAGACACAGTCATAATATTGATCACTGTTGACTGATGAACTTATTATTTTTCAGACTTCTTATTCATAATTCCTTCTAATTTCTAATGTTTTCAAATGGTCATATCTTTTTGATTTAAAAAAATAGTTTTAAAAAGGACCACTTTTCCAAAGAAATTTGGTTGACTCCCTACTTGCAAAATGAGGAAATTTCCATAGTTTTCCTACCATCCCTCCTTCTTTCTGTTTTATTTATTGGTGAAATCTTGTCTTGGATTTTAGACTGATATTCTTTCAAATTATCATTACTATGTTATAGTACATGTTTCATGTTTCTAGAAATAACGATGCTTGAATTTGTTCCTTAACTGTCTCTATAATGATTATGTATGTGCAATGATAGGTAAAGGTACCACATTCCCTAACTTCATGAGGCACCATTTGGCCACACACCTTATCTTTTGTACTGGTTGCCCTGGGGGTTGTGAATGCAGCAGATACAGCAGCTCTGATTAAATGATTTTGATATTTATTCTACACCCTAGTATATAGTTCTATTTGCATTCTTAAGTTCTTTATTCTTCTCTAACATTATTAGGTATTCTTTGAGTAGATAGTGTTCCCTAACAAGGGTGGTATAATTTCTAAGTTGTTGCCTATCTTAAATAGTTTTTTCTCTAAATTTCAAACAGACAAATAAAAATTCATCTAAGAAATAAAGTTTTAGGTATCATTCATTATTCTTTGGACTCAAACATTTTCCCATTTTTTTGCCATCTCTTTTTTATGGAAGTATAAAACCAGTTGGATTTATCTTTTTTGTTTTTTTGTTTCGGTAACATATATTTATTTTTCTACTTTTTCTGGATGTTTTCTCTTGAATTGAAGTTGAAGACTTTCTCCAGATTTGGATATTCAATACTTATTTCCTGGTACTGTATAAATTTTCTAAGATGCAGATTTATTGCTCTTCGGTTCAGGGAATTTTTCTTCTATTTTTTATTTTTTTTGTGAAAATTGCTTCTGTTTCATTTGTTCTGGTGTATTTGTCAATAATACAAAGGAGAGGGCCACCCACCACTCATTCAGAAACAGGTGATGGTCTCACTTGCTAAGCAAGGAGAATTATTCTTTAAAAGCACAGTCTCCCCGAACAAAGCAGAGTTGGGACCGTCTATATAATTTTATGAAACACAGGGTTAAGGATTTGAACACTCTAAGAAGTGGAAATGTCAGGGATTGGCTGATATTTTGGCTGTGGAAGCTGGGTATTACAGCACGAGCACGGTGGGTGCTGATTGGCTGGATTTCAGAAGTCTGGTTATGAAAGAGAGCTGTCCAGAGTTTGTTCACTTTTCACATTACCCTCTTGACTGCTCATTGATCCAGGTTGTCAATGTCCCTCTTATTGTATCACACCTCCACAGGAGTTCAGGTTCACTTGTGTCTCAGAGCACAGGTCATAAGAGGATCACATTGTCACTCTGCTTCTCTATATGTAGCCCAAGCGTGGAATCCCACAGCATGTTTATTTTTCTCTGCCTATGAATTCATTTTTGACTAGGTTTGAGGCAGGTTAGACAGATTGTGTAATCTAGTAAATTCCTAGATTACTGATATCTAGTGAAATCTCAGTCTACTAGAGTTCATGGTGTACTGAACATGTCAGGACAGAAGTTCAATCAGTGACTCTCGAATGGTGGAATTTTAGATGTCACTTGAGGTCACTGGGGGGCACTTTGCATAATGAGTCCTTCCTTCCTGACAGGTGACATCATTTAGACATCCAGGTGTCCTCTACTATTAGAATATTAACTGGATGAGTGCTCGTGACCACTGAAAGCAAACACAGCCACAATGAAAGACCAGTTCAGGTCACATTGGTCCCTGACCTCACTCATGTGTACTCATCATAAAGTCCAGCTTGGGGATTTTCCTTAAATTTTTAGAATATTTTTTATAACAGATAATTATTACTTTTTTGTAATTTCTGCTAAAAAAGTAGTATTTTTATTTTCTTGTATAGTATACATTTTATTCAAAAAAGAGCCATCTCAGACAAGGTTCTTGCAAAACTGTAATTTTTAAATTAACTTAAAAATTCAATTAAATTCTTAAATTTCATTTGTAATTAAAATATAAAATAAAATATAAAACTATTTGTTGAGTATTCAGTAATTAAATGCACAAAATCTGCTTTTGAAAGATTACAAGAATAAAATTACCAGTATTTGTAATTAAGAGTGTTAAATTAACCAATTTCCATTATTATGAAGTCCATATTTTTATTATGTATTTGGAGGAGCCTAAAGAAGAACTCACGGAAAACCAGTAACATTTTAGCCAAGTCTAAAAGCTGAGTGAGAATTTGCCATTGGATGAATAGCAATGGATAAATGAATGAATTAGAGTTAGGTATAATGTAAATCTTGCAGGGAGGCTGCCTCTCATGTCACTGCTAGATAAAAACATCAAGCAGCTCACATTCTAGTGAAAATATTACAGAAATAGGAGAAAAGGAAATCTTGAATCCCGTTCCCAACCTGTGGCTTGTACCATGTGACCTTGGCTAAGTCTTTAGCTGGAAGCCTAGTCTGCTTTCACCAGCTACCCCTCGGGGATAGATTCTAAACTGTCACAGGCCAATATACCATGATTTCCTGACTACATTTCCATGAGTTTTCTTAGCATGGTGCTTGAAAATAATTTCTGGGAATGGTATGGAGCTTGCAAAGTGGCTTGAATCCTAAAATTAGGGGGAACCACCATCCTGGGTGGTTCCCAGATGCAGAATTTGCAGTGTTAAAACTGGGAATGTCCAGTTTGGTCACCAAAACAAGTTGGTCGCTCTACTAAAATACAATTCAGATTTGCTTAAAGAATCTTCTTTCCTTCCTCCCTCCCTCCTTCCTTCCCTTCCTTCCTTCCTGTCTTCCTTCCTTCCTCCCTTCCTTTCTTCCTTCCTTTCTTTCTTTCCTTCTTTTATCCAAGTTCTTTTTTTTTTCTTTTATTGAAGTATTTACAATGTTGTGTTAGTTTCTGGTGTACAGCAAAGTGATTCAGTTATTTATATACATATATATTATGTATGTGTATATATATATATATTCTTTTTCATATTCTTTTCCATTATGGTTTATTAAATATAGTTCCCTGTGCTATTTATCTATTTATATATTGTAGTTTGTATCTGCTAATCCCAAACTCCTAATTTATCCCTTCCTGCTCCTTCCCCCCTGGTAACCAGAAGTTTGTTTTCTATGTCTGTGAGTCTGTTTCTGTTTTGTAAATAAGTTTATTTGTATCATATTTTAGATTCCTCATATGATATCATATGATATTTGTCTTTATCCAAGTTCTTTTTAACAATTGTTTAGATTCTCCAACTCAATTGAAAGAAAATCAGACTTGATCCAGTAACTCCATCCCTTTCATTTGCCAATTAGCTTTTATTTTTCCAGTGCTTAAAATTCATTCATGTTACCACTGCAATGAGTAATAGGGAGAATTTAACCACTGGCTGATTATAAGCATAAATAAAAAGCCCAATTCCCCCAGAGCCTGATGATTAGGAACCAGAAGTGAGTGTTGAGATCCCAGATCCTCAAATGAATTGTTTTCCATTAATGATTTTTTGTTGTTCAAACTAAAGAATGTATTTGTGAAATATTTAATGATAGGGAAGGCTAAGCTATAATATTTTAGAAATGGAGAGGCATTTTTTTTTTTAAAGATTTATTGATTGATTGATTGCTATGTTGGATCTTTGTTTCTGTGCTAGGGCTTTCTCTAGTTGCGGCAAGTGGGGGCCACTCTTCATCGTGGTGCGCGGGCCTCTCACTATCGTGGCCTCTCTTGTTGCGGAGCACAGGCTCCAGACGTGCAGGCTCAGTAATTGTGGCTCACAGGCCTAGTTGCTCCGCGGCATGTGGGATCTTCCCAGACCAGGGCTCGAACCCGTGTCCCCTGCATTAGCAGGCAGACTCTCAACCACTGCGCCACCAGGGAAGCCCCTGGAGAGGCATTCTGAGATCAAATAGAAGATAGTGTTTCCAACATTCTCCTGGAGAACAAAGACTTCCCTGGAAGGTCCAACTTTGGAGATAAGAATTTAATAAAGCAGGTGGGACTCCTAGCTCCCATTTTCATTTTACTTAGAATAGCCTTGATTTCATCTGGTAAATGTAATAAAGTATTGTGCGGGATGATATCTCTTTGTGGTTTGGATTTGCATCCTCTGATGAATGGTGATGCTGAGCACTTTTTATATACTGTTGGCTATTTGTATGTCTTCTTTAGCGAAAAGTCTATTCAGGTCCTTTTTACAATTTTAAATCAGGTTATTGGGGTCTTTGGGGCTATTGTGTTGTTTAAGTTCCTTTTACACTAGTGAAATAAGCCAGACACAGAAAAACAAATACTCCAAGATCCTACTGATATGTAGAATCTAAAATGTCCAATCCATAAAAGCAGAAAATAGAATGGTGATGGCAAGGGGCTTGGGAATGGGGGAATTGGAAGATGTTGGTCAAAGGGTACAAAGTTTCAGTTATACAGAATAAATACATTCTGATAGAATGATGTACAGCATGATGACTATAGTTAATAATACTGTATACTTAAAATTTGCTGAGATAATAGATGTTAAGTGTTCTCATCAAAAGTCAGGGGTGCTGTGTGAGGCGATAGATATGTAAATGACCTTGACTGTGGTGTATCATTTCACAGTGTATTCATATATCAAAGCATCAAGTTGTAGACCTTAAATATATAAATTTTTTTTTTGTCAAGTAGATCTCAATAAAGCAGGGTGGGGCGGGGGGGAAGTTCTGTGCAATGTTTTATCACTTTGGGTAATGTGTTTAACATCTTAAAAAGCAGGGGGAGGAAAATAGTGAATCACTCCAACTCCCTCACTTTATAGAGACAAGAAGTAGGGCCCAAAAGGCAGTAGAGCTTGGGAGAGATAGGAGAGGAACTTTGCACTACGTTGTATGATTTGGGGCACATTTACGAATTCTGGAAGTCTCTCTCTCTCCCTTCTCCCAGCCCCCATTCACCTGGGTTTAAAAAGAGAGAGAGGGTGAAGTTCTGACCGTTGCAATTCTTACAAGGATCCCCATGATATATGTGAAAGTTCCATGAAAAGTGCAGGGAACTAATGATGAGCGTAAGCTCTCTTCATGGCCTCCCATGCATTTGATGCAATCAGTCAGTCACTCAGTGTCTTCCTAGGATCTTTGCTCTTTGCTAGTTCTTATACTCCCTTTGAGTTTGAGGGGTGGGAAAAATCCCTGCATCAGGCCACGGAATCCCCAGTCTCCTCGGAGGAAAGATTTATCTCTTCCTCCATCACTAATCAGATGTCACCACAATTATCCCGCTGCTGGAAATAGCTCTGGCATTTTTTGACACTGCGCAGCTCTGAAGCTCCTGTCAAATGAATCTCTGCTTCACTCTTTCAGTGTCCTCTTCTCTGGACCCTTTGCTTCATTTGCTCTAGGGCTGAGATAGCAGTCATATTGCAGCTCTTTGCCCTGTTCAACTCCACTTCTAAACAAAACAAAACCCTTTCTTTTGTTGTTGAGTCTTTAGTGAGTTCAGATGGGGCTGCTTTTCTGTTTCCCTCTACCATGGGGTTGTCCACACAGGCTGGTCTCGTCATCCTAATGAGTGTCTATAGCATCTTCCAATTTTGTGCCATCCACAGATTTCATTAAGGGGTCATTTCGTCCCCTTTCCAGGCCATTAATGGAGAGATGAGCCAGTCTGAAAAGTGTCACATTTCAAAGCCTCCTCCCAGCTGCAGACTTGGCTATCCACTTCTCCTTTTTGTTCGTATTTCCTCAGTCACTTTTCAATCTGTGGGTTCAGAAACAGTTTCTGTAAGGGTGGGAGAGAGTCTAGTGCTTGAATTCTTGCAGACATACCGGGGATAATGGAAAGGACAGGGGCTTTGGGTTCCTGCATATTAACCCCCAATTGGCCCTGACCTCACTATGTGATTGTGTCAAGGAACATTAAGGACTCTGAGACTCTGAAAATGAAACTGAGACTATTGACAACACCTTCCAAGAATTATTGTGAAGATTAAGTTGCATGAGATAGTACACAAAGCACTGGACACAAGGTCTGTTTTACATCAGGGATTCAATAAAAGTTGATCCTTTCCTCCCAATAATGTATATTGAGGATTTGTGACTGATGCTGCCTGTGGCCAGCCTGTGTCCCCTGACCTTGACTGTCTCAGTGTACACTAGCCCAGTGTCCAAGGCCAGCACCTGCATTTCTTTCCAAGCCCTTTCCTGTACCATGGGAGCTTATTTTTCTGCCTAAGAGGAAGGCAGATGGAATGGGGAAGGAATGCCCACCAGGCAGCTACCTTTAACCCATGAACAAAGGTGTCTGTGCAAAAATACTCCAGCTCTTCCACCATTGTTTGGATAATTCCAAGGTGCCTGCTCCACACTGGCTCCAGAGTTCCTGCAGCATGTCAAATTTCCAGTTTCCCACAATGGTAACTGGCTTCATAACACCCCCTTTACCATTTGCCTTCCCTTCCCTGATCTAAAACAGCCTAAGATCACACAGTCTAAGAACTATACCTAGTGCAGTGTGAAGTACTTGATTAAAAAGTGATTCCTCCTCTACATCTTTTCCCATCCATTGAAGTGTTCGGACTGAGGCCAGGCAACTGCCTAGTGGTTTGAACCTATAGTAGGATTTTGCATCAGTTGAAAGATGGAAAGCAACTTTTAAGATATCTCTTGATACATGAGAAAATGAGACTGGTTTCTACGCAGGAAAGATACTCAAGGGCTTTGTGATGATTAAAGTCACAATCTGTACAATTATTGATTACCTACTGATTACCTGTCTTAATTCCTGCTCAGCAGGACATTTTCTCCAAGGGTAGTCTAGTATGGGAAGAACAAGCGTAGTAAATAGTGAGTGAGGGATGGGGGTGGAGATTATCCAAGCCAGAGGTGATAAGAGGGAATGGAAAGTTGGTGGCTGGGGGGTGTGATAAGATCAAATGCCCAACCAAGAACTTAGGAGCAGGGGCAGCATGGAAAGATGGCGCCCAGAGTCAAGCGCCATGGGACCAGGTCCAGAAGAAGGTTGGGGATTAGTGAGGCAGTTCTAGGAGAATTCTAGTTTTCACAGTTTACCTTTCGGCACCACCAAGGTTTACAACTTTATAAGAGCCACCAATGCTGAGTGCTAACTATGACCTGGGAAGCAAAGTGCAAGCTGGCCTATGGGAGGAGGGTCAAGACCGCTTCACCGAGATTCAGAAAACAGGACGATGGTATTACAACCCGTCTGCTGCTAAGTGTGGGTGCTCCTCTGCCCTTGAATTCCATCGGCTTCACACAGCTGCCTCTTCTTTTTGTCATTATGGCTTCACTGATGACTTAACTCCTTTCTTGACACAGGTATCACCCTTGTTTCTGTGCCAGCTCATCCATTGTTGGCTGACCTGGAGCAGAAAATAGGTTGCTTAATAAATAGTCCCAGCATCAGTACAATACGGCTTATTTCTAGGTCAGCTGTACCTGGTGGGGAGGGAACAATGGTCTTGTGGATAAAAGGAAATGTGTTACCTATTAAGAGTGTTGTCCCTTAGATGGTTAATTAACCAGAGACCTGGGAGGCCAACTCAGAAAGCATCCTCTGAAGATGAGAAAGAAGTGGTGGGACAGTAGGCAAGCTGTAGGGGATAACCTTGGATATTCTGCAAAGAGCTGGTCACACAAAATGCTCCATGGAGAAGGACTGATGTAGCATTTATACAGTACACAGCATTGCACTTTCTCACTGCTGTGGACCTTTTTGGCAGGAGCTGTTTAATCCACTAGGACATTCAATCAAGTCCTTTTGAAAGTTTCAGGTCCTCCATGTTCCCTTTATCCAAGCAGGTCGCCTTCCCCCAGTCCCTGCCCGGGCAGCCACTGCCACATAATAACAGTCTGGGTGCTCTGCGTGCGTCAGCAACTCCCCTTGACCTTCCTGTCTTGACTCTGCACACATTCCACTTCCTGACTATTTCCCAGCCTCCACACTTTCTAACTGTACTATTTATAAAATCCGTTATTTATTGAACATCTTCTATGAAATAAGTGCTCAGTAAATATTAACTGTTATTACTGTTAGTAACTGTTGGTTTTATTCTGTTGTTATAGAATAACGATATCAAATATATAATGGTAAATAATATAACTATATACTTATATAAATATAGATATACAATTTATAAGCTATAAATCTTATAAATATACTCATACACTATTTTTGATTAATGTTATAGTTAATAACTACTGTCATTATTACTTTAACTTATCACTGTATTCATATCTATGTTATTTTATGTAAATGCTCAATACTAAGAGCCATATATAATTACTCTCATTTTATGAATGGGAAACTGAGGTTTAGGAAGATTCAATAATAGTCCCATGGTGACACTGCTTGTAGTAACTGGTGGGACAAGAATTAAATCTCATGACTCCCAAATCCACTTTCTTTCTCATTCTCTTCTTTCCTCCTCCTCTTCCTCCTTCTAATATAACTCCTCTCCTTTTCATATTCTCTTGTTCACTCTCTTCACCCAGGGAATCCAGAGTTTAGAGACAGCTGCTCTGACACCTGACATTTGCAGACTAGACTTTCAAGAATAAGTATTTTCTGCATTGGATTAAACATAAAATACCACATTTAAAACCAGAGCTTGGATCTGGGACTTCTCTGAGGAAGGAACGGTGACTGAGAATCCGGGCTGTGAGAGGTGATCAGAAATCCTGTAACATCCACCTGTCAGAGAAGAAAGCCCCGGCTCCCAAAACCAAGATGAGCAGTGAGCCCTGCTGCATCTGGTCCAGGGGTTCTCAACCTTGGCACTATGACATTTGGGGTTAGATGATTCTCTCTTGCGGGGGGCTGACCTGGGAATTGTAGGAGGTTGAACAGCAGCCCTGGCCCTTACCCAGTAGATGAGAGTAGCACTTCCCCCGAGTTGTGACAAGCCAGTACATCTCCAGATATTGCCAAACGTCCCCCGTGGGGGAAATTCATCTCCAGTTGAGGATGACTCATCTAAGTTAAATGGAGGAAAACCAGAAGGAAATAGTGAAAAATGATGTTGAGTAAAAGAATCTTTGAAGAAAGGGCCATGGAAAGCTTACTTTCTTGGCAAGATTGCAGAATTCAGGATTGGGAGAATTTAGTTGGGCTCCAGCTTTGCCCCTCTGCTGGCACTTGGTCAAGCCCACATGGACAAGCCAGTTTCTGTCTCTCATCCTGAGTATCTTCAGTGGGGAGATGGGGAGTTATGGACTGAATGTTGGTATCCCTCCAAAATTCATATGTTGAAGCCCTAACCTCCAAAGTCCCAGTGTGATGGTATTTGGAGATGGGGCCTTCAGAAGTAATTAAGATTTAGATGAGATCATGAAGGTGAGGCCTTTATGATGGGATTAATATCCTTATAAGAATAGCTTCAGAGAGCTTGTTCTCTCCCTTTGACCACGTGAGGACATAGCTAGAAGGAAGCTGCCTGCCACCCAGGAAAAGGGCTCTCACCAGAACCCACCCACACAGACACACTGATCTCAGACTTTCAGCCTCCAGAATTGTGAGAAAATAAATTAATTTTGTTATGGTAAATTTGTATTTTGTTATGGCAGCTGGAATAGACTAATACATAGAGGTAATCATTTTGCTTATGGCTCTGGACTGTTACAGTAAGTCCCCTACATACGAACCTTCAAACTGTGAACTTTCAGAGATGTGAACATGCTTTCGCATGTCCAATCACGTAAGTTATTTCACGTCGCTGGCGTACATGGACACATGCGTGCATCCTCTATAAGTGCTTGTGCTTTTGTGTACTTTACTGTACAGTACTGTATACAGTACAGTAGCACAGTATCTTTATTTCAAGCCCAGGAAGTCAGGAAGCAAGTGTAAAAGCAGAAGTGATGTAGCTGGTACTACTGTACTTTTCAAGGTACTGTATTGTAAGTTTAAAAATGTTTCCTTTATTTTTTGTGTTTGTTTGTTTTTTATGTATTATTTGTGTGAAAAGTATTATAAACTTATTACAGTATAGTACTACATAGCCGATTGTGTTAGTTGGCTACCTAGGCTAACTTTGTTGGACTTACGAACAAACTGGACTTACGAACGTGCTCTCGGAACGGGACTCGTTCGTATGTAGGAGACTTACCGTAATTGAAGTAAATCTAAAAACTGTAAAGTGACATATCATCTTCAGTTTTATTGATAGTTATTAGTTTCAAGAACATTTAGCAATTAACTGCTTATGAAGTTTGGCAAGCACTGGTGCTACTAGACCCACTTTGCTGAAGAAGTGATATAATTGTAATTAACTCATTTCTGGTATGCTACAGAGGGATGCTAAAAACTTGAAATTAGTGCACACTTAATGAGTTCATTTCAACATTTCACGGTGAGTGAACAAGTCAGACTCAGAATTTGCCCTCATGGAGCTTACATTAAGGTAGATATATAAAAACTTGACTTACAAGATTGAGTCAATAAAAATATTGAACAGAATAAAACCATAGATTATTTCATTACAATTTTTAAGTACTCTGTCAGAGAAGCCCAGAGTTCCATCACAGCACATACTAGTAGAAACCTCTTTCTTAAAAAGTGAGAACATCCTTACTGGTATCCACAGTAAATGACTGAATTGCTTAAGAAACCTTTCTTCATAAATAATATGCATTAGAGGTGATATAATAGGGCGATGAATCATAATTTCATTTAGTGTTTTCCTTGGAAATTGTTAAACTCCTTTTTCTATATACAATGTATGAAACCAAAAGCAGAATTGAGCAAGTACTTGTCCTTTTCCTGCTGCCAGAACTGCACAGCACTGGCCAAGGAAGGGCTGATAATGCTCAGTGGGAGGAATTGGAGCCAAACAGAATACACTTCTCAAAGAACATTTATTCACAGACAATTATGAAACTTGCAGCACGTGTCAGGCACAGTGCTGGTTGGCAGAATACCTAACTCCTACAACTGCAAGAGTTTCTGGTTTACAAAGCCCATCCCACTCATTATCTTATTCATTTCTCATTTGTTTATCAAATCAGATGAACTCTAAAGCAAGTAGAAGATATTATTCTCATTGAAAAAATAAGAAAACCAAGGCACAGAGAGGATCAGTGATATGTTCACCATCAGCATCTGGTAAGAGGAAGAGCAAGGATTCACATCCAGGTTAGTCTTGGGCGCCATACAATGGCCTTTCGTTGTACCACGTGAGGCCACGCTCCATCAAAACACACTTCCCTCAAGCATACTATTAAACACACAACAGAGTAGCCCGGTTTGTTTTCCTTAACTAGATCAGCGCGTTTGGTGACCACTAAAATCCATTTCCTAAATTGTCCAGGTCAAGCCTTTTCTAAATCGTACAATTAAAATGATCTCATGCTTCATCTTGACTCAATTTACTTTTATTCAGTAAAATAGTTACATGTAGTATCCACTTCGTATGTGAGCAAAAGTGTAAAAGGCAGAATATATTGGGTTCTTTGAGCACCAATAGGCCACTTACTTTGGCAGAACGTGGGGTGTCTTAGAAGATGAGATCTGAAGAGTAGAAGGATGGATTGAGGCTGTTTGAAGGATCGGTGATTTCATAATGTATCAATCTGCTCGAATTTCCAGATCATGGTCTGCCAGGGTCAGTTACTGGTGAGGGTTCTCTTCCTGGCTTGCTAATGTCCATGCTCTCACTCTGTCCTCACCTGGCCTTTCTCCTACCTGCCCTCTGAGAGAAGAGAGCTCCCTAGTGTCTCTTCTGATGAGGACACTAATCCTATGGGATCAGGGCTTCACTCTCATGACCTCATTTAACATTTGTTACTTCCTTGAAGGACCTACCTCCAAATACAGTCAGGCTGGAAATTAGGGATTCGACATATACATTTGTGGGGGTGAGGATGCAAACATCTAATCCATAATATTCCACCCCTGGCTCCACCCCAATTCATGTCCTTCTCACGTGCAGAATATACTCATTCCACCCAAATGGGCCCAAAGTCTTAACTCA
This sequence comes from Eubalaena glacialis, assembly GCF_028564815.1. Taxonomy (NCBI): domain Eukaryota; kingdom Metazoa; phylum Chordata; class Mammalia; order Artiodactyla; family Balaenidae; genus Eubalaena; species Eubalaena glacialis. Next base: position 39,572,809 of record NC_083720.1, on the reverse strand, counting down.
TTCCAATATCAACTCTAAATTCTCAAGTCCAAAGTCTTATCTAAATATCATTTAAATCCAGTATGGGTGAGACCTGAGGTCTGATTCATCCTGAGGACAAATTCCTCTCTAGCTCTGAGCCTGTGAAGCCAGACAAGTTGTGTGCTTCCAACATATAATGGTGGAACAGGCATAGGATAGACTTTCTCATTTCAAAAAAGAGAAATCAGAAAGAAGAAAATATCGACAGGTTCCAAGCAAGTCCAAAACCTATCAAGACAAACTCCATGAGATCTTTAGGCTTGATGCTCTGCACTCAAGACCCAATGAGGTGGCAGCCCGCCCCCCCCCCCCCAAGACACATGCAGTTCATAACACAAGGGTAGTTCTGGAGGCAAAGGAAAGTCACTAAAAGTGTTTTCACCTGGAAATGACATGAGCAAAATATTATTCCAGAAATATAAATTTGGCTTAAGAGAAAAGGATAATTTGAGTTAAGGAAAAAACAAAGTAAGTGCGATAAAGCTATTGCTGTGATTTTTTAACCTAGACAGCTTAAAGTAAATTGAGATCTTTCATTTATTTGTTCATTTAACAAATATTTACTGAATACCAACCATGTGCCAGATACTATTTTTGGTACTGGGAATTTAGAGGTGAACAAAAGATATAAAATCTCTGCTTTTCTGGAGCTAACATTATATTGGGAGAGACTGGCATCAAACAAGTAAATAGGTACATGATAAGGTTTCAGATTGTGATTGTGTGACAGGAAGAAAATTTATATGGGGTAAATGATCAGAAAGTGATGATGAAAGTGACACTTTAGAGCACACGCTTAGGGAGGACTCTCTTTAGAAGGGACATTTGAGGAAAAACCTGAACAAAACTTTGAGTCACTTCAATTCTCATTTAATCTCAATAGTACACAAAGCCTGGTGGTAGATCCTAGTAGTAAGATTAATAAATAAATCAGGAAACAGAGCAGAATCACAGCAGCCCACATAAGGCACTCTTTTTAAAACAAATTTTATTGGAGTATAGTTGATTTACAATGTTGTTAGTTTCCACTGTACAGCGAAGTGATTCTCTTATACATATACATATATCCACTCTTTTTAAGATTCTTTTCCCATATAGGTCATTACAGAGTATTGAGTAGAGTTCCCTGTGCTATACTGTAGGTTCTTATTAGTTATCTATTTTATATGTAGTAGTGTGTATATGTCAATCCCAATCTCCTAGTTTATCCCTCCCCCCGCTCCCCTCCTGGTAACCATAAGGCACTCTTTTTGATGAAGCACATCCTGAACTCTTTCTGTGCCAGTTGCATACTCTTTACCTTTCCGACCCCCCAGAAATCATTTATTTCAGAGTCACAGAATGCACAATTGCTGAAAAAAATGGGAAAATGGGATATTAGGAATAGAAGGAAGTTTTTGAGACAGGAGCTATCCCCTATTATTTGCAAATAGTAATTTTCTCCACATGCAAAGTCTCCACCTTGTGATTGTCCAACCCGTGTTTGATGTTGTTGCCCAGTGGAAAACTCACCACCCTGAGAGGCGTCCATTGTGCTGGTTATCTTTTCTTATCAGTCTAGGTCTGGTCTTTGTGCAAAACTGGACAGATATATTCTCTCTTCTTCCACCTGTCAGCCCTACGCAAGTCCAGGTGAAGGACACTTCAGTCTCTTAGATATATTGGTATAGAGTGGCTCTCTATTCTGGCTTCCTTCCTCTGGCACCACCCACACCCCTTGACTGCTCTACTTTATTCTTTTTGTTTGTCTATTTGTTTGTTTTCTTTCTCTGAAACATTTATTGAGGGGACTACTGTGGGCCAGGGGCTTCACAAGGCAGTAAAAGATCAACAAGACATGGTCCCTGATCTTTAAGATTTACCATCTATCAGGGAAGAAAAACTTTGAGAACAAACCCATCACAATGTGAAAAGTTTACTTTAGGTAATAGAGGACAATTGAGCTCCAGCACTAGAGAAAAAGACGGGGTAAGGATAGTCAGAGCTAATCCATGTGTGGCCAGGCAGGTTATTCCGAGCTGAGGGAATGAGCCACGTGAGCAAACGTAGGCTCGTGTAAAAACACAAGCATGTTCAAGGATCTCCTCCTTAGAACTGAAGCCTAGGTTCCTGAAGGTGGCTCTGCAAATCTGCAAACCTGGTTTTTGTGAAAACCAGGTTTGGGGGTGTTTCATTGTGTCGAAGACCCTTTGAGCATCAGGTTAATGTAACTATAGAAAAGAAGACTGTTGCCCCCTCTGTTTTGGACTAGAGATTCTAATTGTGTTTTCTGAGGTGGGATTAAATGGAGTTAGATTGTGTCTCTTCATCCCTCAGATCATTTAAACTTTCCTTTTCTCCAGTTCAAGGTATTAGTCCCTTGAAAACATGGACTAGATTATGTTTCCTTCAGAATCTCACAGAGATAATGGCAGTATAGAAGTCTAATGATTATAATAATAACATGCGTGGCTTGGTAGCATTTGCAATGTGATACCATATACAACATTCACTTTTGAGGGGAGCTTTTTCCCCATTTTGCATGTTAAGGGAGTTGATGGGGGTCCAGAAATGTCATATGGGTTGTCTCCATGACATGGTTACAATTAGTAGGGGTAGAGCTAGAATCCAGGTCTTCTGGCTCCAAACTAATGTAATTTCCACTAACTTTTAATGATTGCTTTCCTCAGAAAAATAAATAAATTTAGATGGAAGTAGAAGACATAAAGAAAAACTATCTATTCTTCTATGATCCACTGAGCTACCAGGCACGGCCCCTGCATTTATTACTCATCTCCAATCCCATTTACAGTGCAATCGTCAGGATTTTTAGAAAGGATCTGAGAAGGCTGGGAGCAATTATCAGCTTTTCAGAGGTTCTCTAGTCTGTTTCTGAGAACGTGTCTGCCTCTGAATGCAGGTAGTACAGCACCATGGATAAGAGACATGGTCTTCCACTGAGATTGCTAAAGTCCACGGTGCCCAGCTCTTTCATGCAACGTCCTGTCAAGCAGTTTGCATAAAACACCAGCCTTAAGGTTATTGGTATGTGAGTGGTTTTGTCTGTTCCTTCATTAAGAAGAGCAAAAGATGGAGAGAGAATTGGCTTTTCAAGCCACATAACGAGGTGCTATGTCATGATAACAAGCAAAGCTTTGGTAAAGCTTTAGAGCATAATCGATAAGTAAGTCTAATTCTTGAAATTACCTTTTGTTATAGGCATTTTTTTAACATCTTTATTGGAGTATAATTGTTTTACAATGGTGTGTTACTTCCTGCTGTATGACAAAGTGAATCAGTTATACATATACATATATCCCCATATCTCCTCCCTCTTGTGCCTCCCTCCCACCCTCCCTATCCCACCCCTCTAGGTGGTCACAAAGCACCGACCTGATCTCCCTGTGCTATGCGGCTACTTCCCACTAGCTATCAGTTTTACATTTGGTAGTGTACATATATCCAAGCCACTCTCTCACTTCGTCCCAGCTTACCCTTCCCCCTCCCCGTGTCCTCAAGTGCATTATCTACATCTGCGTTTTTATTCCTGTCCTGCCCCTAGGTTCTTTTTTTTTTTTAGATTCTATATATATGTGTCAGCATACAGTATTTGTTTTTCTCTTTCTGACTTCACTCTGTATGACAGACTCTAAGTCCATCCATCTCACTACAAATAACTCAATTTTGTTTCCTTTTATGGCGGAGTAATGTTCCATTGTATATATGTGCCACATCTTCTTTATTCATTCATCTGTCGATGGACACTTAGGTTGCTTCCATGTCCTGGCTATTGTAAATAATGCTGCAGTGGACACTGTGGTGCACGACTCTTTTTGAATTATGGTTTTCTCAGGGTATACGCCCAGTAGTGGGATTGCTGGGTCGTATGGTAGTTCTATTTTTAGTTTTTTGAGAAACGTCCATACTGTTCTCCATAGTGGCTGTATCAATTTACACTCCCACCAACAGTGCAAGAGGGTTCCCTTTTCTCCACACCCTCTACAGCATTTATTGTTTATATATTTTCTGATGATGGCCATTCTGACTGGTGTGAGGTGACACCTCATTGTATTTTTGAGTTGCATTTCTCTAATGATTAATGATGTTGAGCATTCTTTCGTGTGTTTGTTGGCAATCTATATCTTCTTTGGAGAAATGTTTATTTAGGTCTTCTGCCCATTTTTTGATTGGGTTGTTTGTTTTTTCGATACTGACCTGCATGAGCTGCTTGTATATTTTGGAGATTAATCCTTTGTCAGTTGCTTCCTTGGCAAATATTTTCTCCCATTCTGAGGGTTGTCTTTTTGTCTTGTTTATGGTTTCCTTTGCTGTGCAAAAGCTTTTAAGTTTCATTAGGTCCCATTTGTTTATTTGTGTTTTTATTTCCATTTCTCTAGGTGGATCAAAAAGGATCTTGCTATGATTTATGTCATAGAGTGTTCTGCCTATGTTTTCCTATAAGAGTTTAATAGCGTCTGGCCTTACATTTAGGTCTTTAATCCATTTTAAGTTTATTTTTGTGTATGGTGTTAGGGAGTGCTCTAATTTCCTTCTTTTACATGTAGCTGCCCAGTTTTCTCAGCACCACTTATTGAAGAGGCTGTCTTTTCTCCATTGTATATTCTTGCCTCCTTTATCAAAGATAAGGTGACCATATGTGCATGGGTTTATCTCTGGGCTTTCTATCCTGTTTCATTGATCTCTATTTCTGTTTTTGTGCCAGTACCATACTGTCTTGATTACTGTAGCTCTGTAGTATAGTCTGAAGTCAGGGAGCCTGATTCCCCCAGCTCCATTTTTCTTTCTCAAGATTACTTTGGCTATTTGGGGTCTTTTGTGTTTCCATACAAATTGTGAAATTTTTTGTTCTAAGTCTGTGAAAAATGCCCTTGGTAGTTTGATAGGGATTGCATTGAATCTGTAAGTTGCTTTGGGTAGTATAGTCATTTTCACAATGTTGATTCTTCCAATCCAAGAAAATGGTATATCTCTCCATCTGTTTGTATCATCTTCAATTTCTTTCATCAGTGTCTTGTAGTTTTCTGCATACAAGTCTTTTATCTCCTTAGGTAGGTTTATTCCTAGATATTTTGTTCTTTTGGTTGCAATGGTAAAAGGGAGTGTTTCTGTAATTTCTCTTTCAGATTTTTCATCATTAGTGTATAGGAATGCAAGAGACTTCTGTGCATTAATTTTGTATCCTGCTACTTTACCAGATTCATTGATTAGCTCTAGTACTTTTGTGGTAGCATCTTTAGGATTCACTATGCATAGTATCATGTCAACTGCAAACAGTGACAATTTTACTTCTTCTTTTCCAATTTGGATTCCATCTATTTCTTTTTCTTCTCTGATTGCTGTGGCTAAAGCTTCCAAAACTATGATGAATAATAGTGGTGAGAGTGGGCAACCTTGTCTTGTTCCTGATCTTAGTGGAAATGATTTCAGTTTCTCACCATTGAGGATGATGTTGGCTGTGGTTTTGTCATATATGGCCTTTATTTTGTTAAGGTAAGTTCCCTGTATGCCTACTTTCTGGAGGGTTTTTATCATAAATGGGTGTTGAATTTGTCGGAATTGTTGAATTTGAGATGATCATATTGTTTTTCTCCTTCAATTTGCTAATATGGTTTATCACATTGATTGATTTGCATATATTGAAGAATCTTTGCATTCTTGGGATAAACCCCACTTGAACATGGTGCTTGATACTTTTAATGTGCTGTTGGATTCTGTTGGCTAGTATTTTGTTGAGGATTTTTGCATCTATGCTCATTAGTGTTATTGGTCTGTAGTTTTGTTTTTTTGTGACATCTTTGTCTGGTTTTGGTATCAGGGTGATGGTGGTCTCATAGAATGAGTTTGGGAGTGTTCCTCCCTCTGCAATATTTTGGAGGAGTTTGAGAAAGATAGGTGTTAGCTCTTCTCTAAATGTTTGATAGAATTTGCCTGTTTAGCCATCTGGTCCTGGGCTTTTGTTTGTTGGAAGATTTTTAATCAGTTTCAATTTCAGTGCTTGTGAGGGTCTGCTTGTATTTTCTTTCTTCCTGGTTCTGTCTCAGAAGGTTGTGCTTTTCTAAGAATTTGTCCATGTCTTCCAGGTTTTCCATTTTATTGGCATATATTTGCTTGTAGTAATCTCTCATGATCCTTTGTATTTCTGCAGTGTCAGTTTTTACTTCTCCTTTTTCATCTCTAAATCTGTTGATTTGAGTCTTCTCCCATTTTTTCTTGATGAGTCTGGCTAATGGTTTATCAGTTTTGTTTATCTTCTCAAAAAACCAGCTTTTAGTTTTATTGATCTTTGCTATTGCTTCCTTCATTTCGTTTTCATTTATTTCCAATCTGATCTTTATGATTTCTTTCTTTCTACTAACTTTGGGTTTTTGTTGTTCTTCTTACTTTACTTCCTTTAGGTGTAAGGTTAGGCTGTTTATTTGAGATTTTTCTTGTTTCTTGTGGTAGGATTGTATTGCTATAAACTTCCCTCTTAGAACTGCTTTTGCTGCATCCCATAGGTTTTAGGTCATCGTGTTTTCATTGTCATTTGTTTCCAGGTATTTTTTGATTTTCATTTCTTCAGTGATCTCCTGGTTATTTAGTAGTGTATACTTTAGCCTCCATGTATTTGCATTTTTTACTGTTTTTTTCCTGTATTTGATATCTAGTCTCATAGCGTTGTGGTCAGAAAAGATACTTGATATGATTTCAATTTTCTTAAATTTACCAAGGCTTGATTTGTGACCCAAGATATGATGTATCCTGGAGAATGTTCCATGAGCACTTGAGAACAAAGTGTATTCTGTTGTTTTTAGATGGAATGTCCTATAAATATCAATTAAATCCATCTTGTTTAATGTGTCATTTAAAGCTTGTTTTTCCTTATTTATTTTCATTTTGGTGAAAAGAAATCCATTGGTGAAAGTGGGATGTTAAATTCCCCTACTATGATTGTGTTACTGTCGATTTCCCCTTTTATGGCTGTTAGCATTTGCCTTATGTATTGAGGTGCTCCTATGTTGGGTGCATAAATATTTACAATTGTTATATCTTCTTCTTGGATTGATCCCTTGATCATTATGTAGTGTCCTTCTTTTTCTCTTCTAAGAGTCTTTGTTTTAAAGTCTATTTTGTCTGATATGAGAATTGCTACTCCAGCTTTCTTTTGATTTCCATTTGCATGGAATATCTTTTTCTATCCCCTCACTTTCAGTCTGTATGTGTCCCTAGGTCTGAAATGGGTCTCTTGTAGACAGCATATACATGGGTTTGTTTTTTTATCCATTCAGCCAGTCTATGTCTTTTGGTTGGTGCATTTAATCCATTTATATTTAAGGTAGTTATCGATATGTATGTTCCTATTACCATTTTCTTAATTGTTTTGGGTTTGTTTTTGTAGGTCCTTTTCTTCTCTTGTGTTTCCTGCCTAGAGAAGTTCCTTTAGCATTTGTTGTGAAGCTGGTTTGGTGGTGCTGAATTCTCTTAGCTTTTGCTTGTCAGTAAAGGTTTTAATTTCTCCATCGAATCTGTATGAGATCCTTGCTGGGTAGAGTAATCTTGGTTGTACGTTTCTCCCTTTCATTACTTTAAATATGTCCTTCCCCTCCCTTCTGGCTTGCAGAGTTTCTGCTGAAAGATCAGCCATTAACCTTATGGGGATTCCCTTGTATGTTATTTGGTTTTTTTCCCTTGTTGCTTTTAATATTGTTTCTTTGTATTTAATTTTTGATAGTTTGATTAATATCTGTCTTGGCGTGTTTCTCCTTGGATTTATCCTGTATGGGACTCTCTACACGTCCTGGACTTGGTTGACTATTTCCTTTCTCATATTAGGGAAGTTTTCAACTATAATCTCTTCAAATATTTTCTCAGTCCCTTTCTTTTCCTCTTCTTCTTCTGGGACCCCTATAATCCGAATGTTGCTGCATTTAATGTTGTCGCAGAGGTCTCTGAGACTGTCCTCAATTATTTTCTTTCTTTTTTCTTTATTCTGCTCTGCAGTAGTTATTTCCACTAGTCTTCTTCCAGGTCACTTATCCGTTTTTCTGCCTCAGTTATTCTGCTATTGATTCCTTCTAGAGAATTTTTAATTTCATTTATTGTGTTGTTCATCACTGTTTGTTTGCTCTTTAGTTCTTCTAGGTCCTTGTTAAACGTGCCTTGTATTTTCTCCATTCTATTTCCAAGATTTTGGATCATCTTTACTATCATTACTCTGAATTCTTTTTCAGGTAGATTGCTTATTTCCTCTTCATTTGTTTGTTCTGGTGGGTTTTTATTTTGCTCCTTCATCTGCTGCGTATTTCTCTGTCTTCTCATTTTGCTTAACTTACTGTGTTTGTGGTCTCCTTTTTGCAGGCCGCATATTTGTAGTTCCCGTTGTTTTTGGTGTCTACCCCCAGTGGGTAATTTTGGTTCAGTGGTATGTGTAGGCTTCCTGGTGGAGGGGACTGGTGCCTGTGTTCTTATTTATGAGGCTGGTTCTTGTCTTTCTGTTAGGCAGGACCAAGTCTGTTGGTGTGTTTTGGGGTGTCTTTGAATTTATTATGATTTTAAGTAGCCTCTCTGCTATTGGGTGGGTTTGTGTTCCTGTCTTGCTAGTTGTTTGGCATGGGGTGTCCAGCACAGGAGTTTCCTGGTTGTTGCATGGAGCTGGGTCTTAGCATTGAGACAGAGATCTCTGGGAGAATTCTTGCTGATTGATATTATGTGGGGTCGGGAGTTTTCTAGTGGTCCAATATCCTGAACTCAGCTCTCCCTCCTCAGAGCCTCAGGCCTGACACCCAGCCAGAGCATCAAGACCCTTACATATAAATGGGTTAAATTCTCCAATACAAAGGCATAGGATGGCCTGCCTTCTGTGCTCTGCTCATTCCTCAGCCATACATTGTCCTCTGGACCTGGTCGATATTGAGAGCCTGTCTCGGATCCAGGTCCAGTTGCATTCTCTATCATCTAGAAGAAACAGCCGACACCCCTATCCTCCCCTATCCCTGCTGCAACTCATCATGATCCTGGAGAGTCCAAGCCTCTTGTAATAAGCAGTTTTTAATCCCCATTTCATGATTGAAGAAAGTGCCAGTCAAGAGATGATAGAAATAAAAGAAATAATACATTGAGGGCATTTGTAATGTCAGGCATTCTAAGAATTTTGCATATATTAATTTATTTACTGTTCTCAAAAACCCTATAAAATAGTTACAATTTTTTTTTTTTCTGTTTATAGGTAAGAATCAATGAGAGTCAGCTTGATAATGTAACTTACCCAAAGTCACACAGCTAGTAAATATGGAGCTGATAAGAAGCCTGACAACTGCTCTGTGGTCCTCCTACAAGTAATCATGCTGGGAAATTTTCATCATATGTAGCCTCATTCAGTCCTGTTTGTCACCCTGGGAAACAAGTATTGGGAATCCTATACTTTATATGCTAAGAATTAGAGAAACTAAAACACATGCCCAAATTCATTTGGCCTTCAACTGGCATTCAACTCCAAGTGTTCTAAACATCACATTTCATATTGTTCAACTATACTCAAGTTCCTGTTAAACAAGACAAATTAGAACCATGCTTTTTTTTTTTTTTTAATACTGAAAAACAGTCGTTTATATTCTTAATCCTATTTAGCGCAGTGGCAGTGATGAAACTCATACCTTTTGCCATTATTATATAGGCTAATTTCATTTCTGTTTTTTAAATTGTGATTTCATTCTTTAAAATAATTTGTTAAAAGTCAGTAGTAAGAGAGCTTGTTCTCATTTAAATACTCAGTTTCTTGGGGGTAGAACGAGAAAATATTCCAAAGCAGCTCAGATGGAGGCAAATGTGGCAGGTATGTGGGCTGCGGGACTTTGGAGGGGAGCTCCTGGTCCTTAAAATCAGACAATGTCCTGCCAAGTTGCAGAACCCAATCAAATATACCTCACTTCTCAAAACCAATGTTCTTTTGAAATCACCAGATCCCTTCTCAGAAGTCCTTGGACTTTACCATCCATAATTCTTATTATTTTTTTACACTAGGTCATCGTCCTTTGAATCTTGCTGTCTTGTTTTCTTTGGCTCTTCAGAGGCTAGAGCTTTCAGATCCCTTCTTGATTTCAATAGAAGTATTATTTCTGAGACACCTCTTTCAGAATCTCCTTAGTTGTCAAATCTTATACCATTAAAAAAAGTAGAATATCTCCCAAGCTACACTTGCTGGCTTCAGTCATTATACAAGAATTGACAATCACAACTATATCTTTCCCAACTTTAATCTGTAGCTTCTGCAGCTAGGTAGAATCAGATTTGAAATAATAAAACCTTGGATTTTAATTTTAGCTTGACAATTTACTGTGTGTATAGCCATTGTTATGAGTTAAGCTTTCTGATTCTTAGCTTTTTCATCTCAAAATTTTAAGCTCTATTATCTACCATGATGGTTGTTCTGGAGATTAAGGACAGTCATTCATTCACTTATTCCCTCATTCATTCATCATATTCAATAACTATGTGTTGAGGGTTTACTAAGTATCAAGTATTCTGTCAACCTTTGGCCATGATAGAAGTTACAATGTTTTCATTTTTATTCTCAAGGAGTGCATAATCTATTTGGGAGAGAGTTAAGTGCACAGTTAACAGTTGTCATGCTGTCTGCTCATAGGGTGTATGTACAGAAGCTACAGGAACACCAACAGGTGAGGGAAGGGTTTGGCATCTGACATTGTTTGGGTGTTGAATGGTGACAAGTGTATGGAGGAATCAAGGTATTTTTTCTGAGGAAGAGAAAACTAATCAATGACTTAATGAAAGAATAAGAGTAAGCCAAATGGGAAGAGGGTTGGGGCAGGGACATAAGAGAGGTAGGTATAATTGAAGACACATACCTAGGACAAAGTGTGAAATGCTAATAAGTGCTTAGTACTTTGAACCTCTTTGATTCTAAATAAAACAATGAAAAAAGCCAATTTGACCTCAAAACCTGCCTTTGGTTGCATATAACCAAAGTTATTACTTTTCAGTGTTAACACTGAGTCTTCACAGCTTCCCAGACTTAGGAGCTGTTCTTTGAAGTACACAAAAGATAAGATCCTATGGCGACAGGACTTTCTGAACATAGTGAGATTAATTTACACCACCACAAAATAAAATCAACCTGCTGTTAATCAAAGGTCCAAATCCTATTTTCCAGGGCATTTCACAGGAGGATTTTTCCCACCATGGGAAAAAATGAAAAGATAGTAGAAAAATCACTCTTGCGATACTTTGGGATGAAAACAAACAACAGAGTCATGCTCTGATGAGAAAGTGAGCAGGCTGCCATTGATATGTCTCCATAGAGGAGGAAAAGTAGCATTTCAAACAGAAAAAAATGCTATCTTAATTAAGCAACTTAATCTATTTATGTGTTTATTTTTTATATACACCTAATATGAGTGGAGCATCATGTTGGTTATTGAGGTTTGATTCCATGTAACACACTTAGATTAAGGATGAACATGTTGTAAAGAAAAGAAGATGAGCATTTTGATTTAGTTCTGACTGTGCCACTTAGATAGCATGACCTTGGGCAGGATTTTACCCCCTTTCCCACATATTCAATGCTACTAATAGCATCAGCCTAGCCCACAGCACTTTTGATAACCAGATATGGAACAATAGATGCACAATTACTTGAGGAGCAATAATGGAAAATGAATGTAGGATATTGATAAAATTAAAGTTAGAAAATATTTTAATGATGAATTCATTTTGAGTTAAACCTTTCCTAACCCTGGACCTGCATTCACAGGGCTAGGAATTCAACAAAAGGTACTCACACATGTGATTCCTGTTGTCTTAGCCTGGTTGCTAAAACAAAATACCATAGACTGGGTGGTTTACACAACAGACCTTTATTTCTCACAGTTCTGAGATCTGGGAAGTCCAAGATCAAGGTGCTGGCAGATTTGGTGTCTGTTGAGGACCCTCTTCCCATTTTACAGACAGCTCTGCCTTCTTACTGTATCCTCAGATGTCAGAGAGAAATATCATCTCTCTCATGTCTCTTCTTATGAGGGCAGTAATCCTTCATGAGGGCTCCACCCTCATGACCTAATTACCTCCCAAAGGTACCACTTCCAAATACCATCACATGGAGGATTAAGGCTTCAATATATGAACTTTGGAGAGATACAAACATTCAGTTCACAGCACCTACTTTTAATTTATGGGCAATTTCTACTGTTGTATCATCTTTCAGATTTATTATCAGTCTCTTGATTTTGTTTGGGAACTTCATCTCAATTTTCTTATGCAGACCTTTCCACCCTACTCCTTCCTCTGTTTATAAATGATTAACCGCAGAAAGCGTTCATCAATCTATGACACAACAGTGTAGTTTTTGACAAATAAATTAATGAAAAAATGAAGAAAAATCCAAGGTCTTCCTTTTCTGGAGGAAGTCTTACCCGTAGCACCTTACAGGCAGGTCCCTCAGAAGGAAGATTAAGGTCTCTGTCTAGTACAGATCTTGGTACCAAGTGGATGTTCGTGTGATGTTGGTCATCATCACTCACTTCCCTTCACAATCCTCACCGTCATCCCTAATTTTGAGGACACAAATTGGAAGATTAGGAACCTTGTTCCTTTTGCATCAAGTCCCAAGGCCTAATTCTGTCATTTGCTTACGGTGTTTTTTTTTTTGTGAAATTGATTAAGATTACTAACATACGTCAACTGACATACATCAAATAGTAATGGGAAAGCCCCCAAACACTAACATGGATGTCTATAAAGGGACGGTAATACTGGTGGGAGGAGCAAAGGGATCAATTTCATTTTGTTATTTATGCTTGGTCCTTATTTCCCTGATACCAGAGTGTAATTCCAGGCTAGGTTAGTTTTCCTTTTGGGAGGTGCTGGAGGGTGTGATGGGTTTCAGAGAAAAGGGGCATCATTAGCTGGCTGCTGAAGCTTGTCCTGATCTCCATGGCAGCATTTCTCAAAGAGGAATCTATGGGGAAAAAGAGAATAATCCAATATTCTCTACGACTTTCCAAAAAAGAAGAATCTGGAAGAGAGTAAACCTACACGCTTCATCCTGAATCTTCTGCCCTGAAGCTGCTCCATTTTACAGGAAGCTCTGGTCTGCCTGTTTACTCAGCAACCTTCCTGTCTCTTAGAAGGGAGCACGGAGGAGGAAGAGATGGTGATTGGACTCCTGAAAGCCATTGGATGGATCCATGATGGAAGAATGTGGCCTTGACTTTCACCTAACAGGAATGGACTCTGCTGGACATTTCCTTGAAGAACCTGTGCAGGGGTGATGGTAAAACACAGGCATCTTTTCTCGTCGGTATATCCCTAGGCAAAGCTGTGAGCCCTCCAAATCAGAACCCACAGAATACCAGACATGGCAAAAACAGGACTTTCACAGAGCACTTGTTAAAATTGAGAAATGATATTGAAAAAGAGAGACAACTCTTAAGCAGGACATTCTTGAGATAGCACAATCCAATGTCATGAAACAACCATTAAAAAAAAATTCTATGTGCTGTTGAAGCCAATCTTTACCCAGTCCTACTCCTATTAATTCCTCTACAAAGGTATCAAAGATCTTAAGGTGGAATTGGCTATCTCAAATTTTTATTATTTTTCCAATTACATATACATATACATGTATATAATATATGTAATATATATATATGAAAACTATACATCACTTTGTGTGCTTTTAAAGTTACATAAGTGGTTTTGCAATATAAAAACTGAAAATTATGAGTTTAAGCTTGGGAAATACTGCAAGGTTTCTGCAAGATTTTTCAGAAGCTTAAAAATGCTTATGACTTGCAGTATTTATTAATCTTACTTGACCATGATGTTATAAGCAATAATAGCAACCATACTAACAACAACAACACAAGAAATTGCTGAGCCTCTCTGCAGCTAAGCGTACAGAGGAACCCATTTTGGAATGAATATAAGACTCTGGGCTGAATGTGCAAAGGGATCCTTGCAGAGTCTGCACTGAGCCCCAGGACGAGAAGGCTGCAGAATTCAGGGATGAAGCGAGGCTCAGGTTTAGCTCAGATGTGCAGTTGTGCTGTCCTTTTCATGCTCCCTGGGGAGCCTAAGTGTGGCAGCAGGCAGCCAGGCAGAGTAAAGGTCTGAGTGAGCTGCGGGTCCCCTGACATCTGGCAGTGGCAGCAGGATCAGCCACAACAGAGTAGGATGATCAGCCCCAGTCTGATAGGATGGTTGTGAAGATGAAATGAATGGGAGCTCATGACGGCATCTTGTGAACTGCAAAATGTCAGCTCTGTATGCCACCACTTCTACAGGCAGTGTCAAATCTTGTGCTAGGTGTCACTAACACAGGAGATCATTTTAAAACATCCATAGCCAACAATTCTTGACATCAAGAGTTGTGCTAGGCTGACCATGTTCTTGGTGCTCTTCGTGTATTAACTCTTTTAATACTATTTTTATTGATACAATAATTTAACACTGTTATTCGTGAGTGGGAAAACTGGGTTGCACTCCAAGCAGTCTGACTCCCAGCTCAGCTCTTATCCTCCTTACTGATCACATCATGAGCCTATGAGAGGCATATCATTGCTCTTGGTTTAGGAATGAAGAAACTGACTTTCATGGAGTACCTGTAATTTGCATAATGTCGTACAACTGTTTAAGGGCAGAGCTATCTTTGCAAGAGAGAATGATGCCTCTGGTTGAAGTTGCTGAGTGGCAAGAGTAGCGGCTGCCCCAAAAACCCCATCCCAACAATGCGATCTGCACGTTTCACATTTAGAGATAATTCTCTACCACTTGGGTAGCCTGCGTCATTGGCTGGATCATCAATTTGACTAGGTGGGGTGAAAGCCTTTTGGGAAAAGCAGGCAATATTGAAATAAATATAATGTTTTATATTTACATAGTTAATTATGCTCTTGTGAAGAGGCTTCCATATCGAATTGTCCACATCGTTTGGTTCTCCCAATACCTGCAGAGAGTAGGTAGTTGCTTTTCAAAAGTACACCAGATTTAGATCTATTCTGTTTGAATCCCAGTTCATCCATGTAACAACACTGTGATCATAAGTGTCTTAAACCACCAGAGTTGCAGACTCTCTTTTAAAAAATAAGGTTAATGTGGGAGATTGGGATTGACATATATACACTAATATGTATAAAATAGATAACTAATAAGAACCTGCTGTATAAAAAGTAAATTAATTATATTAAATTAAAAAGAAAAAAGGTTAATGTGACAAACCCAGAGTGGTGAAGAATAAATTAAATTAGTATCTGTTGAGTGTCCTTAGATAGACGGTACTACTTTACTATAGCTTCATTTATTCACAGAGTGTCTGTTGAGACCCCACTGTGTGCTGGGTGCTGATCTCCATGCTAGATGAATCTTGTTTAAGTGTAAGGGATGAAGTTCAATAGGCTCAGACCGTGGATCAAACTGGGTGATCTGAGACAAGAGACAGGTTTTCTGGATCTCTAATCCTGGCTCCTTAAAAACAAAACAAGCAAGACTCTTAGATCATATCAGTGGCTTTCATGTTGTGTTCTGTGTCCCAAAGATTCCATTCATGTTCCTTGGGAGCCTCTCATTAAGATGGGGGATGTAGGTTTGACAGGACCCAGCGTCCATGCACCCCACTGCCTTCCTTCAGAAGTGATAGGACGGTTGCTCATGAGTAAGAAATAAACACAGACTGTTTGGGCTGGAACATTGTGTGGTTTTGTTTGAAATAGAACTGATTTTTTACAAAGAGAGAGAGAGAGAGTGTGTGTGTGTGTGTGTGTGTGTGTGTTTAAATCCATATTCCCAGTTTAAAAATATCAAATGACTATCACACAAAGAGGACAAACCAGTGGTGTCAAGCAGATCTGAATTTGCTTGCTAGCTGTGTGACCATAATGGGTGTTAAACCTCTCTGAGCTGTAATTTTCTCATCCATAAAATGGGAAAATACTAGCTCACAGAATAGTAATAAGACTTAAATGAGATCATTCTTTAAACAAGATGCCTTGGCCCATAGCTTTGCTAAATACATGTTAAGTTTTTCTCTTCACACCATCTTGGGGAACAGAAATATCTCCAAGGCTTTGTCACAGGGTCTTAAAATATAACCAGGATCCTTAAAGGTTGGGTTTTCTTCAGTTCTTGAGAAATGATTGTACCTATCTTTCTTTATGACCACATTGTCTGATTTCATCATTTTCAATACTGAAAATATTCCTACATACCACATATTTACAATCCAATATACATTAAAATGTTTAGATGTATAGTCATTTTTTGAAAAACTAATATATAATTAAGGTACTTTACTCCTGCTCTGCACTTTATGATTATTAAAGACACTTTCAGATGTTCATATACAACTTTTAAACATATAAAATGTACACATACATAATTATTTTATATCTTGATGGTTATGATTTAAGGGGTCAATCTTTCCATTTAGTGAGTATTCAAGGGAAACTGGCTGTGCTCCCAACATCAAAAAGTGGGTGTATTTAGGTTCTAAATCCCTAAGATCTACATTACCTTGTACAACCCCTGTGAGCGTGTATAAAAAGGTGGCTATTATACCAGTCGGAAGTTTGTTTTGGCCTGCAGTTTGCACTTCAGAGCAACTATTATTTTTCTTTTTTTAATTGCTTATTTTTTAAAATTGAGGTGTAATTGACATATAACATTATATTAGTTTCAGGTGTACAACAGATGATTTGATATTTGTATACATTGAGAAACAATCACCACAATAAATCTAGTTAACACACATCCTCTTATGTAGTTACAAAATTTTTTTCTTGTGATGAGAACTTTTTAAGATCTACTCTCTTAGCAACTATCAAATATGCAATACAGTATTATTAACTATAGTCACCATTCTGTACATTACATTCCATGACTTATTTGTTTTATTACTGAAAGTTTGTAGCTTTTGACCCCATTTACCTATTTATCTCACACGTTGACCACTCCTACACCCCACCTCTGGCCACCATCAATCTGTTCTCTGTATCTATGAGTTTGTTTTTTGTTTGTTTTTGTTCTATATTCCACATATAAGTGAGATCATATGGTATTTGTCTTTCTCTGTTTGACTTATTTCACTTAGCATAGTACCCTTGCAGTCCAACTACATTGTCATGAATGGCAAGATTTCACTCCTTTTTATGGCTGAATAATATTCCATTGTATTAAGATATATATATATACCACGATTCCTTTATCCATTCATCCATTGATGGGCACTTAGGTTATTTCCATATATTGTCTATTGTAAATAATGCTGCAGTGAACATGGGGGTACAGATATCTTTTCAAGTTATTGTTTTCATTTTCTTCAGATAAATACTCAGAAGTGGAATTGCTGGATCATATGGTAGTTCTAGTTTTAATTTTTTGAGGAAACTTCATACTGTTTTCCACAGTGGCTGCACCAATTCGCATACCCACCAACAGTGCACAAGGATTTCCTTTTCTCCATATCCTCACCAACACTTGTTATTTTTTTGTCTTTTTGATGATAGCCATTCTAACAGGTATGAGGTGATGTCTCAAGGTGGTTTGATTTGCATATTTCTATGATGATTGGTGATGTTGAGCATCTTTACATGTACCTGTTGGCCATGTTTATATCTTCTTTGAAAAAATGTCTATCAGCTCTTCTACCCATTTTTTTTAGCAAATTGTTTTCTTTTTGCTATTGAGTTGTTTGTATTATTTACATATTTTGGATATTAACCCCTTATGAGATATATAATTTAAAAATATTTTCCCATTCAGTAGGCTGCTTTTTTTAGTCTGTTGATGGTTCCCTTTCCTGTACAGAAGTAACTATTTTTTCTTTTCATAGTAAAGCTACTTCTCACCCTTAATGCAGTGGAAAATGGGCATTAAAAGGAGATATTCTTTCTAAATAAAATAAGAGGGAGAAGATACAGAAGGAATTGTTGGAGGATGAAGAAGCATTCATTTGGGGAGACCACCAAGGTACTTAAGTGATAAAGTTTTTGACTAAAATGATCCTCTCAAGTGACTGAGCCTTGGGATGAGTCAGGAAACCCAGTCCCCAATGCTGGCTCTCCCTCTTAATCTCTGAATGACCCTCTTATTTCTTAGTCTTTTCTTGAACTGCCCAGATCAAGGACCGAGGTGAAAATCCACTGGGATGATGAATGGAAAAGTGTTTAGAAAAAAATAAAAACATAATTTTGAAAATATGTAGAATTATACTGAAATACTTAAGTTTGAGTCAAATTTGAGGAGCTTACTAGTTTTGAGTGTAGCTTCTAGAGACTGACAGATCTTTATGAAAACCCTAACTTTAACACCCATAGCCCCATTCTGAGTGTTTTATTGAACTGATCTAAGAATTGGTTTGCTCCTCTTTAAAATGGGCATAAATTGTATTCTCCCAAGTGAGAACCAAATGATGAAATGCTTGCATGATGCTCAGTTCAGTGTATGGCACAGAGTTAGCCCTTAATAAATGGTAGTGAGAATAATGAGATGAGATTATGGCAATGGCCTGGTCAAAATGTTAACCCTAACAGCTACATCAGTATGAAATTCCATTTTTCAGCTCTTTTTAAAATCTGGACACTTGGGTATCATGGAAATTGAGTTAATTTCTACAGATGCAAACCAATGGGTACCTTGGTTGAATTTTTATTTAATATGTTAGATAAATTATATGTATTGGGTTAGCAGATAAAATATTACCAAGTGGTACATTAGGTGAAGAGCATCAGATAAGTTTGTGTATTGGTTGAAAGTGTCAGCCAATGGTTGCCAAAGAAACAAAAAAGAACTGAAAATAAAAAGCTCACTCTAACCATGTTTTTCCATATAAACCAAAATAATGACTCCATTAGGCTCTTGCTCTTTTGTGTTTCTGAAGAGCATGTGGTATTAGGACAAATCACAGGCTTTAATTTATCACATAAGTCCTCTAAGCTTCCTCTATGGCTCTAATAATGCATCTTACAGCATGGTTATGAGGCATTAAACAAGATATTGTACTTGAAAAGAATAGGAAGGTGGTAATTTTTTCTCAGCTGAGTAAATATTAACATGATCCCAGCACATCTAACACTTTATACATGTACAATAACTAAGAATATTCAGTCCCTCTTCCCTGAGTAGCTCACTGACAAGTTGCCAGAACAGGGAAATAAGCACATAACCTTAATGAATTGCCAAGGGCACTAATAATCTTGGATTTAGATGCTTCCTAACCCAGTTTGAAAAGATTTCCTGAAAGAAGTATCCCTTGAATCTAGAATCCCATGAATCTAGATGAGAAATATTTAGCCAGGTGCAAGTATGGAAGAAGAATATGAGCAACAAGATAGGAGGCTGGAAAAAAAATTACAAAGGAGAGAAACTGGAAGTATGTTGTTTGGTGTGAAGGAGCAGTAGAAAGTGTGATAAGAGAAGTACAATTTAAGGGCAATCTGAGTTGATTCCTTTAACCATGGGAAAAAAAGTTTAATCAAGGGGCAGAGACCTATGTTATTTATGGACATACCATCTGCACTGAACAATCATCAGACAGCCAAATATGGTAAACTAAACTGTCACTTGGAAGATTTCTTAATTAATTTTAAGAATTAACATCAGGGAACCAAATATATGGTAACTCTACATGATCAATGTATATTGATCCCCTCTGTTGATGGAACCACGGATGTTGCCTTTCATCGTGTCTTCACTTTGTGACCTTGGATTGGATCCCTGTAAATTCACAGGCAGCTCAGAGATAGCAGGAGGAGCAGCCACCCCACCCTCTATACCCTATTACTCCTGTAACAATTTCCTGCATGGACATTACATCTCTTTTCCTGGAAGAAATAAATGAAGGTAGTACAGTTATAAAAAGGAACTTTACCATTTCCCAAGACCATGGACCAGTGAATAGATAAAGTGGAGAAGAAAAATGGGCCAAATTCCTTTGGAGAAGGGGAATCCGGTAATCACAGTGATGAAGATGAACACTTAAGCTGACTTTCCTTGTTTCCCACCTTCCTAGGGTGTATTCTGTCAGCTCAGCTGGACCAATGGCCTATCATGTGTAGGTTTAGCTTGAGCCCAATTTCCAGGATGAATGGGGCTTCAAGATGAGAAATTCCTGGCTCAATCATGAGTCAGCCTGTCATGAGTACCCCATGTTGACTCTGTTCTCAATATCCCCCTTTAGATATAAAACTCCCATCTTGAACCTCAGTTCTGCTCTAGTTCCCCCAAGTTAAAATCCCACCTTCCTTTCATATCTGTTCTCTATTTTCCTGATTCTAAGGCCAGATGTTTTTCTCATCCATAGCTCCAGTTCCTGGTTTCCGAATCCCAGAACTTCAGGCTTATGTCTAATATCTGCTATTGATATCTTTTTGATGCTATTGATATTTCCCCCGATATTCATACTTTATCCCTTTTTAGATGCCCGTATACCATGTTCTCACTATCTTACAGAAATCTCACTTGTAATGTTATTCATTTATTGATTTATTCCTTCACAGATGAGCACTTGTTTACCATGTGCTAGCTGTTAGGGCAGCAGATGTGAATAGGACATGGAGTTCACAGCAGAGTACAGGACATTGAGACATCCACAAAGAAACAACATACATGGATTAATTACATGGAAGCTTGAATCAAAAATAAATTAGCAGCTTTCCAAGCATGGGGGTGAGGAAGAGAATGCCAAGGATAGGGCTCCAGATATAAATGCTGCGTAACAAATCACCCCAAAACTCGGTAGAGTAAAACAAGCATTTTCTTATGTTTACAGATTCTGTGGGTTAGGAATTTGGTCATCTCATAATGTGAAGATTTGTCTCAATTCCCTAATGTTTAGGGCCTCAGCTGGGAAGGTTTGAAGACTGGTATAATGTCACGTCTGGGGCCTGGAATCATCTGGAGGCATCTTTCTTCATGTGGCTGGAAGTTGACGTGGTTTGACAGCTGGAAAACATACACAAGGCCTTTCTGTGTAGCTTGAGCTTCTTCACAGCACGGCAGCCTCAGAGTAGTCAAATTTCTTACAAAGGCAGCTCAGGACCACAAAGGTAAATGTCCCAGCTTACAGGGCAGAAGTTGCATTGCCTTATAACCTAGACTCAGAAGTTTCACAGCATCTCTTCTGCCTATTCTGTTAGTTATATATGAGTCAAAAGGGAGGGGGCTTTGGCTTCTCTCTTGGTGGCAGAGTTGAAAGTCTCTAGAAAAGCATGTGGAATTGGAGATAGTCTTAAAGCCATCTTTGTTAAAACATAATCAGTGGTTTTCACATGTGAGCAAACGGAAAAGTTCTGAACAGTCTGTGCAAAGATGTTAGGCATCAAGGGACATGATTAATAGATGAGTGTGTGTCAAGCATAACACACATGGAGAGGAATTGGTAAGGAGTTGTCAGGAGAAGTGTTGGAGTTACAAGAGGAGATCTTGAAAAGAGGCCGGGGACCATTTAATAAGCCACAGTAACTGACAAGATGAGAAATGATAAGAACTTCAACTCAGGCAATGGCAGTGGAATTTGAAGAAGAAAATGACTGAGAGATATTTAAGATGTAAAATCCATATGACTTGCCAGTTCCCTGGCTATTAGGTAAGAGAAATGTGGATGCACCTGATATCTGTCACTTTCTGTTGTGCAGCATCTTTCTCATGCACTGGACAAATCAGGGGGAGGGATGGAATCTAGGTTGGTCAACCAGAGCACCCCATCTGGTTGGGGTTGGGGTTGGGGGGGGTAGGCATATGCCTCAAGGTACAGCTAGTGGAGACTGACATAGGATTTCTGGAATTACTAGAAAAGTGATTTGCTCTTTCCTATGGGAAATGTAAGAAAGACTTAACCCCAGAGCTACCATTTGCCATATTTTTCCAAATGGAGAGCAAAGGTCAGAGAATGAAGTTGTCCCAGGAAAAATTCTAGCCAAGAAAGGGGAAAGAAAAGCATGCACCCAAAGATATTGTTAGAATCCTCAGATCCAGCTGAGTCAAAAGCTATAATTCAGGTTACCCAGACCACTATATTCACTCTTTCTGAAAGCTTTTCTGAACTGTACTTCCATCCCCTGCAATCAAAAGAGTACTGACCTATCCAATAGAGAAATTAAAGATGACTCCGAGCTTCTCAGCTGGGCATCTTGGAAAGTGTAATAAGATTCTGTGACTGTCATGGGGACCACAGTAGAAGAGAATGTCTGGTGACAGCATACATCCTGGTTTGAACATTGGCAGTGGAGGAGCCTGTCAATCAGCCCAGCAATCAGCATGCTCTTCTCACTGACACATGACAGCACTCACACATGTGACATTCCCATTCCCATGGGCATACCCCATGCTGGGCACAGCTATTAGTCCGCTAAATCTAATTCTACCACACCCTTGCTCACTCAAGAAACATTTCATGATGCAAGCAGTTAGAGTTATTAACAACCTCACTGATTTGTATATTTCAAATTAATTGTTTGATAGCATGAGTTAATTAAATATTAATAGTGACAAATGATCCCCACCACACTCCACAGCTGATCACGGTCTTTGACTATGACCTAAATCATGGTTGTGACCTGATGCTTTTGGCGATCAGGGTGTAGAGATTTGGAGAGAAGACACAGATTGGGTTGAAAACTTTGGAATGAGCTAGGGCTTTGTCAGCATTGCCCCAGCTGCTGTGACCGAGGATAATTCAAGTTACATTGTGACGCCTCTAATTCTAAGTGTAATACAAGTAGCTCTTCTCTCCCCAGTGTGTTCTATTGATTGCAGACAAAATGTAATTACCTTCTGAGATATACTTTTCCCATCTTAGCTCCCTGTACATGTGAATAGAACTGTAACAGACAAATCAGCTTTTCTTAATTTTTCTTTCTAGTTCCTAACATCCTTAGATTTTATTTCCTGATCTGATGATTCTCCTCTCCTACCAATATAGCAGTGTTATTGAGGATTAATGGCATGTTCTATAAGGCCAGATAGAAATAATATGCAGTCCAATACAGTATCTAGAGTTATACTGGAATAGATGCCACAGCTGAAGGTGCCATCTGAAGTCATCACATCTTAAGTCCTGTCTTACCCAGTGGGAAACAAGGAACCCCAAAGCATACAAAACATCCAAGATGGCTCACTCCTTGTTAGTTACAGAATTCTTTCCTGAATCCTGGTTCTTTTCATTGCCTTAAAGTTTGATTATATGTACTGAAGATATTGTATTTTGTAGGCATTTTACATGGTTTTCTAGCCATTCACAAGTTCAATCTCACTGTAATTTGTTTCCATCAGAGCAACAGGATGCCCAGCCCCGCTTTATTCTATTGCTCCATTCTGGACCTTCTTTGTCAGCAGAAGAGGCAGCATCTGCTGCATTATGACAAACACACAAGCCTTAAATTTCAAAAATCAGGGCACCTCAGTCAGTGCGCATTTTAGGCATACAAATAAGGGTGATGATATTAAAAATACTTTTGTAGGATAAGGATCGCAGTGCTTTACAGTGCATAAAGTATGTTGAGGGGTTGTTGACCATTAAGTGAGATATGTAGATACAAAGGTTTCCGTCAAAGAACAGACCTGGAGGACCTGTTGAATCCTTTTAGGCAAGAGTTGCTCCTTCATTTTAAAAAAACAAATTCACAAAGAATATTGTGGCAAGAATAAAAAAAGCAAAATGCAATACACAATCTAATCACAGAGCAAACCTATCATTCCTTATTTTCCATGTTTCTTTTTGAATATGTCCTTTTACACCATGTATGTATGTGTGTGTGTGTATATCTCTATTGATATATACATTTAGGTCTTTTAAACATTTTTATTTTACTTAATTCCATATGGCTTTGCCTGTTGCTACACTGTATTTATAGTATTCATGATTAATTCTTGCTCAATGTTAAAGTGAATGGATATAACACAATTAAAAATATTTTTCCATCAATGTTATTTCTTTTGCAAAAATTAATGAAAAGGGAAGAAGCGGGGGAGAGATGAAGGCTTTAAAATGTAACTGTTGGTTTTTCATTTGTTTGTTAATGAGGATCGGGTGGAGGCAATAACTGGGAGAGAAATTAATGAAGACACCCTAAATGAGAACAGGCAGAGGCTATTAATTTAGACTTTACAAGGGCATCTGGCACCATCACGTGGGTTTGGCAGAGATTCAAAGGCAGTCAGAGGAGTGGGAAAGCTTCATAGAGGAAAAAGACAAAGCTTCAGGTTTGCCCTGATTGGAAGTTAAGGAAGCTGATTTGTAGGCTTCCTGGCAGAGGATCTATGTGATCGGTTTCAGGGACATATGTATTTGCCTTTCTCTGATTGGTCCTGAGTTGGAAATGGGGGCAAAAACGAGAGAAACTGGCAGTCACTGACCAAGTCCTGACCTTTTGGGGCCAATTACTGCAGATGTTGTGAGTCACAGTTTTGTTATTATATGTGGTCTGGCTATTATCTACCTTTATCGTCAATCTCTCACTGGATAAAAGTTGACATGATTGCTTATAGCCAGCATTAAACTGAGAATTAGTCTCTGAGTCCTGGGCATGAGTGAACCTTAAATGTCAAAAGAATGTCTCTGTGGTAAAATAGAACACCTTTAATAAATTCCTATGTTGCCACTTTGACAGTTATTTACTGAAATAAATTTATTAGTAATAGTAATTTAGTGCAAGTTCATAAATAGTTACTCAATGGACACTTTTGTGTTTTATTTGCCTGTTTCTACTAACATAAAAATGGTAATAAATTAAACCAACCTACAGGTGGTCTGTGTTGGTCTTTTAGGGAGCCACCAACACCAGCTCAACCAGTGTATGGTTTGGAATATTTTATCCTAAATCCAGTTTGTAGTTTTAGTTAAGTAATTGCTTCCCATTCATCCTACTTAAGATCCTGGACTCATAATATTCACCTCTTATCCTTTTTAAGTTATAAATAAATTTATTTCAAAGTGTGTATTTGAATAGATAGAATCCATGCATGGACAGATTACAAATAATCATGTAGTGAACACTTGTGCAATTAAAACAAAGGTTAAGAAATGGATTGGGCTAGTTCTTTAGAGGACTTTGAAGCTCATCTCCAGTTTCATTCTTCTCTCTTTCCCCAGAACCATTATTATGATTTTTGTAAAATGAGTAATCCATTGTCCCAGTACTGCCTGTTATATTTTGTTTTCTGGTCTTCCAGTCTTGGTCTATCCACGTGTTCCTGTAAGAGTCCACTGTTTAGGCATTTTGCCTCCCAGGAGGTTCTGCTGAAGTATCAAACCAATATTCTCATGAAATGCATTTCTTCCAGATGTGGTTAAGTGGCATCCAACACCTATCAATGGAACAACCCAAAAGTTGAAGGGATTCCATCTGACTGAGAATAAGACTCGTTAGATGTAATGGTACCCCTCCCCTCCAATATCTATTCACAGGTGATGGGAACAGAAGCCTAACAAAGTCTGTTAGTCTAAATATCAGTGGCAAACCACAGAATATATTACCACTTTCTTTGGGTTTCTTTTTGAATTAATTCAATATAACCAGCATTCCTGTTGGGCACCTCTCCCTGAAATTTCTTCAAATCTTGTGGGTATAGGTGGGGAGTGAAGGGAATATGAGAGTTATCGTGACATCATTTCTTCCCTTTTGAAACCACTGCATAAACTATAGGAGAGACAGAGAAGGTACTCTTGTCTATTTGGTTGAGGAAACTCAGAAAAGGCAAAGGTTGCTCCAAGGTAAAAATACAAATGGCAGAACTGGAATTCTCATTCAGATTTCTAATACTGCATCCTGGGCTCTTCCTCCTAAAACATAGTACTTCCCAATATCATATCAGGCATCTAGGAGAAGAAGAGCTGTCTCATGCCCATTCTCTTTGTTTGAAACAGAAGAAATAGAGTTTCCACATCTGGGATTGATCTGGAATGAGCTTGAATCTGAATTTTCCTAATTTTCAATAAAATGCTGAAGAAAAATGCATTCTTTCAAGGAGGTAGGTTCTAATTCTCCATAAATGCACATGCAACAGCAAAGAATTAACTTCTCATTTGTTCTTTCAGCATTTGACTAATATTTACTTCTTAAGACGTCTATAAGATAAGTGGAACACTTATGGTTAACACCATTTTACAGATATATAATCCATGCTCAGACAAAGGTAAGTGACTTGCCATCTTACAGAGCTAAGAGCTGGTGAAATTTGGTGTCAACCTCAGCCCTTGTCAGTGTGAGTCTAGTTTTCCCTGCTGAGTTTCCTCTCTGAGTGCAGTGATTGCTTCCGTTCCCTACATCATGACTGAACAGTAGTATTTATTAATGCTTGAAATAAGAGCAATGCAGAGGAGCCATCCATGCCTAGCCTTGTTTAATTGGAATTCTCTCTCTCTCTCTCTTCCTTTTTTTTTTTTTTTGGCTGGGGGTACATATGGTCACATTTGAAAACCAAACTGAAATGCGGCAGGAGAAGAAGCCAAGTCAAGAAAGAGTGAGTGTTACTATTCCAGCTATTCAATCAAATGAACCTAACAAACAGTCAATGCTAATGGACCACTAGTATGTTCCTAGCTCAAAACATGGCTTAACAAAATACTCTTTAATAATCTAAATGGGAAAAGAATTTGAAAAAGAATAGATACATGTATATGTATAGCTGAATCACTTTGCTGTACACCTGAAACTAACACAACATTGTTAATCAACTATACTCCCATATAAAATAAAAATTAAAAATATATACATAAGGAAAATAAGCACTTGGTTCTTTGCCTGAAGGAACTTAAAAATTCTCTTGTTTGAAAGAGAATAGTAACATAAAAAAAAAATAACGCAGCATAGAAATTTTAGTTCTTAGAATGTGTTCTATGATATATGTAACCAATATTTGGGCTCATTTGTGCTCCAGGACTTTGTGACAGGCCCTATGCCCTCATTCGGAATCTGCGACTCAGAATAGATGATCAGCTTACCTGAGATCACACAGTTTAGAAGTAGTGGGGACCGGGATTTTTTACTTTTAACTTCCTATCCAAATCGCACGCTCCTGATTGCAGTAAGGATACCCCCTTATCACAGCATTCTAGCTTTGAGTTTATATCTTGGAGGAATAGGGGTGTTGGCTCAGGAAAGAAAACAAAAAGGAAAAATAGAGAGGGCAGAGGAAAGGAGAGGTCTGTGTGTGTGCACGTGAGCAGTAGAAAAATTCTGGGTCTCAGCTCGCACCTGAAAAAATGGTGTTTCAATGCCTGCAGGCATTTGACAAGAGAATGGCGAGCTTGTAGCACTGACAAATCAATTGGAAACATCTTAACTAGAATGTAGGGGGAAAATAGACTTTCCGTAATTTACTTCATCTGATGCTTTTTTACATGGACAAAGAAGTCACTTCAACTCGATTAGGAAATTGCTTTCGGAGTTTTCAATAAGTTTCTTCAGTGGCAACTTTGTATCTTATAAAGTTGCAAAATTATCCATGTGATGGCACTATTAGAAGAGAGAGTGTAAAATGTAATTGCTTTGATAACATTTTGCAGCAACATCAAGAAAGACTTTGATGTCCCTGTGGTTTCAAAACTCAAATAATAACAACTGTGTTTCCTGGACTTTTTTTTTTTTTTTTTTCCCAACTGATCTACATTCGTATTAATCACAAGGTGCTGACAACTTGACAAATATTCCTTTGCATGGTATTCAACTGATATTTTCTAGAGCCCAATGATATATGAAATGGGGGGTGGGGGGCGGGGGGGGAGAGGAAGAGCTGATAAAAATAAATTTCCCACTGTTGTCAGCCAGAGCTTTAGATCTCTAAAAATTATTCATAGCTACAAGGTAGCATTACTTCAAAGAGATGAAAATCATTCAAATGGAGTGGAAAAACTTCAGCTTTTTCTGAACCATATTTCAACTGAGGGAAAAGAAAGGCATCTACATTATTAATCATGGGGAGAAAAAACAGCAGTGTGTGAATTTTCACAGTGTGTTTGTTATTTCCTCTTGGACACAGTGCTCCAGGAAGCCCAGCTAGGTGATGATCTTAAACCCAAAGCAGATGGTCTTTAAAATGATCATACAGATTTTCTTTCATAACGAATCTCAAGAATCCTATAGGATTTATAATAAAAACTGTTCATACATATGAAAAGACAGATGTTTCTTTAGATGCTGCTCACCATTTCTTTGGCTGAATCCAGGAAGAGCCATTAGCTAAGACTTTATCTTCAAGCAGTTGAGTTATGTGGGACTTTAGTCTCAACTAATCAATGTCAAAACACCTTTTAAATGGAAATTATTTTTTCTCTGGGGTGAAGTATGGACGTCTTGTGTTTAGAAGATTGAGGAATTAAGTCCCTTTTCATATGTATTTTTTATTGTTTCACAAGACTTGGGACATTCATTGGCTTCTTTTTGCAATTTTTAGTCCATGAAGCAAAACACTATTCAGAACACATATTTTCAGTCTAATAAACAATGAATAGACTACTATACAGAGAAAAAGTCAATTCTAAAGTTTGGATATGATTGTGGTTTTCAATACTGCTCCAGAAGGCAGGAAACTGAGTTCCAAACCAGAATCTATCACTCACTAGTTTCTGAGTTCATCTTGATCAATACCAAAAGACATTTGAAGTAACTCAACATATCAAAAACCTAACATCAGTAAGCACAATTACAAAATAGCAATAATTGTAATACATTATTAACAATGTATGTTTAATCATTAGAAATGTGTGTTTTCTGGAAAGAAATACAACCATTGTAATATTTACAATATTGAGAGAATGGAAACAACTCAAATACTGGACAATTAAATGAACAAATGCAACACGTCTGTCCTAGGGAAGAAGACCACCTAATTGCTGACAAGGATGCTCATAAAATTTTATTTCATGATGAAAATTTTTGGATTATTATGTTAATTTTTAAAATTCAGAATGTAAATGTGTGTGATCTAAATGACTGTTTGTTTTTTTTTTCTTCCCTCCTCCTTTTCTTCCAGCCTCATTTTCTTCTTAACAGGAGAAAACTGCAGTGAAAAACTTTTTCATGTAAGGGGCACCTTCAAGATGGTGGAGGAGTAAGACGTGGAGATCACCTTCCTCCCCACAAATACATCAAAAATACATCTACATGTAGAACAACTCCTACAGAACAACTATTGAATGCTGGCAGAAGACCTCAGACCTCCCAAAAGGCAAGAACCTCCACACGTACCTGGGTAATGCAATAGAAAAAAGAAAAAACAGAGACAAAAAATAGGGACTGGACCTGCACCTCGGGAAGGGAACTGTGAAGGAGGAAAAGTTTCCACACACTAGGAAGCCCCATCACTGGTGGAGACGGGGTGGGGTGGGATGGGGTGGGGTGGGGTGGGTGGGTGGGGTGACGGGGGCAGGGGGGGAAGCTTCGGAGCCACGGAGGAGAGCGCAGCAACGGGAGTGCATAGGGCAAAGTGGAGAGGTTCCCGCACAGAGGATCAGTGCCGCCCAGCACTCACCAGCCCGAGAGGCTTGTCTGCTCACCTGCCAGGGCAGGTGGGGGATGGGAGCTAAAGCACCAGCTTCGGAGGTCATATCCCAGGGAGAGGACTGGGGTTGGCGGCGTGAACACAGCCTGAAGGGGGCTAGTGTGCCACAGCTAGCCAGGAGGGAGTCGGAAAAAGTCTGAAACTGCCTAAGAGGCAAGAGACCATTGTTTCAGGGTGTGCGAGGAGAGGGGATTCAGAGCACTGCCTAAATGAGCTCCAGAGACAGGCGAGAGCCACAGACATTCGCACAGACACCAGAGATGGGCATGAGAAACTAAGGCTGCTACAGCCACTGAGAAGCCTGTGTGCAAGCACAGGTCACTATCCACACCTCCATTCCTGGGAGCCTGTGCAGCCCGCCACTGCCAGGGTCCCGTGATGCAGGGACAACTTCCCCAGGAGAACACACGCCACATCTCAGGCTGTTGCAACATCACGATGGACTCTGCCATTGCAGGCTCACCCTGCATTCCATATCCCTCCCTCCCCCCGGCCTGAGTGAGCCAGAGCCCACTAATTGATTGCAACTTTAACCCCGTCCTGTCTAGGTGGGGAAAAGATGCCCTCAGGCGACCTACATGCAGAGGCGGGGCCAAATCCAAAGGTGAACCCCAGGAGCTGTGTGAACAAAGAAGAGAAAGGGAAATTTCTCCCAGCAGCCTCAGGAGCAGGGGATTAAACCTCCACAATCAACTTGATGTACCCTGCATGTCTGGAATACCTGAAAAGACAATGAATCATCCCAAAATTGAGGCAGTGGACTTTGGAAGCAACTGTAGACTTGGGGTTTGCTTTCTGCATATAATTTGTTTCTGGTTTTATATTTATCTTAGTTTAGTATTTAGAGTTTATTATCATTGGTAGATTTGGTTATTGATTTGGTTGCTCTCTCTTTTTTTGTAATATATATATATTTTTTCCTTTTTCTCTTTTTGTGAGTGTGTATGTGCATGCTTCTTTGGGTGATTTTGTCTGTATAGCTTCGCTTTCACCTTTTGTCTTAGGGTTCTGTCTGTCAGTTTTTTTCTTTTCTTGTATAGTTTTTAGTGCTTGTTATCATTGGTGGATTTGTTTTTGGGTTTGGTTGCTCTCTTCTTTCTTTCTTTTTTTTATTACTTTTAATTTTTTTATTTTTAATAATTTTAAAAAATTTTTTATTTTAATAACTTTTTTACATTATTTTATTTTTTGATTTTTTTTTCTATCTTTCTTTTATTTTCCTCCCTTTTATTCTGAGCCATGTGTCTGACAGGGCCTTGCTGCTCCAGCCAGGTGTCAGGCCTGAGCCCCTGAGGTGGGAGAGCGGAGTTCAGGACATTGGTCCACCAGAGACCTCCCAGCCACAAGTAATATCAAATGGCAAAAGCTCTCCCAGAGATCTCCATATCAATGCTAAGACCCAGATGCACTCAATAACCAGCAACCTACGGTGCTGGACACCCTATGCCAAACAACTAGGAAGACAGGAACACAACCCCACACATTAGCAGAGAGGCTGCCTAAAATCATAAGTTCACAGACATTCCAAAACACACCACCAGATGTGGTCCTCCCCACCAGAAAGACAAGATACAGCCTCATCCACCAGAACACAGGCACCAGACCCCTCCACCAGGAAGGCTACACAACACACTTAACCAACTTTACCCACTGGGGGCAGACAAAAAAAACAATGGCAACTACGAACCTGCAGCCTGTGAAAAGGAGACCCCAAACACAGTAAGTTAAGCAAAATGAGAAGACAGAGAAATATGCAGCAGATGAAGGAGCAAGGTAAAAACCCACCAGACCAAACAAATGAACATGAAATAGGCAGTCTACCTGAAAAAGAATTCAGAGTAATGATAGTAAAGATGATCCAAAATCTCAGAAATAGAATGGAGAAAATACAAGAAACGTTTAACAAGGACCTCAAAGAGCAAACAAACACAATAAATGAAATTAAAACTCTCTAGAAGGAATCAAGAGCAGAATAACTGAGGCAGAAGAAAGGATAAGTGACCTGGAAGATAAAATAGTGGAAATAACTACTGCAGAGCAGAATAAAGAAAGAAGAATGAAAAGAATTGAGGACAGTCTCAGACACCTCTGGGACAACATTAAACGCACCAACTTTCTAATTATAGGGGTCCCAGAAGAAGAAGAGAAAAAGAAAGGGACTGAGAAAATATTTGAATAGATTTTAGTTGAAAACTTCCCTAATATGAGAAAGGAAATAGTCAATCAAGCCCAGGAAGTGCAGAGTTCCATACAGGATAAATCCAAGGAGAAACATGCCAAGACACATATTAATCAAACTACCAAAAATTAAATACAAAGAAAAAATATTAAAAGCAGCAAGGTGAAAGCAACAAATAAAATACAAGGGAATCCCCATAAGGTTAACAGCTGATCTTTCAGCAGAAACTCTGCAAGCCAGAGGGAGTAGCAGGACATATTTAAAGTGATGAAAGGGAAAAACCTACAACCAAGATTAGTCTACCCAGCAAGGATCCCATTCAGATTTGACAGAGAAATTAAAACCTTTACAGACAAGAAAAAGCTAAGAGAACTCAGCACCACCAAACCAGCTTTACAACAAATGCGAAAGGAATTTCTCTAGGCAGGAAACACAAGAGAAGGAAAAGACCTACAATAACAAACCCAAAACAATTAAGAAAATGGAACATACATATCAATAACTACCTTAAATGTAAATGGATTAAATGCTCCAACAAAAAGACATAGACTGGCTGAATGCATACAAAAACAAGACCCATATATATGCTGTCTACAAGAGACCCACTTCAGACCGAGGGACACATACAGACTGAAAGGGAGGGGATGGAAAAAAATATACCATGCAAATAGAAATCAGAAGAAAGCTGGAGTAGCAATTCTCATATCAGACAAAATAGACTTTAAAATAAAGACTCTTAGAAGAGAAAAAGAAGGACACTACATAATGATCAAGGGATCAATCCAAGAAGAAGATGTAACAATGGTAAATATTTATGCACCCAACATAGGAGCACCTCAATACATAAGGCAAATGCTAACAGCCATAAAAGGGGAAATCGACAGTAACATAATCATAGTAGAGGACTAGAACACCCCACTTTCACCAATGGACAGATCATCCAAAATGAAAATAAATAAGGAAACACAAGCTTTAAATGATACATTAAACAAGATGGACTTAATTGATATTTATAGGGCATTCCATCCAAAAACAACAGAATACACTTTCTTCTCAAGTGCTCATGGAACATTCTCCAGGGTACATCATATCTTGGGTCACAAATCAAGCCTTGGTTAATTTAACAAAATTGAAATCATATCAAGTATCTTTTCCAACCACAGCACTGTGAGACTAGATATCAAATACAGGAAAAAATCTGTATAAAAATACAGTCACATGGAAGCTAAACAATACACTACTAAATAACCAAGAGATCACTGCAGGAATCATAGGAAAATCAAAAAATGCCTAGAAACAAATGACAATGAAAACACGACAACCAAAACCTATGGGATGCAACAAAAGCAGTTCTAAGAGGGAAGTTTATAGCAATAAAATCCTACCACAGAAACAAGAAAAATCTCAAATAAACAACCTAAACTTACATCTAAAGCAATTAGAGAAAGGAGAACAAAAATAAACCCAAAAGTTACCAGAAGGAAAGAAATGATAAAGATCACATCAGAAATAAATGAAAAAGAAATTAAAGAAACGACAGCAGAGACCAATAAAACTAAAAGCTGGTTCTTTCAGAAGGTAAATAAAATTAATTAAACCATTAGCAAGACTCGTCAAGAAAAACAGGGAGAAGACTCAAATCAATAGAATTAGAAATGAAAAAGGAGAAGTAACAACTGACACTGCAGAAATACAAAAGATCATGAGAGACTACTACAAGCAATGGTATGCCAATAAAATGGACAACCTGGAAGAAATGGACAAATTCTTAGAAAAGCACAACCTTCTGAGACTGAACCAGGAAGAAATAGAAAATATGAACAGACAAATCACAAGCACTGAAATTGAAACTGTGCTTAAAAATCTTCCAACAAACAAAAACCCAGGACCAGATGGCTTCACAGGTAAATTCTATCAAACATTTAGAGAAGAGCTTCTCAAACTCTCCAAAATATAACTGAGGGAGGAGCACTCCCAAACTCATTCTACGAGGCCACCATCACCCTGATAGCAAAACCAGACAAAGATGTCACAAAGAAAGAAAACTACAGGCCAATACCACTGATGAATATAGAAGCAAAAATCCTCAACAAAATACTAGCAAACAGAAATCCACAGCACAATAAGAGCATCATACACCATGATCAAGTGGGATTTATCCCAGGAATGCAAGGATTCTTCAATATACTCAAATCAATGTGATAAACCGTATTAACAAATTGAAGGATAAAAAGCATATGATAATCTCAATAGATGCAGAAAAAGCTTTCAGCAAAATTCAACACCCATTTATGATAAAAGCCCTCCAGAAAGTAGGCATAGAGGGAACTTTCCTCAACATAATAAAGGCCATATATGACAAACCCACAGCCAACATCATTCTCAATGGTGAGAAACTGAAACCATTTCCACTAAGATCAGGAACAAGGCAAGGATGCCCACTCTCACCACTATTATTCAACATAGTTTTGGAAGCTTTAGCCACAGAAATCAGAGAAGAAAAAGAAATAAGTGGAATCCAAATTGGAAAAGAAGTAAAACTGTCACTGTTTGCAGTTGACATGATACTATGCATAGAGAATCCTAAAGATGCTACCAGAAAAGTACTAGGGCTAATCAATGAATTTGGTAAAGTAGCAGGATACAAAATTAATGCACAGAAATCTCTTACATTCCTATACACTAATGATGAAAAATCCAAAAGAGAAATTAAGGAAACACTCCCATTTACCACTGCAACAAAAAGAATAAAATACCTAGGAATAAACCTGCCTAAGGAGACAAAAGACCTGTATGCAGAAAACTACAAGACACTGATGAAAGAAATCAAAGATGATACCAACAAATGCATAGATATACCATGTTCTTGGATTGGAAGAATCAACATTGTGAAAATGACTATACTACCCAAAGCAATCTACAGATTCAATGCAATCCCTATCAAAATACCAAGGGCATTTTTCACAGAATTAGAAAAAAAAATTTCACAATTTGTATGGAAACACAAAAGACCCCAGATAGCCAAAGCAATCTTGAGAAAGAAAAATGGAGCTGCAGGAATCAGGCTCCCAGTCTTCAGACTATAATACTAAGTTACAGTAATCAGGGAAGTATAGTACTGGCACAAAAACAGAAATAGAGATCAATGGAATAGGATAGAAAGCCCAGAGGTAAACCCATACACATATGGTCACCTTATCTTTGATAAAGGAGGCAAGAATATACAATGGAGAAAAGACAGTCTCTTCAATAAGTGGTGTGGGGAAAACTGGACAGCTACATGTAAAAGAATGAAATTAGAACACTCCCTAACACCATACAAAACATAAACTCAAAATGGATTAAAGACCTAAATGTAAGGCCAAGCACTATAAAACTCTTAGAGGAAAACACAGGCAGAACACTCTACGTCATAAATCACAGCAAGATCCTTTTTGGCCCACCTCCTAGAGAAATGGAAATAAAAACAAAAATAAACAAATGGGCCCTAATGAAACGTACAATCTTTTGCACAGCAAAGGAAACCATAAACAAGACGAAAAGACAACCCTCAGAATTGGAGAAAATAATTGCAAATGAAGCAACTGACAAAGGATTAATCTCCAAAATATAAAAGCAACTCATGCAGCTCAATATCAAAAAAACAAACAACCCAATCCAAAAATAGGCAGAAAGCCTAAATAGACACTTTTTAAGGAAGATATACAGATTGCCAACAAACACATGAAAGGATGCTCAACATCACTAATCATTAGAGAAATACAAATCAAAACTACAATGAGATATCATCTCACACCGGTCAGAATGGCCATCATCAAAAAATCTAGAAACAATAAATGCTGGAGAGGGTGTGGAGAAAAGGGAGCCCTCTTGCACTCTTGGTGGAAATGTAAATTGATACAGCCACTATGGAGAACAGTATGGAGGTTCCTTAAAAAACTAAGAATAGAACTACTATACAACCCAGCAATCCCACTACTGGGCATATACCCTGAGAAAACCATAATTCAAAAAAAGTCATGTACCACAATGTTCATTGCAACACTATTTACAATAGCCAGGACATGGAAGCAACCTAAGTGTCCATCAATAGATGAATGGATAAAGAAGATGTGGGACATTTATACAATGGAATATTACTCAGCCATAAAAAGAAAAAATAATTGAGTTATTTGTAGTAAGGTGGATGGACCTAGAGACTGTCATACAGAGTGAAGTAAGTCAGAAAGAGAAAAACAAATACCGTATGCTAACACATATATGTGGAATCTTAAAAAAAAAAAAATGGTTCTGAAGAACCTAGGAGCAGGACAGGGATAAAAACACAGACATAGAGAATGGACTTGAAGACATGGGGAGGGGGAAGGGTAAGCTGGGCCAAGTGAGAGAGTAGCACTGACATATATACACTACCAAATGTAAAATAGATAGCTAGTGGGAAGCAGCTGCATTGCACGAGGAGATCAGCTTGGTGCTTTGTGACCACCTAGAAGAGTGAGATAGGGAGGGTGGGAGGGAGATGCAAGAGGGAGGGGATATGGGGTTATGTGGATACATATAGCTGATTCACTTTGTTACACTGCAGAAACTAACACCACAATGTAAAGCAATTATACTCCAATAAAGATGCTAAAAAAAAAAACCAAAAAATGTTTTCATGCATTTTTGTAAGGAAGGATTTAAAAAGAAGCTGTACTGATGGAATTGGAGAAAAGGGTGATGAGTTTTATGTGCTGAATAATTCTCCAACGACCCCAAACCTGGTGAAGGTAGTGCCAAAGTCACCTTTTTCCTGAGCGTGTCTGAAGTCCTCTGGTAACCCTGAACTTGCAGTTTGATGCCTGCCAGGGAGAAAGGAAATAAAGCCCAAGGCCTGCCCAACTTGGGAATTCTAATAGGAGACCTTCATAAAGATGAGATTCCAAAGGCCTAAACCCTCAGTGGAAGGATGGATGTTTAATTCCACGCTGAAGGGGATGCCTGTCTTGACCTCTGACAGAAAAAGGGAAAAATCCTCTTTAAGAATTCATAATCATAAACCTCCCTTTATATGGGTTTTGGTCAGATATTTAACTGCCTGTGTCATGGAAAAAAACCTCAGTCTTTTCATTCAAAAGGTTCTATCATTGATGTCCCCCAGATGGCTGACTTAAACAAATTCAAAATCTTATTGAAGCAGTGAAAAGAGTCTCAAAGAAACTAAAGACCCAAAAAACCACAGACACTCCATCATTCTCTCTCTCCATCTCTCTTTCTTTTTCTCTCCATCTCTGTATCTATGTCTCTCTTTCTCCCTCCTTCCTTCTCTGTCTTTTGTTCTCATATACACATACACATATCATAAAACAAACAAACAAACAAGCAAACTCCATCATAACAAAGCATGATGTTTTATTCCCACTGTGGGAATTTTAAGCCAATCCTGTATTCCTGAAATAAACCCAACTTTTCCATTATTTTTTGTCTATTGGGAATAAAAAGTAAGGTAAGCAGAAGTGCAAAGATTTCAGGTTTCAGAATTATGAAATGCAGAATCTAAAAACATGTTTTACTAAATTAGAAATAAAGAAGATTCTTGGAAGTATCAGTTAGGAGCAAGAGACAATAATCATGACAAAGTAGACCTTCAAATCATTTAAATAGAACTTTTAGTAATCAATACTCCAGTAATTAAAAATTATAAGCAAAATAAATGTGCTAAGCAAAAGATTTAGTAAGAGCTAAAGAAAGAGTTAATGAACTGGATGATAAAATGTTAAAAAAAAATTCCAACATTCAGCACAAGAAGACAAAGAAAAGAAAGATAGAAAAGAGAGAACAAAGTATGAATATCTAGAATATTCTAATCAACTTCAGAAGCAGGTAATAGACACAAGACAATTTTCAGTGAGACAGCAGCTGAAGACATTTGAGAATTGTTGAAAACATAGATTCAGGTGCCAAAGCCCAAATAACTCAAAAAAGATAAATAAACATAAATTGACCCTCAGAGACACCCTAGTAAGACTATAGAAAACTAATTAAAATGAGAAGACTTTAAATATCACCTTGAGAAACTGACAGTGTAATAACTGGCTTAGCAGCAACTGTGTAGGTCAGCAGTTAATGGACATGACCATGAACACCCAAACTACTCAAGGAAGTTAACAGTCAACTTCAACTCTATCCTGAGCAAAGGTCTTTCTTAACCATAAGTGAACTAAAGATATTTTAAACAAATAATAACAGAGAATTTATCACCAACAGCTGTTCACCATGGATATTGTAAAGGTTGTACTTCAAGAAAAGGAAAGTGATCCCAGAAGGAAGGTCTGAGTGGCAATGAGGAATGATGCAAAAAGAAATTAATAAATATATGGATAAGTAAAAAATGAACATTGACTTTATAGAACAATAACAATCATGTCTAAATGGTGATATTGGAAAAAACAAAATCCAAATAATATTTTGCACAAAAATAGCATCTAAGTTAGGAGAGAAAAAGTTGGTTTCCTGAAAACACTACCAAATGAACATAACTCTATGTATGCCTGATTTGGCAATAAAACAAATAAGGCATAAATACATAATCATAAGAATGATCAACAGCACAGTACCTTAAAGGTAACAGATATTACTGAGGAAAAAACAAGATATCATGAGTTGGTAAATCGAAGTGAAGAGTATATGGAAATTTAGTGTATTATTTTCACAATTTTTTTTTGTATGTCTAAAATTATTTCAAGGCAAAAAGTTAAATAAAAGAAGTTATCTGACAGTATTTAACCCTATCCCTCAAAACATCAGATCTGGAGACATTACTGGTGCGTTTTATCAAATAGGCAAGGAATAAATCAATTCAAACTCCACAAACTTGGAGAACAGAAAAACGTAAACTTTTAATAGTTTTATGGAGCTAACATATGTTTAAGCATGAAACCAGAAAAGCCAATCTCATTAGTAAAAACAAAAGCAAAAATAGACAAAAAATAATGAAAAAGTTGGGTTTACTTCAGGAATACAGGATTGGCTTAACACTAAAACATTAATCAGTGCACCTTACTGTATAAAAAAAAAAGTGTTAGATTCAACTCATCATCCACTCATGAACTAAAAAATATAAAATCTTTTAGCCAATTAAGGATAAAAAGGGCTTTTCATACCTGACAAACAATATCTTTTTTAAAAAGTATAAAATTTAATAGCAAATATAAGTCTTATTTTTAAGGTTGGGAGCAAAATAAAGATTTTTTTTAAAGCTATGAATATATCTATTCAATATTGTACTTGAAATCCTAGGTAGGGCAGTATGTCCAGACATATAAGCAAAAGACACAGACACTGGAACATAAGAATTAAAGCTGCCATTATTTTCAAATAATAAAGTTACGTATGAAAAAATGACCATGAAAATTTGGAATTTAGTAGGGTTACTGTATAAAATCAATACATAAGTGTCAGTTGTGTTTCTCTACGTATAAAACAACCAGTTTAAAATGTAATAAAAAAGAAATCACGTATAATAGAAGGAAAAAAAAGTGACTAGGAATAAATTTACCTAAATCTTACAAGCCTTTTATGAAGAAATTTTATTGAAATGGCTAAATATGTTTATCTTGATATTGGATGAGATAACCTTGTATGCTGTGAAGATTGTATATTATTGACTTAAAGAAAAACACACAACATAAGAGTTGTGAGTTTAAGTTTTATTCAGGGTCTTACTGAGGACTATAGCCTGGGAGAGAGCCACTCAGCACTGCAGAACTGTTCTGAAGAGGTAAGGGTGAAGCCAGTTTATATATGATTTTTTTGGCTAGTAAATACATGCAGTCAAGTATACATCTTGGTAAAAGATTACTGCTAATCACAAACAATGGATATCTCCAGTTAATGATTTTAGTGCTTTCCTGTGGGGACTATGCAAGAATCTGAGGTCACTGACATTCTCCCTGAGATATGCATCTAACTATCTAAGGCCTGTTATCCAAAGCTCAGAGTCCTCGATCTTGTTTTTCATCCTGAACTCCTCTCAGGTTCCACTGTTGGCGGGCAGCTGCAGTGGGTTATGACTTAACCCTTGTAGGACTGGGTGGTAATTAATGCTCATTCATTTGTCTTTGTCCACAATATCCGTACAGGAAAACATGAAGTTGGATTTCTATCTCCCGACATTCAGAAAACTCAAGTGTTGTTAAATTAATTATTTTATAAGACAGTATGGGAGAATATCTTGATGACTTTGGGGCAGAGAAAGATTTCTTAAACCAAACAAATCATTAAGCAAAAGACTGATACATATAAATGTATAAAGAATGAAAGGACAAATCAAAACTGAAAGAAGATACTTGTAACACAGAAGTCTAAGTATTTGTATACAGAATATATAAATACCCTGTGAAATAATAAAAAAAAAATAGGTAAAATTATCTCAAAAAGAGAGGAAAGTTGGCATAAAGGTGATAAGGAATAAGTAACCTAAAAAAAGAAAAAGCCAGTTTGTCTGGGTCAATGAAAGGAATTGAGAAGAGGTGATTGGCAAAGTAAGAAGGAAGTAGGCGGACAACAGCCTGGACCATGTAAAGCTCTGGGGGCCTACAACGATTTTGAAATGGAAGCCAATGAAGAATTCCAAACAGGGAAATTATGTGGATTAATATAATTTTTTAAAAAAGATCCCTTTGATCATTGTGTTGCCAAAGGGCAGTAGGAGAGTACTTTTCAGGCTAGAGTATGGCTTCATCCAGGGAGGGGCAGAGGAGATGGCAAAGTAGACAATATTATGAAGCATGAGTCCAGAGGATCAGCTGATGGATTAAACAACAGGGTGGAAATGATGAGAAAAAAAAGAAGCAGAGGGGCTTCCCTGGTAGCGCAGTGGTTGAGAATCTGCCTGCCAATGCAGGGGACACGGGTTCGAGCCCTGGTCTGGGAAGATCCCACATGCCGCGGGGCAACTGGGCCCGTGAGCCACAACTACTGAGCCTGCACGTCTGGAGCCTGTGCTCTGCAACAAGAGAGGCCGCGACAGTGAGAAGCCCGCGCACCGCAATGAAGAGTGGCCCCCACTCGCCGCAACTAGAGAAAGCCCTCGCACAGAAATGGAGACCCAACACAGCCAAAAATAAATAAAATATAAAAATAAATTAAAAAAAAAAAAAAAGAAGCAGAAATGCTTTCCAGAATGTGAGATTAAATAGGGTTATGTTGGTGCCAATTGAAGAGATGGGGAAGTCTGGGGCAAGTGGTGGAGGGAAAAATCTAGAGTTTTGTTTTGGACTTGTAAGGTTGGAAATGTCCACTAGAACTATTTCTTTTGTTGGTCAATAACCAAGAAAGTTAGTATGTGGGGTGTTATAGACTACAGGATTTGAAGTCAGTTGGACCAACATTTAAAGGCAGATTTTTGTCACTTGTAGTATAGCCATGGCCACAACACTTTTCTTTTATGAGCTTTATTTGTTTGTTTGTTTTCCTCATCCTCAGCAGTCATCATGAGGTTTAAATATGATGGTGTATTTTACATTCTTGGCACATTTTAGGTACTGAAATACTAAAGAGTCTTTTCCCCTTCCAAAGTTTCTGATGAGAAAACTGAAGCTTGGCGAAGGAATGGCATCTATTAGAAGTTATACAGTTGGGAGTAGAGGCAAAGGAAACACCTCTGTTATTGGTTACAATTCCAATTAATTTTTTTTAAAGATCTCCTTTGTGTACTTACACACTCAAGCTGGTAGATAATCATAGGTGACAAATTTTGCTATTCTCGCAGCAGAGTAACCTGCTATGAGAGGTGAGTACTCTTGCATCCAAATGATGCCTGTGTGGGATGGAACAAGAAGAAAAGTTCAGGCACTGAAATGAAAAAAGTAGGGTATGTGAGGTCAAAGCATGATGATCTCTGGCAGGTCGAATTCACCAGCTAATGACAACCTTTATTTTAAGAATCCATATCCACTTAGCAGAGCTAAGTTCTTGCCCTCTTTCTTTGAAAGTTACCAAAGAGATGAATTTCCTCACATTTTTCTGAGAGAGAAGAAAAATAGGTTTTGTTTGCTTTTATCTTCACACACAAATGAAGGCTAAACTAAAGATAAATACTCACAAAAGAAACAGGGAAAAATTGAATGTGCAGGTAAGATAAAATGGATGCGTTTTATGGAACGGGTTTTTAAATCATTTTAAAAATTCATTTTAAAATATATCGCTGATTTCCAATGGCATACTGTTTCAGATTGGTAAACCTCATGTGTATCTTTTCTTTTTCTCCTTCCCTTCCTTCCTCCTTCCCTCCATTCATCTCTCCCTTCCCTCCCTTCCCTTTTCTCTCCTTCCTTCTTTCCATCTTCCCTCCTTCCTTAGCCTATCTCTCTCTCTTCCTGTCATCAATCCAGAGTTTTCACAATGATGCTTTAGAGAGAAAGTGATTCCTCTTTGAAAATTTGTTTTATTGTCTTCCTTTATGGTGCTTTAGAGATAAAGATGTCCCTTTAATGCTCAAAAATGCAAAATTGGTATGCCAGGAAAATGTACTATTGTAAGGCATGGTATAGATACCATTTGTCTGATGGAATGGCAAATGTTAATCTGGGTTCACGGTCCAGTTTTATCTTTCCCTTGCTGTATCATCTTGGAAAAGCCACTTGGAGTCTTTAATATAAATAGGCCAGAGGCAGTCCCTGTTTATTAACCTAAAATGGTCCCTGTGGTGCTTCCTTCTTCACAGCAGGCTAGCACCATTAGCCTAAAGTCTGATGACATTAAACTCAAATTCTTACATATATACATATATAGAGATATATCTCTATTTCTATCTATCTATCTGTCTATCTAGAAGTGTCCAAATAAACATATTTTAACCATTTAGAGCCTATGTACTTCACATTTCCTAGAAAATTGCACCAACATCTGATAACCACAGATAAGACAAGCCTTTTAGCTAGATCCTAACTGCTGCCTCTCTTAGGAGCTCTTGACCCAGCCATTCCTCACTTGCTGCTGAGAGACAAGAGGCATCAACCAGACATGTGAGCTCCCTGTATTGCTCTTCTCCCTTGGGAGGTCCTTAGGGACCTCTTTGGAGGAGGTCTTATCCCCCCTAAAGCTTTGTGCCATTGTCTCTGGAAGATCTCTTGATGGGAAGGTCTCCTCTCATGCAACCCTGTCCAAGCACAGCCCCAGAAAGCTGTGTTGCTGCCTTTTATAGCTTTGTCTCTTTCTAAATTAACCCTGGAATCCTTGAACTCATCACAGAGTCTGATTTATAAAATAGGGAAATATTATTTACCCAGCAGGGTTGTTTGGAAAGAGGCTAGTATCACACCAGAAGTTTAATTGGAGGTCATTAAATGCAATACCCTTTTCTTTGTAATTGATTCATATGCTGTCACTTGTACCAGAGAAAGGAAAGAGGAGAGACAATAATAATTATTCTGTCATTTACTTAAACATTTTAGAATTACCTGTTTGAAGCTGGAGGAATAAATTTGCAGGGGTGAACTGAGCTGTTTGGATCAGTTGGCTCTTTCAAAGTAATTGATCGGAATCTGCCAAATACCTATATTGCTTAGAGCTCTGAGGGGACTACCCTGAAGACATTGAAATTCATTCAATGTCATTTTCCATAGGATAATAGTCAATGTCAAAGATGACAGACTGTCTCTTGCTGGGACAATATGAAAAATATTTTCCAAGTGCAGATTAGTGAATAAGTAGATTTCTCTTTTCCCTCTAGTGATAGGGATGGACAAGTAAATGAGCAAAATAAGCAGTGTTCTCTTCTTAAAAGGGCTGTGGCAGGGGAAGTTCAGGGTATGATGGATATACAGGACAAGCAACCATTCAGAACGGAGGGTGCTTAAAGCACGCATGACCTCAGTTGAACAACCAGAAAGGTTTCTTTCCCTCAGTATATCAAAATAAGTGAAACCAGATTTCTGTAGTTGCAAAAATGTAGTGGCTTACTAGAGACAAAAGCTCACTTCCTCTCGGAAGCCATTCCTAACTTCCCATCTGATCAGAGCACAATTGGCTGCACCCTGTATCACAATACTGTACTTTTAATGGAGTGTTTTTGGTGTACTCAATAAAGGTGTATATTTGGACTCTCTCTCTTACTACCCTCGTGGTTCTAGAGAAGGTTTACAATCCTTTTGAGACTCAGTTTCTGCCTCTAAAAAAATTACACTGAAATATCTACAGGCATACCTCAAAGATATTGAGGGTTCCGTTCCAGACCACCACAATACAGCAAATATTGCCGTAAAGTGAGTCACACAAATTTTTTGTTTCCCAGTTCATTT
Source organism: Eubalaena glacialis (assembly GCF_028564815.1). Taxonomy (NCBI): domain Eukaryota; kingdom Metazoa; phylum Chordata; class Mammalia; order Artiodactyla; family Balaenidae; genus Eubalaena; species Eubalaena glacialis. Next base: position 39,528,841 of record NC_083720.1, on the reverse strand, counting down.
AAAGTTTTCTTTGCACTATACTGTAGTCTATTAAGTGTGCAATAGCATTATGTCGTTAAAAATTAAACTTAAAAACCGGCATTCATTTAAAAAATAATGATGGAAAAATGGTACCGATAGACTTGCTCAGAGCAGAGTTGCCACCAACTTTCAATTTGTAAAAAATGTGGTACCTGTGAAGCACAGTTATGTGGAGTACAATAAAACGAGGTATGCCTGCATAACAAAATATTGGGAAAAAAGGGTAAATCTTAAAATATTTAATCAAAACAAGAGGTATATTGAAAAAATAAAATGGGCAATGAAGCAGGAGTTGGAGCAGGAGTCCTGGTTGTGATGTAGGTCTGGCATCTGGGAAAGAAGAGAGGGAAGGAAGGACGATGGCTAGGAAGACCCTGACACATCACGGCAGACCTTAGAAAATCTTTTCTAGGGTGAGGGGAGCCACAGAGTGAAGATTACTTATTGGACGAGTCCCATATTGGGCTGCAAATGTCCACAGTGGTGGTCCTGCCATGCACCATCATAGCTAGGACTCTCCTGGGAGAGGTTGGCCTCACAGTGAATTCAACAATGGATCCTGAAGCTGTGGCACCTATTAAAGGCTGTCAGCTCACTAGATTCTTTGCAACAAGTCTTGTGAAGGGGAGCTGAGCAGCATACTCAGTGTCGGCTCTAGTACACCCCTTGTATTGCACAGAGGGACTTCTCCATCCATGTGTGGGGAACAGTTTCCTCCATGGCACACAGAAGCTTCTAATACTGAAAAGAAACTAAGAAGAGAAGGGTTAGTGGAACAAACGACCGCCACCATTTGCTGCAGTTGGTCACAATGTTGCAACTGGTATTCATTTTCTTCTTATGTTATCCATTCTAAATGCTCCTCACCCTCAGTAGTCACCTCTGCAGGTCTTGCTGGCTTACCTAATGGTGTAAGTCAAACATTCACTCCTGATGGGTTGAGCCCTTGGTAATCATACTCTTCTTCAGGCCAGGATTGCTTCAAATGTCCATGCACATTTATGATGAAGCAAGGAGTACCAAGATGTTTTCCATGGAGTCTTCCTTTACAAATTGTTGGGAAAAAAAAAGAACAACTCTTCCTGTTGATCAGACTCAATTACCACTGGTAAGATGGTGATTCATCTTCTTGCCAACAGGACTCTTTGGACCCAGGGAATACTAAACTTCCCAGACAGCCACCAGAGCTTGTGGTCCAATGGTAACCTTGCTCTGTTCCCTAGAGAAAGTGCATCTCTTTTGGGGACCATGAGCTCTAACTCTAGAGAGCCTAGAATTTGTGGGACAAGGCAGCACAAATTCCCCCTGTGGATCTCTCTAGAGTGATGGTATTTGGACCACTCCTGCTCCCATTCCTTGGTTCTTGGACCCACCTTCCCTTCTGATTAAGAAAACAACACTTACAACCCTTACAGAGGTCTCTGATTTGTGCCAGTACTGTGTTCTGAATAATGGCACTCAGCTTCCAGAGCATTCTCTATAAGCAGGTGCCACAACTGCATCTTCACTAAGGTGTTTTAACATTCTATCAAGTCAATTGCCTTTCCTTTTAGATTTCTATCCAGCTGGGAGGCCATTGGTTAGTGCCCAGAAATCATATCTATATCTATATCTATGTCTATGTCTATGTCTATGTCTATGTCTATGTCTATGTCTATATCTATATCCTCTCACCTCAGGCTATTTCTCCTTGCACACAAAGGAGAACCAGGTTCAGCATTCATATTTCTATCCACTGGGAGAAAATTTTCTCTCTATTGTCTTTCAATGCCATGCTTTAGTGTGACTTTAAGGCAACCACCATCTGTTTTTGATTTGCATGCACATCTCAAGCTGACATATACAGCACCCAAGCTTGGGCATTTTCACTCTTCTTTCAGTTGGTCATATTCTACCTCACCTCACACACACACACACACACACACACACACACACACAGATACACACACAATTATAAGTGTGAGCTGGGGGCAGTAATGGTGTGCCACTGTGCTATGTAACAGTGGATCTGGGCCATTTGGTCATGCAGCTTGCTCATGGCATTTGACTTTGCTTGGTCTTAGTCCTACATATATCATTTTCCTCGTATAATGAGCTGCTGTTAGATCCCTCGGTTATGGATTGTCCAATTTTTATATTGGCAGGACTGGTAGAATCAGCTTATTATATAGGCAGTCTGCATGTGTGATTACTTGTGCCCCATGACCAAGTGCTCCATCTCTACTGGCATCCTGTAATGGGTAGGGAGTTCTTTCTTGACTGTCTTATAATTCTTTGCTACAGACGGCATGTCCTTGCTCTAGAACTTTAGGGGTCAGCGTCTTGATTCTCCCACTATGACTTATACGCCATACTGCATCCTTTCACACCATTACTGCCTCCAGCACTATAGGGTTTGTTGAATGTATGGTCCAAGTTGCAAGTCTGCTTGTGCCACTGAGTAGGCCTAGCACAGAGACCTTTTCTGCTCCAGGACAACTCAGAACCAGCAGCCCTTCCACGTCATCCAGTGTATGGGACAGAGAAGCATTTCTACATGTGTGCTACTTGGCATTTCCCACCGTGATAGTTTTTACTCCACAGTAATGTGGAGTTACTCTACAACTTCACTACCTAATGTCAATCCTAGCTACACACTCAGAGAACTGGGGAAATTATCACCAAGTGGGTTCACAGACCCAATCAATCCACTCTAAGCTGTACTTCAGCTATGACTCAATTTACTATCTGGCTCTCACATACCTTCAGTCCAACTAGGATGCCATGGCTATGCTTACCATCTACAGGGATCAATGTCAACTCCAATCTAAACCAGATCTCAAAATGGTGGGGATTCCCCTTTTCCCACTATAAGTAAATGGCCATAGACTCCTTTGGGGAAGGACTAAGGGCATCTCTACTATGGACATCTGCTATGGTATTGTAGAGTCCTTTCTCCCAAGTCAATGAGTACCAGATCTGAAAATTATCTCAGGTCCAAGGACTCATGCCTTTTTTTTTTTTTTTTTTTTTTTTAATTAAGCAACTAGCCCCAACCTATGCTCCTTTATTTTCTATCTTCTTCTGAGAGTAGACGTGAGGCAGCCCCTCCATTGACAATCTGTCTATTTTGTCTCTAAGGATATCATATTTCATGAACTGTGTTTAAGACTCCTTCTGGGTCAAGCTCCCTCCCTCCATCCTCATGGTTTGTAATGGAAACTGCAGCCCCTAATACTAAAGGTTAAGTGTTGCCACCTAGTCTCTGTCACTGAGAGGCCCATGATCTCCATGAATATAATAAATTCAGCTCTGTGATGACTCTTCTACTGCCCACCCTGCTCTTTAGGAGAGAGTCACCAGGGAAATTCTTAGAAATGCCATGGCCCCTCTCACGAGCACAGTCCTGATTGTCTTGATGAATGGGTCTGAATGGGCCCTCCATGGAAGCTACTTTTCTGGTGGATCTTCTAGCTTCATGTGACACAATCATTTTACTATGCCCATTTCTTTCAGCCTCTTTATTCCTTCCGCTACTGTTGGTCACAGCAACTCAGAAAATCCTACTTTGTTCAGAATAGGACATCACTTTTTCCAGGCTTCAGAGATCCACAACAATGAGTTTGCCCTATATTCTGGCACTGGGGGGTAGGGACTCTTACCAAAGGGTTAAATCTCGTGTCACAAAAATATGCTTCAAAACAATGAATTTATGCTTGCCCAGTCCTATGTTCCAACCTGCTTGATCAAGCATTCTTAAACTCCATTTCCAGCGATACCCCCCTATCTCCTACCAGTGTATACGAGGTGATGTTTGCAGCTCCTTTAGGGTATAACATCTTTTATTTCTATGAGACCCAGCAAATCCCCAGCTGAAACTAATATAGTGGGATTTATTCATAGTTATTGGTCTATGATCCAAAAAGAGCAGACAGAGGCAGCTCCAGAGAGGAGATCTTATTGCTTTGTTGGGGAAAGGCCTTTGCAGTAACTTCCTGCACAGGGAAAGTGTTTGCTCTTACCAGGGAGGGCTGTGTCAACTCTGAGGACACCGATGGTCCAGGTGAGGTTGCAGAGCTGCCAGATGACCTCCATTCCATTTTACAAGGCCCCCGATTTTCGCAACCAGGGCCATTATGTTAAAAAAAAACAGACCTGCTTTGACTGAGCCTATGTCCCTGGAGCACTCCACTATGACTATCGAATCTTGTGTGTGCTCCTCTGCTGTGTCTGTGTTTCCACTGCAGAGATAAAGACTTCTCTTAAAGCTATAAAGAAGCCCTCTGCCTCTCACAATTAGCTTTTAACTGCTTGTTGATAGTTTTTCATCCTTTCAACGGGGCATTGCTATGGACTGAATCTTTATGTCCCCTCAAAATCCATATGTTGAAGCCTGAATTCACAATATGATGGTATTTGGAGGTGGGGTCTTTGGGAGGTTGTTAGGTTTAGATGAGGTCATAAAGGTGGAGCCACCATGATGGGATTAGTGCCCTTATTAGGAGGTGAAGGGACTGAACCTCTTTTTCTCCACCACGTGAGGACACAGCAGCAATGAGAGAATCTACAAGTCAGAAAGAAAGCACTCACCAGAACCTGACCATGCTAGTACCCCGATATTTGACTTCCAGTCTCCAGGACTGTGAGAAATAAATTTCTGTTGTTTAAGCTACCCAGTCTACGGTGTTTGGTAAAGCTGCCCAAACAGACTAAGATAGTAATTGGTACCAAGGGCTGTGGTGCTGCTGTAACAAGTAACTAAAAGTGTGGGAGCACCTTTGGAACTGGGTAATAGATAGAGGCTAGAAGAGTTTTGAGACACGTTCCAGACAAAGCTGATATTTCCATGAAGGGACTTTTAAAGGCAATTCTGTTGAGGACTCAGAAAGAAAAGAGGCTGAAAAGAAAAGACAGCTGTAGAGAAAGCTTTATTGAGATATAATTGACAATCAAAATTGTATATATTTAAGATGTACAACCTGATGACTTGATATACATATGCATTGTGAAATATTCACCACAACCAAGCTAATCAACATACCATCATCTACACTGTTATCATTTTTCCTTTTTTTTCTCCTTTGATAAGAACATCCAATTTCCACAATATTAACACATTTTCAACTTGATTTGAACTTGAGACCTCCCATGACACAATTTGTTTTCGCTTTTCCTTGTTACCCTCTGCTATATTTACCCACCGTTCCCAGGCTGGTAAATGAGAGTAGCATCCTGTTGGACCTGCCATCAACAGGCAGAAGTTTCATTTATAATTTTGCAAAGGGTCCTAGGAACCACATGTGCAGTAGTGTACTTGTCAATCTGATCACAGACTGTCCACACATGCATGTACACACACACATGATATTAACTCTAGGGAAAACTGATATAACATAGCTTCACCAAGATCCCATGGCCCTCAACCCAGTGAGCAGTGGGTGGTTGTCAGACTCTCACAGTCTTGATGCGTCTCAGGATTTGAGATCTTTAAGAGATTTGGGGCAATACCTAATTATCACGCATTTTTGTCTCTAAATATGATGGGACTAGAAAGGAGGCTAATGAAAAGTAATGTGCTATGGTCTATTTAACTCTTCAAGGGGACTTCTAGATCTAGGTGGTAAATCTTCAGAGGTAGTAATGTTCAGTTATCAACTAGACAAATAGGGTAGCAGAGTCTTTTCCACGCTTTGGATATTGCTAAGTGATTCCTGATAAAACTTGTCTGGGGAACAAAATTCATTCAGGTGTCTTTTCTGCAGGACTTCTTGGAACTTTTCATTTGCTACTTTAATGAGTATTGTGAAGAGAGTAAGCAGCATTAAACAAATGTATTTTCCAATAATGTCTTTCTTTCATGGAACATCATTTAACAGAGAATCAAGGAGTCTTGTACCTGTTACTCACTGTATGATTATCAGTTAAATGACTCAATCTTTCTGACTTCCCATATCCCCATCTGTAAAATGGGAAGGCTACCCCCCAGCCATGCCTGTTGATTTCCCTTCATTGGAGGATAGAGGTTGCATATGTGTCCACGGTGAGTGCTAGGAGGGAGGTAGCCTCAGCTTTCATCAGCAGGTAAGGGTGTAGATTCAAGGAGCAAATGAAAGCAGAGGGATTTCATGGACCTGTACCAGTCCTGGAGCATTTGTTTCTGGTCAGCAATGAGATTAGTAGAGAAATGAGCAGAATGTGTTTAGAAACGTTTAGAGCAATGTGAGAGGGATGTGATAGCCAGCCTGTGATCAGAGGAATTCCCCGACTTTTATTGTATTTTGCAAAAACAAACTGGAGAAATAGCTAAACAAAACTGGTTTCCCCCACAGACAGCTGGAGAGGTAGTGCTCTACAACACATCGAATCTCTCCCTCTAAGAGACTTTTAATGCTAGATAACCACAAAATGAGTTTCCTTTTCGATATTTGAAAACTCTTTCTTTTAAAAGCTTTTCTATGCTTTAGTTTACTTGGATATGACTATTGTGCCACAGACACAATGTGATGCCTTCAAAATGCCGGAGGCAAACTCACTGTTTATGTGCACAGAACAAGAGCCGAGCCCAGGGTGAGATGGAGATGCATTGGAAGACCAACAACTTGTCTTTCTACTCCTTAACTTTGATTTATCTTCCTCTAAGATTTTTAGCTTGGCCTGATGACTTGATCATCAGAGCAATGTGAGTCTTTTCGGAAAGGAGGCTGGAGACAGAGTATTTACAAAGAGTTTTCCCAAGGATCAGACAGTGTCTGGCCCACAGTGTGGGCTCTGCCCTCATCTACATCTGAACCCACTTCTTACAGAGACATTCTTCTTGTCCAACATCTGTCTATAATGCTACAAATGCCCAGGTTCCATTTTAGAGCAGTTCTGGAAGCCACATCAGGGTGTCTGTCTCCTGTTCCTCATTTTATTTGTCTGTGTGAGGGCTGTTACTTCTAATCTAATGGGTTTTTTGGCTATAAAACAAAAAGTTTGAAAAATAACTGTCCTTGGTATGAGCATAATGTAGGCTGCTTAATGTTTTTAAGATGGGGTGTGCCCAGTTACACATGATAAGTTATGAATACACTGAAGATTTTATGTTCTGAAACGGGCTTATCATTCATTAACCCACAACAGAGGTTCACACAGAGAGACAACCAGGGAAAAAGTAACACGCCAAAAGAGGAAGATGCAAATTTACCCAGAATAAATCTGAGGCTGTCAGAAGCTCAGATTCTTTCAAAAGACATGGCAAGGCTTGTTGTGCGCACATAATGAAAAGGGTTTTAGGCAAATATGTTTCGTACACGCCAGGTATTTCTGCATAAGTGCTCAGGAAAAACAGGGAAAATAGCTTTCAACCTGGTGTGAAGTTTTCTGATTCTCCATCAGTTTATCCATCCATCCACACATTCATCCATTCAAACACTATCTACCATGTTTCCTTCTTCAAGTTTTCCTTTTCACTATTGCTATAGGCATTCCTCTTCTGTGACACCTAGTAGGAGGTGAGAGTGGGCAAAATATGCTTTAGATTATTGTTAATAAGCGAACCTAATTTCACTTAACGAGGAAAATTTATCCTTAATCAATTCAGGAAAACCTGAGCATTTTAGAGTTTTCTCAGTCAAACTGGGGGTTTTCATCTGTTCTTAATCATGTCTCTGGATTGATTTTAACTTCAAACTTCAGGGCATTGGGTCATGCCAACCATACAAATGCAGGGACTTATGATCTTTCCTCATTAACATCTGTCCATTTTGCTATCTGCTAATTTTATTTATGTTGTTCTTGGTCCCCAGTTATCAGTCCATAGTGTTTTTTCTTAATCCACCCCTGCTCACCCTCAAGGCACTCAGCTAACTTGCTCTCTGTCAGATAACTTCTGCATCCTTCCCAAGGACATGGGACATTTGAGCATTCTCTCCTCCAGCCTCTTGAACATTCAAGAGCCCAGCTTAGACCCTCTTTTCCCCCACATGCCATACCACATTAATGACTGTACCTCTGTCAGCCTCTGCAAGGAAATTTTGCCAGATTTGTGGCCAACCCTATCACCCATGGGTTGTTCAGGACAATGAATCAAGTGGCCTTTGATCATTAGGTCCTCAAATCGGTTCCTATATTCTATATTTTGCAGTTTTATCATCTTGCTTGTCCCATACATAGGTCAAAAGATAAGGAGAAGAATTTGGGCTGCGGTCTCTTTTAGGGACCCATGTCTAAGCTTTTGCTTCCCTTCATATGTTTTCCCTTTCTCCTGCCTATGGCAGCTTTATAGAATTTTGGGTGACAAAAGTAACTCTTTTTCGTAAAGCGTTCTTCATGATAGGTGCAGTGCATATTTTACGTCCTGAGTCTTTCAGTGTTTATGAAACCCCAAAATTATAAAAATTTCTTGGAAATAAAACCTTGACTTCCAAAACTTATTTATGCCATGGATTTCATCAAAAGACTGTTCAGAAAATCAAAACTTAGTATTGACTGTGTGTATGTTGGGGGGGGCAGGGTGTGTGTGTGTGTGTGTGTGTATTTCCTACTAAAACAATCCTTTTCTTGGGCATGGACACCCATTGACTGTGTGTATGGGAGGGGCGGGGTGTGTGTGTGTGTGTGTATTTCCTACTAAAACAATCCTTTTCTTGGGCATGGACACCCATTGACTGTGTGTATGGGAGGGGCGGTGTGTGTGTGTGTGTGTGTGTGTGTGTGTGTGTGTGTATTTCCTACTAAAACAATCCTTGTCTTGGGCATGGAAGCCCATGAGTGCAGCGCCTATGCAGACCTGGAGGAGGGAGGTGGGGGAGCCTTAGTTACTACCCTAAATTAATATCCTATAATATATGCTGGGCTTGGCACAACCTGCAGTCTTGCTTCATCACTTGAAGAAATCCACACCTTTTACTCTGTGCCCTAGCTTTATCTAACCACTGAAATCTGCTCAAACCTGCTATGCTGTGCTAATTTTCTATGACTTTGAACAAAGCTCTATCTTTGTTTTAAACACCTTTGTCTATGTGGAAAACTCCTATTCATTCTTTCAAAACCAACTCAAGAGTTTTTACCTTTGAAAGCTTCTTTGATGTTTCTAAACTAAATTGAACCTTTCTTATCACTAAAACCTCTATTTGAAACTGACTACAAACTGTTGTCATTATTCCGCTGACCTCCATCCCTCCCTCCCTCCCACCTAGACTGTCAGTATCTTAAGACCTGGGACTGTTTTAAACATTGATACCTGCATTTCCAGAATCTATACAGCACATTGTTCGTAACATGTACTTAGCAATTAGAGGAAGAAATGAAGGCAGGGAAGAAGGTAGAGTTTCTGAGATAGAAGGAGAAATAAAGGGAGGAAAAAATAGTTTATTTTATTCCCAGGTGAGTAAGATACTAGTAAGTAAAAAAAAAAAAAAAAAAAAAAGCTAACATTTGTCTCCAACCTACATTGCACTGGCTACATATTTAATTTAGATTATTTCATCAGACATGGCAATTTTGTGCTCTCACTTCACAGGTGAGGACTCCAAGGAACAGAAATGTTAAACAAAATTATCCAAGATTCAATTTCAAGTTTCAAGAGAAACTTGATCCTGGAATTCACATCCTTGCCATGATGTTCTACTGAAAAGCTGAGCTGAGACTGGGGAAATTATCTTAGTGCCTGCCTTAGATTCTATTCTAGAAGCCTCTTCAGCTGCCCTTTGCTTGTTTGTGAGCTTCTCTTGGAACTGCTCTTGACCACATTCTCTTTCCCCAATTAGGGCTCTATTTATTTGCTATTTCCTTTCTGTAGTCATTAAAACATAAGATCTGGCACCCAAAACCCTGTTTGGAATCACGATTCTGCCATACTTTACCTTCTGTGAGTTATTTAAACTCTTTAAGCCTATTTATTCTCCAAATGTAGGTTGTTGTGAAGACCAAAAGAGATAATTTATGAAGTGTTTTATAAATGGTAGTTTTTATTCCCATCCTCTATTGAGATGCTGGCAGTTATGACTGTCCAGAGCCTCATGCGGATATATTCTATGCTCCTTTGGTCTTGAAACTCTGACTGTCTCTAACTGATGGGAATGTTATGAGAAGTTCATAAGAATCAGGGATAGAATTCTCTGGTCCCATGATGGCTCAAGTAGAAGTGAAATTGGTTGGAGGACATGCAAAAAGTATTTTAGAAGCCTAGGCTTCACAGTACTGAATTCCACAATTACTCCCTTCTGCCCCCCCCAGCAATAGGCAGCACTGTGGAAACTCAGTCTTTGACCTACAGGGATATGGAACTTTTTAACTTAATTTAATTTTATTTTTCTGGATGAGAAAAGACTGGAGCTTATCTGTTCTGAGTAAGGCAGGTCCAAAAGAGAAGGCAGGATTGAAGCAACTGGGTATTGTTCTTAAATTTAGATGGGTGAAAGTTGGGATAGGGTCATAAGCCAGGAGTGTTTGAGTCAATTCCTGCTGAAAATAATCACAAAAGTGGTGAATAAGTAGCTCCCCTGAACATGTGTGACAGAGGCTCTCTCTTTAAATATGAGACCAGTGTCAATGGGATATTTGGATGACACTTTCTCTGTGTTTCTCTGGAGGCCATAAATTGAACCAGTGGGTGGTTTAGATGATATGAGAATAAGGTCATCTTAAGGAAGAACTCTAACAATCAGGGTTAGCTATCAGGTGAATGGACTGACTGATGAGATAGGGAGCAGAGGCAGAGAGAGGTCACAGTTCTAGGGATGTATTATTTATCAGAAGGGCACATGTGGACCATTCAGGTTATCTGGATGGATGCAGGTCTTGGATGAATCACATGGCCATTGACAAGCCATGTGACCCAAAAAATCTTACTTAATCTGAGCCTGTTACCTCACTATAGCTTCAAACTATGTAAGTCTCAAGTTGCTTCCAGACCTAAACTTTTAGAAACACAACTAATCCAATGGTCTTGTCTCTTTTGTTCCATATCTCTTTGTTGTATACATTCAAAGACTCTGTTGTAATTATATTACACTTTCTACATTTTATAGAGTCACGTACCTAAAAAATATATTCCGGAGCAAAATAAAGAGACAAACCATAATCCCCTAAACAAAATACAACTGGCTTGAAAGAATAGGTTCAATAAGATTACCCTGATGCTAAATCACGTTAAAAATAAAATAATAATTCTTCATGATAAACTATAACATCTAGCCAGAATTATGCTTAAGACTACCCTACATTCTGATAGCAAAAATGAAAAATTAAAAAGCAATGGTATACCCTGAAATAAATTATATCATATAGATACTTGAAATGATGAATATTCCCAGGATTTTCTTTTGTTTATTATGTCCTGAGAGTCTATAGTTGATTTCACAGCTGAATATACATCACTTTAAATACTGAAGAACCATTGAAACACTCTAAAATAAGAACGATAATAGCATTGTACTTAAGAAATGAGGTAAGGCTGATTATGCTCTGTTCACTACAATGATTGTATTCAGTAAATTTCCAACACAGTAGGAATAAAAGAGATGCTTTTAATGTACTCACGTTAATAGCAGAAGATACGTCTTTTTATTTTACAGGAAAACTTCTTTCTTCCTTACAATGTTTCCAGTCAGCTTCTACAGAGTTTAAAGCAGCTGTGCTCCCTGTGAAAGAAAATTGCTAGAGACTAGAGACCGCTGGCCAGTCACTTGTTCACTCCTGGAGAAAACAGTGCAGCACAAGGCTTTCCCCAAAAGGCTGTGAGACCAGTGTTCCTGCTGGGTAGGCAAACGAGTTTTCAACCCATCTGAGGGGTCAGGAAGGTCTGGTGAATCAATTCCTTTAGGACTAACTTTCATGTGGTGCCACTTGCTCTTAATGATACACCTAAACTACTAAGAATGTATCCTGGTGACTTAGGGACAAAGGGAGACAGTACTGAGACAACCCCATGTTTCTCTAAAGGTTCTTGTGTTTCCTGAAAGGAAGTAATCTCAGGAGTGATGCTAAGGTGTGTGTGGTATATCGTGTAGCTTTGTCACTCTTAGTCTCAGTCCTTTTTTCTTCTCAATACAATGTTATCGACTACAGTCAACTATGTTTTGCATTAAATCTTTAGAAATTATTCATCTTATAGTTGACAGTTTGTACCCTTTTATCAGCATCTCTCTATTTCCCCCGTGCCCCAGCTGCCGGCAACCACTTTTTTACTTTGTTTCTCTAAGTTTGACTTATATTTTGATTCCACATATAAGTGATACCACTTATGGTATACCATAAGTGATACCAAGTATTTGTCTTTCTGTCTGACATATTTCGTTTAGCATAATGTCCTCAAAGTCCATCCATATTGTCACACATGGAAGGATTTCCTTCTTTCTCATGGCTGAATAATAGTCCATTCACACACACACACATACATATGTATATATATATTATATGATTATATTTTCTTTACCCATTCATCTACTGATGGGCACTTAGATTGTTTCCATATCTTGTCTTTTGTGAATAATGCTGCAATGAACATGGGAGTGCAGATATCTCTTCAATATCGTGTTTTCATTCCCTTTGGATATACACCCACAAGTGAGATTGATGAATTATATGGTAGTTCAATTTTTAATTTTTGAGGAATCTCTATACTGTTTCCCACAGTGGCTGAACCAATTTAAATTCCCACCAACAGTACGCAAGTGTTCCTTTTTCTCCACATTCTCACCAACCCTTGTTATCTCTTATCTTTTTGATGATAGCCATTCTAAAAGGCGTAAATGATATCTCATTGTGGTTTTGATTTGCATTTCCCTGATGATTAGTGATGTTGAGCATCTTTTTATGTACCCGTTGGCCATTTGTATCACTATGTCTTCTTTGGACCATGTCTATTCAGGCCCTCTGGTCATTCTTAAATCAGATTTTTTTGTTTGTTTGTTTTATGTTTTGATGTTGTTTTTTGCTATTGAGTTGTATGGGTTCTGTATAAAATCTGGATAACTCCTTATTAGATATGTACTTTACAAATATTTTCTCCCATTCCGTATGTTGCCTTTTTATTTTGTTGATAGTTTTCTATGCTGTGTAGAAGTGTTTTAGTTTGATGTAGTACCACTTGTTTATTGTTGCTTTGCTGCCTTTGCCTTTGGGGTCAAATCACTCATAGTCCTTTCTTACCAGCAACAGTGGAGTGAGAGGGAGGGAGAACTTGGTTTGCTTAGAATGTTGCAAACCACTGAGCTAGCTGCACTGACTTAAACAGCTCAAGCAATCCTTTGAGTATGTTTTTTATCTATCAAACAAGAACACTGCTGCTTAGGACTGTAGCTCCAATTAAATGAGGGAAGAATGAACGGAACATCTTGGAAAATTATTAAGATGGTAGTTTCTCAAGGAATACATATTGAAGATAATTAGACATAGGATATATGCCAATAGTTTAAAAATGTGTATACTGAGGGGAAAATGCAAGGTAAGGTGTGAGAGGGAAGGGTAGAGGGAAAGGAAGAGTGAGGTGATGAGAGAAGAAGAAATAAGAGAAAGAAAGGAAAGGGAAGGGAAAGAAAGATAACAGATGGGAGGAAGGGGGTGGATCTCAGCCACATTCTCTTGGATGCTCTCTCTTACCACTACATGTACTTATCACACTCACACACAGTGGCTGGCTTCACTCTAACCCTGGAATCTTGCCTGACTTGACAGAACTGCCGTCATTACAAAAGTCCAGCACTCAGGGTGTATACTTCATTCCTTGAAGACCTCATAGCAGGTAGCATGGTACCTGACACCGAACTCAAATTCAATGTCTATTTCTGCATATACTGACCTAGTTAAGAGGCATGGTGGGAAGCGGAATCTCCAAAAGCAGGGTCAGAAAACATGAATTTGCATTCTTCTGTGCCATTCAGTAGCTTGGAACCTTGGGAAGGCTCTTTACCTCTGTGTTTTCTTATTTGTAACCTGGGGAGGTTGCTTAACTAGAAGATTAGTTGGGAGAATTAGACAAAATAATGGATTTTTGAGGAGGCGTATGTAATCTATAAGGTACTAAGTGAGAGTATTTGTTAGGGCATGAATCATCCCCCTAAAAAAGTTATGCTGAAGTCCTAACCCCCATTACTTCATTGCAGATGTAATTAAGTTAAGATGCGGTTATACTACTAGAATAGGGTGGGCCCTCATCCAATATGATTGTTGTCCTTATAAGAAGAGCACTGGAGTTTTAAACCCAGTTTCCTCATTATGTTGAAGGTCCCTAGATGCATGGAGCTCTGGGGGCAGAGGATGGGTGGAGAATATAATGAAGAATATAGCAATCATTTCTTTTCATTTACATTCTTCTCCCATTGCCAAAGTATGGGTAGCCAAACAATAGCACCAATTCAGTTGTAAGTATTGACTACTTTACTTGTTCCCTTTCCCAGAACTGGAGTCAGTTAGTACCCATTAGAGACATGAGTCTCACTATTGTTCCTGGACCCTACTTGAATACAGAGAGATGTAGTATATTCTGGCCCAAAGGCAGAATCCAGCTGGCCTGCTTCTGGTCCAGCTTTTGCTCTGGGCCTCCTTTTAGGACCTGGATTCTCTTTTGTTTCTTGGATCTCTGATCTGCTCATAATGATTTCAATCTTTCTCACTGTTATCTTGGCCCTGTGTCTACATTGCCATCATGGGTGGAAAATAACAGATGTTACCGTGGTGCCAAGTAAAGGAGTGGCAGAGGTGATATCCTTTTCTATCCTAGCAAGGATATCAAAACTAGTATAAAGAATAATGTCAAAATTTATAGTCATTCACCCATTCATCCAGTCAACAACTATTACTTGAATATTACTATGTGCCACACACTCTAAGTACTATACCATGCACTGGGATTAAAAAAAACACAATGAAAAATGCAGAAGTGATCTTTGGACTCATGGAGCTTTGGGTCTAGTGTCAGAGGTTGGTGGTGAGAGAGAAATTAGAATATGGTAGGAAAGAATCAAATCAAAAGAGTCAGGCAGAGAAATGAAAATGTGTCCAAAGTGAAAGATCCAAATCAATGACATCAAGGGGGAGTGAGGTGGTATGAAGGATGGGCACAGGAGATACCTCTAGAGGTGCCCTGAGGCACCAATGGGCAGGAACAGGTGCCTTTTTTATGGTACCTCTCTTGGGGAACCCATTTGAAGAGGCAATTAGAAGCCTTGAGTAGGTCCAGACACTCATCTTAGAAACTGATCTTGTACTTCTAATTCTCCTACCTCTAAAGTCCCTGCTGGGCTCATCCCCATCACTTCAGATCAGTCCCCTAACCTCCATCTCACACCTTTCATTCCTTTATTGATGACTGAGTTTCCTGAATCCTGGATCTTTGAAGCAGGATTTTTCCTGGTCTCCAGGCTAAGGTGTCTCTGATCCATCCCATTTTTTCATCTTAGGTCACGTTGATGGCCAGCCACCATGTTACTGTTTCTGCATTCCATGGTTCATGGATTCTGCCTTATAATTGGGACTTTATCTCATTTTTCTGCTTTGTCTCTCTCCCTGTACTTACCTCCTCCCTCAAGGGTGTGTTCATAGTCTCTGGTCACGGTCCTTACTTTCTGCCCCAGCCCACCAGTGTTAGCCCAAACATGAACTGGGCGTCATTTTCCCATCATTTTGGTTAATACAGCTGCACAACTGATTTTCTGCCCCATTTGACTTTTAGAAGAAAAAATGTCCCTCTAAGTCTTTTTCTTTTAACATTCTCTGGATTGTCTCACAGTTTTTGCAGAGACCTTCTGGGAAGGAGTCTTCAGGATGATGAGCTGTAAGTTTCAGCTGCCTGTTCTCCACTAATCAAGAAAAACAAAACAAAACGAAACAAAGTATGTTATCACATATGTGGAACCTAAAAAATAAAACAAACAAATGAATATAACAAAACAGAAAAAGACTCGCAGACATAGAGAACAAACTAGTGGTTACCAGTGGGGAGAGGGGTGGAGGGAGGGGCAAGATAGGGGCATGAGATTAAGAGGTACAAACTACTATATGTAAAATAAATAAGCTACAAGGATATATTGCACAGCCCAGGGAATATTGCCAATATTTTTATATCACTTTAAATGGAGTATAATCTATAAAAATATTGAATCACTATGTTACACACCTGAAACTAACATAATATTATAAATCAACTATACTTTAAAAAAAAAAAAAGAAAAATGAAACAAAAACACTGGCATCTATGTCCCACTCCAAAAGATAATTGACAAATGTGGGGAGATTCTCAGACGGAGGATTAATTCATGTCAAAGTGGGTCTTCCAGTTAATAATAATAATAACAATTTAATGAGTATGATTTCCTCTTTGCCTTAACAAAGAAATTGCAGATGGCTAGGTTAGATAGCTGGGGGGCAGAGTGGTTCCAGGAGCAGAGACTTGCCTATTTACTCCAATAAAGCTTCAAAATCCCAATAAAGAGGTCATAAGAGCTGATGATTTAGCAGCCACAACCTTTCTCTCTGCTGACTAAAACTGAAATGTGAAAGATGAATATTGGCCCTTGGGCCATGTATCTTTGAAAGATACATTCTTTAAAGAGTGAAGAAATTATTAAACAATGTAAACCGAACTCTGCTTTCCCAAGTGTTTACATAAATCAATATATATCAAATGGCATGCATGCTACTATATAAAAAAGGAATGTGTCTCATTTCTGGAATATATGGTGCCAGATGATTTGTGTAAGCATGGCTTTATGTTATCACTTTTCTGCTTATTCATCCAAGAGATGGAGATATTTATAGTCAACAAGGAAAAAATATGATAGTTTCAATGTGGGAAATATTTACAGAGGAAAATATAAAAGGAGGCATGAGAGGATTATTTGAGTTATTTGGACTAGGAATAAAAACTCATAGCTGTACTTGAAGAACCCAGATAATTAAAATAGAAGTGTGCTACCCCTGATGTAGAATCAACCATCGACTCTTCATTTTATGTCCTAAATACCACTCAAACTTATTCTCTTATTCACCACCCTGCTGCCAATTCCTGAGTTCAGGAATGTATCAACTCTTCCTTAGATGAGAGGGGATACACTTTTAGGGATTTAACAGATGGATAAAAATTCCTCACCCCCAAATTGTAAGGATTGTAGAATTGTATAGGTCACTAATGACCTGGGACTGGCATCATTTTATCTTGCCAAATAAGGATATTTTAAAAGCACACCATCTGCTATCACTGACATTTTGTAAAACAAATGATAGATTTAATGTTGGAAAAAATGTAAAGTAACAATTTCAAAACGTGTTCTTTTCAGTTGAATGCATTGGATGTCACTAAATCCGATGAATTCTGCATTGTCTTTACTGTTCTCATTTTGCCAGACATATGTGAACATTTCCTTGAGGAGAAGGAGTGTCAAGCAAAGCCTTGGATGCTAGCAAATCTTCCTAGCTCGATTTCTCTCACTCTGAGTTCTTCTTGCTACTTCAGCCAAAATCATCTGCCTTAATATGCAAAGTGCTCACTTGCTTACAACCCACTCTAGCTCACCATTATCCTCAGAATAGTTTATACTTTTTCGCAAGATAGACAAACTCTCTAGGTTCTGGGGTCCCATTTTCTGGTGCCTTCACTTGGTCACTTCCCAGCTTACACTGTGAGTGGTCCAGCAGTAGTAGACTCACATAGGCTCAGGTGTGCTCAGTCAAACCCTTTCACTTCTGAAATGCTGTTCCCTCTGTCTATCCTTACACGAAAAACCCCTCCCAGGTTTTCTCCTCTTTAACTTAGTATGACCTTCTTTGCACTGACTCCCCTGGCTGCATTTTACTCATTCCTTCAACAAATGTTTACTGATCCTCTGCCGTATGCCAGGCATACAGATGGAGCATAAAGACAGAGCAGAAAACAGAACAAGTAAAACCCCTTCTTGTATGGAACTTATATTCTTATGTGTTCTTTTCCCTAAGCTGCCACTGCATCTTAAGTATTATACATGTATACACGTATACATCATACTATGAGACCGAATGATTTGCCTTCCAAACCAAAACCCTTTCAAGAGTAAGAGGGATGCTATTAATAATTATTACCAGACAACAGATGTAAACCAGCAATATCTATGGCAAACTGGGATGTTGGACTACTAACTATAAAAAGTGTCACTGTTAGCATCTCAGACTTCCCGAAGAATTTTGTATGCCTAACACCCAGCACAAACCAGGGACATGGTTGACAAGCAAAAAAAAAAAAGTTGACTTGTTTAATATGCTTTGATTTATTTAATAAGGTATTAAAGAATGAACAAATAATCACAGCTCTCTGTTTGACTTTGCATATGTGGGCACTATTGTGTTCCTACAGTAAATAACCAGAACTCTTTTATAGGTTACAAGTGACAAAAGCACTACTCAAATTAAGTTAAGGGAGAAAAAGAAATGTGCCTGGAAATCCAAGGGGGTTACTATTAGATATGGTTAGATACAGTAGTTCAAATAATGTGATCTGGTTCTCCCTCTTTCTTTCTCTCTCTTTCTCTTCTCTCTGCTTGGCCTCATTCTTAAACTCTCTCCATATAGAATCAAGATGATCCCAGAAGCTATAAGCTTCCTTGATTGTTATAGTTTAGGATCTAAGAGAAAGAAAGATCCTTTTTATGAAGAGTTTCAGCTAAAGTTCCAAGGAGGGCTTTGATTGGCTTGGCTTGCATAACTTTTTTTTCTTAAAACAGCAATTAAAAAAAAAAAAATCCCTACTATTTATATAGCACTTCATGTTAACTATTGCCTTAAGACCTTTTCATGGCTTCTGTCCTTTGATTCTCCCAGTAATCTTACATGCCAAGCATTGTTGCATCTGAACTTCACAGAACTAATGGGATTCTCTCACAGTGGGAATAGAATGACTTCCAAAGGAAGGTATGCTAGAGAGAAAAAAAAAGTTCCACTCTACTCCAAGAAATTACTCAAATGCTGATTTAATCTGAATATTCTAGAAGGTACTGATAAATGAGAAATGCATGAATCTCTTTATTAGTGTTTAGTGCAGGAGAACACAAACCAAGCTCACTTCCTCCCACTCTGTCTGGAAGACCCTTCTGCTGCCTCTTCTACCTCTATGAAGAGAACGGAGGTCCAGGGCTTGGGTTCTGTGGTCGGATGGCAGGTGCTTTAGTCCAGGTGTGCCATTTGCCAGCTGAGGATCTTGGTCAAAATGCTTAATCTCCTAAACCTCAGTTCCTTCATCCATATAATGAAGATACTTATAAGGTTACTGTGAAAACTAAATTACGTGAAATATAGCGAGAGTTCTCATCACAGGGCCAAGTCTAAGTGCTTGTTCAAAAAATGATAACCGTTGTTAGAGCCAGCTTCAGGAATTATGATCTGTGGGATCACACAGAGCCTGGTTCCCAGGAGAGCATCTTTCTTGTTTTAATTCCCCATTGCCACCTTCTTGAAATTCTTAAGAACTTTATCTTTGAACTTGTGTTTTGTAAGTGAAGTCCAATGACACAGTTGAGTCATACCCACAAGTAGAGGCAGTCCATGCGCATATGGCCTTGCAAATGTTCATGAGCACATAACTCTAATGGATTCGTGTTGCATGAAAGTTCAACAGTACTCAAAGCCAATACAAAGTGGGTATGTTGTCTTTGGTTAAGTAAAGGTGCTAGCAGCTCAGAAAATACCTTGCTTTCTGTTTGAACCAGAACTTGCTTCAAACACAGAAATAAGGCAATGCCACCCAAAGAAACACAAAAGACAAAGGAGGCATATCATATCCTTTCCTGCTTCTGTTACTTCCCTACATTAGCGAACCACTTATGCTGGAAATGATACCATAGAAGGAAAGAGAAAGACAGGACAACTCATAGTCCCTTTCCTTTCAATCCTTCCTTACTCATCAGTAAAGCAAAAGTAGGGAGTGTGGGTTGAATGTGCGCATATAAAGAGGTGAAAGAAAAACAGCTGAGCTAGTTTTGTGCATCATTTCCACTGTTGTGGTAAGAACAAAATGAGTATGTACATAGGAGTTATAAAATATGAATTGTGCAATTCCGGCAATTCTCAACACGAGATAAATGTTCTTATACCTATGTTTAAGACTGGTGTTGCACAATACGAAGATGAATGGAAAATGTCATGTTAATAATTTAAAATATTTATTTTTATTTACTGAGAATGACATCAAATACAAATAAAAAACATCAAGACAAGTTAAGAGAGACACCACTGGAAAAAAAAAAGCTTTAATTTTTGGTTTTTTAATGGCACTTCCTCTGCCTTCTGAACAAGGGACTCATGTTTTTATTTTGCACTGGCCCTGCAAATTCTGTAGCTGACCCTGGCTGTATTATTATTATTATTTCACCCTGAGAAAAAAATCTAGGTCTGTCTAAATACTGCTTCCTCCAGGAAGGCTGCCCTAATTACTTGATCCAAATCTCTCTTCTCTCTCTCTCTGTTAATCCTGTAGCAATTTTCTTAACTTTCTTTTTTAGCACAAGCCCCACTGTGATTGCTATATATTCCTGTCTTGTCAATTAGACTGTGAACTCCTTGGGGTTGAGAATCTTATTTGTTTCCCTGCAGCCCCAGAGCTCTCAGACTAGCTGACAGCAGAGACCAGTCTTCAATTAAAGCTTCCTGAATTGAATCATTGGCCTCTTTGGGAACTGTTCGTCCTGATGTGAATTTCTCTTCAGGGGCTTACCCTGAATGTAGAACTTTGATTCAATTCAATCTAATGCCTTGGAAACATCTGGGCACTGCTTTTCTCACAAGAGTTTTCTTTCATATATTGATGTAGGCCTTTTGATCTCAAGCAGTCAAGATGATACTTAGATTTCATTGGCTGCCCTGGGGATAGACCTCTTTTCCTGGGGCAGCAAATGGATTGTTCCCCCTGCCCCACACCCTGGCAGTTCTCTCTTCCTCTGAGTCAAGCCTTTGGTAAATGGCCCAGCAGGAAACAGAGGGTTCTTTCTTTCTCTCTTAGAAGAAAGAGAGCAGCTGGGTGCTAAGAATAGATTGTGTGCTCCTGGGGCTGGATCTCTACCCTGCTCCCTGCTGGAGGGGCCCTTGGAGTCAGAAGTGAGCAACATAAACATGGAGCAGAGGACACTGCCCATCGTCCTTGGAGTAAACTATGGAGTCCTCACCGTGGCCTTGAGTCCACTGTGATTCAGCCCCTGACCTCTCACTACCACCCCAGAACAAGCCCATGCCTTGGTGGCTGTGAACATATAAAGCTCTCCCTGCACGCACTTCTGCACCAGGCTGCCCCGCTCACGTGGTCCCCTGTGCTCTGGGAGACCTAACTTCCCTTAACCATCCACCACATCACTGCCAACTCAGCTTACTCACACCTTTGGTTAACTCCTCCTTTAAGGCTCATCTTAAACATAAAATACGGTTAGTCTTTTGGGAATATAAAAGAATCCATTTCTCAAAACTGTACTAGAGGGGAAATATATATACGTATATAAATATACATATGTTGCAAAAGCATGAAAATCAAATAGAACCAGAAGAAAGCATAGGTTTCTAATCTTGTGATAGAGAAGGTCTTCTAAGTATGATATCTAAAGCAGAAATTATAAACTAAACATTTCATAGATTTGAACATAGGAAAAACTTAGATTTTCATATTAAAGCATTCCATACAAAATTAAAAGCAGAGAATAGCCTACAATAATTTTCCTTGATACGTGAAAAGATGAACATCCTCAGTGTATAAGGTTCTCTAGAAACTCATTATGAGAAATGCCCGCATAGAAACCACATGATAGAGTAATTCACAAAAGAAGAAATGCAATACATGTTTAGGGAGCTTCAAGATGGCGGAAGAGTAAGACGCGGAGATCACCTTCCTCCCCACAAATACATCAGAAATACATCTACATGTGGAACAGCTCCTACAGAACACCTACTGAACGCTGGCAGAAGACCTCAGACCTCCCAAAAGGCAAGAAACTCCCCACATACCTGGGTAGGGCAAAAGAAAAAAGAAAAAAACAGAGACAAAAGAATAGGGACGGGACCTGCACCTCGGGAAGGGAGCTGTGAAGGAGGAAAAGTTTCCACACACTAGGAAGCCCCATCACTGGTGGAGACGGGGGGTGGGGGGGGTGATGTGGGGGGGGGAAGCTTCGGATCCACCGAGGAGAGCGCAGCCACAGGGGTGCGGAGGGCAAAGCGGAGAGATTCCCGCACAGAGGATCAGTGCCGCCCAGCACTCACCAGCATGAGAGGCTTGTCTGCTCACCTGCCAGGGCAGGTGGGGGCTGGGAGCTAAAGGGCCAGCTTCAGAGGTCAGATCCCAGGGAGAGGACTGGGGTTGGCGGCGTGAACACAGCCTGAAGGGGGCTGGTGCGCCACAGCTAGCCGGGAGGGAGTCCGAGAAAAGGTCTGGAGCTGCCGAACAGGCAAGAGACTTTTTCTTGCTTCTTTGTTTCCTGGTGCGCGAGGAGACGGGATTAAGAGCGCTGCTTAAAGGAGCTCCAGAGACGGGCGCAAGCCGCGGCGATCAGCGAGGACCCCAGAGACGGGCATGAGACGCTAAGGCTGCTGCTGCCGCCAAGAAGCCTGTGTGCGAGCACAGGTCACTCTCCACACCGCCCCTCCTGGGAGCCTGTGCAGCCTGCCACTGCCAGCTTCCCGTGATCCAGGGACAACTTCCCCGGGAGAATGCACGGCGCGCATCAGGCTGCTGCAATGTCACGCCGGCTTCTGCCGCCGCAGGCTCGCCCGACATCCGTACCCCTCCCTCCCCCCGGCCTGAGTGAGCCAGAGCCCCCGAAGCAGCTGCTCCTTTAACCTCGTCCTGTCTGAGCGAAGAAAAGATGTCCTCAGGTGACCTACATGCAGAGGCGGGTCCAAATCGAAAGCTGAACCCCGGGAGCTGTGTGAACAAAGAAGAGAAAGGGAAATTTCTCCCAGCAGCCTCAGGAGCAGCGGATTAAAGCTCCACAAACAACTTGATGTACCTGCATCTGTGGAATGCCTGAATAGACAACGAATCATCCCAAATTGAGGAGGTGGACTTTTGGAGCAATGATATATATATTTATTTTTCCCTTTTTCTCTTTTTGTGATTGTGTATGTGTATGCTTCTGTGTGTGATTTTGTCTGTATAGCTTTGCTTTTACCATTTGTCTTAGGGTTCTGTCTGTCCTTTTTTTTTTTTACTTAAAATTTTTTGTTCTTAATCATTATTTTTTATTTTAATAACCTTATTTTATTTTATTTTATTTTACTTTATTTTATTTTATTTTATCTTCTTCTTTCTTTCCTTCTTTTTTTCTCCCTTTTATTCTGAGCCGTGTGGAGGACAGGCTCTTGGTGCTCCAGCCAGGAGTCAGTGCTGTGCCACTGAGGTGGGAGAGCCAAGTTCAGGACACTGGTCCACAAGAGACCTTCCAGCTCCACGTAATATCAAACAGCTAAAATCTCCCAGAGATCTCCATCTCAACACCAAGACCCAGCTTCACTCAACGACCAGCAAGCTACAGTGCAGGACACCCTATGCCAAACAACTAGCAAGACAGGAACACAACCACACCCATTAGCAGAGAGGCTGCCTAAAATCATAATAAGGCCACAGACAACCGAAAAAACACCACCAGATGTGGATCTGCCCACCAGAAAGACAAGATCCAGCCTCATCCACCAGAACACAGGCACTAGCCACTGGGGACAGACACCAAAAACAATGGAAACTAATAACCTGCAGCCTGCAAAAAGGAGACCCCAAACACAGTAAGTTAAGCAAAATGAGAAGACAGAGAAACACACAGCAGATGAAGGAGCAAGGCAAAACCCACCAGACCTAACAAATGAAGAGGAAATAGGCAGTCTACCTGAAAAAGAATTCAGAATAATGATAGTAAAGATGATCCAAAATCTTGGAAATACAATGGAGAAAATACAAGAAACGTTTACCAAGGACCTAGAAGAACTAAAGAACAAACAAACAGTGATGAACAACACAATAAATGAAATTAAAAATTCTCTAGAAGGGATCAATAGCAGAATAACTGAGGCAGAAGAATGGATAAGTGACCTGGAACATAAAATAGTGGAAATAACTACTGCAGAGCAGAATAATGAAAAAAGAATGAAAAGAATTGAGGACAGTCTCAGAGACCTCTGGGACAACATTAAACACACCAACATTCAATTTATAGGGGTCCCAGAAGAAGAAGAGAAAAAGAAATGGACTGAGAAAATATTTGAAGAGATTATAGTTGAAAACTTCCATAATATGGGAAAGGAAATGGTTAAGCAATCCAGGAAGCACAGGGAGTCCCATAAAGGATAAATCCAAGGAGAAAAACGCCAAGACACATATTAATCAAACTATCAAAAATTAAATACAAAGAACAAATATTAAAAGCAGCAAGGGAAAAATAACAAATAACACATAAGGGAATCCCCATAAGGTTAACAGCTGATCTTTCAGCAGAAACACTGCAAAGATGCTACCAGAAAACTACTAGAGCTAATCAATGAATTTGGTAAAGTAGCAGGATACAAAATTAATGCACAGAAATCTCCTGCATTCCTCTACACTAATGATGAAAAATCTGAAAGTGAAGTTAAGAAAACACTCCCGTTTACCATTGCAACAAAAAGAATAAAATACCTAGGAATAAACCTACCTAAGGAGACAAAAGACCTGTATGCAGAAAATTATAAGAAATTGATGAAAGAAATTAAAGATGATACAAATAGATGGAGAGATATACCATGTTCTTGGATTGGAAGAATCAACATTGTGAAAATGACTCGACTACCCAAAGCAATCTACAGATTCAATGCAATCCCTATCGAATTACTACTGGCATTTTTCACAGAATTAGAACAAAAAATTTTACAATTTGCATGGAAATACAAAAGACCCCAAATAGCCAAAGCAATCTTGAGAAAGAAAAACAGAGCTGGAGGAATCAGGCTCCCTGTCTTCAGACTATACTACAAAGCTACAGTAATCAAGACAGTATGGTACCAGCACAGAAACAGAAATATAGATCGATGGAACAGGATAGAAAGCCCAGAGATAAACCAATCCACATTTGGTCACCTTTTGTTTGATAAAGGAGGCAAGAATATACAGTGGAGAAAAGACAGCCTCTTCAATAAGTGGTGCCGGCAAAACTGGACAGCTACATGTAAAAGAATGAAATTAGAGCACTCCCTAACACCATACAGAAAAATAAACTCAAAATGTATTAAAGACCTAACTGTAAGGCCAGACACCATCAAACTCTTAGAGGAAAACATAGACAGAACACTCTATGACATAAAACACAGCAAGATCCTTTTTGACCCACCTCCTAGAGAAATGGTAATATAAACAAAAATAAACAAATGGGACCTAATGAAACTTAAAAGCTTTTGCACAAAAAAGGAGACCATAAACCAGACGAAAAGACAATCCTCAGAATGGGGGAAAATATTTGCACATGAAGCAACTGACAAAGGATTAACCTTCAAAATTTACAAGCAGCCCATGCAGCTCAATATCAAAAAAACAAACAACCCAATCCAAAAGTGGGCAGAAGACCTAAATAGATATTTCTCCAAAGAAGATATACAGATTGCCAAGAGACACATGAAAGAATGCTCAACATCATTAATCATTAGAGAAATGCAAATCAAAACTACAATGAGGTATCATCTCACACCGGTCAGAATGGCCATCATCAAAACATCTACAAACAATAAATGCTGGAGAGGGTGTGGAGAAAAGGGAACCCTCTTGCGCTGTTGGTGGGAATGTAAATTGATACAGCCACTATGGAGAACAGTATGGACGTTCCTTAAAAAACTAAAAATAGAACTACCATACGACCCAGCAATCCCACTACTGGGCATATACCCTGAAAAAACCATAATTCAAAAAGAGTCATGTACCAAAATGTTCATTGCAGCTCTATTTACGATAGCCAGGACATGGAAGCAACCAAAATGTCCATCGACAGATGAATGGATAAAGAAGATGTGGCACATATATACAATGGAATATTACTCAGTCAGAAAAAGGAACGAAACTGAGTTATTTGTAGTGAGGTGGATGGACCTAGAGACTGTCATACAGAGTGAAGTAAGTCAGAAAGAGAAAAACAAATACCGTATGCTAACACATATATATGGAATCTAAAAAAAAAAAAAAAAAAAAAAAAATCATGAAGAACCTAGGGGCAAGACGGGAATAAAAATGCACACCTAGCAGAGAATGGACTTGAGGATACGGGAGGGGGAAGGGTAAGCTGGGACAAAGTGAGAGAGTGGCATGGACATATATACACTACCAAATGTGAAATAGATAGCTAGTGGGAAGCAGCCGCATAGCACAGGGAGATTAGCTCCATGCTTTGTGACCACCTAGAGGGGTGGTATAGGGAGGGTGGGAGGGAGGGAGATGCAAGAGAGAAGAGATATGGGGATATATGTATATGTATAGCTTATTCACTTTGTTATAAAGCAGAAACTAACACACCATTGTAAAGCAATTATACTCCAATAAAGATGTTAAAAAAAAAAAAAAAGAAAAAGAAATGCAATACATGTTTAAAAAATCATATAAAAAGGTTTTTTTCTTGGAAGGCATGAAAGAAATGCAAATGAAATATACTATATCAGTTTGGCAAAGATTTTTAAATGATGCAATATCTGTGATGCAATAGACTATTGTACAGCAAATAATTATTCTCTTTTTACTCCATTGATTTGGCTTTTCCATGTGATTAGGCAGGTTAATTATACTTCCTCACCCCTTGACTTGGGGATTGGCTATATGACATGATTCAGTAAACGTGTCAATGGATAGTATTTGAGCAATGGCATAGCCTGTGTTCATATGGTAGGAATTATTCCCTTGTACCCCTGCTTTCATTATGAGAAGAACATGCCTTGAGTATCTGCTGGTTCAAACACCCGAGAGGTTGAGAGATGGTGTGGCAGGGCTAAAACCTGACTCATATCTTGGAGCCCAGCTGAACTAAGCCCAGCCTAGATTGGTCAAACTCCAGCCAAACACATAGACATGTGAGCAAGAAATTGATTTTACATTGTCAAGGATGCCACTGAGTTCAGCCTGGTGTGTTACACAGGATCATTGTAGCAAAAGCTAACTGAAACAATGTTTGATATTGGTGAAAATGTAGAGTAACCATTTTGGCCACTCTAGTGGGATAATTAAAAATCATGAAGGAAAGGAGAAAGGAAGGGAAAAAAGGGGGAAAAACTGGGGGGAAGAACGAGGGAGGGAGAAAGGAAGAGAAAATTATGGTGAATTGCTTTTTTTACTGAATTGTTATGCCTAAAATTGCTGGAGTTTGGCTACGTAATAAAAGGAAACATCAAAACCAAATAATCAGATGAAACGATAAAGCGGAAATGAGAGCCATGTTACTACGTATGATTATCACGCTGACCAGGATGTTGCTGATGAAGATAACTTGCGACCATATAGCATTTTTCAAACTGAAAAAGCTCCTTACGTGGTTGTTAAAATCTGACTTATTCCCCTCTTACAGATGAGGGAACTGGGACACGGAAGTCGTATGGCTTTCCCAAGGTCACAGGTAGTCCTGAGATTTTAGTGAAGGTCTTCTGACTCCTAAGGAAGTACCTTCTGCATTTCCACACCTGCTTCCAGTTGTCCCTGGCTGGCTCGGAGTTTCTCTGCATGACTCATGGGCACGACTTCCTGAGAGAATCTAACATGTTCTCCTCTTCCCGATAGGGAGAATGGAGCTTGTTACTGATCATATCTATACTAATTATGAGCAGTGATGGTTTAGAAGACCTGACTTTAGACTCTTCTCAGATCTTGTCAATTCCCATTATGGGATACTGCCAGGATATTCCTCATGAAAGGATAATAATTACTCATTATTGAAAAGATGCAATTAAAGGGTCTTTCATCGAAGGATCTTAGGTACTTGCTGTGCTCCTTCAAAGGTAACGATGGTGTTTACAGAGAGAGCCAGAGATACAGAGCAGCATCCAGAGATTACATGTTTGATGTCCTCCACTGGGGACGATGCTACCCACATAGCGGAATTACAGTAAACTGAGCTGTCCTTTGAAAGTTGCAAACGGGAAAGACCAGTTTGCATTCTGATCTCTGTACTACGTTACTTGTTTAATAATTTAAGAACCCTAAGAAAGTTTTCAGTCAAGACTGAATTGATAGTTTCTACAAGGGCAAGCTAAACTCACTGAAAGGGGCAGGTGTGGAGTGTGGAAAAGAACCGCCGATGTGGGGTTAGGCGTCTGGATTTAAGCTTTGCCACTTAGCGTCTCTGGGAGCTTGGACAAGTCTTTCAATCTCTCACATCTTTTTGTTCCTCCTTCCTTCCTTCCCTTCTTCCATTCCTCTGATCTCTTGCTATGTCATGTAAAGATGTGTGTGCATGTGTGTGTGTGTGTTGTGTGCATGTGTGTGGCAAATAACAGAAACCCCAGTAAATCAAGCAATAAAGTGCTTGATTTTGATCATGTGAGTGAAAAGTCCAGAAGGACGAGCTTCCATGGGAGTGAGAGGAATGTTATAGAGCTATGTCTCTGT
Source organism: Eubalaena glacialis (assembly GCF_028564815.1). Lineage (NCBI taxonomy): Eukaryota > Metazoa > Chordata > Mammalia > Artiodactyla > Balaenidae > Eubalaena > Eubalaena glacialis. Next base: position 39,500,316 of record NC_083720.1, on the reverse strand, counting down.
GGTTCCCAATTTCCTGGCTCTTATTAATACTGCGCTCTGCACTTTCACTTTACCCCATTCCTTTTCTGGTGATTATTTCATAATCACAGGGTCTCTGCAGAACACAGATGCCCCCTATTTCATTTCCCCACTGAGAAGAGGATATTTGTGTGTTTCTAAATATTAGAGCATCTTCACCCCAGCATCTCATTTTGAGTGTCTTTATTCTGGTGCTACTTGCAGTATTAATTATTATGTTTGCCAGGGTCCAGATAGCAAAAAGATGGCATACTCCAGTTGGGAAGTTTGAGGAAAGCGACTCATCACAATGATGTGGTCAGGGTTTAAGGAGGACAACATAGGAGGGTCAGCTCAGGTCCTGGCAACAGCGGGGAGCTGTTGCCACCCAGGGGTCTGAAGGGACAAGGGAAGGAGTGGTCCTGGCTTCCAAATAAAGAATTGCATGGAAAGGACCACTTGACAAAAGCTAGGGCTTTGGCAGAGGGCCCAGCCCCAAAGGAGTCAGGAAAACAAGACCTCCAAATTCACTCTCTTAGTGGTTTCAATGCCTTACCATTGCTGCCTTCCCATCTCCCCCCAAGAATGCCAAACACAACCCCAAGCCTGAGGGCATGGCTGCCCAGGGAGATAGATCATTCCCAGGACAGCGCATTCAAGACGCAGAGCAGGTGTACAAAGACAGGGCTGCAACTGGCACCAGCCCAGTCCCATGATAATTCTGGGCTTTGCTCTGTAACAAGTGGATCGAAAATGTAGAGGAAGAAGCTTCTCTGGGATTAAAAACACATTATATAAAGAACAAAGAAGGAAATACAGTTTTCAGTCTTGAGTAAAAATGAAGACATGAACTTGAGGGATGGACACCTTTTAACCATTTGAAATGAGAAGCTGGCAGTGAACATATACAGAGCCCCACCACATTTCAGGTATACAGAGGGGCCTGAGACACATAGAATGAACTGGTACCCTGGCCTTTGGGAGCTGTTATTTGAAAGAGTGATTAAACAGATTCCAGACAAGCTAAGAGAATGGCCTTGGAGAAATGAATAGAAACTCTAAGGACAACAGAATTAGCCTCAGATGTTTTGGCAGGACATGGGCACAAGAGTTAGCTGTCTCACAAGAATTTTGAAATAGAGGAGATTAATTGCCGCTAAGAGTTAAATTTAAATCTACACTCAGTGGTTGTGATTTTCTGTTGGTGGTGTGTGGTAGAAACCCATACTGGAAATGTGAGTCAGAAAAGGCAGGGAGCAAAAACGTCCCTGTGTTATGTTGTGACGTGTCTGTCAGGAGACTCATTTTACACATGTGGTATCATTTAATCTTCATGACAACGCTGGGCATCAGTTTCATTACTCCTATTTTATATACAAGGTATCTGCAGTCCATAGAGGCTGAAGCACTTGCACAAAGTCTCACATAAAGTTAAGGAACAGAGAATCCAGTTAAATACAGGTCTCTCTGGATTCAAAGGATTGTTCAAGGAGATAGAGCTGGAAGGCCACTGCAATTTAATAAAAAATAACCTGGTGGGCATGATTGAATTTCAGTGATGATAGTCTGTCCCATTTCTTTGCCCACTTTTCCATGCACAAATGCTTGAACTTAGCAGAGTTTACAGCATTTTCCAAAAGACAGAAATTTAGAATTCATGGTGTAGTGGATTGAACAGTAGCTCCCAACAGATATGTCCATCTAGAACCATGGAATGTGACCCTATTTGAGATAAGGGTCTTTGTAGATGTAAATAAGTAAGGATATTGAGAAGAAATCATCCTGGATTAGGCTGATCCCTAAATCCAATGACAGGCATCTTTAACAAAAGGAGATAACAAAGAAAAAGACACAGGAAGAAAGTCACGTGAAGATGGGGGGCTGAGAATGGAATTACGCTGTCACAAACCAAGGAATATCAGGAGCCAAAAAAACTGAAGAGGCAAGGAAGGATTCTCCCCTAGAGCCTTCAGAGGGAGCATGGCCTTACTGACATCTTGATTTTAGGTTCTAGCCTCCAGAAATGTGAGAGAATAAAGTTCTGTTGTTTTAAGCAACCAAGTGTGTGATAATTTGTTATGGCAGTCCTAGAAAACTAATACAAGAACTTTTGGGGGGTACTAATTAGATGTTCTTCCCTATGGAAGATGGAAGAAGGGAGGATTCATTATCTTATTTCTGAAGCTTATTCCTTTGCTTAACTCAGATTTTTTACTTACCGAGTGACTTTTGGACAACTATTACGAACTGGAAATTAACAGGTGTTCATAGAGGACTTGGAGGAAAAAGAAATTGTCAACTAGTTAATGGCAGGTGGGACACAAGACAAGTGTGTCATTCCAAAGCCAATGTTCTAACCTCTACTTCGCAGTGGGTCCCATCTGATCAAGGGAAGGAGTTACTCTAAGGAGAGAAGGTATTTGGTCAGTGTGGGGCACCACAAGGTTAAAAGCCAAATCCTTTATTTATTTATTTTATTTAATTAATTTTATTGGAGTATGGTTGATTTACAATTTTGTGTTCGTTTCTGCTGTACAGCAAAATGAATCAGTTATACATATACGTATACCCATTCTATTTTAGATTCTTTTCCCATATAGGTCATTACAGAGTACTGAGTTAGGTTCCCTGTGCTATACAGTAGGTTCTTTTTAGTTATCTATTTTATACATAGTAGTGTGTATAGGTCAATCCCAATCTCCCAGTTTATCCCTCCCCCCCTTTCCCCCTTGGTAACCATAAGTTTGTTTTCTACATCTGTGACTCTATTTCTTTTTTTGTAAATAAGTCCATTTGTACCATTTTATAAGATTCCTCATATAAGCAATATCATATGATATTTGTCATTCTCTGTCTGATTTACTTCAGTCAGTATGACAATCTCTAAGCGTATCCATGGATTTCAGCAAAAGAAAGCCACTCTGATCTCCAGAGAATCAATCATCTGACATTGCTATCACCTTCTTTTCTAACTACAGTGCAGGGCTTCGGCAGTCAGAGCCATGCCAGCAGGGAGGTCCCTGTTCCTGGAGATAGTCAGGCACTAGATGAATACTTGGACAGCTGACCCCGGAGCGCTGAGATTCTTTGATTCTATGAGACTTCCTCAGGTGTCTGATTAAATGATCAAAGGACACAGTGGTTGCAAAGAAGCTTTGACAAGCTCTCAGCTACAGGACAGAATAAATACTAAATAAGTTAGCATTTTAAAATGGTGTCACACAGCTACATGTAAAAGAATGAAATTAGAACACTCTCCTCCCTGACACCATACAGAAAAATAAACTCAAAATGGATTAAAGACCTAAATGTAAGGCCAGACACTATAAAACTCTTAGAGGAAAACATAGGCAGAACACTCTATGACATAAATCACAGCAAGATCCGTTTTAACCCACCTCTTAGAGAAATGGAAATAAAAACAAAAATAAACAAATGGGACCTAATGAAACTTAAAAGCTTTTGCACAGCAAAGGAAACCATAAACAAGAGGAAAAGACAACCGTCAAAATGGGAGAAAATATTTGCAAATGAAGCAACTGACAAAGGATTAATCTCCAAAATATACAAGCAGCTCACGCAGCTCAATATCAAAAAAAACAAACAACCCAATCCGAAAATGGGTTGCAGACCTAAATAAACATTTCTCCAAAGAAGATATACAGATTGCCAACAAACACATGAAAGGATGCTCAACATCACTAATCATTAGAGAAATGCAAATCAAAACTACAATGAGGTATCACCTCACACCAGTCAGAATGGCCATCATGGAAAAAATCTACAGACAATAAATGCTGGAGAGGGTGTGGAGAAAAGGGAGCCCTCTTGCACTGTTGGTGGGAATGTAAATTGATGCAGCCACTATGGAGAACAGTATGGAGGTTCCTTAGAAAACTAAAAATAGAACTACCATATGACCCAGCAATCCCACTACTGAGCATATACCCTGAGAGAACCATAATTCAAAAAGAGTCGTGTAGCGCAGTGTTCATTGCAGCACTATTTACAATAACCAGGACATGGAAGCAACCTAAGTGTCCATCAATAGATGAATGGATAAAGAAGATGTGGCACATATATACAATGGAATATTACTCAGCCATAAAAAGAACCGAAATTGAGTTATTTGTAATGAGGTGGATGGACGTAGAGTCTGTCATACAGAGTGAAGTAAGTCAGTAAGAGAAAAATATCGTATGCTAACACATATATATGGCATCTAAAAAAAAAAATTTTTTTTTTCTGAAGAACCTAGGGGCAGGACAGGAATAAAGATGCAGACATAGAGAATGGACTTGAGGACATCGGGAAGAGGAAGGGTAAGCTGGGATGAAGTGAGAGAGTGGCATGGACATATATACACTACCAAATGTAAAATAGATAGCTAGTGGGAAGCAGCCTCATAGCACAGGGAGATCAGCTCGGTGCTTTGTGACCACCTAGAGGGGAGGGATAGGGAGGGGGTGGCAGGGAGACGCAAGAGAGAGGGGATATGGGGATATATGTATACGTATAGCTGATTCACTTTGTTATACAGCAGCAACTAGCACAACAATGTAAAGCAATTATACTCCAATAAAGGTGTTAAAAAATAAATAAATAAATAAAATGGTGTCACATACTGCCTAGAATAGGCATTTGATATTTGCTGCTTAAGTATCAATTTTCCAAAAGCTCTTTAAGGCAGTTTAGTATAATAAGCATATATCTCATATTTGAAAACATTTGAGCAATATTAGAATATGAACTTAGGAAAGCTACATAAATCCTCTGAGCTGCATATGTGAAAACTAAATGAGACAATGTTTGAAAATTCCCAACTCTGTTTCTGACACATGTGAATCATGCAATAAATGGTAGTCATTTTTTATTTTAAGAAGTAGACTTTATAATATCTAGGAAAGAAAATCCCCAAAGAGTAGCTTTGTTTTCTTTTGTTTTAATCTTTTATGTGAAAAGTATTCATGGAAAGGAAGCAATGCTCAAGATATATTGCTAATTAGAGGAAGCAGGATGTGAAAGAGTAGATAGGTGTGAAAATTGTGCAACATTAATTTTTTTATTCATTTTGCTGTACAGTAAAAACTAATACAACATTGTAAAGCAACTATACTCCAATAAAAATTGATTTTAAATAAAGCATATTTGAAACTGCCATTTAATAACATAAACTTGTTATGTTCAGGTATATCTGTGTTTATGGCTGTATGGTCACATATAGAATCCACAGGTGGATTCTTATATAACAAATATAGTTTACATACAGATGTACATAATTGAAAGATGTTTATTAATTGCTTATAATGTCTACAAGGTAATTTACTTTAAAAATACTTCTGTATAAATAGTGTGATATTTGTGGGTAAAATTTAATTTAATTCCAGACTGTTATTTAGCACTTAGAGTATGCATATCAAGAATCATTCCCTTTAGAGTGGTTACGTGACATGTATAATATTGTTAAAATTTACACCAGAGGATGTGTTAATTAGCATAAATGTTGGTAAAAGTTCATGTTATTGGTGAAAAGAGTAACATTCAAGGTGATTAGGAATGTTACAAGGGATCTACTACTGTTGCATCAATATGGCAAAACCAGTCGACTAATGTCACCTAAATAATATTTAAGGTCCAGGATCCCATTGATCCTAAATCTACATAGCATGTAAGGTTATCATCAAACCCAAACACAAGTCCAGTGGATCCTGTGGTTAAATATCTGTTTCCACCTTTCATGGTAAGTGTCAGTCTGACTGCTCTTGGGGAGGGAGAGTAGGAGGGGGAGTTCCCTGAACCACAGAAAAAGTAGTGAGATTGTTTTTGTGCCTCTTGGCAAATACTTGTTCTGCCTTTGACAGAATTTTGTAGAACCTTTGCTTTATTAGAACAAACCATCTGATAGTGAAATTGAAGGGGATGTAACATATACTCTTCTAAGTTCTATGACAAGAGTGCTATCAATATATATCCACCAAACATAGGTCAATTAACATATGTCATATATACCATAAATTCTGGAAATACAGACAATATTATTTTATCAAGTATTATAATATATGATAAATTAGCCACTTACGTATTTGCCTACGATTCAAAACTTGTTGGTCACCCTGTGTGTATACATAAACACACACACACATTACACACACACACATAAAAACTGAAAGGAAAAGTATCAAAATGTTCAGAGATTACCTCTAGGTAATGTTCATTTTCTTCTTGATATTATTTTATTTTCTAAATTTCCTTCAGTAAATAAAGTAAAAAAAATTATAATAAAAATGCAATAAATGCTATAAAAATTTGCATTCACACTTTCCAGTTACAGATTTGCTCAAAGGAAACAGTTGGCTGGTAGCCCTGTAACATTCTGTCTCCTAAAATTAGAGCCAGAGACTCTGATATGATCCATTACATGAAATAGATTCCATATTTAAAAATGTAAATAGACATTTCAAAGCATTAACTTAAGCTGTAGGAGCTGGGCTGGATCTGATCAGCCCAATAATTTTTTCAGTGATACATATTGAGTACACACGGTGTGCTCAAGCTGTGTGAAGAACAGTTTAGAAGAGAGACATGTCCCCGCTCTCATGGAGCATTCACTCGAGTTGACAATCTCAATTGTAATTACTTATACAGGCCTGATCTCCCTTTCTAGATAAAAGTTCCAACTAAGGCAGAGATCCATCTGTTTATAATTGATCTCATAGGTCTTCCTCCAGTTGTGTCATATAGCAAATGCAAAATCAATATTAGTCAAATTGAAATGGAAAGGATTTACCAATTCAAACCAATGGAAATCAGTTCACCAGGATTTTTGAGTGTCTGATACCAGGCATCTGGCTAAGTTCCAAGATAAGAACAGCACGTGGACCCTGAGATTCTAAATCTCATGGTCTCCTTGGAAAATCGTGACACAGAGTGATAAGTGAAATGACAGAGTTACATACAAAGTACACAATTAGCTAAGTGGAGGGAAAGGTTGATGACTCAAAGATGAGAGGTCACTAAAGACATCATCTAGGTTATTTCAGAGCTGGGCTATTAAGGAATGAGTCAGCTGGGTAAAGGGTGGAGGAAGGACATTCCAAACAAGGAGAAACAGCATGTGTAACTGCCTTGGAGGTTAAAGCAACCTGATGTATCTCAGCAATTGGCTATTTAGACTGGTTAGAGCAGTAGAGGGTTTACAAGCCATGGCAGGAAGCTAGAATTTTGTCATACTGTAGGTGATGGGGGACCATGGAAGATTCATGAATAGAGGAGTGACAGATGAGATATATTCATGATAAACTTTTTGGGCAGCTCTGTGTAGGATGTTCTCTGGGGAGAGAGAATACGAGAATGGGTGAAAGAGAGGTCTGGTAGGGAAGGTACTTAGTCAGTTAGAGTAGGAGATGGAGAGCCAAGGTCGTGGGAAGAAAAGAAGTGGATAAAATCAACGAATATTTTTAAGGATTAAAGTCACACTGACATGATTTGATGGCATCATTCACTCATTCAACTAATATTAGTTGAGTGAAAGAAAAACTCGAAATACATTAAGTTCAACAGTCATGTTAGGTTATTGTAGAAAATACTTTGGAAAATGCCCTGTCAAAGTAGTATTTTTGAAACATACTTTACGGAATACATTTTTGTAACATGATGCTGAGTCATATCTTGTTACATAATATTAACAACATCAACTATAATTATATCTTTATACCATGAAACTAATTTGATCATCTCAAGACCCTGTGACTGAAGAAGATAAGTGACAATTATTCTCATTTTAAAGATAACAAGAGGAAAATGATGCTTAGACAAAGTAAGAAAGTTGCATAATATCGAATCTTATGTCAGTGATGGTGTGTGTATGTGTGCATGCATGTGCATATTTAGGTTTTTTTTAACCCCAAGTATAAAGTCATTCCACCAGGCTAAACTGTAAAAAATAAAAACGCAAACACAAGCAAAACAAAACTGGTAAACTGTGTCTTTGAGAGAAGAATAGCCTAATCTGAACACAATTAGACCCCTAATAGCAAAGTAAAGAGTTCCAAGAACATTATGAAAACTTCACATAAATTTTTACTTTGCTCTCATCCATTTTATCTGAAATAAATTTATTTTTCAAGTGGAAAATTATGATGTAAGGTATAAATGAATTAGTCATTCTTTGACCTGGGCTGTATTAACCAGAATTCCCTCTACTCATGAATCACTTCAGATGACAGGATAAATGATTTCTATGTCAGAATAGTAGTAGTGATCTAAATAGTATAGTATTAACCTAACAAAATTTTTTTAATAAAAAATAATTATTGATTTTTTTGGTTTGTTTTTGAAAACATCTTCCCTCTCAGACATGTCTATGAAAGGCAAAATCTAGGGTTCTGGCTGTTGGTTGAAAATAGAAAACTAAAGATAAAATGACTCAAAGATTTATTGATTGATACATTGGTGGACAAATTTGAACATGAAAATATCCCTGGCATCCTCACTCTTTCTCCATTGAACACAGCTTCAAACCTTGTCCACTTATGTCTTCCAAAACTCTTACCCCACTATTATCCTTCCTTCACTCGAGAGTAATGACGATCTTTTGAAAACAAATATCTGAGCATATTTTCCCTCCCAATTAAAGTCCTCCAATGGCTCCCATTTCATTTTGAATTGAATTCAAAGTCATTCCTCTAGCCTGGAATGCTCTGATTATTCTCTCTGCCTACCTTTGTAACTTCTCTATCAATATGTTCTTTTATACCTCACCTCAACATCCTATTTCTGATTCTTTCCTGAACATTCAGTATTCTTTTTGTACCTTTGTAATTTGTACACCTAGGGTTCCAGAGTTTAGTAGCTGGGATGGACAAAATGTAATACACTTTGGGCTATGAAAGGGAGGGAAGACAAAACATTGACTATAGCATCATGTTTCTAGCTTGTCTTTCTTCACTTAAAAAAGAACATTAAATTAACTCTGTTCTAGAAAACTGGAAGCAATGATGAAGACTTATGACTGTTTAGGGAGCGATCATAATTATGTCATAATAATGACTGAGTATAATTTAATTGTGATTTGCTCATAAACATCAGCCTCTTCTTTCACAGTCTGAAGTAGAGAGATAAGGAGATGGCCTAGGGGAAGAGCAAGCACAGGCCATGTGATCCACCCCGTACTATTCAGTCCTAGGAGGAAGGAAGTCTTAAATTCAAGATGCCTACCAGTTGACCAAAAAGATCTAGTCAGTACAAGGCCGGGGACAGGCCCACGACCTATTGCTTAGAGATCACAAAAGGACACTTCCAAGAACAAAAGCTAGGCAACTGTGAATTTTTCACAGGCATCAGAGGTAAGTGGAACGAAGTATAGATGTCAACATGAAGACCAAGTAGTCAAAGAGCCTAATGCCAAATGAAGAATTCAAAGGAAGAGATGGATGGAATCAAAGGTGGGTAGAAAACTGTAAAAAAGAAAACTTTCACAGTGTATGTAGCAAGCAAGAAGCTATGTTAGAGACACATAAATAACTCCCACAAGTCAATAAGGTAAAGACAAATAGCCCAACAGAATATTGAACATGAAGTTTACGGAAGGAGGGATACAAAAGATCAATGCATATATGGAAAGCTAGTCTAGTCCAGTGAAATGCATATTAAAACAACAAGAAGATACTATTCCTCACTCAATGGTTTGGCAAAAACGGAAAGATTAATAATAGCCATTTTTTAGCGAGGGGTTGGGGAACAGAGTCTCTCTTACGTTTTGGAATGTACATTTGCAGAGCCTATTCAGAGGGTAGATTGTCATTACTGATGAGTCTATGTTTCTCGCCTGGAGAAACACTTTCACTGGGACCTAGCAAATCAGGCATAAAGATCATCACTGTGACACTGCTTGGAATAGCAGAAATCAGGAAACTAATGTCTATCAATAAAGGAATGGCTAATAGTTTTGGACATTGCATAGAACACTATGTGGCCTCTAAAATAATGTCTATCTATATTAATATGTAAGGCTCTCGGACACATATTGTTGAGTGAGAAAACCAGTACGATTTAAATTGGTAACAGACAAAAATCACGGTCAAAAAAATCCTACAGGAAAGACAACACCATGCACATAAAGGCTTTTAAAACCAGGCTAGACAAGTAAGAGGCATTGCACCTACAGGGTAGCTTGTAATTACCTGTGGAGAGAAGAGGGGCCTGAGGTCAAGGGTTGAGGAGGGATCTCATTTTGTCTGCAGTGTTTGAATGAAATTCAAACTGAATTGGACATGTTGAAAAAGACTGGAGAGTTGCATAATTTATAGAAAGGAACAAGTGTATGAACGTGTTGGAGAAACAAGGGCACACACTCCTGTTTCCAGTTCTTAAGGGCATCATGTGACATTTCTAACAGTCACTTGTATTAACATTAAATTGCTTTATTTCAAAACATTAATCTTAGAAAATGTGACTAGGGAAGTAAAGAAGAACAAAAGGAAACAAATGTAGCGCTTGCATAAACCTGTGTTTGTGAGCATGGAGTATGAAATAGCATTTTCCAAAAAACCTAAAAAAGAAAAAAATAATAACAGCCATCTGGCTAGTTCAAGCTGCAATATCCCACAGGCCTATATTATTTGTAAAAAGTATAGCAATCTCTTTATCTCTATATCCAAGATGTCAGTTGCTTAAAAAATTAAATAATGGAACTGGGATGCTAGAACCTCAGTGCTAAGACAGATTTTACCTATTTTATATCAACAATTTCATAGATGAATAAATAGTACTCCAGAGGGTAAGCTGAGGAAGTTTTGATTGCAGGCAACAGTAACCAACTCTGGTTAAGAAAAGTAAAAAGATAATAAATTGGTAGATAAAAGTGGTTCACAGGACAGGAATAACTGAAAAACCAGACTCAGAACAAGAACTTATATAAGGATCCAGATAACTGTGCTACAAAATTAGGTACCACTTAGTAGATGTTAACTTTAGGAAGCAATAAAAATAATGCACATATATTGAGTTCTTGCAATATTCTCAAAGCTATACTAAGCCCTTTAAGTATATTCACTCATTTATTTCCTCCCAACGGTTATTATTATGTCCATTTTACAGATCAAGAAACCATAAATGAACAAGACATAGAATTGAGAGTCAAGTCAAGCAGTCAGATTCCAGGGACCACACTCTTAATTACCATGAGATTCTGCCCATATTAGGTGATCAGCAAAGCCTGTCTAGAGTTGCTACTGGTTGGCTGAGCTGTGACCGCCACTTGTATCCTCTGTTAAGATAACTAGCTTAAAAAAACGTGATATATGCTAATTCTAGAGCTCACCCTTCAAAACCTTATGCATGACCTTTCATGATCTCTCTTCTTCCTGCCTAGAGGACATCAATGCCCTTGATGATCTTGGAAGCTACATGTTGACCACCAGAGTCTCTACCAGCCTGGATCCCTAGATGACTGTGTGGAGCTCAACCCCTCCCTGCCCCCAGTCCGATATCCATATTAATACATTTTTTCTCAGGATAAAGCACTGAGATTTCAAAATTCATCTACTATAACAACTACCATAACTGATACATCCAGACATGTAAAATGAACTAGGAAAGTACAGTGGAGAGATTGGATGTCTGAAGAAATCTTCCTGGTGGAGGTAACATCTGAAATTACACTAGGAAAACAACTGAAAACCTCTTGAAAATGTCTTCCAAAGCTAGTTGCATTTTAGAAAGAACCTGGATAAGTTCAAGGGCTTTGTGTATATTTAAGGGCTCTTAAGTGCTGGAATTTCCCAGGATATCCAAAACGCATGCACCCATGGAAAAGCCCAATGCTAGAATAAGATGCTTTCTCCGTCTGCAGGATCCTATTCTGATCCAGCTGGTTTCAATTCAATATGCTTTCCTGAGCACCACTCTTTGCTCAAGGTTCTGTGTTAAAGCCAATGGGAAACAAAACAGAACAGAACAGAACAGGAGAAACAAAGATGTGAAATTCACAGTTTCCCCCCCCCCCACCCCCACCGGAGGAGTTTCCAATCTAATGATGGAAGAGTGGACTCGGTCTTGAAGCAGGTAATGAGTGACGCTGTTTGGGGGAGGAGGGCTCAAGTGCTCCTTCATTTGCCATTATTTCATGAATTGGAATGTAACTGATAGGAACAAGAACCAAACAACATTTTGAAAATCTGTATATCAGATATCAGAGTGATTTTGGAGAGAGAATCTCAATTTATCACCTCCTTGATTATTTCCCCTGAAATTGTAACTTGTCAGTCAAGAATTGATTCAATCACTTTGTATTGAATGCTACTATATGCTAAACACATTGACATATATCAAAATATAGAAGCCTCAAGAAGAGTATCTGAGACTGGTGTTATTATAAGTATTTAAAAGGGGCCCCAGGAGGTTCAGAGTGAAGCTGCTTTTCCAAATCAACCCAGGAGGGAAGAGACAGAGTGGAGAGTAAACTGAGTGCTCCACCTATACTTTTAGAGCTGTGCCTGCACCCCTATAGCTGTCATCCCACCCTTACACCATTTTCTTCCCTGAGCTCTTTCTAGCTTTCATCTTCCCTCTTCCAAGTACCTGTTTCCCTTCTGAGCCTCCCTTACTTGAGATGGAAGTCTCAAGCTGTATGCTCACCTCCCTCTGCTTCAACAGCTCTGGGAGGGAGGGAGGGAGGGAGGGAGGGAGGGAGGGAAGGAGAAAACAGAAAATAGCTCAGCAGATGTTTCCGGATAAATGTTGTTTTTCTTTAAGTGCAAGTTGCTAATGTGGAGGTTTATTTTGGGGCCTGCCAGTGTTAGCAGATGTTAGAGCACACATGTACCTGGTTAGACAATTATACATAGAAACTGATAGCAGGATTGCATAAGAAGTCAATCTTTAAAAAAGGAGAATATAATAGGATTTTTTATATAGATTCAGCATGCTTATCCTAGATTGGTTCTTGGGGACTGATTTAGACCCTATATTTATTCCTGAACCTTTGTACTTACGAAAACGGGGCCATACAAAAGGGGAAATAGAAATAGATTGTGCCTACAGACACAGGCTAGAGAATATAATTAGAGGACACAATGCCAAGAAACTCTGACACTCAGGCACTGGAGCTCCGATTAATTGCAGCTATGTTATTTTGGGACATAAATATTTACACTTCATTTCTCATTAAAATTCTGCTTCTTAAAATATTAAACCTAAACTTCTGATTGCTGGATAATTAATGACAAAATAATGCATCAAGACTTTCAGGAAATTGAAGGTGTGCAATTTTCACTCTGGGTATTCTTATAGTGGGGAAAGTATGTGCCCAAAAAATCCATTCAGTAAACATTTACTACACACTTACCTATGAGTAAGGACATAAGTATTTGGATTCAGAGATAAGTAGGACACAGCTCCAGCTCTTTGGCAGCTTAAATCTCATAAACATCATGTCAAAAAGCTGATAGATTTCACAGACCTCATAGAAAAATTTCCCTCTGATTGGGAAGAAGTTGCAAATATGAACTTTAGACCAGCTTAAGGCCTGCCTGGACCTACATGAAAAATGTATTCCCAGGAAAATGGTCCTTAGAAAAGCTATGAGAATGGTGATGGGAGGTTCATAAAAATTCTGATGTAATCTTCTGGAAGATCAGTAGGTGCCCTGGGTGATGAGGTACTTTTGTTGGGACCTGAGGGCCAGGGAAGTTTGCCCTCCAGCAGGTAACTGTAGATGAGACTCCTACTTTGACAGCAATCTGTTTATAGTTATATCTGACATTTTTTTTCTGGACTTATTATTTCTCTGAGTCTGTTGGTAATTTTCCAGAAGCACTAGAGCCCTGTACCCTAAATGTGCAAGTCTTCCTTAATCAAGTGATCACGTTACTCTCCCATGGTTTAAAACACCTTAGCATTTGCCTTTGCTGGTAGGCTGGATTCTGTCAAAGCCCCCTACCATCTGGCTTCTCCCTGCATCTCTAGTCTCATCTGTAGTGACTTCCCCCGACAATACTAACCTTCTGAGAGGTCCCCAGATGTGCCAAGCTACTTTAAAATTCCATATTTTGCTGATGATCTTCTATCTGAGAAGGCTTTGCTCCTAAGTTTTGCTTCAGAGCAATGAACTGTCCATTATTATAAACCATGCTCTAGTGTCTCCATGTCTGGGGTGAATTTCTTGAGTTCTTCATCTTTCCAGGGTGCCAGGTACTTACTTTTGTTATTGTTATTGTATTACAGTATTGTCATTATAGATTTGCATGCCTGACCCCCAAACTAGCTGTGACCTCCTCCACAAAGGTAGGGGCATACCACACTCATCTCTGAAGTTCCTCCCCAGAATATACCTTGCCACACAATGGGGGCTCACAGCATGTCCTCTGAATTACTGCATCAGTATGAATATTTCCTTGTGAAGCAGCAGAGTTCAAACTAGTTTAAACACCAAAAGGAGAACATTGGTTCACATAAGTGGGAAGCACTGGGGTGGCATTGGATTCAGGCATGACTATATCCGGGAGCTCACATTGTCAAAACTTGACATTTCTTGGCTCTGGTTCTTCTTCTTTCTGAGAACTGGCTTTATTCACTCACAATTCAAATGCTCTTTTGCCACATAGTGGCTGCTTGATATTCTGGGATTACATCCTTGACTTTATAAACTACAAGGAAAGAGAGACCATCTTTCTCCAGTGGCTAAATATAAATTCCCAGGGAAGAATTCTGATTGGCCAAGTCTGGTTCTCATGCTCACCCCTGTGGAAATTGCTGAGTCTAGGAGGATAAGGTAATGTGGTCGGGGGCAGGTCTGAGTGAGTGGCCAACTCACCCCAATGGCTGTAGGATACCCTGATTGTCAATCACACCTAAACCACACAAGAATGGGGCAGGGGCAAAGAAAGAAAGGTAGTGAGAAGGACCAAAAGAAGTAGAGAACAAATCTTGAACAGAGAAAAACAACAGTGGTTTACTAACTCCTGAGCAGAGCATGTGACACATAGTGAGCGTTTAATAGATGTCCACTTACTGAATGAATTCGCAAAAACATAGGTTCACGTTAATTTATTTTTCTCATCCCATCAGTGACTTCTCTGATTCCATAGAAAGAATCTGGCCCTGTGTGTTTCATGTTTGCAAGTTTATTTCTTTGTTCACGTCCTAGACACTCTTCAAGCTCACAACATACTCTGTTCATTTTCCAACATAAAATTTTTATTTATATTAAGAGATTCTCATTCCAGCAATCCAGATGGGTTACTTTTAGACGTCTGCCCACAAGCACAGGCATCAATCTGTTTCCTACAAAGTGTTGTTTACTGTGATAATCTCACCTCCATCAGATGTTCCTATCTTTAACTCTTTGTTATTAAAATAGTGTAGAGGAAGCTCAGGAAAGATAAGGCCATGGGCTGAGGCAACACGATACAGTAGAAAGACAAGGTGTCTGGGAAATTTATACATAGCTTTAAGTGTGTCTTTGCTACCAACTCACCTTAGACATGTCACTTCACCTCTCTCAGCCATTATTTTATCTATAAAAGAGATGAGATTAGATGATTTATTGGTGTCTTTCAGCATTAACTCTCTATACATCTATGGAAGATTTTTATCACCAGACCAATATTTGAGCAACCATGGCTCCATCCAAACCACGACAACCCAGAACCTACCACATTCATCATTCATCAAGACTAACTTGGCCATCCATCCAGTGAACACATAACTTTGCTTTGTGCTTTAGGACAGACCAAATTATCTGACTTCAATTAAATTTCCAAACAATATGTTTTACTCTGTTTCCTTAACCCCTGTATGCCCCTCCCCAAAGAGCTGATGTGTTCTTCTCCAAGAACTTTATATTTTTCTTCTGTAGACTTACTTATGCAGTTTCTGTCACTAAGAAAGTCCCCTGCTCCAATTTTATCTGTTCATATCCTACCCATCCTTGAAGGTCCACGAAAAGACTACCTGCTCTGTAAAGTTTTCCTATTTTCCAACTCGCCTCCTTCCATCAGGATGCTTCTCACTCTTTTCCACTGAGTTCTTACAGCTCTTTCTTTATGTCTTTGAATAACAGTGACCATGTTCTACCTTGTGTTACAGTTATTTGGGGATTTATCTCATCTCTCCCCCTGGAATGCAAGCACCTTCCCATTAGGACAGGATGTTCTGTGTAGTCAAGCACGAATGGATTTTGCAGCAAACAAGCCATAATCAAATCCTAGCTCTTCTGCCTAGTCCTTTGAGGAATTACTTAATCTCCATGATCATCAGATTCCTTATCAGTAAAAATAATAACTACTGGGGTGTTGGAAAGACAAAATGAGATCATTTAAGTGAAAGCACTTAGTACTGTGCTTTGAACATGAGGCAAGGTTTTTTTTTGTTTGTTTTGCATTTGCATTAACTGAACACTCATAAGAGCTGGTGAAATCCAACATCTCTACAGCATTTTGAGTTCAATTCAAATTCCTCACTAGGGCATACAAGGCTGGACATAATCTGCCTCCTGCTTCTCCTGTTTTACCTCCCCTTGTTTTGTGGTCGGTTTGTTTTTTACCAGCTTTATTGGGATAAAATTGACATACAATAAATCACACATATTTAATTGCATAATTTGTTTAGTTCATATATATACATGAACTCATCACCACAATCATAATACTGAAGTATTTATGCCTCCCAGTTTCCTTTTGCTGCTTTGTAATTCTTTTTCCAACACTTTCCCTACTATGCCTTCTGTCCTATAATTAGGCAGCCACTAATCTGCTTTCTATCACTATATGTTAATTTGCATTTCCTAGAATTTTATATAAATAGAATTACTCAGTATGTAGTCATTTTTGGTCTGTACTTTCTACTTTCACTCATCATATTTATTTTGAAATTTATCCCTATTGTAGAACGTAGCAATAGTTCATCACTCTTTATTATTGCACATGATTCCATTGTATAAATATACAAGTTTGTTGATGGACTGTTGGGTTGTTTCCAGTTTTTAACTATTGCAAATAAAGCTGCTATGGGCTTTCTTGTACAGGTGTTTATGTAGACATATACTTTCATTTCTTTTGGCTAATTATCTAGTAATGACTAGGTCATGTGATAACACAAGTTTAACTTTTTAAGAAACTGGCAAACTATTTCCAAAGCGGTTGCACAATTTTTACATTTCTACCAGTAGTATGTGAGAGCTCCAAGTCAACACTTGGGATTATCAATCTTTTTTTAATTTTAGAAATTTTGAAATGTGTATGGTGGTATTTCATAGTGCTTTTATTTTCATTGCTCTAGGACTACTGATGTTGAGCATCTTTTCATATGCTTATGTGCTCTGCCTATGTCTTCTTTGGTAATGTGTCGTTCAAATATTTTGTCTTTTTTTTAAACTGGGTTATTTGTTTTTACATTATTGAGTATTAGAAGTTCTTTATATACGTAAGATACAAGTTTTTATCAGATATTTGCTTTGCCAGTCTGTGGCTTGCCTTATTCCCAGTCTGTAGCTTGCCTTATTTTTTTTCCCAGTCTGTGGCTTGCCTTATTCCCTTATCAGTATTTTTCAAAGAGCAGAGATTTTACTTTTGGTTAATTCCAATTTATCAAATTGTTTTTTTATGAATTACAACTGTCCCTCAGTATCAGCAGGGGATTGGTTCCAGGACCCACAGCAGATACTAAAATCTATAGTCCAGTCCCATAGTTAGCTCTCCTTGTCTGTGGATTCTGAACCTTAAGATACGGAAGGCTGACTGTATATTTATTGAAAAAAAATCAGTGTATTAGTGGACGCATGCAGTTTGAACCAGTGCTGTTCAAGGGTCAGCTGTATAATTTTAACAAAGTATCCGAAGAAGCCTTTGCATAACCTAAGGTTATAAGGAATTTATTCCATCCTTTCTTTTAGAAATTTTGTAGGTATATGTTTTATATTTAGATATGTCATACATTTTGATTTAATTTTGTATATGGTATAAATACTGATTGAAGATCTTTTTTTTGTTTATGTATGTTTAAATTTTCCAGTGCCATTTGTTGAAAACTTCTTTCTCCATTGAGCTGCTTTTGCAACTTTGTAAAAAATGTATGTGTAGATCTATTTCTGAGCTATTTATTCTGTTCTATCAATCTGTCAAACTTTATACCATATCCACACTGTATTTAATACTTTAGCTTTATATTAAGAACTGAATAAATTCTGAAATAAAGTATTGTCTTCCAACTTTGTTCTTATTTTTCAAAACTGTTTTGCTATTTTAAGTTGTTTGCATTTCCATATGAATTTTGGAATCTATTTGTCAATTTCTATAAAAAATAAAGCCTGCTGGGATGATGATTAGGATTACAATAAATCCATAGACAAGTTGTTAAGCATCAACTTTGTAATAATATGAGTTCCCTTAGACATAAACATGGCTTAGCTCACCATTTAGTTAGGTCTTCTTTAATTTCTTACAGCATATTTTGTAGCTTTCAGTGCACAAATCTGTATTATTATTTGCAAGGGTAAAGAAATATAATTAATTTATGTAGGTAGATTTTGTGTCCTGCAAACTTGCTAAACTCACTTATTAATTTTAGTAGATTTTTAAAATAGATACATTAGAATTTCTACATAGATAATCACATCATCAGCAAATTAAAAACACTACTTCTTACTTTCCAATGTAAATGCTTTATTTATTTCCTTACATAGTAGCAAGGGCCAAACCTTTAGTACAATGTTGAATAGAAATGGTAAGATTGGGCAAGAGAATGAGATCCCCCAACTGTAGGGAGAAAAAAAGCATTCAGGCTTTCACCATTAAGTATGATGCTAATATAGGTTTTTTAAAGA
Organism: Eubalaena glacialis; assembly: GCF_028564815.1. NCBI lineage: Eukaryota > Metazoa > Chordata > Mammalia > Artiodactyla > Balaenidae > Eubalaena > Eubalaena glacialis. Next base: position 39,481,499 of record NC_083720.1, on the reverse strand, counting down.
TGCTTTTTATCAGGTTAAGGACAATCCCTTCTATTCCCAAATTTTTGAGAGTTTTTAAAAGGGATGGATATTGGATTTGATCAAAAATGTTTTTCTACACGTATTGATATGATCACATGGATTTTCTTCTTTTGGTTTGTTAATATGGTAAATTATATTGATTGATTTTCAAATATTAAACACATTTCATATAACTTTAGTCCTTTTAAATTTGTTGAAACTTATCTTATGGCCTGCAATATTATCTCACTTATTAAATTTTCTTTGGGCAAGAATGTGTGTTTGTGTATATATTTTTTGTCTGGTGGAATAGTCTATAAATGGCTATTAAGTTGGCAAATAGTATTCAAATCTTATATATCCTTACTGGTTGTCTATTTACTTGTTGAGAGATGAGTATTTTTATTTCTGATTAAAATTGTATATTTCTCTATTTCTCTTGCAGTTCTATCAATTTTTGCTTCATGTATTATGAAATTCTGTTCTTTGATAAATAAACATTCAATATTACTATTTCTTCTTGATAAGTTGACCCCTTTATCATTATCTTTACTCTGAAATCTACTTTGATATTAATATAGCCACCTAGCTTTTTTGATTAGTGTTTGCATCGCATATCTTTTTCTACCCTTCTACTTTCAATTTTTTGGCGTTTTTGTATTTCAGGTGCATTTCTTGTAGGAGGCTATAGTTGGGCTTTGCTTTCCCCTCCCTCAGTCTGACAATCTCTCCCTTTTCATTAGGGTATTTAGACTATTTACATTTAATATGATTATTGATATGCTCAGATTTTAGTCTATCATTTGGTCTTTTTTTTTCTATTTGTCTCAGATGTTCTCTGTTTCTTTTTTTCTGATTTCTTTTGGACTAATTGAATTCATTGTATGACTCCATTTATAGTCTTTCTTGGTTTATTACCAGCACGTCTGTGTTATTCAAATGCTTGCTTTAGAATTTATGGCATATATTTTTAAGTTATCACAGTCTACTTTCTAGTGATTATTACCCCACATCAGGTGCATATAAGAAACTTAGCGTAGTATACTTCCATGGCTTCTTCATTATTTTTGCCATGCGTATTACTTTCATGTATAACACACCAAATATATGTTTATTATTTGGTTTAAACAATTATCTTTTAATAATATTTAAATAATAAGAAAAAAATCTTATATAATTTTCAAGTAGTCACCATTCCCAGTGCTTTTAATTCCTTCTTGTAGATGCAGATTTTCATCAGGTATCTTTCTTCTTCTGACTGAAAAACTTTCTTTAGCGTTTCTTGTAGAATAGATCTCTTGGTAAGAAATTTTTCAAATTTTGTATATCTTTAAAAGTATTTCTTTTGCCTTCATTTTTGAAAGGTATTTTGGTTTTGTATAGAATTCTAGGTTGAGAGGTTTGTTTATTTGCTTCCTTTTTCAATACTTCAAAGACATTACTCAACTGCCTTCTCACATAAATTGTTTTCAATGAAAAATCTGCTGTCACCTTTAACTTCATTCCTCTATATGTAATGTGTCTTTTTTCACTGTCTGCTTTTAAATTATTGCCCTTTATCATTGATTTTGAGAAATTTAAAGATGTGCTTTAGCATAGCTTTCTTCATATTACTAGTATTTGACTTTTATTGCATTTCTCAAATCTGTGGTTTTATAGTTTTCATCAAAATAGGAAAAAATTTCGCTATTTTCTCAAACACACACACACACACACACACACACACACACACACACACACACACCCTCTTTGGAGACTCTAATGTTACTCATATTAGGCCAGTGAATCTTTCCAACAGCTCACTGAAGCTTCCATCATTTTTTTATTCTATTTTTCTCTCTATGCTTCATTTTAATAGCATTTTATTGCTATGTCTTCAATAGTACTCCTTTTTTTAAATGTAATATTTAATTTGTTTTTATTCCTATTCATTGAATTTTTATCTCAGGGATTTTTATCTCTAGTAATTGATTTGCATCTTTTATATATCTTCTATGTCTCCACTTTACTTTTTAAACATACAGGAAACAGTTATAGCTGTCTTAATGTTCTTGTTTGCTTTATCTAACATAAGTGTCCATTCTGGGTCAGTTTCAATTGATTGATTTATCTTCTCATTTGCTTGTTCCTTTGCAAGCCTGGTACTTTTTTGTTAGGATACCAGACACTAGGATTTTTCACCTTGATAGGCACAGGATATTTTTGTATTCCTATAAATATTCTTGAGCCTTTTTGGGGGGAGGCAGTTAAGTTCTTGGAATTAGTTTAATCCTTTAGGTCTTGCTTTTATGATGTGTTATTAGGGACCAGAGTCAGTTCCTTATTATGGATGCAAAACTCTGTATACTCAATTCTATGTCCTATGAATCTTGTGGTGACCCAGTGTGGCTGATAGGACTAAGCACTATTCTCAACACTGTGTGAATGCTGGGCCTTAGTTCTTTTGGGTGGCTTTTTCCTAGCTTCTGGTTTTTTCCTCACATGCATGTGCTGATCAATATTTAGCTGAATATTTAAGAGGAATCTCTGTAGATCTCCCAAGTGCAGTTCTGTGTAGTTCTCTCCTATCTTGTAAACTCTTAATTCTTTGGTCTCCCTGGACTCAAAGCTTTGTCTCCTCAACTCATGAAGTCCATTGAGCTCTACCTCAAATTCCAATCCCTACATCATGTCCTGGAAATTTCTCAAGAAGTAAGTTGGGACAATATCTGAGCCATCCTTGTTTGTTTCTTGTCATTCAGGGTCATTTTCCTTTTTTGCTTGTTTTTCAAGGTCTTGCAAAGAGTTGTTTCATATATTCTGTCCATTTTTTGACTGTTTCAGATGGGACCCAACTTATTTCTATTTATAAACATATTCACTAAGTTGCCCTTTCTTTCTATCCTTTGCCCATACCAAGCTTATTCACACGTCAAGCCTGTAAAACCTGCTGACCCTTTTTTTTCCTCTGCTTGGAATACTTTCGCCAAGATCTCTGCAAGCTGATGGCTTCTAATTATTCAGGTATTAGTTCTAATGCCAACTCCTTTGGGAAAACTTCTTGATCATACTAATAAAGTAGACCATTCCCAACTCTAAGTTATCTATCCAATATCATGCTTTATTTCTTTCATAATGTTAATCACCATCTACATTTATTCAATTGACTTGTTTACACTAAATATATATTGAAAGAAGAGTCGTGTCAGATATTCAAAGAATAATTGAAAGTAGGTTTATAATATGTGCATATAAAAGATTAGATGATTTAGAAGTGACTTAGAAGGAAACTTGCTTATTTCACATAACAAAATGGCCCAAAGTAGGACAGTTCCAAGATTAGTTAATTGAGTGACTCTGTGAATTCATCAAGGATACAGTTTCTTTCTACTTTTCTCCTTGTCATCTGTAGTGTATTAGATTGCCATCTTAGCCCAGCTCTATTTATTTTCCCAAGATGGCTCCCACAATTCCAAGCAGCACTTGAATCAGATTTTAGAGATTGTAAAGGGAAGGTATTTTTCTTCATCTCTTTCTAAAGGTAGGAAAAAATTTCCCAGAATCTTTCCAACTTCCAGCAAACTCTCCTCACATCTTCTTGGCCAGATGTTGGTGCCATTCCCAAATTAGGCAATGGGAATGAAAATTACCAATATTGGCTCAAACTAATTAAGGCACGCTTTCATCTCAGACCTCTCCTCTTCGACCTTGGGTTTATGGAAGTTTCTTTCCCCACCTCTCCCAAGAACTTGGTGCCTGAAGTTGTCAAGAATGGAGTTCTATTAGAAAGAAGGATGGGAAATATGTAGTTAGGGAGGCTGCCACAGATTATTTTATTAGGATGAGAGTGTGCAATTCAAACATTTAAATTAACTTATTTTGGTTCATCTAGAAAATCTCTCAACTAGTTCAAATATTTGCCAGAGTGTGAGACAAACCTCCTGATATCAGCTGAGTTAAGCATAAGGTTTTTAGCTTGCATTTTTAGTTTTTCACTTTGTATAACATCTCCAATTCTCCGCCTTCCTTCCTGGTATCTTGCCCACCACATTGATGCACACTGTCAACTGAAAATACTGTTTCCACAAATTTCCAACAAGCTGGCAATGGGATTTCTGAAGTAGAAACATATTTCATTTTTTCTGCTTAAAAATGGAAATTTAATCATAGTACATTTCTTGTCATGATACACCCATTCAAAAATATTTACAGCTGATTCTATTTACAGTGAATCCACAAATCTTAGTAAACATTTTGATCAAAAGGATGATGCTATGCTTAATTAATCTTTGACACAACCCTGTACTCAAGGGTAAAATTATATTATTTTAATCTAAGGGTGAAACCAGGAGATCACCTATTCATTCCTGGTGTTGAAGGTGTAGAAACTGAATGGGTAGAAATTAATTTATTTCATCAAAGTCATTTGAAGGTGTGTGCTGGAGTCCACTTATATCAGCTTATGAGACCCAAATGTGAGCACCTGTTCCTAACTACACTATCAGTGATGTCAAATTGTTAGATTGAAATTGGCTATCGTGGGAGTATTTACACTATAGAAATTGGCAAAATGCTACAAATCACATCTTTTTCTTTTCTGGAATGCTGGTTTTAAACATTTGCCAACTCACCATATAATAAGATGCAGAGCAAGATCTAAGATAGTAGAATTGAAAGAATTAAGAATTTTAAAGCCATATATTAGTCAAAGTCAAAATTATTATTAATACCTGTTTTGTTGTAATTATTAACATTTCCTGACTCAGAGTCTATTTTTTTTTCCCACTATATTGTGACAGTGTCTATAACTCATTTGTATTTACCCTTTTCCCCAATTTGATGGATTCATTTGCCTCTGAATAAATTGGGTTGGACACTGTTTTAGTCAGGGTTTTGGTGGTGAATAACAAAAACAAACAAAAAGACCCTGATGCAGGGAGAAAAGGAGCTTATAAGGATATGTAATGACTCACTGGATCAAGAGAGAATAAGACTTGGAGAATGGACAAGAACCAAAGGGACCTGGCAGCAGAAACCTGAGTCAAGGTCAGGCCTACAGGACTGTCTGGTTATGACGTTGCCATTGGTGTCACTACCTCAACTGTTGTGGAACACCGTGTCTGTTTATGAACCAAGTAATTTCTCCATAATCAATCCCTCTTTACACTAATAATGTAATATTTAAAACTGATGATACTGGCACAAAGATAGAAATACAGATTAATAGAACAGTGTAGAAAGCCCAGAAATAAACTCACAAACCTATGGTCAAAAGCTCTAAGACAAAGTATGCAAGACTATACGATGGAGAAAAGATAGTCTCTTCAATAAATGGTGCTGGGAAAACTGGACAGCTACATGTAAAAAAATAAAATTAGAATATTCTTTAACACCACACACAAAAATAAACTCAAAATGGATTAAAGACCTAAATGTAAGACTGGATACTGTAAAACTCTGAGAGGAAAACATAACTCTTTGACATAAATTGCAGCAATATCTTTTTCGATCTGTCTCCCAGAGTAATGGAAATAAAAACAAAAATTAAAAAATAGGACCTAATTAAACTCAAAAACTTTTGCACAGCAAAGGAAACCATAAACAAAATGAAAAGACAACCCACAGAATGGGAGAAAATATTTGCAAATGATATGACCAACAAGGGATTAGTTTCCAAAATTTACAAACAACTCATGCGACTCAATATTCAAAAACAAACAACCCAATCAAAAAATGGGCAGAAGACCTAAATAGACATTTCTCCAAAGAAGACATACAGATGGCCAAGAGGCATATGAAAAGATGCTCAACATCACTAATTATTAGAGAAATGCAAACCAAAACTACAATGAGATATCACCTCACACCAGTCAGAATGGCCATCATCAAAAAATCTACAACCAATAAATGCTGAAGAGGCTATGGAGAAAAGGGGACCCTCCTACACTGTTGGTGGGAATGTAAATTGGTATAGCCACTATGGAGAACAGTATGGAGGTTCCTTAAAAAATTAAAAATAGAGCTACCATATGACCCAGCAACCCCACTCCTGGGCATATATCCAGAGAAAAACATGGTTATAAAAGATACATGCACCCCAATGTTCACTGCAGCCCTGTATACAATAACCAAGACATGGAAGCAACCTAAATGTCCATCAACAGATGAATGGATAAAGAAGATGCAGTACGTATGTACAATAGAATATTACTCAGCCATTAAAAAGAATGAAATAATGTCATTGTGGCAACATGGATGGACCTCGAGATTATCATACTAAGTGAAGTAAGTTAGACAGAGAAAGACAAATATCATATGATATCGCTTATATGAGGAATCTGTAAAGAATGATACAAATGAACTTGTTTACAAGACAGAAAGAGACTCACAGACTTAGAGAACAGAAATTATGGTTACCAGGTGAGAAGGGTGGTTGGGAGGGATAGATTGGGAGTTCGGGATTGAGATGTACATACTGCTATATTTAAAATAGATAACCAACAAGGACCTACTGTAAAAAAAATTTAATTTAAAATTAAAAAAAAAAAACTGATGAAACCATCTGCTTTGTTGAGACTGAGTCATGCTGCTGCAGGTGTTATAGGAATCTTGCTTTGCCTCAACTTCCATAGTAAGAGACAGAAAGTCACCTCCCACAAATATAATTCCCACTGACAAACTCACCCCAAAATAGAAATGGAATTTGGTTGCTTGGTGACAAAACTGAAAAGAAATACAAACAAATGTTCCTTGACATAATCATTGTTAAAAAATGGGGGGAAAAAAAGAAGACATAGTGCCCTGACTATATGTTGATATGAGCAGGGGAGAAAACATATCATAATCATAGAGCAAAGTACAGTAAGTCCCCTATATATGAACAAGTTCCATTCTGAGAGCATGTTCCTAAATCCACTTTGTTCGTAAGTCCAACAAAGTTAGCTTAGGTACCCAACTAACGCAATTGACTATATAGTACTGAACTGTAATAGGTTGATACTTCTCACACAAATAATACATAAAAAACAAACACAAAAAATAAAGAAAACATTTCTAATCTTACAGTATACTACCTTGAAAAGTACAGTAGTACAGTACAACAGCTGGCATACAGGGGCTGGCATCAAGTGAACAGGCAAGAAGAGTTACTGCCTGGAGGAGGGAGAAGAGGTGGGAGATGGTAGAGCTGAAGGATCATCAGCAATAGGCTATGGAGGGCAAGCTGCAATTTCACTCACGCCTTACGTGATTGGACATGCGAACACATGTTCACACCTTGAAAGTTCACAACTTGAAGTTTCATATGTAGGGGACTTACTGTAAATGAGAGGCATGGTCTCCATGGAGCCTCTCAAGGTGTCATGTTGTCTTATAGTTTTCTACCTAGGTATTTAAGAATCAACATTGTGAAAATGACTATACCACCCAAAGCTATCTATAGATTCAAAGCAATCCCTATCAAACTGGGTAATTACTAATGGCATTTTTCACAGAACTAGAACAAAAAATTTTACAATTTGTATGGAAACACAAAAGACCTTGAATAGCCAAAGCAATCTTGAGAAAGAAAAACGGAGCTGGAGGAACCAGGCTCCTGGACTTCAGACTATACTACAAAGCTACAGTAATAAAGACAATATGGTACTGGCACAAAAATAGAAACATAGATCAATAGAACCGGATAGAAAGCCCAGAGATAAACCCACACACATATGGTCACCTTATCTTTGACAAAGGAGGAAAGAATGTACAATGGAGAAAAGAGAGCCTCTTCAATAAGTGGTGCTGGGAAAACTGGACAGCCACATGTAAAAGAATGAAATTAGAACACTCCCTAACACCATACACAAAAATAAACTCAAAATAGATTAAAGACCTAAATGTAAGGCCAGACACTATCAAACTCTTAGAGGAAAACATAGGCAGAACACTCTATGACATAAATCACAGCAAGATCCTTTTTGACCCACCTCCTAGAGAAATGGAAATAAAAACGAAAATAAACAAATGGGACCTAATGAAACTTAAAAGCTTTTGCACAGCAAAGGAAACCATAAACAAGATGAAAAGACAACACTCAGAATGGGAGAAAATATTTGCAAACAAAGCAACTGACAAAGGATTAATCTCCAAAATATATAGGCAGCTCATGCAGCCCAATATCAAAAAAAAAAAAAAAAAAAACCCAATCCAGAAATGGGCAGAAGACCTAAATAGACATTTCCCCAAAGAAGACATACAGATTGCCAACAAACACACGAAAAGAGGCTCAACATCTCTAATCATTAAAGAAATACAAATCAAAACCACAATGAAGTATCACCTCACACTTGTCAGAATGACCATCATCAAAAAATCTACAAACAATAAATGCTGGGAACCCTCCTGCACTGTTGGTGGGAACGTAAACTGATACAGCCACTATGGAGAACAGTATGGAGGTTCCTTAAAAAACTAAAAAAGAACTACCATATGACCCAGCAATCCCACTACTGAGCATATACCCTGAGAAAACAGTAATTCAAAAAGGTACATGTACCACAGTGTTCATTGCAGCACTATTTACAATAGCCAGGACATGGAAGCAACCTAAATGTCCGTTGACAGATGAATGGATAAAGAAGATGTGGCGCATATATACAATGGAATATTATTCAGCCATAAAAAGGAATGAAATTGAGTTATTTGTAGTAAGGTGGATGGACCTAGAGTCTGTCATACAGAGAGAAGTACGTCAGAAAGAGAAAAACAATTATCGTATACTAACGCATATATATGGAATCTAGAAAAATGGTACTGATGAACCTAGTGATACGGCAGGAACAAAGATGCAGACTTGAGGACACAGTGGGGGAAGGGTAGGCTAGGATGAAGAGAGTAGCATGGACATATATACACTACCAAACGCGAAATAGATAGCTAGTGAGAAGCAGCCGCATAGTACAGGGACATCAGCTTGGTGCTTTGTGACCACCTAGAGGGGTGGGATAGGGAGGGTGGGAGGGAGGCACAAGAGGGAGGAGATATGGGGATATATGTATATGTATAGCTGATTCACTTTGTTATAAAGCAGAAACTAACACACCATTGTAAAGCAATTATACTCCAATAAAGATGTAAAAATAATAATAATAATAAAAAGATGGCATGGTGAATTTATTGTGGTTTAGGGATATAGTTTTAGTCCTAAAGAGACAGACCCAGAAAAAAGTGAAATTTATCAAATTTATGTGGAAAGTGAAATTGCCCAGCTATAAGATTAAAAGTGAATTCCTGAATAATAAGAAATGGCTTGGCTAGTTGGTAGGAATCAGGAAGGAGAAAAATTTTAAATCAGAGACAAGGGTTTCTGGGGAAGACACATGTGAATGGGCACATAGAAGTGGGAACAAAGGGTATGGATGTTTGTGTCTCATGTTAATGTCCACCAGAAAATATCCACATCAGAAGAACCACTGAATAACCATGTAAGCAGAAGGATTCATCCACTGCGTTTCAACCAGACCCTCTGTCCCCAGGTACCCAGTGCTTAGATAATGCGCCCATGATTGGAATAGCCATTGTGGCAGGGATGCAGTCTATGCATTGAGCCCAATAGTATGGATTCTTACCCAAACTTAATAGAGTCTCTTCTGCTGCTGTATGCCCAAACTTTTAGCAGTAGAGATTAACTCCAAATCTTCAATATGGCTCTATCCCTGGAGGAGTTCAGCCTGCCACTTTGTAGCTTGGTTATGTTGGGGCCAGTTGTTGGTAGGACAGCAATTTGTCTTAAAGGGAACAGTAAATGTATGTACATTTGCCTTCACCAACTTCAGTATCTCTGTCAGAAGCAGTTTTCAAGGATGTAGAAAGCACTTGATTAATAAACATGAGATCCTGCATTACATTGGCTCAGATCATAGGATTCATTTTATTGAAAAAAAAAGTACAACGATAGATACACATAAAACGGATCCACTGATCCTACCACATCCTTCATCACCTAGAAGCAACAGCCTGATAGAATGTTGGAAAGATCTATAAAAACTTAAGCTAAAGCACCATTTGAGGACAAATACCTTGCATGTCGGAGCGCTATCCTTCAGGATATGATACATGCTTGGAAACAATGACTGATATATGATAATTTGTTTTCAACAAACAGAATTCACAGGTTCATGACCTAAGGGAAAAATAGGACTGGTCCCTCTTATTATCCCCGGTGATACTGTGCTTCTTCTCACAACCGGGAAACCCAGTAAGAGTATTCCCAAACCTGAAGCTGTGACTGACATATGCTCACTTTGGAATCTTCATGCCAGTGGACAAATCAGGAAAAAGGGTTATCATACTAGTTTGGGTAACTGACCCTGTCTTCATGGGGAAGTAAGGTTGCTGCTATATAATGAATGCAGAGAGGTCCAGTCAGAATTCACAGAGTCATATTTTGGTACTTCTGTGCTTGGTGATAACAGAAATCAGTCAGTCACATGAAACTTGCCCCATAGGGGAAGGTCTGATGGGGATGATGGTCTGGATCACTCCAACAAGGAAATAGTGTAGACTACCTGAAGCGCTGCTGGCTAAGGGTGAGGAAAACATAAGTTGAATGATAAATTTCAGAAGAAAGAGATGATAAATCTCAATTGCAGCCTCAGGAGCCCCCGCAATGGTGAGTACCATGGCTTTTACCACTAACCCTCATAATTGTTTTTAGAGACTATTCTGTAGAGACTGCTTCTGGCCACCACGTTGAAAAGTCAGGGACAGAATGGATTACATGAGGGTATTATTAGAACTGAGCATGCAAGAGGTAGCAGACACTTGTGGCTCTCTGTGTCCCATGGAGCCCTAGGATGCTCCATGTACACGGACTATGTCCCACCTAAGCAAGGGCTTCGGCGTCTCTGTTCTTCTGCCTCAGGCTTTTTCTGACGCTATCTTAGCCCACATGCAGGAAAGACTAGAAGTACAAATAGATATTGTTCTCATGGGATCCCTCGACCAATGGGACATGAGAGTTGATAGATAAATATTGCAGACTCCTATCCTTGGAGGGACAATTCTGAGAGGGTTCTATGTGACCCACAGTGCAACTGAAGCCCAGTTCTGATTCTGGTAACCAGTTCAATAGTGCACACTCTATTCACTTTTTCACTTTCATAATCTCACTCTTAGTACTTCCTCACTCCTAAATTCTGGAATCATTTCCCAAAAATACAATCTGTATCAAATCCTTGTCTCAGGCTCTATTTTGAGGGAAACTCAAACCAAGAGAGTAGGAAGGCTGAGATAATTATCTTATTGCTGCTTGGTGAGCACAAAGCAAGATCACTTTTCTATCCCTACAGCCCAGAGTACTCCCCTGCTATCTAAAATTCATGGGAATCCCACATTTTGAGTCTCCTTCTCAGATTATCATCAGGTACAGCTTCTGTGTAACTGACATATCCCAACTATAAGTTTTGTTTGTTTGTTTGTTTTTTAATTTATTTTTGGCTGCATTGGGTCTTTGTTGCTGCATGCAGGCTTTCTCTAGTTGCGGCGAGCAGGGGTTACTCTTCATTGCGGTGCCAGGGCTTCTCATTGCGGTGGCTTCTGTTGTTGCAAAGCACCGGCTCTAGGCGTGTGGGCTTCAGTAGTTGTGGCTCACGGGCTCTAGAGCGCAGGCTCAGTGGTTGTAGTGCACAGGCTTAGTTGCTTCGCGGCATGTGGGAGCTTCCCGGACCAGGGCTTGAACCCATGTCCCCTGCATTGGCAGGTGGATTCTTAACCACTGCGCCACCAGGGAAGTCCCCCAACCATAAGTTTTAAGTAGTACAATTCATGTAATCACTTAACCCAGTGCCTAGTGCAAGTTAAATACTCAATGCACGCTACTTGCTATGATGGTTATTATTGTTATTATTATTACTTTACTGACTTATCTACTATTCTGTCTGTTTAAAAATTACTGTTTTCTGCTATTGTTTCCACTTAGTTTATTTCCGATTTATTTCAAAGATCCTTTCACAAAAACTTACAATTGTTATCAGCTAATGCTTAAAATACCTACTTTTCAAGATTATTTTGAAATTAGTATATATAAATGATTAAAACAGAGTCTAACATGTAGTATATTTCCTACAATGCTTACTTTCCCTTCTATTGCTATTATCTATTTTCATTATTATTACCAATAATATGATCACTACTCTCATTGCTGTATCCATGGAATCTAAGATAATAATGCAAGAACAGAGCTCCCATTTTTTTATTTTTATTTTTTAAATATCATGACCCAGTTTGGGAGTCTCACTTTCATTAACTTTAGCTGCTCAATAATTCATTTTCACCAAATATGGCAAACCTGATCCAACCGACAAATGGAAGATGGCATTTGCAATTTGCGTGTTCTGTTATGAGAGTTACCAGTAAGAAGTGCTTTCTAGGATTTATTGGCTCTACGGTTGGGACTCATCCATAATATAATATAGGATGCAAAGGAACGTCATTGATTGAATGCCAGCTCTGTACCATGTGCTGTGCTGGATATTGTCTCATTACTGTCCAGAGCCACCCCTCTGACTTCCCATCATTGATCCTAATTCACAGGTGAAGCACGAAGGCATACAGAGGTTGAATCACTGGCACAAGGTCATGTATTCAGTACATGACAGAAAGAATATCTCCTTCAAATCAAATTGATAGATGCTATTTACTATATTTTTTATTCCTAACAAAGGGACCACATGCAAGTCTCAGAACAAGAAAGGCATCTGTACTCTGAACTCTGATCAAGAATAGAAACACTGAAGGTGACATTCAGATCCGGAGGCGTATCAGAATTTCACTGACTGCCGTATGTCCCAGTTTGTTTCTGCTCTCACTGTGTCTTTCAGAATAGCCTATTTTGGTCCCTAAGCCATCAAACAACTTGAAATAACTGAACCATGTAACAAGAGCTTATTGAAAAAATACAAAAAAGAAAGAAAGAAACACTTTCAGAGACAGGTGCCCTCCCTGTGATTGTAGGACTTGCAAAACTCTCAACTCCAAGGGGGGGAATTCCACAAGGGCCCCTCAGCATCTGAGACTTGTGGCAGGAACATATCGGGCACAGGCCAGTTTCTCTTCCTGCTTCTGCCTTTATTTTTTGTGGTAATTCATCCCGTAATATGAGTCAAATAAACTCACCAAGGGTTTATTTTTAGTTTGTTTTTGGCTTGGTTATGGTAGATCCTTTTCACTCAGATATGCATAATAATAAAAGGCCAGTTTTAAGCTCCATTTTGGAAAAAGAGTGATGTCATGCAAAAAAGTATGAATTTTGGAGTCCCATACTTGCATTGAAGTCCTGCTCTGCCACTTACTGTCTGTGTGACCTTAAACCCATTCCCTAACCTCTTTGAACCTCAACTTTGGCCTGGGTTAGAGGGGATAAAATGCATTTTGCAGGGTTATCATGAGAGCTTAATGAAAAGAAAAAATTCCACTGGAGTTTCTGATTCTCAGTGCTATAGTAAATGAATATCGATTCCCCTCATTTATTCCCTATCCTTTCTCTGTTTGAACATTACTTGATGGGCTTTATTTTGGAAAAGGTGGTAGACTTAGAGGCAAAAAATCTGAGCTCCCTTCCAGTCTCTGTCTTTCTCTAACCATATTTTCTTAGCATGCTGAAATGGTATGATGCACTTGAAAGAACGAAAGAAAATTATTTTGATCTCTTGGAATCTTGGGCCACCTCTTCACCTGCTCATTTCCCAGTTGTGTTGGGAATAAGGAATCATCACACCATCTGGCATGGAACCAAAGAGCTCAGGGTCTGGCTTCCAAAGCCATCTCAGACACTCAATGTCCTTGTGAACTTGGACAAGAGTGTGACATCTCTGAGTATTGCATGATTATTTATAAAATGGGATTCATAATAGTACCTGTGTCAGAGGGCAGTGGTGAGTACTAACTGACATAGAATTAAAAGAGTAGAGTCTGTTTCGTAGATAAGTTCATTTCAGTCATATTTTAGAGTCCACATATAAGTGATATCATATGGTATTTGTAGGGGAGGGATAGATTGGGAGTTTAAGATTAGCAGATGCAAACTATTATATATAGAATAGATAAATAACAAGGTCCTACTGTGTAGCACAGGGAATTACATTCAATATCCTGTGATAAACCATAATGGAAAAGAATACAAAATTGAATATATATATACATATATATATAACTGAATCACTTTGCTGAACAGCAGAAATTAACACAACATTGTAAATCAACTATACTTCAATAAAATAAATTAAAAAAAGAGTAGTGTCTGACAATATGCATTATACATGCTAATGACAGTAATTTGTAATTTGTTTTATTTAAGGAAAATTTCAGCTCTAAATGGCTATTTATCTGTTCATTCACGTGTCTGTGAATTTACTGTTTACTTAAGCATTTATTAAAGACGTATTTTGGGAATGACTGCTGTGTGCCAGGCACTGCTGAGGGTTTAGAGAATACATGACTTCTGTCATTAAGGAGCTCACGGAGTGCTAAAACGTGAGGCAGGCAAGCCATCAGTTGCAAGACACTGGTAGATCCCGAAGATGGGAATGTATACAAAGTGAAAATAAAGCACCTGGCTTCAGAGGAACAATTAAAAAAAAACATGAACCTCCATGTTCCACTGATACCTGGTTACCACGCTGAGCGATATTTTAGGAGCTGCTAAAGATGAGCTCTCAAATGTCAGGACTTCTCATGATGAAAATTGTTTCAATTTATATTTCATGGTAGTTTCCAAGAAGCCAATGCGCCAATTCAACTAACAGTGTTAATTATAGGATGTTTCAGTTTTCTTGGTTTCCATTGGTTCAGCAAAATCCTTATCCTAGGAAGGCTATTTTATCTGCTTGGGAACACTTCTATGGCCACATCCACTGGAAGAAGCGCCACATCTGCTGTCGGGATGGAGTGCTTTGCAGTCATCAGATATCATTTTGGAAGGAATCAGAAGAAAGAACCAGATCATTAGCAGAAAGATGTTCTCTAGGAAAATTTATAAAAAACTGAGTAGGGAGGGTTTTTTTTAAAGGTAAAATAATCAGAAGTGAGTTTATAATGTTCTTAATCACGTGTGAGGGTGTATTTGCTTCCCTTTTGCTAACCCTGGAACACGATGAGCACTGGGCCGAGAGTCAGATTTGAAACTTAGCTTCATCTCTAATTAGTGATGTGCTCTTGAGCAAGTCAGAACCATTCTGAGTCTGTCGCCTCATTTGTAGAAAAAAAAAAAAAAAGGATAATTATGGATGGGACAATTATTGCTTAGAAAAAACTCTGCAGAGTCAGTGACCAATAAAGGACCTTTAGCAAATAATATCCATAAGGATAAGGCTGATGATGATGATGATAGTAATAATTTAAAAAACAATCTGTGCTGCTCATTTTAAATGAAACCTGTCAAGAAATCTCACTGCAAGCTGCACTAGCATGTGATTATGAATTGGGTTAAGAGATGGAGAATATAGAATAGATACATACAATAATGGGCCAAGAGGAAACGCGAGAGTGAGCCTTTAATACTTTCATTAGTAACTTGAGCATGTAAAGATACTCATGGACCTTAGGAAGCCTTTGTGGAACTGAGAGGAGTTACAGAAAAGTGTGGGACTCTACAAGACAACTTGTGTCCCCATAGAGCTTGTGAGAAGTTTCCGTCTGCTCCTGCTTTAAGCAGATGAGACTTGGGACACCACAGATGGCCAAGGACATCTCATGGAGGGCTCCCACTGAATTAGCAGGGGGATCTGGGGCAGTAACTCTCATCCGGCATAATAGAAAACTTACACAAGGGGTGCCAGTCAATATGCATCCATGTGCAAAAATTGTGTGGTTAAAATTGAGTGTAATACTGTTAGGGTGATGCCTGCTGGGTAAAACATAGAGCTGAGCTGGTTAAGTAATACAGAGAAACATGAGCTACAATGTGCTTTGGGTAAGAGGTGAAAAGTAAAGCGTGGTGAATAGCTGGCACTGGAAAGTGCAAGGACTTCACCTAACAAGTAATTGAGAACTGAGCGAGGGCAGTGCAAGGTTTTTTCCCCCAACAGCAGCCTAGTGCCAGTAATTAAGTGAACTAAGCAAGAGTCAGCTACTCACTACTAGAGGTGGTTCTGTAATTATTGATAAATTTTGAGTATTTTAATATCTTCACATTCAGCAACAAAAAGTCTAGCATTTGACAGCACTCTGGTTCCTCACAAAGGTTTAGAACTACTGATGTTAGGAGCACAAAGAAAGACCTCTATCTATTTGATCTATTAATTATCTATTACTGTGTAACAAATGGCTCCAATATGTAGTGGCTTAAAATGGCACACATTTATTATCTCAGAGTTTTTGTGGGACAGGAATCTAGGCATGGCTTAACTACCTCCTTTACTTCTGGGTCTCATAAGGCTGCAATCAAGGTGTTGGCTGTGGGTGTAGTGTTGTTGGAAGGCTGAGCTGAGAAAGGAGCTTCCAAGCTCACTCCAGGAGTGGTTGGCGGCATTCAATTCCTCACAAGCTGTTGGTCAGCAATTTCACTCATCTCCTTGCCTCATGGGCCCCTCCATACAGCATTTCACAACATGGTGACTTGCTTCATCAAAATGAGCAAGTGAGAGGGTAAGAGAGAGTTTCAGCAAAAGGGAGAGGATGCTAGTACGATAGAAGTCCTTATAAGTTAATCACGGAAGCACCTTTTATCACTTTTGTCAGATTCTATTCATTAGAAACAAGTCATTAGATCCATGCCACACTTATCTGGAGAAGGATGTATAAAGGCTTGAATATCAGGGAGTGAGGGTCATTTGGAGTCATCTTAGCAGGATGCCTGTGACAGTTGATACAGGAAAGGTTAAACTGTAGAGATCCTAGTCTCCTCTCTCATCATCTACTTCCTACCTTCTTCCTCTTCATGTCATGATTCTGATTCTGAATTTTTTCCTGGCCAATATCTTTTTCCCCTATACCTCCTTTCCTTTTGCACCTCCTTTCCTTTTGCACTTCCTTAACTTTTTTTTTTTTTTTTGGTCCTGAGAGACTCTGATATAGTGAAAAAGACAATGTCAATAGGAGTTCCCAAATTTAGACCTAATTCTAATCCCACTACTTAAACTGTATATGAACTAAGGAAAAAGCACTTCACTTTTTAATCCTCAGTGTCTTAAACTGTTAAATGAAGCTACAAGGTAATATAGTGTAGAGCTTATCATAATGGGATTTGGAGTCAGACATTCTGCAGTCAAATGCTCTACCCCTGATTTATACCCCCTCCCTTTGGAGTCAGACATTCTGAATTGGATATTAGGTCTCTGATGTTTTAGTATTATTTCATTGTGTATTATTCTGTATTATTTATTTCTTTTAATTTTATAATACTGCAAATTAGAATCTATCTCCAATTTATACACGAGGAAAATGAGACTTAAAGAAGTTAAAATCTTAGCAAAATTTTTCATTATGAAGTGTTAATGAGAGTGTGAAACAGCAGGAGGTCTTACGTACCCTATGCCTGGGGGAACACACATTTTTACAGCACGTTTGGTACACAACTGGGCATTGACTTAAACTTTCATTTGTACCACAATCTACAAGCTGGAAGCTTAGCTAGTAGGATTATACCCCAGAGAATGCCTGCACTCTGCTGTGTAGATAACATTCATAGCAATACTAATACCAATACTGACACTGATACTGATATTAATAACTGCCGTTAACCTGCATGGTACAGTGGTTCTCAAATCTTACATGCAATCATAGCCATCTGGAAGGCTTGTTAAAACGCTGGGCCCCATTCCCACAGTTTCTGATTTTGTAGGTCTGGGGTAGGGCCAGAGAATGTGCATTTCTAACAAGTTCTCAGGGGATCTTATGCTGCTGATCTAGGGACCATCCTCTGAGCACCGTTGATAAAGTGTCTACTCTGGGCCAGTCACTCCTCTAAGTGATTTATGCATATAAAGTCCATAATTCCTCACAACAATCCTAGTGGTAGAGAACTCTTATTATCTCCTGTTTACAGATGGAGAAACTGAGGCATGAAATGTAACATGAGCTGCCTGAGCTGGGAAACTCAGGCTGACTGGTCCTGGGTCTGCATGATTAACCAAAACATTTGGTGTGTTCCTGATGGACAGATGCAGAAGAACATTTCAAGTGGAGGGAATGTTAATAAAAAGCTTGGCAGTATGGGCCATTCCGACAAGTTTGGGGACTAGAAGGGAGTCTAAGTGACTCTAATATTGGACACACGTGGGGCAGGGATAAAGACTGGATGAGGTCAGAAGGAGGAAGCAGGGGTTGTAGAACCAGGACTTTGCTTTCCACGTGAGATTGCACTTTGTCCTGGGGATTACAGGGCACGGGAGGGCTCAGGCAGGGAGGGACAGGATGATATTTGTGCTTTTAAATACATGTATAATATACAGGGCTTGGGGAATGGCTTAGGGGGAGAGAGAATGGAAAGGGAGAGAATAGTTTGGAAGTTATTTGGGATGGTCCTGATGGGAAGTGTTGGCAGCTTGGACCACATAGGCGGGAACAGAGCAGGGAGATCAAGTATGAGAGATATTCAGGTACAGAGTCAGCAGGATCTGGTGGCTGCCTGGGGTTAAGGGGAGACCAAGGAGGTTAAGGCTAATTCCTAGCTTCCTGACTTAGTCCATTTGGTCATGGTGGTGTTGTTCTCTTGGGGCTGGGGTTTTGGGGGGTAAATGTGCTTTGTTCACTGCTGAGTCTGAAGTCCTTGTTAGAAATCTAAGCAACTTTTCCTCTTAAAAACAACAACAGCTTGCAGCAGCTTCTGACACAAGGAGTCCAGCAGACATGGTTTGAATCCCAGCTCCAACATTTATTAGCTGTGCAATCTTTGGCATTTGTCCTTTCTGAGGCTCAGAACAATCCCGACATCATAATATTGTTAAGAGAAGTGCATACTGGGGTTGGCATAGGAGTTCATTAAACAGATATTGAGTCACCTCCAAGTGGGATGCTGATAGAAACACACAAAACCCCTGCTATCATGGAGCTTCTGCTCTAGAGAGGAAATACTTATGAAAGAAAATTGGAGTGTGCCCTGTAGCCACCTGCTCAGCCATGAGTCCCTGAAAAAAACAGGGAGTTCAAGCAATCGGATGGGCTGTGGATTGAAACGATCTGCTCTTGAGGCCTCCCACTCTGGCAATTACAATCCTCACAGGCAGAGATGAGCCTTATTAATGCCTGTATCCCCCAGACCCACAACACTTCCTGGTACATTACCGGTATTCAATGAAGGTGTGTTGAATGAAGCAAAAAAGTGTGTTCAGCGGTTTTCACAGATGAAAAATGCTGAATCTGGAAAGAGGTCTGTGCTGGTGGCAGGGACGGTTCGTAGGGTTTTATCATAGAGCTAGGATGAGTTTGTGCTGCTTTCATGCTCACTGGCAAAACTGCAATGACCTAGTTAGCTTCCCAAGTAAAATAAAGAAATCACTCTGTAAACGGCAACATTCTGTGCTTAAAATAGGAAGGTTTCTCTTTAATATATTAACCAAATCACCTGCAAAATCACCAAAACACCCCTGCAATTTGTGGAGCGAGATGATTCTGTAGAACCGAATAATTTATTCATACATCTGCTGACAGTGTGCATTTCTGACCTACCATTATTTGCAATCCTGCATCATTTCCTGATGCAATGTGGTCACTATTCTGCCATGTCGTATCAGAAATCTATTTAATTTTGCACTCCCTAAAATTACAAGACAAGGTATCCCAAGGATGTTGCTTTTATTTCCAGCAGCAACTAAATTTTGAATAGCGGTGAAAATATATTGTTTTTAACCTTTACCAGAAAGGGCAAGAGATGTGTCTTAGCACCCCACTGGTGGGCTTTCTAAGGATGCCTAGGGTTCCTTTCTGTGTGTCAAAACCTTGTTGGATGATGAGGACCTGGATAGTGACAGCAAAAATCACAAGCTCCCTCCCTGCCATGAACTTTGCCTGTGCTGAGCCGCTTTATTCTTGCAACAAGCCTGGCACAGAGGAACTATTATTATCTGCACAGAGGAGGAAACAGAGGTGTAGGTGGGGTTAAGAACGAGAGAGGAAGGACCTAGATTGTGAGAATACAGCTTTAAATAGTTGGTTTTGATTTTACTGCGTTAGGAGCATTTTTACCTTCATGACTTCACTTGGCAGTTCTCGAGACTAAAGTAGTTTCCTGCTTATTTTTAGACGTTATTTTATAATTTTTTAGTGACTGCAGGGGTTGAGGAAGTGTAGAATAAAAAGGGATCTGTCATATATTGAACAACTATTAACTGTCCTACACTTTCTTTTAAAAAATTGTATTGATTCTTCACACCAGTCCTAGAAGGGAAGTAACATTATGGTAGTTGTCCCTTCAGTTTGAGGATGAGGAAATAGAGCTCATAATGATCGGTGATTATTTAGTGACTGCGTGCAGTTAAAAAGCCCTTACACGGCTGAGATGGAACTTTGGACTCTCGTGTTTGATTTCAAGCAGCGCTCTCTTCATGTTGGAGAAATTGTGCCCAGTGGGTGAAGAACCCTACTGTTCCTCATGATACTGTAACCTGTGCTGTGAGACCAATCCAGCAAACTAAGAGCTGTGTTCCCACATAGCATGATCGTGACCCCTCTATAATTGCATGTATGCATAGGTTCTTTTGTGCTTTACCAAAGATGTCATTTTAAAAAAATGGCGTTTTATATGTTATTGAGTTGTTGCCCCCAGCGTTACAGTGCATGAGAAGAATTCCCTTCAGATCTCACTCCTAAAATAAAGACATCCACCCCTCTTCTAGGTTTTTCACTTATTGCCTTTCCCACTTTTCTCGGTCCACTGAGAAATCCAGAACCAAATGTGCAGCATGCCTTTAGCCAGTGTACAGAACTTGAATAACAACCATTTGCTCAGCTATGGGAACTAACCCTCTTGGTCATCAACTGTTAGCTATCTTCCTATCTTAATTTGTCCTTCACCACCATTTCCTCATTAACAATAGTACTATATGAAATTCTATAAGCTACCATGATATCCTTCTGACATTTGGCTGAGTTACATACACAAATAAACAATGTTTTCCAATGGAACAAGCCACCCTGAGAAGCAGATCTGAGAGTGGAGGTGCTATTTCCTAGGAGGTGCCCCAGAGAGATAACCTATAAGACAATTATGGCAATAATAAGCTTGATTAATAATTAATAAGTGATGACATCTTGTGTGCTTATGATGTGCCATCTATGTCAAATGCTTCCTCTGTGTTTAGTCCTCGTAATAAACTTGGAGGTAGAGACCATCATCCTTTTTACCAGATGAAGAAGTTGCACATTAGTGAGATCCAAATATACCCAACTGGGGAAGGGTCACCAACTGGAGAAGGGTGGAGCCAGGGCTCCAGTTCCGGTCTGTCTGCCCCCAGATCCCAGGCACTACTCCACTAGGGGAAACTGCCTCTCTGGGTGGAATGGTTCCGACTCCTAAAGTGAGCTGAGTGGGGCAAGCACCTGGTAATGAAGCAGGGAGTTCACTGCCCCAGAGAAGGTTCCATTCACTTCCCCGCTTTCAGTTCTGTTGCTTTCAGCCCCCTGAGATGGATGACGTGACCTGGTAATGCATATTGTATTCTCCACCCTGCAGGATTGTTAATTTCAAAAGGCAGGGGATTTATGAGTTTTCCATGGCCCTGTATCATAGCTGCAATGTGGAGGTTTCCCTGGGGAGGCAGCCCCAGAGCATTGCCTTTTCTGGGGGCCAGCACGCTTTTAAATGAATTGGCCTCACAGAGGAATGAGTAAGGCCTGGCTGAAATGACATCAAAGGCAATTGTCACCAGCACCCAGGAGAGAAAAATTGGTGACAGCGTGGAAGTGAGCTTAAGTTGGATTTCTCAAGCGGGTTTCACTGTCTGCCCTGCCAGGTGGGGGCAATTCACTTCCCCTTTTTCTATTTAACTTGTCCTGCAGCTTCAAAACAATGTACATCCATTGCGAAGAAATTAGAATATACAGAGACACAAAAACACATTGAAGTTTTCATTATCTCATCCTCCCAGATGATCCGTTATCAGATCACATCCTTGCAGATCTTTTTCTATGTAAAAAAAAAAAAAAAAACAAAACAAACTACTGTCTCTGTTAGTTTAAGAGCAGCTGTTTTTCTGTAAAAAAATATATTGTGAGCATTCATTCACGCCAATTAGCTTTCCACTGAAGCAGAGTTCAGAGATTGGTGACTCAGGCTCTCCACCTCCCTTCTTCATAGAGCTTAACAGACTAAGTAACTAGACAGTAGGTGGTAGATTTGGTATCTTACCATTTATTGTTTTATTTTAGAGCTAGCAACTTACCTGCAACTTCCCACTTCTGTCAGTATCTTGTCAGCTTCCGGCTCTACCATGTGAAACATTTGACTGCTGTGTTTCCAACTGCTGCTGTAACAAAAGACCACAAACAGTGGCTTAAGCCAAGATGAATGTATTATCTTACAGTCCTGTGAGTCAGATGTCTGATATGGGTCTCACTGGGCCAAATTCAAGTTGTCGGCAAGACTGCATTACTTCCAGAGGCTCTAGGCAAGAATCTGTTTCCTTGCCTTTTTCAGTTCCAAGAGGCCACTGCATTCTTTGGCTCAAGGCCTCTTCCTCCATCTTCAAAGCCAGCAAGGTAGCATCCCTCTGACTTTGCTTCCATCACAGACCCTCTTTCTCTGATCACAGCCAGGAAAATTCTCCCCTTTTAAGGATTTATGTGACTCCATTGTTTCCTCCTGAATAACCCAGGATTATTTCTCCATGTCAAGGTCTTTAACCTTAATCACATTTGTAAAGTCACAGATTCTAGACATTAGGACATGGACATCTTTGCAGACCTTTATTCTCTCTTCCACAAGTGGTACACCGTCTGATAGCTGTAGGGCTATCATATATTTAACTGGTCCCCATTAATATACATTTAGGCTGCTACCAACATTTTTGCTTTATAAACAGTTATTCAGTAAAAACTTATGTAACTAAATCTTTGCTTAGCTTTGTTTTCTTAAAAGGAATTACTAAAAGCAGGATTTCTAGATTAAAGCGTATGCCCATTCATAAAGCTTTTCCGCATTCAGTGCTCCATAAACATTTCTTGAGTACCTACTTTGTGCCAGGCATTGTTCTGAGCTGCAGAGATTCATTAGGGAACAAAACAGATCAAATATTCCTGCCTCAGTAGTTTCTATTCTACAGGATACTGGTGGCTAATTACCTTTTGGCAATAGCTAGACTGCATTAGAGACTGCCTTTTTCAATTGTCTCTCTTCAATTCACCCCTGTTTCTTAGGAGACGAGCTTTGATTCATTTTTTAATCAGTCTTTTAAAAACAGACATTTATTTTAACATGTGGTAGCAATCAATTAAGCTGGTATTTACAGAGAAGTAAATTTTGCTTATACTCAGAAACCCAAGGCTCAAGATCCAGTTTTGCTGTTTACTAACAGTGTGAACTTACCCCGGCCCCCTCACTGTTACAGACCCGTGTGATAGAAGTAGAGTGAATTCCATGTGTTAGGCAACTTTTAAGTCATTTTACATACATTATCTCAGTTATTTCCGATAAAAACTCTGTGAGTTAAATACTCTTAAGAATGCCATGTTATAGATATGGGAATTGAAGCACAGATAACTTAAGTAATCTGCTCAAGTTCACACAGCTAAGAAGCACTGGAATCAAGATTCAAACAAGCCAGTCTGATTCCACAGCCTATATTTATAACTGTCTTGATCCTTGTTATAGGTAGAATTTTGTACCCCAAACATATATGTTGAAGTTCTAACCCCTAGTACCTTAGAATGCGACTTACTTGGATATAAAGCTGTTGTAGATGTAATTAGTTAAGATGAGGTCATACTGGAATAGGATGGGTCCCTAATCTAATATAATAGTTGTCCTTATAAAGAGGGGAAATTTGGAGAGACAAAGACAGACATGCATACAGAGAGAATGGCGGAGACAGAAATGAGGATGCTACTTCTACAAGACAAGGAAAGCCAAAGCTTGCCAAGAACTGCCAGAAGCTCCAGGTTTCAGAGGGAGCATGGCTCTGCCGACACCTCGATTTCACACTTTTAGCTTCCAGAATTTGTTGTTTTAAACCACCCAGGTTTTGGCACTTTGTTATGGCGGCTCTAGAAAACTAATACAATCCTCCTCTACATTGTGGAGATATGTTAATTTACTTTTAGCTTATAGACAATGTGAACATGTCACTGACCATGTGTTTTTCTTTCTTTGGTTGACAGGACATTCAGAGCAGGGTAATAACTGCAGAACCAAAGCTACTACACCTCTGTCATCTGAATGTCCCAGCTGGATCCCATCATTATGGCTGTATTCTACCTTTACTCCAATGTCCTTATTTGTAGGAAATCTTACTGTACTGCATGCAATTCTTTAAGCTACATTCAAATTGCATCCTGTCTAATGGCTAAAATGTATAAAAAGACAGATTGAGAAGAAATTCTAGAGGGGAGACATGACTTGCTAAGTCACCAATCATTTGCAGCAGGTGCAAGGCTAGAACCTGAGCAGGTTGTACATCCCGTTCAGTGGAAGCCCTTGACCAGGG
Organism: Eubalaena glacialis; assembly: GCF_028564815.1. Taxonomy (NCBI): domain Eukaryota; kingdom Metazoa; phylum Chordata; class Mammalia; order Artiodactyla; family Balaenidae; genus Eubalaena; species Eubalaena glacialis. Next base: position 39,456,903 of record NC_083720.1, on the reverse strand, counting down.
TGCCTCCAAATAATGGAGGATTCCTCCAAGCTCCTCTGTCTCCATTCCTCTGCCCTCTTCCTTGGGTCCTACAACTTTCCTGTCTGGAAGACCCTACCCATGCCAGCTCATTCTTTTTTTTTTTTTTTAATTATTCATTTATTTATGGCTGTGTTGGGTCTTCGTTTCTGTGCGAGGGCTTTCTCTAGTTGCGGCAAGCGGGGGCCACTCTTCATCGCGGTGCGCGGGCCTGTCACTCTCGCGGCCTCTCTTGTTGTGGAGCACAGGCTCCAGACACGCAGGCTCAGTAATTGTGGCTCACGGGCCTAGTTGCTCCGCGGCATGTGGGATCTTCCCAGACCAGGGCTCGAACCTGCGTCCCCTGCATTGGCAGGCAGATTCTCAACCACTGCGCCACCAGGGAAGCCCACGGGAAGCCCACCAGCTCATTCTTGACTCTACTTCTTAAGCCAACCTTGCCTGAGGCAGCTCCAAGTCCTCCCATAGTACAGATGACCTGGATTGTAGATACCTGAAATTGTCTCCCTCCAGATCCCAGGATCTTTTCATTCTGCCCAAGCTGATTTCTAACAAGAACGGGTCCTCTCAAGGAATTTCCCAATTGGCAAAGCTACTGGGTTGGTGGGAAGAAAAAACAGAGTAATGGAAAGATGATACATAGGATTTGGTCCTATTTCTCCTTCTAGCTGGGTGATCTTGGACACATTGCTTAGCCTCCTGGCACTTACTTGGTTTTCTATCTGTGAAATGGGAATTGTTACCCCACAGGAAGTTTACATGTGTCTCACCCAGTTTTGGCCCACAGAAAATTTCACCCCCTCCCAATGCCCTCACTTCTATTGTCCAGTTAATTATTCAGCCTCTGCTACTATGGACCCACAGGAAGAGCTCTGTACCCTTGATGAATTAGAGTTTAGGTTTTCTTGCCCTCCATTGCTTTCCTCCATGGCAGCATGAATGACAGAGCTTCAGGGACAAGAAGACAAAGGCTGCCCTTGGGTATTAGAGAGCAGAGCAGGGAGAGAAGATGACTCTTCTGCTCTCAAATCAGCTCTATCATCATCTCAGCCTGTCTGCTTTGATGGAAAATACTTGGGGAATTCTGGAAGCACAAGCGATCAGCCTGGCCAGTGTAATGTGTTCATCTCTTCCTAACTTGTTCTGTCTTTTTGCTGCTGTTAGGACAGGACGTGTGACATCTGAATAGCCCCCATGATCGGGGCTCAGCAGTCTATCAAACAAATGCTGACATTTCATCCAGAGCATTTTATTTCTCTCCAAAGCACCATTACACAAAGAGCTCAGACAGATTGTTGGAGTGGTCCGTGTTGAGACGGGTCTTTAAGCTTTGCTATCAGAGAGGTGATACTGGGACCTGGAGCATCAGTGGCCTGGGAGAGAGAAGATGAGGCAACTAACATACCCTAAGGACCTGTGCGCCACAGGCTGGGCACGCCTGCATCTTCCAGCCACTATACTTCTGCATACCCAATGTGGTGATCTTCATTGCACAGGGGAGGAGACTGAGCCTCCGAGATGTCCTTCACCCCCCTTCTCCCACTATTGCGAGAAATAGGGTTTGAGTCCCAGTGCATCAGTTTCCTCTACCTGAAGCTCTCCTGGCCTGCAGACAAAGAGCACAGGTTCTAATGAGTCTGGGCAAGTCATATAGACTCTGTCTGAGCTTCAGTTTCTCAACTTTAAAATTGAAATATTTCTCCTGGTCCTGATGGCTTCTGGAGTCTCAGTGCAACTCAGTCAAGGTAAATAGTAAATAGAGTGACCATATCATCTATCACCATACCCTTGAGTGCCTGGGATCGCCAAGACCACACCCATCTTTGGAGATTCACTAGGACTAAACATAGAGTTAAACTCACAGCTAAGATTGATTACGGCAACATAGTAGGGATACATAGCCAAAACATATGGGAAACAAACACAGGCAGAGTCTGCAGGAATCCATGTGAGGCTTCCCTGTGGTCTCTCCTTATCCCATGAGGAATTGCACAGAGCACATTCTTTGCCCAGAAATGAAAATGCAGAACTGTGTGCCATGTTTCTGCCCAGGGAAATCCGCTAGAGGCTTGGTACTCCAGGTTGTATTATGGGCTGGTCACATAGGCACCCTCTGCCTAGCACATTTCAAATTCCATACTTCCAGAAAGAAAGAAGCACAAACAATACTGTCTCCACGGTGTAAGTGCAGTGAGCCACACTTGTTAGTTAGGGAAAGTTTTATGTCAGTGTAAGGAACCATATACCAGCCAAGTGCCCAGAAACAGCCAAAGGCCAACATTGTAAGAAGGCCTTTTTAGGGATAACAGTCTCTGATCTGCTATAATAACTATTTTCTGGACTCCAGAACACCAGTGAGAGTGAAAAGAGAGCTTAACAGGATGGTACCCCAGGACAACCGGCATAAATCAGGAAAGTCCCAGATAAACCAGGGCACGGGCATCCAGACATTTGACTACAAAGCTAGCTGTGCGATGAAACACTGCCTTGCCAGACCAGGTCTCAGGGATGCTAACTAGTCCAATCTAACTTATGCTTTCTAGAAGAGCAATTTTCAAAATTGAGTTTGATTTCACATGTGTGATATCCAAAAGGAAATTCCTATATCTGGTGCTTAGGCACAAGTGAGGCATTGCTTTTAGGGAAAAGGGGACTTCCAAATTAAGGCATTAGTGAAAAATAGATTCAAGTTGTTATGTGCTTTGTATTTGGCTGTGCATCTTTAACGCTACATACTCAAATTATCACATTTGAATTTTAATACTGCAAACAGCCCTGCAAAGAGTTTATTAATTAGAACGTCTAGCTATCTGCAGCCCGTTAAATCTGTTGCTTGTTAAAGGCAATATAGTTTCTAGTTCAAATGTCTTAAAATAATGAGCAGAATTCCTTTTCCATTCATTAACACAGTTGTCCGTATTCCCGGACAGGTGACAATACAGCGAGTTTTACCAACTGCGGATGCAGCTCTCAAGCTCAGGGAAGAAACTTCCTGGGTCTCTCTGCCGTATTCATTCTTGTCACTCTTCTCAGCAATGTGTTCTGTAATTCTCTGATCTTTTGACGTTGTCATTCCCTGGTAAAAGAAATTTAATCAAAATATGTGTGCTGAAATTTTACTTAAGCAGAAATAATGACACTCATAAATTCAGATTTCTACGTGAGCCTTTTCATTAGAGGTGTGCATAATCTCAAGCCTGGCCTCTCTGTGGAGGCGAGCCACCTCCAGGGGAACCGGGGCAGGCAAGGCTCAGGCCTCTCTCCTCCTCCCCATGGGGTGCAGCTCTGCACATCTGAATGTGCACTCCATTTCTACTGAAGAATTTCTGCCTTATATATCTCTGCCAACCCACCAGTCACCAGTATTTATTTTTGTGAGGATTAAATAAAATTATATATATACATGTATATGTACATGTATACATATATTATATACATACACACACACCTAGGAGATGATTGTTCAGTTCTAGACCACTATAATAAAGGAAATAGCGCAATAAAGCGAGCCACGTGAATTATTTTGTTTCCCAGTGAAGATAAAAGTTATGTTTACACTATACTGTAGTCCAGGGGTCCCCAATCCCTGGGCCGCACAGCAGGAGGTGTCCCCATGTCTCCCCATCGCTCGAGTTACCGCCTGGACCATCCCACACCCCGCCCCGCCCGTGGAAAAACTCTCTTCCACAAAACCGGTCCCTGGTGCCGAAAAGGTTGGGGACCGTGGCTGTAGTCTATTAAGGTGTGCCAAAGCATTATGTTAAAAAATATATATATGTATACATACCTTAGTTTAAAAAATCCTTTATTGTTAAGAAAGTGCTAACCAGCATCTGAGCCTTCAGCGAGTCGTGATCTCTTTGCAATAGTGACATCAACCATCACTGATCACAGATAATCATGAGAGAATACTAATGAAAAAGCTTGAAATATCGTGAGGATTACCAAGATGTGACACAGAGGCATGCAGTGAGCAAATGCTGTTGGAAAAATGACACCAATAGACTTGCTCTACAGAGGGTTGCCACTAACCTTCAATTTATAAACAGCACAATATCTGCAAAGCACAATAAAGTGAAGCACAATCAAATGAGGTATGTCTGTGTATGTCTATACACACAGACACACACAGAAATGTAGAGAGAGAGAAAGTGCACACACACGGAGTGGGTTGAATGGTATACCCACCTATGTCCTCATCCTCATGGCAGAACCTGTGAAAATGGGATCTTATTTGAAAAAAGGTCTTTACAGATATAATTGCATTAAGGATCTCGAGATGAGATCACCCTGGATTATCCAGTTGTGCCATAAAACCAATGACAAGTGTCATAAGAGAAAGACAGAGGGAGATCCAAGACAGAGGAGAAAAGACCGTGTGAAGACAGAGGCAGAGATTTGAATGATGCAACCACAAGCCAAGGAACAGCAGGAGCCACCAGAAGCTGGAATAGGCACGAAGGAATCTCCCCAGAACTTTTGGAGGGAGAAAGGATCCTCGATTCAGATTTCTGGCCTGCACAACCATGAGAGAATAAATTCCTGTTGTTTTAAGCCATAAGTTTGAGGCAATTTTTTATGGCCCAGGGGAAATATAGATATAGATGTAGATGTGGATACAGATGTAGATATACATGTACATGTAAATATAGATACAGATGTAGATATAACCTACAACCAGTGCAGGCCTGGGCACACATTTTATATTCAGTACATGTTATTAACTGCTCTGTCCTCTGTCCTGACCTGTGTCTGTTCCCTGGAGTGACAGTGGCTCTGAAAAGTCAGCACCAAATATCCCTTATCCAATTTCCAATTTGCACCTAAAACCTTCCTTTTAACAATCTCTTCTACTTGACCTCATCTATTATGGGGTGAATCATGTCCTCCCAGAATTCATATATTGAAGCCCTAACCCCCAGCACCTCAGAATGTGACTGTATTTAGAGATGGGCCTTTAAAGACATAAGTGAGATACAATGAGGTCATATAGGTGAGGGCCCTAATGCATTGTGACTGGTGTCCTTATATGAAGGGGAGATTTGGACACAGACACACACAGGGGGAAGACTAAGTAAAGACACAGGGAGAAGATGACCATCTACAAGCCAAGGAAAGATGCCTAAGAAGAAACCCACTCTGCTGATGCCTTGATCTTGAACTTCCAGCCTCCAGGACTGTGAGATAATAAATGTCTGCTGTTTAAGCCTCTAGTCTGTGGTACTTTGTTATGCAGTCCTAACAAACTAACACACCATCCTGGCAGCAAAGAAATATCACTACGCCTGTCACTTTCTGAATCAGGGCTTGGGGGCTGTCGCTAAGACCCACCAAAGTTCCACACTGGCTATGACATGCAGAAAGTGTTCAGAAATCGTTCATCAATGGCGCATGATGATCAAAAGATGAGGAACCAAGCAGGAAAAAATAGTCTTTGGAGAATGCATTGTTTCTGTTTCCTGGAATGGAGTATGCTGCTACAATGATGGTCTTGGGGTAGGAGGCCCTGAACTCCAAAAGGCTATAACCACGCCATGCACTTAGCCTCTGCCACACGTCCAGTCCTGTGATGAGCTCTTCTCATATAATAACTCATTAAATGCTCATACTACGTCTTCAAATCAGCTGCCATTGTTACCTCATCCTACGAGGAAGCAGAGGTCGCAGAGCTTGCATGCAGAGTTGCTGAGGTGTATACCCAGCCCACTGCATCCTGAGTCTGCTTTGCAAGCCTGCAGGAGGCTGTGGATAATAGAGGCCTCCTCATCTTCCTGCTCTTTCTCCCTCCTAAACGTTTCCCGATGATTTATTTGTTGTTATTTTTTCTCCGCTTAATCACCCAGGATCTGCTACTTGGAAACTGGTTTGAAAACAACAGATTTTTTTTGGCATCAGCTGCTAAAAAGACATCAAATGGAAGCAAATATATAGGTAATAATGTTTCCTGTGGGGAAACATTTGTGAAATATAATGCAATCTTCTACAATGATATTTTCCAAAGCCCTGCAAAAAAAATTAATAGAGAGGGGAAAAGGGGGACAAAATTCTCTCGTCATATTAGATTTTTATTGACTCTGGTGTCAGGGGGGTTACTGAGGGCCTCCGGTCTGGTGGGCTTTGTAAAGAGTCACCATCAAAGATTTATCATATGTCTTGTTTATGCCTTTTCTCCTTCCAACAGGCACCAGAATCGTAGGACTACAGGTGGGATACTGTGTTCCACTTGTGGTTTCCATGAAGAGGGACATTTCTCCTAAGCATTTTCTGGTCTCTCTCTGCCTATATTACTCTCTCCTCCCTGAGGACGTGGCATGACTTACCAGGTCAGTAAATTTGGGAAGAATCAACTGGGCACACTCGTCTCCCAACCCAGTCTCTCTTTTTTGTGTGGTCCTGGCTGCTCCCCGAAAGCCATCCTGGTTCTTCCATGCTCTAGCCTCTCCTGGCCATGGCCTGTGTAGAGACGCCTGGTGCAGCAGGAGTTTCTGGTGTCCTCCATCACATCTTTTTGGCCCATCTTTGGTTGCAGCCATAGCTGCAGCGATTCAAGCTCAGACTCAGGTAGCAGAATCCCCCCTCCAGGGCATGTTACAAGTCATTCCACTTTCTGCCTCAGGAACGTCTTTGGGGCTGCAGGAAACTGCTTGACCAGCAAACTCATACGGCAGAAGTGCCAGGGAGTGACATCCCTGGAGTCAACACTCAGTCAATGAGGAGACAAGCCAGGGGATGCCTGCTCCTGCTTCCCATCATTCAGACTCTCATTTCTGCTTCTTGGAATCACCTTCCAAATAATCTACCTACACCCAAGCCCTTGTCATAGACCCTAGTTTGGAAGGAACCCAAATTAAGACACAGGGAGCTCAGCTCAGTGCTCTGTAATGACCTAGATGGGTGGGATGGGGGGTAGGTGGGAGGGAGGTCCAAGAGGGAGGGGATATATGTATACATATATCCCCTGATTCACTTCATTGTACAGCAGAAAATAACACAACATTGTAAAGCAATTATACTTCAATAAAACAAACAAAAAAAGACACTGCTGGATGCTGCATTCCGTGAACTGAGCTGTTTTGTTCCGACATGAGGCAAAGTCCTGCAGCCTCTATCCACAATAAAACTTCTGTTTGGCCTCTATATTAACCTGGATTTATTTCTGAAATTGCACAGACCTGGCAGGAGAAGATTTGTGCTCTTCTTTGGGGGAGATACACAGAGATCCCATCATGCAGAAATGTTTAATGCATGCAAAGTATTTTGTAGTTTTCAGAATAACTTGCATCTGTGCTTTCCATAGTGTAAGGGAAACACATAGCAAAAGCATCTCACAAGGCCACTCTTTACCTACACAACCACAGGCATGTCACGAACTCATCTGAGCAAACATTAAATTAGATAAATTATATCTAAGAAAGAATGTTGCCTTAAAATGCTCACTTTGAACTAGAAGGCAGGAATAGGAAAGTGTGAATTATTAGAGTTTGGCAGAAAAAGTTGTATGGCCATTAAGCTCCCAATATGAGATACCAATACAGCATTGGAGGGTGGGTAAGAGTCTGCTTACCATGCCCTGGGCCTTGCTTGGGGCCATTGTGGATTCTGACCCTAGCACTTACTAGCTGCGTGATCTTGTCTAAGTGGCTAACATCTCTAGGTCCTGGTATCCACATCTGGAAAATGGGCATAAAGATACTGAAATTATTTCCTGAAGTGGAGTAAGGATGAATATAATGAAGTAGGAAGAGCAGTTAGCAAAGCGTTCGACACGTAATCAATGCTAGACAATTGTGTCCATTATCTACCGCTTTGTACACATCACCACAACACTTAGTGGTTTCAAAACGTGATAAACATTTATTATATCATACAGTTTCTGAGAGTCAGGAACTTAGGGATACTTAGCTGGGTGTTTCTGGCTCAGAGTTTCCCATGAAGATTCAGTGAGATGTCAGCTGGGGCTGCAGTCATCCAAATTTTGGCTGGGGTTGTAGGATCTGGCTCCAAGATGACTGCCCCTCATGGCTGGCAAGTCTGTGTTGGCAGTTAGCAGAGGACTCAGCTCCTCGCCACAGGGACTTCTCTATAGAGCTGGCACAGTGTCCGTATGACATAACAGCTGGCTTCCTATATGTATATGGACATGTAGACCTAGAATCTAGATCCATATCTGTCCGTTTCTATTTCTATACCAATAGAGTTTATGATAAGTTTTAAAGTCCCTGGTTCTAACCATCAGAGCAGAGAGGAGTGAGGATACCATGATCCTTCAAAAGGAGTATATTGGATTTGGATTAGTGGAGAGTCAGCAACAACACATGCAAAGGCGTGGAGGAAAGAGTGACATACATCTGAAAGACAGATGGAAAGACCAGTTGTATAAAAGCATTGCATAGCAAAAGACTCAGGCTGGAAAGAACACAGGGAGACGGAAAAAAAAAAAAAAAAAAAGGTGGGACATGCAGAAGGGAGCAGCAAGGTCAATGACACGTGACTGGGAGCATCTGAGTGGAGAGCTAACCTGATTGAAACAGCAGTGACTGTGATAGGCTTGGACACAGTGTATTTGGGCAGCTTGAAGAAATCTGGAGGCAGAAGACTGCACAACATTTCACTGTTCGTTTATTATGAGCAAAATGCCTGTCCTCGCAGGGTAATAGGGACTAATTTACTTAAAGAGCCCTTGAGAGAACATAGTATACTCTGCCTTCCATACAAGTTGAAATTAAGGCACTTGTAGATGACAACTGTGAGCTGACAGCCCAAGTGATCTTCCCGGGATTTAGTAACTATGGCCAAGGATGGGCACATTTTGGGGAGGCCTTGTGGTGGCAGACACTTTGCCAACGTTTCTGGAATCATGTCATCAGTAGCATTTGAGGAGCTTGCATTTGCCCTGCTGTGTACAAGGGTCTTCACTGATCCCTCGTAGCCCACCCAATGGTAACTGAACATAATTTCCTGTTAACCTAGTCCCACCTCCTGATTCCCAGAGTGGGAGGCAGCATGTTAAGGGGTCAGAGCTTGTGCTGTTGCGAGTCAGACTGACTTGAGCTCAAAACTCCAGTCACTTAATGTATGGTTTTCATGAACTTCTGTTAAAAAAATACTCATAGATGTATATGTACATAATATATGTATATAAATACAGATTAATGCCTGGAAAGATTGTAGTGACAACTGAAATTTACTTAGAAATGTATCTAGCATATGGAAGATAATATGTTCATCTTCTCAATTTTGTTTATCTTCTCAATTCACATAACAGAGAATATAAATACGGAAAGGAATCAGACTTTATTCTCTGTGGATGGTGACCTACAAGCAGTAATGGCACCCTGATTGTCAGGTCTTAACCCAGAAGAATACTGTGGTCAAGTGAGGATTCTAGAACCCATTAAAGTTCAGAGACACTCCAGGTTTTCCTATATTGTTCCATTTTTAACCCACTCATTGGTGACCCTGGAATTTCTACCCTTGGACTCTGGTTATAACATGCTAAGCACATTGACTTGTGTCCAACTCTGCTTTCAAATTACAAGTTTTTATATATCTTTGGTGCTTAATCTGTGTCCTCCCCAGAGTCTAACCTTTGCTTGGCTTTCGTCTTCCAGATTGACAACTCAAAACCTGTTCTCTGGTATAAGCCAAAGAAATCATCCAGTTCAAACATTCCTTATGATATGTGAATCAAGCCCACAAGCTACTCTTGGGAAACACATTGGATGAGACAGAATTAAGCATTTGTTACTGAAGCCTCTAAGAAGCTGGGGTTGTTTGCTATTTTACAGTAAAATTTTGTCTGTTCTGACTAAAGTCATCAGAAGATGTGGGGTTTAATACTTATATTACAATTAGCAAATAATTGATTGCTGATCCCAGGGCCAGAGAAAGCCAATGAGACCCCATTTACATGGCAGGGTGTGGGATAATAAGATCCAGGTTTCAAATCTAACTGGGAGAAGTTTTACTTGATGAAGTCTGAGGGATTTGAGACCAGAATTCTGATAAGTAGGAATCAATTTGGACCAAGGGAAATGGTATTTAGTGTTCAGTCTGAAAAAATAAAGTACCAGATCTGAGGAAATGGCTGAAAAATTAATATTTGAAAGGGTCTCAGGTAAGAGGAAGATAGCCATGTCTGGGGCTGGAGCCATGGATGGTCCAGAGCTAAGACCTTGAATCAGATGCTGGGGCTTATCTTTCATTTGGCGCCATGGGTGTACGGCAGCGGGTAGGCATGGACCTGGTAAGACTTTGCTTCTCTGAGCCATGGTTTCTTCTTCTTGTAAAATGGGGATCATCATGTCTATCTCATATTTAGTACTGAACCATGTATGGGGGGGAAAACAACAGACAGCACAGCACAAATGTGCAAGAATTGCTTATAAGACAAATGCCAGTTGAAGTTTAACCTTAAACAGATGCACTCTTCCCGGACTTCTGCAGGACACCCTTCTCACCACGCAAGCAAACTTACAAATTGTTCCAGCTGTTCCCAAATCTCATTCAGGTTTTTGGCCAAACAGGGATGACGGTTTGCTTTAACTCCATTACATTTCCATTAGAACCTTCTACTCCCAGGAGGGATTCTTCATTTCCAGGGCTCATGGGAGGGCCCAGGAACAAAAGATGGTTTGTGGTTGGGTGTAAGACAGTCGTTTTTTTCTTTTTTTCATTTTTTTTGTGGCTTTTTGTTGTTGTTGTTGTTAATTCAGGTGATAGCAGGTGATTGCCTGCAAAGCACCAGTCTAGGACACCTGTTCTCACCTTGATGCATTTCACCACTATGAAAGGGACTCACCTCAGAAGGGGAGCTACACTATGACTTCCTCTTGTTTATATAATATGCAAGTATAATGATATAATAATATAATAATATAAATATATATGATATATATATAATGTATAACATATATATTTTTAAATTTTTTTAAATTTTATTTTTTATTGAAGTATAGTGATTTACAATGTTGTATTAGTTTCAGGTATACAGCAGAGTGATTTGGTTGTATATATGCATATTATATCTATGTATAATATAGATATATTATTCTTCAGTTTCTTTTCCATTGTAGGTTTTTACGAGATATTGAATATAGTTCCCTGTGCTATACAGTAGGTCCTTGTTGTTTATTTTATATATAGTAGTGTGTATCTAGGTATATATGTGTATATAATAACTATAGAGTATAATAATAAACTCACATTACTGGGGACTTGTAATGGACCGAATATTGTTCAAAATACTTTCAACATTTAGTTCTCCCAACAACCCATCATACGAGAGAAATGCCAGTTCCCCCAATTTACAGATGAAGATGCTGAAACACAGGAAGGTACCCAAGGTGATGCAGCTGGTAAGGCTGAACAGAAGTTGAACCCAAGCAGTTTGCTCCAGAAATAGCACTTGTACCCTACAGACCCACACCTTGCCTCTGCCTCTGTCTGTGTGTGTGTTGGAGAACTAGTATGGGTCTCACAATTTGGGTACCAACAGATTTCCAGGAAGCATTATACAATGCCAACATCTAGACCTGACTCACCGTACGGAAAGCACATCTTTCAAATCTATTTCATTGCCTCCTTTATAGGTGATGCCATCTGTCTGTCACCTCTCCCTAATTCCCACCTCGTGCCTTCAATTCATATGCCATAAACATGTCACCTGCTTTCTCTGGACTTCATTTCTGCATAAATGAACCGTTTTATAATTGAATGCATGAATATATAGGACTCTACAATTTCATAGATTCCATATACTTAATCTTTTCATGTTAATTACACTTCTAAATAGAGCTTTGGTCAAAAGGGGACATCAAGATTATTAAGGGGTGGGTATGGAACCCACCCTTAAATCTGAATCTGCTGCTTATTCTATAGCATGGTGCATCATTAATTAAAAGGAGACTTTTTCTTTAGTTTTTAAAATATATTTAGAGAAGGTGGTCTTATATATAACACATTAGGCCCAAGTTGCCTAAATAATCATTTCAAAATACTGATATCAAACATAGTTTAAGTCATTTATCCAAGTGGTTCAAGGATCTAGAATATAACTCAGCCAGAATGTTTAAATGACAAAACCAGTTTCCCATAGGCAAAGACTTTGCGCATGAATGTGCCCCTCAGTCCCTTGATTTATATAACATCTGTTATATCTGAGAGTCTGAGACAATTTTCTAATAGAGAAAAGTAAATGTAGACTTTCTTCATTAAAACTCCAGCTCAGCAGGCAGGGTCTAAGTGAAGTCTTCAAGCGTGTGTGGTCCATAGTCTTCTCTGGACATCAAAATGAAATCAGGAAATTTAGTGTTGCCCTTGAAGAAAAATAATTATTTTCTCCCATGGGATTTATATGTACTCAGTTTTAGTCTCTCTCTTAGGGAAAATGCACACATCTCACTTAATGTTTAAACAGGAATATCTTCCACTTCCTCCTGACTTCCTTACACTAAACTACTATGATTCCAATTTTTATTTGTTTACAACTTACCCAGTGCCTGGAAGCCCATAAATAGCATTGCTTGTCATCACAAATCCCCATCTCATAAATTAGAAACCTGTTTCTGTAACTATTTTGGGGTTCTGTACAAAATGGGATCTCTGTCTGAAGCCTGCTTTCCTTCAGTGAGAGAGTGCACACCTATACCCACCCTGTTTAATGTAATCAAAGGATGCTTAACAGTTGTTCTTGGGAGGCTTGGGCAATTCATGTGTTCTTAGGTGGCACAATCAGTAACGCACCATGTCCTGATTAATTGGTCCTTTCCTGTGATGGGGCAAACGATGGGCAACTGCAGAAGTTGATGGAACTGAGAGATCCGTCCCCTCGAATAGATATTGGCCTCTGGCCAAACCCAAGAAGTCCTGGGTGAGAAGCCCATCTATCACACTCAAAGTTTTGCTGTCAGGAGCAGGGCGCAGGACAGTACCTGAGGGGGACAGAAAAGACAGGACTAAGTCAACAAAACCAAAAGGAAACTATGATTATAGCTTCTTCACATCCCCCCAGCTTGTGTTGCGTGGCTTCCAGAGACCTTTGCTCTTGTTTCTCTAAAATCATTTTCCTTTTCTAAATTTAACCCAGCTTTGTTTTTCAAAACAAAAACAACAAAATATTCTGTGTTTATGTGAGACGGTAGCAGAGAGCAGGCCTGACACTTCCCTTTGTGAGCTAGTGAACAAAACAGATCCTATAAACACAGAGGTGGTGAGGTTGGCTAAGAAATAGGCACACAAAACATGGACGAGAGAGATGCATAACTATATATGAAGGTGTCGAGAAATCATCACTTTTTAGAATTGAAAGGCATTCTTGTAAATGTTCAAATTTTCTTATACTCGAACTCCTCTATAATGTGCCTGTCCAATAATTTTCCAGCCTGGGATTATAAATTATGTCCAGGGACAGAGAGTTTATTACTCCCCAAGCCAGATCTAACAGGTGGAAGCTTTCTTTGAGTGAAACCAAAATCTTAATCCGTGATGTTTTCAATCCTCGGTTCATGTTCTACCTCTACATTTAGTTCTGTGTGGAACAAGTCCGGGATTTCCTAGCTGGATGTGAGTGAGAAAGTTTATTTCCCCTTCCTGTATCTCAGCTTTTTCTTCTGTAAAGAGAGGGTAACAAAGATATCTATTTCATAGGGTTGCAGTAAATGTTAAATGAGATAATCCAGGTAAAGGATTCACCATCTGATTTGATGCAGGGTAAGTGCTCGCTAAATGTTAGGAATTTCTGTAAGTATTATGTTTCATGTGGCAGCTTTTCAAACATTTTAAGAAATTCATTACCTAGATTATCATTGAGGAATGCAAGCTTAGACGTAAAGAAATTCTGTTCTCTAGATCCACCTCACCTAGCCTTTAGGAAGAACCTTCAACTGGCCAGAGAATGTGCCGGGTACTATGATTAGCACAAAAATAAGTAAAGCACAATCCCAGTCTTCTGTGAAAATAAGTGAGGATGCTCATTATCTAGAACAGAGCGTGAATAAGGGAAAGGAGACCCGGACATATGGATAAGACAGAAGTGGATTCTGACCCTGGTGGTGGCGTTTGAGCCTAGCCTTGGATAAACAACTTTAACAGCTCTTAACTAAGCAGAAGATACTGAACAGAACTTTACATTCTCCTTGAAAGGCTTGCGATTCACACCAGGAACACCAGTTATTATATATGTCCTGGAGAGAACTGCGAAACTTTGCATGTAGTCTGAAAACTGCAATTAAGTAGGTAGCCCTGTGCAATGGATTGGATGTTCATGTCTCCCTAAAATTCGTACTTTGAAATCCAAACACCCAATGTGATGATGTTAGGAAGTGGGGCCTTAGGGACATAATTAGGTCATGGGGGTGAAACCGTCATGAATGGATTCACGCCTTTATAAAAGGACGCCAGAGAGCTTTCTTGCCCTTTTTTTTTGCACTGTGTGAGGATACAGAGAGAAGTTAGCAGTCTGCAGTTTGGAAGCAGGTTTTCACCAGACCCCAACCCTGCTGACACCTGATATCAGGCAGCCAGTGTCCAGAATTGTGAGAAATACACTGTGTTGTTTATAAGCCTCCCAGTCTCCGGTATTTTTCTGCAGCAGCCTGAATGGACAAAGATGCCTTGTGATCCTGGGTAAGTGGGCAAGTGTCTCCATTCACTGTAAGTTGAGAGTGTGGATCAAATGTCCTCCAGACCCTTTTCAATTCCCAGGGAATAGGTCTGCCCAGCTCATGTAGGGGTGCTCAGAGTTGACCACAGAAAACACTCCACGTGCCGGAGTAGAGGATGAGGTGAAGGCAAGGATGGAAGTAGAGGATGAGGTGAAGGAGTGGAGAGAGCACATGTAGAGACTAGGAATCTTCCAGCACAAATAATTAAGAGAAGTTGGAATAGTTTCTTCAAATCAATTTAAACCTGACCATTAGCCCTTCTAGGTCTTGGAACAGGGGCCAATTTTCAATCTGTCCTTACTGAGGATCCTTTATGCTCTCAAAGCCAAAGGGAAGACATGTGCTTTTGCTTTTGTTCAAAGACTGAAGCTTGAAAGCGAAGTTAACTTTAGACAATTCTGCTTTTTGTTTTACCACACCAAATGCTTCTAAAAAAAGGGTGACCCAAGGGCTTCAACCAAGGTGAGGAGAAACACAGCAAGAACAAAGAATAAAATACAAGTTAATATTCCAGTAAAATATACACCAATTATAAACTAGTTGGGTTGGAGATCTACTAGAACTCTAGAAGGTTATTCGTTGTGGGTCTTAATGGGTTTCTGCAAGGGTTTGGGGCCCTTGGGGTCTTTACAGATTGCTAGTCTACCTCCCTTCCCTCTTCTGATTCAGTCTTTCCTCCTCTTTGACTTAGCGTTGAGAAAAGCTCAATTTTGGTTGCACGTTACTTTTTGTAAGTGTGTGTGGTACACGAGCCCTTCTTATGAGAATCATACACATATAATAAATGCAAGTCATTTGAAGAGATGTCAAAATCTGTTCAGTTCAATGTAGGAGTCTGTACACCAGACTGATCTTTTCTCCTGATTACATACTCATTGCGCCACTTTGGCTCCATTAATTTACAAACCCCAGGAGTCCCTTTCTTCTCCCAGGTCCCTCTTTATTTTCATTTCAACCAGGAGAATTTTTTATGCTTCTCTCTGGTCAGTGAAGCCTTGTAAGTAACACCTCCATTTTGCTGGTTTCAAATCAAAGGTTCTTTCCCCTTCACTGACACAATGTACTCCACTGTCATGAATTCAGAGGTTCGAGGATGCGTCAGAGAGGACAATTCCAGTAAGACTGAAGATGTGTGGATGAGTACAAACCCTTCTATCCAAGTGAAGATGGAGTGTAGAGAAACAGAATATCACAATCTTGAGGATTAATCATAGGTGCTGAACACTAAGAAAAGTTTGGAAGAAGTAAATAATTTTGTAATGCTGTTATGGATTCTACCAAATAAAACTCTCTTTGCTAAAAGCTGAAAAAAAAGTGCAATGCAAGTAGATGCCCGGCACAATTCCAATCAGGATAATTACTGTGTTATCTCTGCAGGGGAATATGAAATTATATGGGAGCAATAAATTGTTCAGCTACCTTTGAGAACTTAGTTGAGTCCATCAGAAGCAAAAGAGGATCCAGAATTCTCTGGGTATATTGGAAAATGAAATATAGACATATCGCACTGCATTCTGAAAGAAATCTTAACCACTAGATAGAATACTGTTATTCTGGAAGTATTTTATTAAGTTGGTCATGGAGACCCCAAATGAAGGTTGCAGGAGTTTTAATAGTTTTAAGAATAATAAGAGTATTAACTTTATAATAATTTTCAAAGAGTTTGAAGCAAGTTAATTGGGAAAAGCTAAAATGAAAATGTGTGACCTTGAGCATATTCTTGCCCCTTCTTTGGCCTCATTTCCCTTGTTAGTCAACTAAGGAGTCTGAACTAGAGGAGACTTGAGATCTCTTCCAAGTTCAACATCCACAGAATGAAGGAGACAGTCATGATTTTCCTTAGAAGAATGGGATTCTGTATAGGAAATAGAGCATGTAGCCTTTAACAAACCACTTCATCTCCCCCAGACTAGGGGTGTAAGGGAGAAGTTGTATTTGCAAAACTTTATAAGGGAAATATCTGCAGCCATCCTCTCTAAGTTCTTCTGACACTAAATAATTACTTCTAATTTTTCAGAATGAGTTTTAGATTTGATTAGACCTCCAGTAGCCTAGGGCACAGGTTTGTTAACTTGGGTGCCTTGCACTACTGGAATGCCAAGACTATGCTTCAGGCTTGCAGGGATTCCCTAAAGTTGTATGCAAATGTCATGTCCACCAGTATCTATATATGTGTATGTGCATGGAATTATGCATATATTCCTCCCTGTTCATGGGAAAATGATCCATGGATTTTATCAGATTCTTAAAAGGACCCAAGACATTCATAATATTTAGGAAGAACTACTGTTGTTATGCAAGGTGCATGCTATAGACTGAATTGTGTCCCCCCAGATGCACAGGTTGAAACCATAACCCCCAATGTGATGGTATTTGGAAGTGGGGCCTTTAGGAGTGTTAACCTAAAGCAATAAAATTGCCACTTATTTTACCAGCAAAATGGGTTTACTTGAGAGCAGCTAAGAATTGCAATCTAGGACATGAAACTATGGTAAACCGCATACAAGTCTAGCAAAGCAAAGGGGAGGAAACTCTTTTACAGAGAAGAAAGGAAGTTGGGAGGGGCTGTTATAAACAAAAAGTCCCTTGGAGGAAGCTGAGAATTCAAAGTATAGTGGCTTTTCATTGGCTGAGTTGTGACAGTCTCTCATTGAATGAGCTGTTGCCAGGCAAGAGAGAAAAATATTACTTTCTCCTGCTGGAAGTAGTAAAGTAGTATTACTTCCTTCCAGAGCTACAAGGTACCACTCTTCCTTTTGCTATTTGTATTGGTGTTGAGTGGTAACTGCCTGGGAACTCTGCTTTCTGGCCTCCCAACTTCATTTTAGTGAGGTTTCTCCTTATTAATGTTCACAGGAGGTGATTAGGTTTAGATGAGGCCATGAAGATGGGGCCCTCATGATGGGATTCGTGCTTTTATAAGACGAGACCCCAGAGAGGTTGCTTCCTTTCTCTCTCTCTCTCTCTCTCTCTCTCTGCCATGGTTATAGAAGACAGCTATCGATAAGCCAGGAAGAAGAACCTCAGTGGAGAACCAAGTTGGCCAGTACCTTGATATCAGACTTCCCAGCTTCCAGAACTGTGAGAAAATAAATGTCTGTGCTGAAAACCACCCAGTCTATGGTGTTTGTTATGACATCCTAAGCAGACTAATACAGTACAAAATATTGAATTCATGAGACCTACCTTCTAGGTCAATTTCTCTCATTGAATGTATCTGCAACCTTGAATATTAAAACATGATTTCTTCTGAGAGATGGATACAGTATCACTTTGAAGGTCCAAATTCTACTTATGTTTTCCATATCATTTTGAAATTGAATGGTATAAATAAATTGGTTTTGTTTTTCCTCTTTACTTAATAGATGAAGAAACTGGAGGTCCCCTAGCTGGCTCATGAAGCACTAGCGGCAGAGCGGTAAACGCCCACCCCACTAAACTGTGTGCTACTTAAAAGCAAAGAGCTGAGAGTTTATGGTCTAAAGCATCTAACACTGACATAACATGGAAGCATGTCCTATAATTTCTGGTTAGTGGACTGAAACATGAAACAATCAAATAATGCCTGTTTTAAATATGAACAAATGATTATTTGTAATTGACTGGATTTTCTACTTAGGAAAATCAACTGGAAAAAAAGATCATTATCATTGCTGCATTACAAATGAAGACTCTGACCCTGAGGAGAAGCTCAGGAAATAACACAAATCTCATGACTAGTCAGAAGTAAAAGCTGTATTTAAAACCTAGACCTTTGTACTGCACAAACCATACTTTTCAGCTTGACAAAGTCTTTCATTTGGCATCCACTTAAGAGACTATTTAAAAAATTATAATTTAGTTCTAAATTATGTTGGTTTTATAATATGAATTGAGCTTACCTTTTGTTTACCTTACAAAATAATTAATGTATTTGTTCCACCTTGTAGGTCTTAAATAACTCACAGAGCATAAAATATAAATAATTCCTAATAACTGTTTAAATTGCTTCCTTTGTTACTGTCCTATTCAGGTTTTCCATTTTATCCAGTTGCTGTCAATTATATGTGTATATTACAAAAAAAAAGTCATTCATAAGTATTTATCGAATGCCCCCTATGTGCTGGAATAATGTGTCTTTTCATTTTCATTTTGTTTTGTTTGGTTCTGGAGGTACAATGACAGGGACTGACTACAGAATCTCTGTCTTCAGAACTTAATATAATAGAAGATGAGCAAATAGACTGGCAATTATAATACAATGTTTTATGCTCACTTCCCTATTTTTTGGAGACCTTAGTATATATTGTCTTACAATAGTAAATCATATGTTTGTTGTATTACTCTTCTAACCTCTCATTTGTGTGTAGTTTTTAAAATTTTATTTTCTTGATTAAATTCTCCAAATATTTATCTTTTTACTTGAAGATTCAGCTCCTGAAGTTCTTTTGCAATTCTATGAATTTTCAAGTGTTTTAGTTAATGTTTACATTTTTCTCTTTTTTTCTTTTTATGACTTTGCTTAAGGTTTTAGTTGTTATTGTCTTGCTTTTTAGTATGCTTTCCTTCCATTATTTTCAGTCAATGTCTTTTATTTTTATAAATCACTGGCTGGATCGGATTGAAGACAAACTCTGAAACAAAGAATAATTCATCTTTAGGCCCCCAGGCAAATGATATTGGAAAGACATAAAGCAGGAGATGGGGCACTTCTGTCTGTTAATAATAATTTGCTTCTCCTCCCAAATCCTTTCAGATAATACTCTCACAGCAGGCATTTGTGTCCTGAAGACCTCTTCTGGTTGAGTTCTAGAGACCAAGCATACATTTTGGCATCCATCAAGTGCGGTGGGTTCTAATCCTAACTCTGCTGTGTAAGAGAGGAACATCTTTGCCTAATTGCCTAACCTCCTTCAGCTTTGATTTCTGCTTTGCTGAAAACTGAGGTTCATAACACTAGCCTCCTAAGAATGACTTGCTGTATAAGGAAAGGGTAAAAACTTTGTCCACAAGCTCAGGCTTAGAAACTCTACTTTCTTTAAGTCAAATTAAATAGGACTCCTCACCCCAGCTTGGTAGGAAATTTAATCTCAGTCAGTATTGGACCTCACCATCCGCCGGGAATGTCCCAAGTCTGGAGGTTTAATTGGCACTTAGAAGAAGAAGCCGTGGCCTCTGACCTTTAGGCCATTCTGGTGGCTGTAACATCCCCATTGTCTTCACTCCCTGTGGCCCCTGGAAGTCTGATGGCTTTGCTGGAAATCCTGCCTATGTTTAGCTGACGGACATGTTCACCCTTGTCTGATGAGGGCCACTGCAGAACCGAGCTGACCACAATGGGAGGACACAGTGGTCTCCACCTCAAGGGCAGCTACCTCCTTTCCAGGCAACCACTTCTCTTTCTTCTCTTTCCCCCCATTTTTTCCCCACTTTCCCTCCTTGCTCCCAAAACCCCATCCTTCTTTCCCCTTCTCTCCCACAGAGACAGTTTTCAGTGAGCCCAGACTTTTACAAAGAAAAAAAAATGACACCAGTTTTTGGGAACTTCTGTTTTTATATGGGAAAAGCAGGCTGTTGGCCTATCTACAATTTGAATTGGGGTCAGTGGAAAGATAGGAAGCACAAACATCAATGAAAATATTTTAATCATTTACCCTGGCACACATATAGAGTGCTGGCCACTCAAAAATGTAGGAGTAGCCCCTTCCTTCTTTAAAAAACTTGGTAATTATTTGATAGATACAGAGTTTCAGTTTGGGATGATGAAATGTTATGGAGATGAATAATGATGATGGTTACACAGCAGTGTGAATGTACTTAATGCCACTGAACTGAACACTTAAAATTTGTTTGAATGGCAAATTTTATGTTTTACATATTTTACTAAAATTAAAAAATATTCAGTGATTCCTTAATCAGACAAAATATAAAATAGTTCTTCAGATGACCACCAAGGTTCTCGCCTCTCCAAACATCTTTCTTTTATGCCCTTTGTATCCTTCAGTTTTTGCTGTAATGTTGTTGTATAAGAAAAATTTCAACATTTAAGTGATTTACAATTAATATGTACTTCTCACTCATATCAGATGCTAGGGTTCTGCTCTAAGCTGTCGATTAGTTCAGGACAGCCTGAACTGTCTTCTCATTCCAGGACTCAAAAGGAGAGAGTCATATTTCCAATGTGATATTCTCAGGGTGTAAGGCAGGAGTGCAAGAGAGCTGGTAAAACTGGTGGAAATTGCCGGTGACTATGGTCTTCTGCTTGGAAATGGCACATCAACGTTTCCTTCAATCCCACTGGACAAACCACTGGGTCCATGCCCAAGCCCAATAACCACTGGACAGGGAAAGTAACCCCTCCCTTGGAGGTAGGAAAGAAGAAGTTTCTATTTGATTTACAACAATAAAATGTACTGAAGTCCATACTTCTAGTCACAAATACTCTCCTTCTTTCCACAAACAAATATACAAACAAAAATTTCATATAAAAAGGGCATCAGGCTCAATATTGAGGACCTCATGATAGTTTTCACATCAGATCCCAAGGTGGTACTTCTGATCCAGAGATCTATAAGCTAAAAAGACAGGTGATTTCTTTCCTCACATCCAAAATCCATTGGGTGAAACAGGGACAGGATAACCAAAATCAACACCCTCATTTGTAAAGGGGAAGATTAAAGGGACACAGTTACTAGGCAATAGCAATTTGTACCTCTTCTTGGGTGCACCTTTTGAGTATCACTGTCTCAGGTTAGGAAATATACTTTGATTATCCCCTGGTTCTTATCCCTGGGAGTAGCTCCCCAGTGTATTGCCCTCTGGCTCTTAAATCCAAACTTTGAGATGGCTTTCTCTTTCCATCATCCTCCTTGACCACATCTAAAAGAAACATTGGAGACTATGCCCTTCTTAGGGCTTACACAGCTTTCTAAGCATGCTTCCTGACCATAAACAGTTGGGGGTTCTGTGATAGCAATCCTCTTAGATGTCCCCTGATAATCCCATATGGTATTTATGTCCTTGTATAGTTCCCTTCCACATTGTAACAGGGTTAGTCTGTGTGACAATTAGCATACCATGTAAGGCATGGCATGTCAATTTCAAGACTAGGTCCTAAAAGATAGTGTAACATTTCCTTTGTCTTCTTGTATCACTCACTCTGGGGGAACCAGTTCCCAGGTTGTGAAGACGCACCATGAAGCTCTATGGAGAAGCCCACATGACAAGAAACGGAATCTTCCTGCCAACAGCCATGTGAGCAAGACATCTTGGAAGTAGATCAATCCAGCACCCATTAAGCATTCAGATGGCTGCAACCAATCTCTAAATTAATCAGCTTTTACTGTCATCATCCCTTATAAATATTATCAAACATTTAGTGAGTTTCCATAAAAAATGTCGATTTCTTGTGGCTCTGTGTCTGGTACCACATCTCTGCAGGGTGGGCTCAAGTTTTCCCTATGGATCTCCTTACTCCAGGGTCCAGGCTGAAGGAGTAACCTCTATGCAAGATGTGTCGTTCTCATGTGGAAGTCAGGAGCCCAGAGGGTTGGTGGAAACTTACAGTGACTCTTAAAAATTCTGCTCAGAAGCTTTATTGGCTAAAAGGTACATGGCCAAGTTACACCTGCATTCCTTCCTCTGTGTTAAAGCATGTCATGTGACCAGGATGAATGGGAAAGGGAAAATAATACAACCATGGGGTGCAGGCAGAGAAAAAATATTTGTTGAGCAACAGTCCAATCTATCACACACTTTTCCAGGTTATCTATTGATGGGCAACAAACTACTACAAAACTTAATGGCTTAAAAGTACAATATATTATTATGTCTTATGTTTCTGTGGATTACTGGGGTTACCCTGGGTACTCTGTGAGGTCTCTTCTGGTATTGTCTCAGATGATGGCTGTGCCTAAAATCATTTGAAGGCGTCTTCACTCACCTATCTTTGCCTGGGCAAGAATGGCTGGAACAGCTGGGGCTATTTGGATATTTTTCTCTTTTTGCACATCAGTTCATGGGGTAGTTTGGGCTTCCTTACAGCATGGTGGTCTTAAGCTAGTCAGATTCCTTATATGGTGACTGGCTTCCCTCAAACAAGTCTCCCATCAGAGAGGTAGTGAACACTTCTAGTCTCATAAGTCCTTGGCCTGGAGAGTGGCAGTTTTCATAGCAACTATATTGTAAAAGTCAAATCACATCCCCTCCTGAGATGCATGGGAAGGGGTCTTTTCAATGAGAGAAATATCAAAGAATTTATGGTCATCTTTACTGGTTTAACAATATAACTATAGCTAAGTGAAGCTACAATAGACTCTTTTTTTTACAATAGACTTTTCATTTATCCCTCATGAAAAATCTGGCCATACCTTTGGGTGTTGGCTTGTTTCCCTTGTAATTTAAGTCCTCAGTAACCAAGAAATATGTTCCTTCATATATTTGTATCTATTCTATAGTGCACAGCAGAGTATCTTATCAGTAGTAGACCCCCAGAAAATGCATAATTAATTCAATTAACCTCCCTGATATGAAGAGAATATGCCCCATCAGAAGCAGAACTCAAAATTAGTCAGGAACCCTGAGTTCTAGTCTGAGAACTGCCATAACTCTGCCATCTTGGCAAAGATGGCTCACCGATCTAGGTCTCCTTTTCGTCATCTGTCAAGTGAGCTGATACTGGTTGGTCCACAGGTTGTGTTTTAAAAAGAAAAAAAAGGAAACTGTAATGAAATACAGAATTTGTATCTATACAGCGGAATACTGTTCAGCCAATAAAAATAATGTTTTAAGATTATTTAATAGCATGCAAAATGCTATTTCTGATACATCCCGGGGTGAAAAACTGCAGACCACAAAACAGTAGACACTACTCTTATATGTTAAAAGCAAATTAACTCTTGGTTGTGGAATTAGGCTTAATTATTACTTTTGGATGACTATCTTTCCTCAAGGGTTATTTATTTAGAGTAACACACTCCAGAGTAATGAAGTAAAAGAAAATAAAAACTCTAATGGGATATACACTTTTCAGCCATACAATATAACTCTGTTCTGCCATTGAAAATAGTGCTTTAAAACTATTTGAAGATTTGACAATATGTTTGCAATCTATTTTGGGGTGGTAAAAAGGCAGGTTACAAAATAGAATATACTCTGATTAAAAGTACTTGACTCTGTTGGTAGGATAGAGCTGATTTTCATTTCCTTGTATGTGTTCTTTTATTTATTTTCCACATTTTGTATAAAGAAGATTTTTTTTTTTTTTTTTTTTTGGTCAGAAAGTAATGCTAATTTTTACTTTAAGGAATTCAAAAGATGCAAAAGAATGTAAAAGTCAGATGATGTTTGAAATATGTTGGTGCAAGTAATGTCCTGTCTGTAATTCCCTCTTAGTTGTCAAGCATGTGTAGCTTTAAAATCACTATTTTATGTTATCATTTTTAATTTTACCTTATCATTGTCATAAGGAGTGCTGTTCATTGACTTCAATACTATCATGACTAGGGGAAAAAGTAATCGGAGTGTTTCACATGATTCAAAATTTGGCCACTAGGGCAAAAGGAGCACCCATATGCTGAGCCCCATACCTCACAGAGGGGAACGGAATGAGCTGGAGAGAGCTCATCCTACCTTGTCAAAAAAGGCAGCATATTCCCAGGTGTCCACACTGGCTTCCAAACCCTCTGCATCCGCAGGCCTTGCAGCCTGACAGATAAAGCTCAGAGCAAAACACCCCAGCCTAAAAGCTCCTTTGCATGGCATGCAAACCATCTGTCAACACAGCAGAGACTCACCTACCCCCCGCCCCACCTCTAGGTTGCAAGTGCAAATTCCAGAGCCAGCCATGGGAGGGGTGATCCTGTCTAGGTTTGCAGGGCTTTGGTTGGTACGTTCTGGAGATTCCCACGGTCAGGTGATCTTAGTTCTTGGCTAGTTTGTGGCTCTTGTAGATCTCAATGTGATGCTGGCCCTGACCAGCAGGGAGAAGTTACATGAGTGGGTCCCCGTGCAAGCTGGCGCTGGCATTGAGGCACTGCCAATACTTTCCAGCAAGGAGAGTCCCTCAGGAGCCAGCGACACTTGTTCTTCAGAGTTGGGGACCCAAAAAAGAACACCAACTTATCTATCTTGAGTTCTGAATCTAGAGAGAGATAAGGCTTAAGGGAGATGGGAGAACAAAAGACTGCCTTTACAGCAGGAAAGATCATCTTGGGAACTGTGGATTATATCTGAACCTCAGAATTAGCTAGATCCACCCAGGAATCACAGGTGATTCTGGGTCAGGCAAAAGCTGTTGCTGCTGGGAAGAGCACTGAGGAAGTTGTTCTCCCTGAAGGGACCCATCCTGAGAGGGAGAGGGGAGGAAGGGCCAGAGACCTGTGGGTTACCCCTAGGAGGACCAGGCTCTAACTGCTAGGTTTCCTCAATGAAAGTAAACCAGGCACTGAACAGGGCTGTGCTGGTGTGGATGCAACTTGCTTCCTCTTCTAAACTAAACTTCTAAACTCAGTTGTGGAATTAAGTCATTCCTCCTCCCCAGGAAAGACAGAGTCCCAGGGATCAAAGACAGGCCAGAGCATCAGACTCATGACGCTTCCTGCCTATGGATTAGAGCTTCTCATTTGGGAGGAAGTACTCTCATGCCCCAGCATTAAGGGTGGCCCAAGTATTTTCTCAGATGAAAACATATAGGACTGGGAGTCAGCAAGCCACAGTTCTCATACACAACTGGGCCTCCACTTCCTCATCTGTTGTTTCTTCCCACATTTATGGTATTTCTTTTAGGCCAGGCACTGTAGTAAACAGAACTGGCGTGAAAAGAATGCCTTAATCCAGCCCTTCACCTTGAGGTACCGGAGAGGAGATGAGCTTGTAAACACTGTGGTTTCTAAAATCGCTCTCACCTCTGCAATTCTGAGTTTGGTACAGCAGGCATCATCGTGTGGCACAGCAGCTCTGACTCAAGGAAACGATGGAGATGATCTTAAGACTTCTTACTGAAGAGACAGGTTCGTAGTCTGTGGTAGAAGCTTCAGCCTTAGATACAGAACTCTCAAATGTGTCCTCTTGAAGACAGAACCAGTGTCAAGGGTATGGAGAGATGGAAGTTCTTCACAAAACTGAAAACCTGGACAAAGAGAAGTGTGGGCTTGGGGTAGGGAGAGATATCAGGGAACAGGAGCAGAAGCTATTGTTTCTGAGAAGCTCATTGTTCCTGCCTCAGGGACATTTTAGCATTCACATTGCCAAATGAATCGATGTATGATTCATGAGACCAATCACAAAAATACTTTGCATAAAATCCTTTAAACTTCTCCCTCTGATCCCATCTAAAATAAGGTGGCTTGCACGATGCGTACAATCTGACTCTCATCCCTCTCAAAGTCTCTCCCCTCGAAATCTATGATCCAACTTAACCATGTTTATTTCCCTTCCCTGAACAAGTAATGTGCTGTCTTTCTTCTGTATGCGATAAAACTTGTCTCCACCTGGAACCCTTACTGAAGCCGAATCCAGCCTCTGTAACCCGACACTGAATTAATTCTCAGAGACAGAGTTTTGGGTGAAGTAGAAAAGATTACTGCTTTGCCAGGCAAAGGGGGCCACAGTGGGCTAATGCCCTCAAAACTGTGTGTGCCAACCTGGAGGGGGTAGTAAGGAGCTTTATGGTAATTGTTCAAAGAGGACGTGATCAGCTCGTGGACATTCTTCTGATTGGTTGATGGAGAGGGAATCAGGAGTCAGCATCACTAACCTTCTGGTTCCAAACAGTCTGGGGTCTATGTGTCTGTGGGCGGAATAGTTGATTTCTCCCACCTGGGGGTTTCAGTATCTGCAAAACAGCTCAAAGATATTGTTATGTGTATCCCTTGAGGGGGAACCAGGACCCTGCACCAAGGCTGTGCTATTGTTTCTTTTGACTGTTCCTCCCTTGTCTCTGCATCCCTTCCCTTCCCTAATTAGCAACTGTTTGAACTGTTGGAACTCAGAGAACGTCATGGAGGCTGAATGAAGCTTATTTTCTGTAATCAAGAAGTGGGGACACAGAAAGGCATTTGTGCCCAGGAGCCTCGCAGGATCCTGCTTGGGATCGTTACCATCCTCCCCTGCCCCGCACAGTCCTTTTCAGTTGGTTTCTCCCATTCATGCTGTACAAGACAGCTTAGATGTCACTCCTGCTGGGAAGGTTCCTTGCAAGTGTCTGAGCCTGATGCCCCCTCTAGGCTCCCTCCCCTGGCCCAGGTCCTCCCTGCCCTCTTTCCTCTTTCCTCCCCTCTTTCCTCTTTTCCTCACTAGCTTGTAAGCCTTGTCTGCCCTATCCATCACCACACCTCAGAGCCTGGACAAAGGAATGAATCAACATGTATTTAGTGTTTTACATCTGCCTTGTAAGCATTTTACTCAACCCTTAAAATCAGGCTGGAATTGAGAGGAGCAGAAAGAAAGATCGTTATTCCCTTTCACAAGTTAGGAAACCAAGAATCAGAGTTTAAATGACAGGTGTGAGTTCACAGTTCGTTGAGAGATGGAGCAAGAACTCTAACGTGATCTTCTGTGATTTCTGGTTGTTTACGGTACTCACCTTTTGGGGAAGAAAGAAAGAAATCATGTTCAATTTTTCCATGATCATCTTACCTGGTGTGAAAATACAGAATTACTCAGATTCTAACTTCCTTTGCAACAGTAGGCTTTAAATGTAAGTAGTTCATTTAGACATGAAACCAATTACATATGTGTGTGTATTTGTTTATATATAAAATATATGTTTATATATAAAATATACATAGGATTTTGAGCTTTTCCAATGGATAAAGTACTATAGCTCCTTGATAAACTATGTTCCTTTTGACCCCTCTATCCTGCTGAGATCACTCACCAGTGCTCTGCACAGAGTAACACACTTGCCAGATTCACTTTTAAGTGCTTCCTATGGATTTTTTTGATGTGTTGTTTATTGGAGGCATAGACTTAAGAAGTCCTCATAAAATTAGCAACTTCCTATCACTTGATAATGTAAAGGTAGTGCCCAAAGCTATATTTCAAAATACTGTATTAGCCTAAATTCCATTGTTCTCATTGGGTAAGAAATATTGATAGAGTATACATGTTATCTGAGAGTTCGTATGTGCCAAGTACTGTGCCAGATTCTTAAGATATACAATTTCATCTAGACTTTACAAACTGCCTTTGTGTTGAGAATTATTATCACTATCTTACAGAAAAGGAAACTGAGACTATGAGTTTAAACTTTTCCCAGGTTTATAGACAGTATTTGACAGAATAGAAACTCAGTTACAAACCATCTGCCTCCCCAAGTCCAAGTTCTTTCCATTTCTTTTCTAGAATTGAGTTTGCAAGCTTGATTGCATTTCTCCCATGATCCAGAACAACTTCAGTACTTAGATTCTCCAGGAGGAAGGATAATAGGGAAAGAAATTTATTCAGAGACTATCAAGAATGGGGTTCAATTCCCAGATTTGACTGTTCCAAACAGGCGACCTTGAAAGAGCTAAGGAATCTTCAGGTGCAGTGAGGCTATTCGATGAGAACTCTTACTAAACCAAGATTGATTTGGGTGGTCACCTCTGTTCTAAGCCATGCGACCTTATAACTTACTTCACCTCTCTGGGTTTGCGTGTCCACAAGTACAAAAACAAGAGTGTGAAGCCCAGTAATCTCTAAACTATCTTGCTGCTACAAAACGCTATAAGTTCTAGCCCACAACAATCTCTTTCTTCTTCTTCTTGCTCTCCTCCTCTTCCTTCTCCTTAATATATTGATAATTATATTGATATTGATAATTATTAACTTGCTTCCTACCACTGAGTTTAAGTTTTGACTTTCCTTCATATATCTCTTCCATATATCTTCCAATCCACCAATTAATGAAGTGTTTGTTCTTTTTCTATCCTTTAAAATAAACACAAGCATGTTTTGTTTGCAGATTCTCAATCCGTTGTGCTACACCACACTTTGGAAAAATATACTCAAATTTCTTTCTGCTTCTGAACACAGACATATACAGATGTGCCTTTCCCAAGCAACAGGAGGTGTTGTTCATGGCCAACCTTTTTTGTAGCTGTCACCATGATGGCCTGTAAGAAACAGATGGGCTGATGGAGAGTACAGAATTGATCTTTTTTTTTTTACTTTTTTTTTTTAACGTTTTCGATTAAAGGGAAAAAAAACATCATTTAGGCCATTCTTTTGAGCTATAGATTTTTTATGGTTGGTTTTCCAGTTGTAACAAGTATTGATGTTAGAGAGAGGAAGAGAGAAAGAAACAACCAAGATGAGCCTGATAGCCAACTAAGAGCATTTCTACTGAGTACTTGTGCCTTAGAGGTATTGTAAAGTTTTAGTGTCTGGTCCTCAACATTTTAAGTTTGGGAACTAGTTTTCCCTAGGTGATCAAACTCAAGAAGACTGATATTTTCTAACCAACATACAGGTATTGGTATATATAAAAAAACTATTTTGTTTACATTTTTATTGACACCTAGATGTGCTATGGATTCTAATAGGTGATGGATATACAATGACTAACAAGATGCAGTCTTCGAACTCAAGAGGTTTATAGGCTCACGGGGAGCACAGAAAAGTGTATAGAAATATGTGATGCAATGTAATACATGTGCAAATACCTAGAAACAAGCTTGAAATTTCTGTGAGGAGTTCATTATTGTACCTTAGGGTACAAATTTAAGAAACAAAATAATGCTGGAGAAGTTGGAAATTCTGAAAATTCTTCTAAAACATGGTTAAGATTTTGAATAGGTCAACACAGTCAGATCTTCATTTTGGAAAGAAAAAAATGATATGGTACAAACTTTGAGGGGCTGACATGGAGCAGAGCGCCGCCTTGTCTGAAACCAATGCCCCCCCCCGCCCCCCCGGGCAGCTGGGTTAGTGAGCGGAATGGCTGCAGATGGAAAAAGGAGCAAGGGTGTGTTCTGGCCATGGAGAACCTGGATAAACCATCTTTACCCTCACCTTTGGAAGTCCTTCCCTGATGACCAGAAATTTCACCTCCCCTAAATCCCGAGCTTCCCTTTGGTTGGCTGTGCTGAATACACAGGAAAAAGGGCTAATTCATAGAAAACACTTTGGCCAAGGTTCCATGAAGACCATCCTTCATGCCTCCCACACACTGAACAATAACAGCCACATGTATTGAAACCGTACTGTATGGCAAGCCTTGGATAAGGCTTATGTCTGCTTGCTCTTTACTTTTTTACCTATCCAGGGAGGTCAATTTGGGGCAAGTTACTCAAGCTCTCCAAGTTGCAAGTTTTTGTGTGATGCAAAGATTAAGATGGCAAATAGTAAATGAGCAAGCAAGGAACAGAAGTTAGATATCTCTGACTCTAATATCTGTGCTGTTCAACATATGAGAGCCAAGATTGCAGGTTGGAGTGCACAAATACTTAAATTTCATTCCTTCCAGATTTTTTCAGTTTTCCATGGAATGAGTCCTTTCCCCTCTTGGATGCCAGGTGAACACCAGATGAATATTGAGATTCAGCTCCAACATCACTTTCTCTGGAAGCCTTGTCTGATCTCTACAGAATAAAATTCTGTCATCTGCACCCTGGGGCATCATGCACATCTGTACAAGAGCAGCCATCTGGGAAGGCAATAGACAGGATCCTATTTACTCTGTGTCCCCAGCTTCTCTCAAGTGGCCGACAACGATGGTCTCAATGAGCTGGCTTGTTGAATGAATAAGTTATGCCTAAGTTGTGCCTTTCTAAGATCACCCCCTACTCTTCCTGTGGACTTGCCCATTTCTATTCTTTTCTCAGTAAATCTTTGGAGCACGTCCATGGCTGGTTAGCTAATGTGCACCTGTGTAGTGCTGTCTAGAATCTTAGTGTCACACCAATCTAAAACATATAGAAACTAAAATTAATGTGTGTATCTGTGTGCCAGAGGCCCTCACAGTGCTTTTTATTCTTTCTTCTTTTAGTTTTTTCTTCTTTGAATACGTTCGAGGCTTCGCCTATCTCTTTATGTTAAAAAATATACCAGCTTTTATCCTATGTTGTTTTTCTGATTGAAAAAACTGTATTTGAAGATCAAGCCTCACCCTCTGCTCCAAAGAAAAAACACGGTGACTTTCTGTGTTGTTGTTGGCTTCAGAGTGTGGGCCTCTATTTTATCTCCTGATAAATCTCCAGTTTTATTTCCTGTCTTCAATGAGTGAGGTGAGAGATTCTTCTAGAGGGTTCCCATGGGGATCTGGAGGAGGCCAACCTTCACAAAGAGATTCAGAGCTCTGTGTGTTTAAAAAAAGAAGCACAGGAAGGCAAGTTCACGTTTTTCCAGTCCTGGTTTGTGTGCTGGACATTGTGTTATGTTAAACATTATGTGATGAATCCACCCCAAAATTTTACAGGGTTTGTCCCTGCATTAACTGAGGTTGAGCAGGTTTGGGTAAGAAGTCCAAGGCCACACAGAAGGCAGGGGTGTGGAGTGGGGTTTGTGTAGGGTATTTCTTAGGCATCGCTTCTGATCCTCTCTTCTTTCTGCCACTGCCTCAGTTCTGCACCCGAGCAGACCAGCTTCAAGGTGGTACAGTCTAATGGTACCTTCACCAGGCTTTGACCTGAGCATTTTCCCTCCAACCCACACCTCTCTGTGGTCTTAAAGTGTCCTACCTGTGCAGCCTGGACACGAGGTTGTGGCTAATCTTTGACCAAGGGGCATGGAACCAGTGCATAAATGGGTTTCCCCAGGTGGACAGTCCCAAAGTTCACTTCATGTGGCCTCTTGAATTGTAGCACAGGATTGTACAGCTGGTCATCATGGCAGTGCCCAATTCCATGAGTATCTTTGCACTGGCTCTCCTTCCTTCCTCCCCTGCTCCCCTCTCCTAGTTTGCTTGCCTGATCCTTGGGACCACATGCCCAATAAAGGCCTCACGCTTAAACTTCTGTCTTAGGCTCAGATTTCTAGAGAACCCAGGCTGCATCAGTATTCCAATCCAAGCTCATAATCCATGTTCTTTCCAATATTCTAGTGGCTTTTAAGCTTTTTAGATCCCTGGAGACATTTAAATCATACAGATTCTTGGACATTTCCTACAGACCTGGTGATTTGCATATTCAGAGGAGTGCTAAAAATATGCACTTTCTTTGTGTTTTCTGTTTCTTGTTTTGTTTAATTCTCCCATAAACTCCAGAGGTGATTCATATGAAGAGCCAAGGCTCCTCACTCAGGCTTTGACTGGGTTCCCCAAGGTCAAAGACTAGGTATTTACTTTTTGCTGTACTCCTAACCCTAGCACACTCTGGGATCATAGCAGACACACACACACACACACACACACACACACGTTTGTTAACTTGCATTAACTTAAATTATTTCTTTATAGAAGAATCTGATATCTTACTTCTATTAGAGAATAGCTTACTTAGGAAAGTCAGACACTCCACCCAGATCCGAAGCACTTACTAGGCTGCTAATTAGTACTTGAGGCTTAATTCTCCCCTCAAAGCATGAGCCTGGGAATTAAAAACTTACATTTGGATTTCTAGTCTATCGTGTAGCAAACTTCTCTAATTTTTAGTTTCCTTATCTATCAAATGAGGATTGAAATAGTTCATCAAGGGCTTCCCTGGTGGCACAGTCATTAAGAATCTGCCTGTCAAAGCAGGGAACATGGGTTTGAGCCCTGGTCTGGGAAGATCCCATATGCCATGGAGCAACTAAGCCCATGCGCCACAACTACGGAGCCTGCACTCTAGAACCCACGAGCCACAACTACTGAGCCCATGTGCCACAACTACTGAAGCCCACATGCCTAAAACCCATGCTCCACAACAAGAGAAGCCACTGCGATGAGAAGCCTTCACACAGTAACAAAGATTAGCCTCCCTCTCGCTGCAACTAGAGAAATCCCACTCACAGCAATGAAGACCCAACACAGCCAAAAATAAAAAATAATAATAATAAAATAAATAAATTTTAAAAAAATAGCTCATCAAGTTATTATAAGAATGACCTAAGGTAACATATTCAAAAGTTCTTTGTAAACCCTAAATGGATCTATGCATATAAGGATTAGGCAAAGTAGTTGACAGCCTGTGAAACAGGTATCCCATCTAGCCAGCTGAGTAATTTTGCTTTTCCAGAAAATCCTGGAGAATCCAACTGACATTTTTCTAGCATCATGTTGCTTAATCTGGGGCAGAAGCAGACATTGTACTCCCACCACTTCTTTAGTGACTTTGAAAGTAAGACATGACACACTTTACCATCTGATTACTGTGCAATCTCACAGAACGAAATTATTGGAAATCTGTACCTGGAACTCATGTGGGCCATTCAGTGATGATTTTCAGAAATATATTTTAAAATCTTTTCCTGTGGGTTTTCCTTAAAATGATTGTAATTTTATTGAAAGCAGAGTGATTTGGGAAATGAAAATTGTTTGGGAACCTTGGCAGTGCAATGATGTGTGCATTACGAAATGGTGAGTCTACAGTCTGTAGTGTATATTTCCATTCAAACTGGTCCATCTGTCATCTATAGTAGGCACTATAATGTTAAGTCCATATTCTGGTTGTTTTTCTTCCCTTCTTTAAAATACAAATGCTAACAACTTTAGCATTTTGATTCAGAAACAATACTTTTGGATTTCTTTGGTCAATACATAAAATTTAAACAAGGGAGTTTGATTTAATATGTTTCAATTCAATAAGCATTTACTGAACCACTTTCACGCACAAAGATCTGAGACGTAATAGCTGGAAGAATCACTACTACAACATTACATGTAAACAACAGTTTAAAATCTAGTTGCCTGCAAACACATCACCTAATTTAACCCTGACAACTGTCTTGAGAGTTATACAATCAAAGTGTTATGTACACACATTGTGGAGAGAGAAAAACTGATGTGTAGTGTAGAGGGAATTAAAATTGATGGAGCAGGTATGATATCTCAAATGCTGCACTAGGCATGTAAAATGTTTTATTCTTTCAACAAACCTGCAGTATAGTTGTTTTTACTATTTCCATTTTGTTAAAGAGAAAACTGAGTCTCAGTGAAAGTCAAGGATCTGTCCAAGGTCCTGCAACTAGAACATCCCCAGACTGTCTGATTCGAGTTTTAGGTGACTTTTTATGCCAATGGAAGTCATCAAAATGATGAATGAAATTTGAAACAAAGAAAGCTACTGAGCTCATCCCAATGTTACTCAGAAGCTGAGCTGCTTCAGAAACAAAGGCAGTTAGGCTCCTGCCCCAACGCTAGTCCCTTCCCCTGTGGAGAAGTGATTGTCGGTTCTCTTACTGTATTATTTGGCATATTAAAACCATGCTCATTTACATCACTGGAGTCTGGCAGGGGTTCATTCATCACTCAGTATCAATTCCATCCTTTCTCTAAACAGCAAAGAATCATTTATAATATGAAAATATTGTATAATTCATAGCACTTGGAAGGAGGTATCCTTTGCAGAACAATTTGCCTCTGCCTATTCTGTAAGGGCAGAGAGATGAGGTGAAGGTCAAAAGACCTCATGTCTGGTGTCCATGGTCAAGCCACTTAGACTCTATGAGCTCCAGTTTCCTCTGTAGTACAGTGAAGATGCAGGACATTAAGCTGATACCTCAGAAAAATTGCCTGTCAGAGCTACAGTTCCCGCTCTGCAAAATGTAGGTGGGGACAGTGGCTGAACCAGATCATTGAAATATCACCCCGAGGTAAAATGGAAAGAGTGCTGATAGAGAAAGTGGAGTGAGTGGACAAAAGAAGATGGGAACGCTCAGAAATTCATGCCAGCTTAATTCATAATTTGACACTGTGGTCTCTTCCACACCAATCTATCTTATTAAGTAAAGGATCCAGAGCTGAGGCTATAACTGTGTTCCAGGATCAAGGTGGCAGGAGCATATGATGCCCCATCTCCATAATGATACTCTATTAGTTTGCTGGGGCTACCATATCAAAATACCACAGGCTGGATGGTTTAAACCACAGAATTTTATTTTCTCACAGTTCTGGAGGCTAGAATTCTGAGATCAAGGAGTTCTGAAGTCTTGGTTTCTTCTGAGGTCCCTCTCCTTGCCTTGTAGATAGATGACCATCTTCTCCCTGTGTTGTCACATTGTCTTTCCTATGTGTGTGCCTGTGTCCAAATCTCCTCTTCTTATAAGGACACGAGCCATATTGGATCAGGGCTCACCCTAATGACTTCATTTTATCTCAATTACCTCTTTAAAGACCTTATTTCCAAATAGAGTCACATTCTGAGGTGCTGAGGTTAGAACTTCAACATCTGATTTGGGGATGGGGTACACAATTCAGCCCATAACAGATACTTCGCTGTGTGACTGCAGAGGATGAACTTTCTGTATCTTCATTTCTGCCTCTATAAAATGGCAATAATTATGCTCAGATTAAAGGTGTATCATGAAGATTAGAAATAATGCATGTGAAGTACCTAAATAGTGACTTCTTTCTGTTATTCAGAGAAGGCTAACCTATGGAACAATGTATATGTTCAGTGGCTTAACACATTAAAAGTTTATTTATCATTCATTTTCCAGGTTAGTGGGCTCCCCTTGATCAGTGAGTCTGGAATGGAGCCTCTTTCCAGGTCTTGTGACAACTCCACCTTCAAGCAGTAGCCTCCAAGATTGCCTGGGAAGTGGATCAGAGCATGGGAATGCACCACAAGGCATTCCTCGTGACAGCTTGCTTTCTCTTGGCCCAAACTGGTCACGTGAGCCACACTGGGGCAAAGGGTCTGGAAAAGCAGTCCCTTGGCTGAGAGTCCCCTTCCCAGCAACAATTCTGCACCGTGGGAAAAGAGAACAGACACTTGATAGTGGATAGTTATCTACATCAGTCGGGGCCATCACAGGCAACAAAAGATGGCACAAAGTAGGGCATGTGCAGAGTGGTTAATAAAGGAACAATTTACAAAGGGATGGGCGGTTTTTGAGGAAAGTACAAGGTCATGGGCAGTGGGAAGGGACATTGCCACTCCCAGGCTTGAAGGGGCCAGAGGAGGAAGTAGATTCCAGGACCCAGAGGGAGGGGCAGCATGTGGAAAGGGCTGCCTGCCAGAAATAGTAGTCCCTGGTCAACAGACTCAGCCAGAGAGACTGCACGGGAAGGAAGCCAAGTGAAAAATACCCAAACTAATCCTTGTCTCCATCCAGCCTTGAAACTCACTGCCTGCTGACTGGGCTGCCCAGAAGCCAGAAGGCAAGGGAGTTCAAGGATGTGGTACATGCAAGGTGGCCTCACGGTCCTGGGCAGATGGACAAGTGTGGAGAGAAAGTGGAGGGGGGAATAGAATAAATAAAGCACAGTTTAAATGCTATATTCTTCAACAGAAAATAAAATTAGACTGGAGGTCTTTGGAGGTCTCCTGAGGTGGCTCCATTACTGCTTTTTATTCCCTATGCTCTCCTTTCTAGAAGAGATGGGAAGCAAACTGGTGAGCAGAAGTGTTGTAGAGCAAAGCCCACCAGCTGTGGAACTGGCACCAAATATGTGTTGACTGAGGTATGTATTAAGGCACTCCAGTGAGTAAGGAGCTTCCCCATTGCTCACAAAAGATTGCAAGGCAAGCATCATTACCTCCACACCTTTAGGAACTCGAATTCTTGGTTTCCTCTTCCTCTCCCTCAGGCCCCACCTGGTCCCACCAGAACTCCAGCATCAAAAGTGCTTCCCAAGCAATCGGAACATTCAAGCCCAAATAAGAGCAAGGAAAATAAACCCTGCAAATCTGCAGACTCCCAACAATTCCCAACACCTGTAGCCTAAAGGGTTCATCAAAATTTATAAGACAGAATGCATACTTTTGAGTGGAATAGAACAGGCACACTCCTCAAACATTTGTTACATAAATCTCTTTTCACCTCACAAACACTTTTTTCAAATAAGGAAGCAGAGGATATAAGAAGTTAAATCACGCTTTCTCAGGTTTCTGAGCTAGTTGGTGACAGAACCAGTGTAAGGATACAAGGACCTTGCTTTATTCTCTGTACTCCGAACCCAACACACACACACACACACACACACACACACACACACCTCCCACACGAGGACCTTCAGCTATGCAAGAATTGCAATCACTTCCTGCTGCCTACCGAAGCCACATCTACCTGACAAAAGAACAGGGAGGGAGAACCAAGGAGCTGTTGGTCTCTTCTCTGTTCTGGAATGAGAAGTAGGGATGGGCCAGCTAGAGAGAGGGCTCTCTCTCTGTCTCTGTCTCTGTTTTTGTTTCTGTCCCTCTCTTCCTTTCTCATGCCCTCCTAATCTCACCAGATAGAATCAAGTATACAATAAAAGGAGATTCAGATAAAGGAGAAAACAACACAAAGTAATTAGTTGCCATTTTCTGAAAACTCTGCAGTTCATGTGGGATGTTAATGTGCATTTAAAGTCATCCCAGTTGGGCTACTCTCAAACATTGATGTCTCTGAGTCCATCTTAAAGGCAAATCAGAAAACTTAAGTAAGTTATCTACCTAAGGAGACAAAAGACCTGTATGCAGAAAACTATAAGACACTGATGAAAGAAATTAAAGGTGATACAAACAGATGGAGAGATATGCCATGTTCTTGGATTGGAAGAATGAATATTGTGAAAATAACTATACTACCCAAAGCAATCTACAGATTCAATGCAATCCCTATCAAACTACCAATGGCATTTTCCACAGAACTAGAACAAAATTTCACAATTTGTATGGAAACACAAAAGACCCCGAATAGCCAAAGCAATCTTGAGAAAGAAAAACGGAGCTGGAGGAATCAGGCTCCCAGACTTCAGACTATACTACAAAGCTACAGTAATCAAGACAGTATGATACTGGCACAAAAACAGAAATATAGATCAGTGGAAGAGAATAGAAAGCCCAGAGATAAACCCATGCACATATAGTCACCTTATTTTCGATAAAGGAGGCAAGAATATACAATGGAGAAAAGACAACCTCTTCAATAATTGGTGCTGGGGAAACTGGACAGCTACTTGTAAAAGAAAGAAATTAGAATATTCCCTAACGCCATACACAAAAATAAACTCAAAATGGATTAAACACCTAAATGTAAGGCCAGACACTATAAAACTCTTAGGGGAAAACATAAGCAGAACACTCTATGACATAAATAACAGCAAGATCCTTTTTGACCCACCTCCTAGAGAAATGGAAATAAAAACAAAAATAAACAAATGAAACCATAAACAAGACGAAAAGACAGCCCTCAGAATGGGAGAAAATATTTGCAAATGAAGCAACTGACAAAGGATTAATCTCCAAAATTTACAAGCAGCTCATGCAGCTCAATATCAAAAAAAACAAACAACCCAATCCAAAAATGGGCAGAAGACCTAAATAGACATTTCTCAAAAGAAGATATACAGATTGCCAGCAAACACATGAAAGGATGCTCAACACCACTAATCATTAGAGAAATGCAAATCAAAACTACAGTGAGGGATCACCTCACACCAGTCAGAATGGCCATCATCAAAAAATCTACAAACAATAAATGCTGGAGAGAGTTTTAATGAAATTTAGGCCATAGTTATAAGACACAAATTATGTATCATTGATTTTGAGCTACATGGTAATTAGACACAAACGATTCCTAGAATTATTGTAATTGATTAAGGGTTTATGTAATAAAACATAAGTGAGTTCGTCAAAAACAAAGAAACAAACAAAAACAAATATAGTCACATCCGAAGTACTGGGAGTTAGGACTTTAACGTACGGATTTGGGGGGGGGGTGGCATTTCAACCTATAACACCCTCTTACCTATATTTCCTGCTTCAGCTCCCAAATTAACTTCTTGTTCTTAAATCCCTGTCTATTACTTCTGAGGGAACCTAAACTAGGTGTTTTGCTATAGTTTTATCTTTTTTAATGTTTCTGTAAGTGCCTAATCCTTTCAACATTTCTGCCAAGGTGTAATTATACACATTCTACATATGAAGAAACTGTGACTCAGAGAAACCATACATATTCTCAACAATCTGTAAAGAGAAAAAAAAAAAGAGAGAACTGGGATGAGAACACAGATCTATGTAGGTCACTATCTTTACATCCTTTCCTCTTGTGTCTGCTGCAGTCCTTAGTAATCTCCAGAAGGTCTCTAGAGAGTTCATGATACTGTAGATAAAAATATTAACTGTTCTAAGAAGTTGCTTTTTCTGTCCAAAAAGTATTAGTACTGTTACTTGAACAGAACTGTGTTCCTATTTCTCAAATCAACTTAACCAGCCTCCCTGAACACAGACTCTGGGGGATGCATCAGCCTGGTCCAAGAAAAGTGCAAGATGAATAAGTTCCTGCTCCCCTAAACTCCCCTGTGAAAAATACCATGTAGATTTTAGTGCAAAGAAGCACTTTGTTTTCAATGTGGAAAGACGTGTTTCCTTTTTGGAAATTCAGAACTGAATAACAGCTTACACCTCCCTTTCAAGCAGGGCTTCTGGGAAGCATTAGGCTTACCCATATCATTAGTGTATTTGAAATTTATTCCCATTCTCTTTGATGGATTTTATTTATTTACACTCTGGTATTTCAGGATACTGACAACCATACAACAATGACACCAACAAAAACAATAACAACTGTTATTACCAATATTAATAAAACACATTATGTTTTAAGCTCCACAATTTACATGTATTTCATTATTTTATATAGCAACTCAATGAAGTGATTGACTAAACAAACAACAGTCTACCAACTGTTTTAGAGAAATGAGATTCCTTCCTCAAGATCATACAACTAACAGAAGAGATGTTGGAGATTCAAACTCATGTCTGTACAACCCCAAAGCCTGGGGTTAACCTCAGTGATATAATTTACATGTCATATTTTAGGTCATCTGAAATCTCTTATAAGAACATGGAGGCTGTGTACCATGGTGGGGGGTGTGGAGGTGCTCTGTTCAGAATGCCTTTCACGGAATTGCTGCAAGAATCATAAATGACCTTCAGCCCAAGATGTTGCATCTTCAGATCCACCCCAGGCAGAGGCAAGAATGCCAAGGTCACACTTTCCCCGGGCTGCTCATGGTCAACAACTGAGTGTGGGAGGGTTACCAAGCAGGCCCATTCCTACCCCATGATGGGGAATTCTTCCGAAGGGTTACTTTGGCTTAGAGACACCCCATTGGCCTAGCTGAGACTTTCTCCAAATTGCAGTGTGGTCTGAGGCTCTCCCTACCTACTCCTGCTCCCTCCTTCTTTAGTTTTCACAGGCATTTTTCCCAAGAAATCTGCTACACTTCTAATCTCATCTTTGCATCAGAGAGAATGATAGATAAATAAAAGAAAATAAGTGTATTCACTTTTTAATTTATGTAATGTAATCCCAGAGCTAACTTAGTGTCTGTGACATATTCAATGCTCAAGAAATATTTGTTGGATAAATGCCTTCTATATTCAAGTGGCCTACAGCACTGGAATTAAAAGTCATGTATGGTAATGGATAACTTAGACAGGAGGCATAATGTAAAAAAGGTCTATGATAAGAGAATAATAAGTAAAGTGCTTTGGTTGTAGAAGATTGGATTGGAGAAACCAGCAGAGAGTTTCATGGAGGGGGAAGCATGCCACATGATTTTAAAGG
This sequence comes from Eubalaena glacialis, assembly GCF_028564815.1. NCBI lineage: Eukaryota > Metazoa > Chordata > Mammalia > Artiodactyla > Balaenidae > Eubalaena > Eubalaena glacialis. The sequence goes on along the minus strand of NC_083720.1, from coordinate 39,416,623 downwards.
CCATATAAGACTTCTGTGAGTGAAGAAAGTCAGAGAAGTTAGTAAAACTCCAGAAACAGTGTGAATGAAGTAGAGAGATCTGTTCTATTACATGGCTTCTACTAGACAAGTAAGTGGTGACACATGACTGGAGTAGCTTTTACAGAGCATAAATGGGGAGCAGAACGGAGAGGGAAACTGGGGAAAGTTTGTGTATGAGTGTAAGAGGTGTATGAAGTCATACTCTTTGAATGATCTAGAAATGAAAATAAAGATAGTTACTCTCTAATAGTGCTATCCAGTAGAAGCGCAATGCAAGCTACACATGTGAGCCACATTTGTGATTTAAAATTTTCCGATAGGTGCATAAGGAAATGGGTGAAGATAATTTAATAATATATTTTAAATATCCAAAATATTATTACTTCATCATGCTATAAATGTAAAAATTATTCATGAGATGTCTTACATTATTTTTTCTTACTACATCTTCAAAATCTGGCATTTTATACTTAACAGAGCATCTCAGTTCAAATCAGCCACATTTAAGTGCTCAGTGGCCATCTGTATCTAGTGGATACTCTACTGAACACCCCAATTCTATAATAGCCTACAGACAAAAAGATGGAATGGCTTAACAAAACACTGTAAAGAATTCACATCTGGGAGACGAAACACTTCCTGAAGATACCCTGAAGAACTCAGGTCATGGGGACAATGCCAAGCCTTCCTGCTTGGGTGCTGTTTATTGAGAGTACAGCCTTTGAGAGGATTGGCTTTGGAGAATCCACCTCTTGCAGTGGCTAAGTGTGTGATCGTGAGCACATCAGGGCATCTTTGAGTGTCAGTGGCTTCGGGTGTATGATGGTGATAACTCCATCCAGCTCTCCAGTTGCTTGTTCTTCTTTTCCCATGAAGCCATTGTTCTTGGTTTGTTGCAGGCACAATTCTGTGTGCCTTGCAACACCAGTCTAATTCACCTAACAACCCTATGAGGTAGGCACTACTATTATTTCCTGGTGCTATTAGAGACATAAAAAGAAGTGAAGTGACTCACCCAGGGTCACCCAGTGAGTAAGTGGTAGAGTCAGGATTCAAACCCTGCCCTCCAGCTCCAGAGTTGAAGTTCTTTTCATTCTATCATGTTGCCTCCCTAACAGGGTTTTGAGACCCCAAATTATAAACAACAACAGCAAAACAACAACAACAAAGCCAAGTGCTCCGAAGGCAAGTATTTGTAGACATAACCAGGAGATAACTGATAATAATTCCTCAGCAGCAGAGTTGAGTTCTGACTATATTTGAGGATCGGATCTTTAAAGAGGTAATTAAGGTAAATTGAGGTCATTAGGGTAGGTCTTAATCCAATATGACTGGTGTCCTTATAGGAAAAACAAGCAGGGATACAGAAATACAGAGGGAAGGCACATGGAGATGACACCCTTCTACAGGGCAAGCAGAAAGGCCACAGAAGAAACCAACGCTGCAGGCACCTTGATCTCAGACTCCTGGTCTCCAGAACTGGAGTTTTTTGAGCCACCCAGTCTGTGATCCCTTGTTATGGCAGCCCTAGATGACTAATATAGAGGGTGAGGAAGTAAGACAGGGAAGGGAAGGAGGTCACTCAGGGGGCATTAATGGACAGGTGACCTGTGAGAGCCTCTAGGACTCAGTCCCATTGAGGACCCCTGTAGACATCTCATCCACAGGGTTGGGGATGCTGGGGTGTTCATCCACCAGGTTCCATCCTTTTTGGGCTGAAGTCTGGGGCATTAACATCCTAGCTTGCCCCACTTACAGGCTGAGCATCTCCTGAAGTCAGAGAGATTCCTCAGGCCATAGCAGTAAAAATTCTCTAAAACAATGGGAACTGTGAGTGTAGGGTACATGGATGAGGTGTCAGTGGCATCTGCTATTAAAATGCTTAGCAAACGCTAGTTCCACAATAATAAATGAAGGCAGTACTAATTAATTCAACACATATATACTGACCCCAGGCCATGTTCTAGGCTCTAGGATTACCCAAGTGACCCAGATGGCCATCATTCAGCTTGGAGTACAGGTGGGAGTGAGTGATGTAGAGCTAAGGAGGCAGAGAGGGGACATATAACAAAGAATAAGCTCAGAGAGTGACAGGTGCTATGAAGGAAGGGCAACAGGACAATGAGACAGATAAACCGACACAGGGTCACTAGTATTTGTAACTGAAAAGGACAAGAGCCTCAGAGCCCTACTAAATAATTCCTCACACAGAGGGAGAGCGGCTTCATTTACTAAGGAACTCAGAATTCTAGGGAGACCCTGAGGTTGGGGCACAGATAAATTTATTTCTAGGAGAGCAGAATGTGGCAGGGGAGGACACTGAAGAACTATGGAAAAAAGATACAAGTTCACTATTTTAAAGGGCAGGCAAATGTACTTTCAGGGAAGTGGTCTTTAGCTGGTGCTAAATTCTCTTTTGCTATTCTGATGAGTTTCAAGCTTCTAGAGGCAGAAGTTCTGCAGTAAGGAAGGAAGAAATAACTAGAATTTATCACCGAAGGAATCATCCAGTCAACAGATATGCATCTAAATATTTCTATGGTTGATCCTTGGGCAAACAATTTAACAGCTAGCTAATCAGAGGTGGTCCCTGACCCTACAAGGCTACAGTCTTGCAAAGTAGTTCTCAACCAGGGGAGATTTTGTATCCAGGAAACATTTGTCAATATCTGCAAACATTTCAATTGTCACAACTAGGGGATGCTACTGACATCTGATGGATAGAGCTTGAGGATGCTGCTAAACATCTTACAATACACAGGCCCCCACAAAAAAGTATTATCTGACCCAAAATATCGATAGTGCTGTGGTTGAAACCTTCAGGAAAGTCAGTGATACTGGATCTTAACCATTCAACCGCAATATTTAAGCTTCTCTTCTTTTCGTGTTCTCTAAGTATCTAGCACAAAGCCACCATGTATTACATGCTAAATAAACATCAAGTATCGTATGATAAATGCTGATCATCAAGGTAATATGATGTAATAGAAAGAGAACAGGACTTGGAGGTAGATGCCCTGGTTTCTAATTATTTAACTTACTACTCATGTGACTTAGGGCTGTGGCATGACCACTCTGACCCTCAGTTTTCCTATCTGTCAAAATAGGGTGGGTGTAAACGTGTAATGGAGAGACACATGAAAAGCAGCCAGAAGTGTAAGACATAGCGTAAATCCTCCACAAATATTCTTTCGCACAGCTTCCCTCCCCCCATCAGTGACCCCAGTTGTTCAAACACCATTAAGTCACTCTACACCCATTTCTAATTTTGAATAAATTGACCAGGTTGCTTTCATTTTTTTAGAAGCCCATATTAGTCCCAATCCCTTAATCATTTCATTTTTATAGGAATTTGCTTATAAAAATTGAAATTAGAAAGAAAATGCAGATTTTAATTTCTGATACTCAATATTTTAGCAGTTTAAAATTCTGTGGAAGACCACGCATCATGAGGTCTACTGTGTTTAAAGGGTACAACACATTATGGTTGACTATAGGTACAAAGTTGTACAGCAGATCTCTAGATCTTGCTTCACGGAAATTTTATGCCTGTTGATTAGTAATTCCCCAATATCCCCTCCTTCCAACCTTTGACGACTACCATTCTATTCTCTGAAACTATGAATTTGACTATTTTGGATACTTCTTATAAGTGGGATCATGCAGCATTTATCTTTCTGTGGCTGGCTAATTTCACTTAACAGAGTGTCCTCCAGGTTCATCCATGCTGCTGTGTCCTGCATCTCACCTTCTGTGGCCTAGAAGGGTTGGCTGGTTCTCTGACATGACAGTCTTTTTTTTCCCCTTCCTCTCCAGGCCCTGTAAGTGAAGGAAAGCAATGTGGAGACTCATTTTTTTTTTCTGATATAAATTATCACAAACTTCTATTTCTTTTCTCAGAGGAAAAAAATGACTTTAATCCATTTTAATCAACATTTTTTATTTTAGAATTTTATTTCAGGTCTACAGAAAAATTACGAAGATTGTAGAGAGTTCCCATACACTCCCCACTCAATTTCCCCCATTATTAACATCTCACATGAGTACAGTACATTTGTCAAAACCAATGAACTGGTATTGATATATTATTAGCTGAAGCTCATGCTTTATTCAAGTTTCCTTAGTTTTTACTTGATATCCCTTTCTATTCCAGGATCCCATCTAAGATATCCTATTATTCCAATAAGTTTTAATTTTACATAAACACACAGACAAAAATTATGATATTTTTCACATCATGCTCTGGTTATCTATTTTCTTAGTGATGACATAGGAGCCCAGAAAGCATGTGGGCTCTTGTGCACATATCATTGCAGATTGGGAATGGAATTGTGGCTGGAACCCTTGGTGGCTATCTTTGAGCACTTTCCATTTATTTTGGTAATTTCCAACATTGTAAGTCTAGCCATCCTAAAGAGGAAGACAGAAAATCCCCACCCTGACTCTCTTGCAGTTAGGGTTGGAGCATGTGACATGGTTTCTTTGAGTTGGACTTGGGTTTAGAAATAAACAATGTGAGGACATGACAGGTCTAGAGACAGAAGTCAGCTGTTCCTTCAGGCAAGGTACATTGGGACTTCTGGCATCCACTCACTCACAGGTGCCTGAGTAGGGTTTTTCCTAAAGAAGCCCTCACCATGGGATTGCACACAGTCCTTGACTACAGCACCAGAGGCCCGCTTACCCACTGTGTCATGAGATACTTGGTATTACCTAGTATCCTTTAATAAATTTATTTTTTATTTAACTAATGAAGGGATTCCAGTATTTGCAAGTAAGGATTATGAGCAATAAAACTAGAATTCTCAGAAAATCCTCATGATTAATCTTATTTACTTCTACTACATAATTGGTCTTTGCAAAGTTTGATTAGTAGCAAAATGGTGATAATTTTGAGTAGTGCATCCTCCCTTTGATTTCACTCAGCCTTTAAAAAATGTAGGAAGAAGGAAAAATATGTTTGCACCTATATTTGCTTGTTAGGGCTGCTGTAACAAAATACGATAAACTGAGTGGCTTAACAACAGAAATTCATTATCTCAGAGTTCGGGAGCTTAGAAGTCCCAGATCAAGATGCTGGCAAATTTGATTCCTTCCGTTGCTGTGAGAGAGAATTTATTCCATGCCTGCCTCTTAGCTTCTGGTGCATTTCTACTGATCTTTGGTGTCCCTTGGTTTGCAGAAGCATCACCCTCATCTCTGCTTTCACCTTCATATGTCACTCACCCTGGGTTTGTGGGTCTGTGTCCAAATTTTCCCTTTTAATAAGGATACTATCATATTACATTAAGGCCTACCTTGAAGACCTTATTTAACCTGATTACTCTGTAAAGACCCTATCTCCAAATAAGGTCACATTCTGAAGTAATGGAGGTTAGGACATCAACTTTGGAGGCACACAATTCAATCCATAAGAGCACCCCTAAGTAAATGATTAGCTTCTAGGAACCTAACTCCTGCCAGGGTCATCAGCTTCATTTCGGCAGTGGTACTCTGAAGGGACTGAGAACCAGAGAACCAGATAGTGCTACAACCTCTAATTCAACCAGTCAAGGTGAAGAGTGTATTATAACCAGGAATCAGTTGAGGGACAGAGAGGCTGACTGATACTAGATATTAGGTATGACCCTGTTGTCACAAATCCAGATTTTCAAGCAAGTCTTGATTGGAAATGTCCCAAAGATCTAGAATCTAAGTGGGTGAGTCATTTGGCTCAAGTGACAATAAGTCAAAACAAGGTGCTATGGATTTGCTATTGAGAAAAAGTTTATTTCAAATCGGAGTCCTTTATGAATATCCTATCAAGGAGCTAGAGTCTAGATCAGGCTTTGAAAAAGGGAGGGGGATCTCTGCAAGTGATAATGACCTCAGTGTGCCTTCAGTACCTTCCAAGAGAGAAACCCCTCACTTCTTACTAATTCCTCCCTTCTTTCACACTGTTTTGCATCTAATCAGTCACCAAACCTGTCAATACTGCCTCTTCAGTATTCCCCAAGGCCATCATTTCCTTTCACATCCCTACTGCCATTACCTTATTGCAGGCACTCATTTGATATTCAAACTATGACAATCACCTTATTTTATTTAATTATCCATATGGCTGCATTTTTGTTTTGCCCATTTTCACATTTAAATCTTTGCTTGTTTGGAATTTATTTTCATGTAAAAAGTGAATAAGTGACCTGAATCATTTTTTTTCTCATAATGGCTTGCCAGTTGTCCCAATACAACTTATCAAATAATCCATGTTTCTCCACTGATTTCAATGCTGATTTGGCCATAGACTAACTTCCTATGCATATTTGTCTCTAATTTGGATTCCTTTCATTCACCATTTTGCCAATTTTTGTATTGATTTCTGTTTTAATTGGAATCGAGATTTACAATGTATTTTGATTTATGACATTAAAGCTGTCTTTTCATTACTTCTCCATTTCAAGGTTGTCTTTCCTATTGTTGCATATGTGTTTTTTAAGATGGACCTTAGAATAATTATGCCAATTTTAAAAATCACTGGACCTTTGATTGGAAGTGCATTGAATTTGTAGATTGAGGATGGACAAATTGCCATCTTCACAATCTTCCCTCATCTCAAACTAGGTAAGTTTCTTCATTTGCTTGTTCTTTCATGTTACTCTAAGTTGGTTCTTTCAGGTTTACCATTAAAAAACTGTATCTTTTAATAGATTACTTATATTTGTTTGAATCTATTGCAATTGTGAATGGGATTTTTTGGTTCTATTTTCCTTTTGTTTTTATTATGAGAAAGCTATTGACTTTTGTATTTTTTTAAATAACTGTTAAACTTACTGAACTTTCCTATTATGTACATCAGTGAGTCAATAGTTCTTGTTAGGTTTTCCAGAAATGCAATTGCATTATCTTCATGACATTATTATTTTCTACCTCTGTCAAAGCTTGACCTCAAAAGTAGAAAACATAAAAGAAAAGACTGGTTAGTTTAACCACAATTTTTTCAACAAAAATTGAAATCTGAAATTTAATAAATAAATTTATTAGCTTTATGCTAAGAGCTATGATGGAAAAATAAGAAAAAAGACAACTACATCAATGGAAAAATGAGCAAAGAACACAAATATCTAATTCCCAAAATTTGATCACAGATAGGACACATATGACAAGATATTCAACCCCATAGGTAATGGAAAATCATGAAAATGAAATGAGATACTTTTTATCCTATAATTTTGGCAAAGGTTAAAAATATCAATATTAGTGACTATGGGGTGAGGGGAAGGGGTACTCTCATACAATGCTGTAGGAAATAGATATTGGTATAACATTTGAAGAAGAATCTAGCAACAAGATACAAAATTTATAATGTCTCTTTAACCCAGACTTCCTTTTCAGTTAATTTTTCTCTACACCTATTCAGGAAAGTGTATAATAACACATGCTCTGTGGATATTTAACAGAATTTTTTATAACAGCCACAAGTAAATGTCCATCCATACGGAATTGGTTAAATTAATGACAGTATATGCATATAACAGAGTTCTCTCTAGCCATTTAAATAATAATGTAGAGCTATATTCATCCACATATAAAAGCATTCAGAAATTTTATGCAGCAATAAAGTAACATGTTTATTATAATCCTACTTCTTAATTTTTATATTTATATACTGTCTTAGTCCGTTTGGGCTGCTGTAACAGAATACCATAAATTGAGTGGCTTATAAGCAGTAAACATTTATTTCTCATAGTTCTGGAGGCTAGAAAGTCCAAGATTATGGTGCTGGCAGATTTGGTGTCTGGTGAGGGCTTGCTTCTTGGATGACATCTTTTCTTCTAACTTCACATGGCTGAAGGGCAAGGGAGCTTTTTCAGGCTGCTTTTATAAGGGTACTAATTACCTCCCAAAGGCCTCACTTAATCCCCTCTCAATGGCACCATCTCTTAACACCATCACCTTGGGGGTTAGGTTTCAACATATGAATATTGAAGGGACACAAACATTCATACCATAGCATAGAGTCATAAGAGTTTCCAAAGCTGCCACCCTTATTTAAAATCATTTTAGTTTCTTTTCACTGGGAACCTATGCAAACTCTTTATTGTGCCCCACCATCCACTTCCTGGCTGCCCTGGTCAAATCTGGCTTCACTCTGCCTCTGCAATCTTAAGTCACTATGTTCAGCCACACTGGGATGTCCAGACACCCTAACTCTTTCAAGTCAGTACCTTTATCTGCTCATCCCTCCACCTGAGCTGTTCTTATCTTGCTGATGGCATCCTTTATGTCTCAGTTGAAATACCATTTTTTTATCTCTATGTAAACCACCCCAGTCTGTGTCAGTGCATACTTTTCACTCCCCTCCATGGCACTTGTTACAACTTGCAATTGTTTCTGTGTTGAATTGACTTTATTATCCACCTCTGTCACTATACTTGAAACACAATGAACCCAAGGACCATAAAATTTCTCATTCATCACTGCCTCACACATATTAGATGATCAATAGATATTTTTCAATGAATGAATACGCATGAAGAAATATCTGTAGATATTTCCTGAAATGTTAACAATGCTATCTCTTGGTATTGGGATTTGTGGTGATTTGAAAATTTCTTATTTATATACTTCTTAGGTATTTCTGTATTGAAATGATAATGATTATATTTGCATTTCAAGTTACATGTTTTATTTCTTTTTTTTTGAATTTTTGAATTTTATTTTATCTATATTTTTATACAGCAGGTTCTTATTAGTTATCTGTTTTATACATATTAGTGTATACATGTCAATCCCAATCTCCCAATTCATCACACCACCACCCCCACACCCCTCCCCCACTTTCCCCCTTGGTGTCCATACATTTGTTCTCTACATCTGTGTCTCTATTTCTGCCCTGCAAACCGGTTCATCTGTACCATTTTTATAGGTTCCATATATATGCATTAATATAGGATATTTATTTTTCTCTTTCTGAATTACTTCACTCTGTATGACAGTCTGTAGATCCATCCACGTCTCTTCAAATGACCCAATTTCATTCCTTTTTATGGCTGAGTAATATTCCATTGTATATATGTACCACATCTTCTTTATCCATTCATCTGTCGATGGGCATTTAGGTTGCTTCCATGACCTGGCTATTGTAAATAGTGCTGCAATGAACATTGGGGTGCATGTGTCTTTTTGAATTATGGTTTTCTCTGGGTATATGCCCAGTAGTGGGATTGCTGGGTCATATGGTAATTCGATAAACTCAAAATGGATTAGAGACCTAAATGTAAGACCGGACACTATAAAACTCTTAGAGGAAAACACAGGAAGAACACTCTTTGACATAAATCACAGCAAGATCTTTTTTGATCCACCTCCTAGAGTAATGGAAATAAAAACAAAAATAAACAAATGGGACCTAATGAAACATAAAAGCTTTTGCAAAGCAAAGGAAACTACAAACAAGATGAAAAGACAACCCTCAGAATGGGAGAAAATATTTTCAAATGAATCAATGGACAAAGGATTAATCTCCCAAATATATAAATAGCTCATGCAGCTCAATAGTAAAAAAACAAACAACCCAATCCAAAAATGGGCAGAAGACCTGAATAGACATTTCTCCAAAGAAGACGTACAGATGGCCAAGAAGCACATGAAAAGATGCTCAACATCACTAATTATTAGAGAAATGCAAATCAAAACTACAAGGTATCACCTCACATCAGTTAGAATGGGCATCATCAGAAAATCTACAAACAACAAATGCTGGAGAGGGTGTGGAGAAAAGGGAACCCTCTTGCACTGTTGGTGGGAATGTAAATTGATACAGTCACTATGGAGAATAGTATGGACGTTCCTTAAAAAATATGTTCTATTTCTAATTATGAAAATATCTGTTCATTTATTTATACATACATATATATAAATTAAAATGTATATATGTTATATATGAATATATATATAGAAAGAGAGTGTGTGTATGTGTGTATGTGTCTAGTTTTAAAATGTGCATCTGATCAATACCCCTCCATAGCTTACAATGGAATTTTACTCAGCCATAAAAAAAGAATGAAATAATGCCATTTGCAGCAAATGAATGGACTTAGAGATTACCATACAAAATGAACTAAGCCAGATAGAGAAACACAAATATCACATGATATCGCTTATATGTGGAATCTAAAAAAAAAAGATACAAATGAACTTATATATAAAACAGAAATAGATCCACAGACATAGAAAACAAACTTATGGTTGCCAAGGGAGAAATGGGGGAGGGAATAAGGAGTTTGAGATTAAAATATACACATTACTATATATAAAATATAGTATATAAAATAGATAACCAACAGGGACCTACTGTATAGCACAGGGAACTATACTCAAAATTTTGTAGTAATCTATAAGGGAAAAGAATCTGAAAAAGAATATATATATATAATATATATATTATATATATATATATATACTGAATCACTTTGCTGTGCACCTAAAACTAACACAACATTATAAATCAACTATACTTCAATAAAAAAAAAAAATTTAACATTGTGTATACATGTGTGTGTGTCTAGCTTTAAAATATGCATCTGATCAATGCTCCTCCATAGCTTAACTCACAATTACTTACAGAATAAATTTTAAACACTTTAGCATGACATTCAAGTCCCTTACAAAGCTGCTTCAATGCTCCATTTAAGTCTTACATTTTGTAGATTCATTCCTTCTGACAGTTCACGCTCAGCTTCAACCACAGTGGAAAGCATCCGTGTCCTGGGTGACACATTGCACTCATCCATTTCTGCGCTCCCGCTCACATTTCATCTTCTGATGGAATGCTCTTCTGTATCTTCTTTGCCTGAAGAACTCTCATTTTAGTTCTATCAATAAGGTAGCCTTGGACTCCCTAAAGAGTGTATTCCTAGTGATCTACATAGTCGATTCCACCTCTAGAATGTGAACTATTAAAGGCCAGGGACCTTATCTTTTTCTACTTCAGCTCTGCAGCCTAGATGGTGGCATACAGTAGGGAGTTGTTTTTTATTTTTAACTGATCAAGTTGTAAGTAAATTTTACAAAGAATGTTCTAGTTACTATTTTTATAATAATTAGTCCCAAATCAGTGAATTAAAACAACAATCATTTTATTATCACTTCCTGTTTCTCTGGGTTGGGAATTTAGGAAGGGCTCGGCTAAGTGATATTGGGTCGCTGTCGTTTGTAGTCAGACAGTAGGTAGAGCCAGGGGGGAAGGAGCAGCTGCCTTGTCATCTCTCCCTCTTTTCATGGGGTCTTTAGCTTCCCCATGTCATTTCCCCACATGGATAATGGCATATAGTAGTTACATGCTCATATACCAATAGTTTGGTATATTTGCTGATAGTTTGAGTGTCTTCATAGCCTGGCAGTTTCAAAGCAGAACAGCTGATTACATGCCAGCTTAGGGCTCCACAGGTAAAAGTCCCAGCTAACACAGTGGGTGCCTCTTCACTTTCTGTGATCTAGCCTCAGAAGAGGCAGGTCATCTCTGTTGCATTCTATTGGTTAAGGCACTAAAGCCAGCCCAGATTCTGGGGGAGGGGCTATAGAGCCCACTTCTCAACAGAAGAGTCTCAAAGAATTTGTGAAGACATTTTAAAGTCACCACAGAGAGTCTTGTATCTGATACCTGCACCCCGTGCAAAACCCTCTTCGTACAAGGATCAAAGGACCTGAGTATTTCACGTGCTGAAATTACTAACGCTTAATGCAAGAACTATGTTATTAGCTTAAACTGAGTGCATCCTCTTTGCAAACACGATTTCAGCCTGCTTAGAAGAAAAGAAGCAAAAGTGAAAAAAAAAAAAGAAAAACCTCTGGAAGTGATAAAAATTAAGCTTTGATGTTGATAGTTTACAACTGATGTAGACATTGCTAATTTCTGCTTTTATCGATAGCTGTGCTCCCATTTTTAGACACGCAGAAATCAAAGAATTCTGCTAGTGAAGGAATCCCTCTTTTGATCTGGAAGATGCTACTAAGGTAGATGTGCTGAGGCTTAGTTCATAAATCTTACAACAAGCAGGAATTATAGAGCTCTCTGAGTCCAAATGTGTCTACAGGCTCATTTCTCCATTCCTTGTACCAGAGACAGGGCTCAAGCAGTCAGATAGAAAAAAAGTCTGGACTGTTTCTTGTGAGAAATTGGAGATCCCACCTGAAGCTAGAGATTCAGCCATTTTTGGAGGCTCCAAATGGAAAAGGGGACTAAGAGTTTAGAGAAATGATCTGGGGCATTGTTTTGCTAGGGGATGACACAAGGGATGGAATAAGTCACATCGTTACATTAAAAAAATGCTAGATTGGGAGTTTGGGACTGAAATGTAAACACTGCTATATTTAAAATAGATAACCAACAAGGATCTACTGTATAGCACAGGGAACTCTGCTCAATACTCTGTAATAACCTAAATGGGAAAAGAATTTGAAAAGGAATAGATACATGTATAACTGAATCACTTTGCTGTACACGTGAAACTAACACAACCATAATAAACTACATTACCAATAAAATTAAAATTTTTAAAAAAGAAAAAAAATGCATGTATAGATTTATGTTTTGTTTGGAGGGCTGTCCTCTGGAAGTGGGATTCAACAACCAAACATTTGCTGACCCCTTATTTGTGGGAAGCTCTCAACCTGACTCAGGTTGGCTGCAGAGAGCACACAATCTGGCTGGTTGGAGAGCCTCCTGCCTTTTCTGGGAGCAAGGTTGAGCATCGGAGCTGGGAACTCAGCAGAAACCTTCAGAATGCAGAGTCTATCTCAAAGGTTATGAACCAGGCACAGCACATTGTCCCATGCATGAATACGTGCACACGGGCATGCTGGCTTTGCACTGAGAAGAGCCAAGGAGATATGGCTGCACAACAGGAAAGAGAGCTTTCCCATGTGAAATCAGGCCATACTGTCTGGGATTGGAATAAATATCTCAGCAGCTTCAGTTCTACCAGCTGCCATCCCATTAACCACTTAGTTGAGTAGTTCATGTCATTTTATTTTCTTCAAATGAAGGTGATTTATAAAAATTATAACCAAATGAAATATAGTTTCTCACCTTTACAAAACCCCCCAAAAAGTCAATACTTTGAAAATCAATAAAATAAGCATTTATTATATTCAGGGTCTGGTTTATCTGTAGGAATTAGGGTAGTAAACATCAGTACTGTGGCTGGCAGACCTACTGTGTGCCAGACACTGTGCACAAGAAGAGCTGTTTGTGGGAGGTGTTATTTTTCTAATTTTATGTAGAGAAAACTGACCTGGGGAGGTGAGTCAATTTCCCAGAGGTTATATGGTATGGATAGTGCATCTAGGAGTCAAGCATGGACCTGTTTTGACTTCTACATGCCTGTTCTTTCCATTATAACACACATTTTCTAGCTTTTGGCATCTGACAGAAAAGCTTGGTTCAATTTGTATGCCTAAAGAATATAAGTAGATGAATAAATGTTTTCTTTCTTCTATTTCTTTTTTTTTTTTCTTAATAGCAATGTAGAGTGGAATGAACGTCTGAGTTGAGTTCTGGCTGCACTATTCATTGGCACTAAGTCACTTATTTTCCCTTTTTGAGCCTATTTTTCACCTTTAAAATGGAAATAATAACTCCTGCTATACTTACACCTTGAGATTATTATAAGATTAAGATAAAACATTGTATAGGAAAGCATGTTGCAAACAGATGATTCCAGATAACTCTTTTTTTTTAATGGGTGAATTTTATTTTATATAAAGTATACCTCAATAAACCCACTTTTTTTAATTTAGCAAGGTAGTATTTTATTTATTTAATTAATTAATTTATTTTAACAAGTTTCAAAAGATTTTTTTTTTAATTGGGGTATAGTTGTTTCACAATGTTGTGTTAGTTTCTACTGTACAGCGAAGTGGAGTTCTCCGTGCTATATAGCAGGTTCTTATTAGATTCCAGAAAACTCTTGATTTAAATTCTTCCCTAGTAGTCATTTGAACATATGCTGGATATATTTCTGACCCATGGACCTCTTTGGGGGCTTGGTTTTCAAGAGATACATTGTTCACTGTAGATGGAAAGGTGTGTGGAGAGACATTATGTGTTGTCATTCCTACAATAATGAGCCATTACAAAAGCTGATTTCTCTTCGAGTTTTTTGCAACGCTGTGATTTTTTGAGATCCATGAAGGGTGCCCTGTCATATGCACTGGGGACCCTTCATCTCCTTCATTTTGAATCCAGGCTTTGGTTCATACATTCAAATGTGTTGAACCTACCAAGACAGATAATGTCACGCGGCCATTCTTGGCTCTTGTGACTGGTAAAGTGAATCTGTTCATTCAACATTCATACATTCGTTCATTTATATGGCAGACATTTACTGAGTGCCTGGGAACTGGTGTGGAGTGTACAGATGAAAGGACAAAGATTCAAGGGTGAAGGTAAATGAAGTCCCATCCCCAGCTGGGGTACAGTCCACAGCATAGTGCAAGAGATAAACATGTAAACAAAAGATTACAAAAACATTATGATTGTGATAGACACTCTTGGAACTAACACACTTCCCCTTGAAGGCTGAGGTGGGCCAGGCTGGGTTTGGGTCTTCGTGCCTGAGGTGAGTTTAACCAAGAGGCAAGAAGTAATATAAATCCAAGCATACTCCTTGAGCATCATATAAAGTAAAAGTTGGGAAACCAATATTAGACATTATGTGTGAATGAAATAAATAAGCCATATATATGGTAACAGAGAGACAAGAGATACAAAGAGGGGACCTGACCTTTTCTGTGAATGGACCTGAAGCTCTGATGTCCAGTGGCCAATGGGAAGGGAGTGAACTGTGCTCATTGAAAGATTTGGAAACGGCTGTGGGAACGGAATGGGAGACAACATTTGTTCTGGATTTTGGTAGCTCTTGTAATAGATCGTGACTGCAATTTTGTGATGAAGATCACACATAAGAGCTTTCTTAATATGAACCTGAAGTTCCAGGCAAGCAACCACAGAAAATAAGTGATTAAGCTGAAAGTTAGATAACTGTGTCCTTGGGTATTCATTGGCCCTTTCTCTATTTCTTTTTCTATTTCTGAGATAATCTGGTTATTAAATGACATCAAAGAGAAAGAGCCACAAATAAGGGCATGTATACCACCTCTCCTCCTATTCCAGAAGCTTAATTGTGAATGGAAAGTTCTGGTTTAAGTCACAAATCTCAAAGATAAGAGATGGGACAAGCACCTAGATTGTAAGCACCTAGAATTGGAAACATCTTATTTTGGCTTGTTGGGAAGGGTGGGATCATAAAGATGAGAGGACTAGGGTTTATTGGGCCTTGATCTTAAAAACACAGATGCACCCAGGTAATCCTTGGAACACACCTGTGATTCATCCCATATAGAACAGAGTCATGCAGTTTGCTTGTGGCATTTCTGAGATGGTGGTCGATACTCCACTCTTCCACTGTTCAGCCTCAAGCAAGCCGTTTAGCTCCTCCCAGCCTTGGATTCAAATTTGTAAAATGAGGATAATGTTCTCTTTCTTGCAAGAATGTGAAGTAGATTAAAGGAGGTATGTGAAAAACATCATCTGGTAAACTGTAGGTTCCTGAAAATTACTGGGTTTCTCTTCCCTTTTGTTACCTCTTTCTGTAACATCATGCTAAATGAAAGTTTGGAGCAGTAGGGAATACATTTCTGAGAATCCAGGTCTATATTTTTCCAGGAACTGGGTGCAGCCACAGGTTCATAATATATGATGCATTCAGCTCAAGTCTTCCTAAATGGAGCAACTCTGTACCAGAATCTAACTATACCTGGAATTCTCTGTAGCCCGAGAATGATTTCATATGGGCGCTGGATTGGGGCAGCTCTTTGAGGCTCCACATATAAATACAATGATTTATATAAATATCTTTTCTATCACAATATTACAAGACTGTGGGATTTCATTTGCATACCCCAGATGATCTCATTATACACTATTTTATCTCCCACTTTCTGTCCCCAGTTAATTGGGTCCTATGATATTAAGCTGTCTGAAAAGGCAATCTCTGCTTCTGAATTTCAGATTTTAGCTTACAAGTGAATTGATGCTGATAAAGTGATGTTTTATGTAGATAGGAAGCACAGGAGGCTTCCTGGAGGCCTTATCTACTTCCTTAATATCTTTTAAGTCAACCTTTTGGGGTCCTATCTGCCTATGCATGGAACTTCAATAAGCAATATACCTAAAGCCACCTCCTCTCCTCATTAAGTTGATTCAATTTTAACTTTCCCATCAGGGTGCTCTGTCCCAGTGAACATTTGGCCTCATCGCCTTTTTTATTTCCAGCTGTCAGTTTGAAAAACGGTGACTGCCTATCTGCCTTTCCCATTTTGCAGCATCAGCAGAACAAGCCAGGTGCTTCCTGTTTGCAGAAGACTCGCCATCATCTTCCACCAGAGGTGCTGAATCTGCACAGCTGGCCAAGTTCAGCAGATGGCTGGCAGGGGATTCAGCCCGGGATTACGCTGGTTGAAAAAACACAGGCATGGAATGTGTTTTTAGCCAGAAAATTATGTTCCCTTGTTCTCCTCCAGGTACCATCAGTGAGTGAGTTCCCACTTGGACAAAGCAGCTCAGCAGAGGAGGTCACGTGGAAGATGATAGGAAGAACCTGGGGGTGGGGGGTGGGAAGAGGAAGAGGGAGGGCCATGCTGAGTCTCTTTCAGGCTCATGCCCTGTTTGACGTGTGAAAAATATGCCAATTTTCAATTCTAGAAGTATTGGTCATTTACCATGAAACTCTCTGTCAAAGAACTTGTAGAAATCCAGATATACCTGGTCACCTCTCTTAAATTCCCTTTTTTCTCCCTTCACCACGTTCACTCATACTTGTCTGACGATGCTGAGTTCAGATGTCACCTTCCTTTTCCACCCCTACATCCTCAGCTTGGGAGGAGTGCCCTTTACCTACACTCTCACACACACACCTACGCTCAGCCCCATCTTCACACATGTCACGTTGAGCTGTGACTATTGACTTGCCTGCCTTTTCCACCCGATGTCAGACCATCCAGTTTTTTCATTTCTGCATCCCTAACGCAAGGCTTTGGTATAAAAAGGAGAGATGCATTGAGGTAATGACCAACCCTACAAGGACCACAGTGTCTGCCAACTGTGTGAGGAAGACCTCCATCAAGGTTATCCAGGTTAAATGAAGGACATCTTGAGCCATGGTACCACTATGCTAAGCCTGGCACTATACCTGACAAGTGGTAGATTTTAAATCAAGTTTTCTTGACTATATGAACAAATATTTCAACAAACAGATGAATGAACGAACAGCTGAACAAAGGGATGAATGAATGGTTTTCACTGAATCTCTGGCTTTACCATGAAGCCTGTCGAAAAAGGAGATAAGACATTACTTTAGATAAAGCACCAGTTGGAAAACACTGGCATAGATTAGTAAAAATCGACGAATCCAAGTCCCTCAGAGTAACATAAATAAGATGAAACAAAGAGAGAAAAATCTATATGCTTGGGGAAGGTAGTTTCTATGTAATGCCAAATGTGTGCATGAAAATGCCTTTTCCATCCCCTAAAGAGGACCATTTTGGTATTTGAACTTCTCTTTACACAGAGATCAGTGACCCCTGTATTGTTGTGTTATATGAACATTGCAGTTAATATATGGAATTTGTGCTAAGCATGGACAGTACTTCAAAATAACATGTGTGGGGGGGAAGTGGGCAATTTGGTTCATGCTACGTAAAAAATAATAATAAAAATAAAGGAAACAATGAGGATTTTGAGTCCCATCTCAAAAAGCTTGCAGGTACATTTACGATTGACACCCATATGACACTGATGGGTACATCACTCCAATTATATGATAAAGGTCTTTATATTTCTCAAAGCAATTAAGAAAAAAAATATCACAGTAAACAAATGCTTCAGTGGGCTAAAACTCTCTCCATTTGAACCACTTTTTTCTTTTTAAAAAAATCAGAATTCACTCATCAGATCTAGAAAAAAAATCCATCTATAAAATGGGCAAACATCTTGGAAATGCACCTCCCTTCTGAAACCTGTTTGCTGAAAGGAGAACAAGGGAACATAATTTTCTGGCTAAAAAAAACCCCTTAACAAAGATGATTGGAAAGCTTTTATGTATTTCCTAAACCATTTCTCCTCCAGTTGGTTTTTGGCCAACGTTGGATCTATGAAAGATGACTGTTGGCTTTTTAATCATTTTATGACTCAGGGTTGCAGTAAACATATTTTTTGCGTGCAGTCTTTATATTTGTTCATTCATTCATTGACTCAGAAAATATTGTTTTGCGATTTTTCTATGTTCCAGTCACTCTGCTGGACACTTAAGAGGCTATGGTGAGCACAACTGATGTTTTTTCTAGCCATAATGAATCTTATAGTGGGGGAAAGGGGATGGTGATATAAAATATAATCACACAATTGACTAATGAATAACCATCATGACAGGCTGTAGAGTTCAGCATCAAAGTATAACAAGGGGTCTTAGCTAATTGGCCAGCCTGGGTTCACTCCTCTGAGAGGTTATATATTTGTTGGAATCTAAGGCATTAATAGTTTCAATAAGCAACAAAGTGTTGAGAGAGTGTTACAGGTGGGAGGGTGGGGACCGCGTATGTGAATGACCCTGGAAAAGAAGTTTTATCATATTATTCCATCTGTGTCTACAGGCACCAAATAGTTTTTGAGCACCAACTACTTTCCCAGCTCAGTTCTGTCTCAGCCTTCAGGGGCCATAAACCAGTGGGGGAGAGAGGGGCCGGGATCTGTCTCAGCTCTAAGGAGCATCACAGTCTAGCAGAGGAGACCAAGAAACAGGGCAGAGTTCCAGTCTCAGGGACTGGAAAAGTCGAGAAGCTTAACAGGATGCTGTCCCTGGACTTGGTGACACAATGCCAGCCAGTTCCCACTTGCCAGAGATGTCAGCCCCGCAGTACCCCTGCTTTATGGAGGGGCTGCTGGGGGTTCTCACCGAGCAGACTCTTAGCTCTACCTCTAATATGTTCCCGTGAAGAGACTTAGTTAAGCTCCCAGCTGCATATACGCAAGGTTTCCCGAAGCAGAGAATGAGTCTATCCCAGCTTGACTGGCCCTTGTTTATATGCAAAGAAACCCCAAGGATCTGGAGTAACAAATGTCTCTGCTAAGAGACTCTTAAGTATCAAAGTGGTCCCCTGCTGCAGTGAGACTCTTACCTACTTGACTAGTCCTTAGATTTATTTTTAAAATTTTGTTTAATTAACTTTTTTTTTTTTTTTTTTTTTTGGCCACACCACATGGCATGCTGAATCTTAGTTCCCCGACCAGGGGCCGAGCCTGTGTCCCTTGCAGCGGAAGTGCGGAGTCTCAACCACTGGACCACCAGGGAAGTCCCTAGATTATATTTGAGGCATTAAATCTTGGAAAAACACCAACTTTCAACTTCAGCACTCAAGTCTTCAAGTTCTTCCTCTTATCCATTGATATGTTCAAAAAATTAGAGTAAGAATCTCACCCCTTTTTTCAGTAAGGTTTTGGAACCAAAATCACTGTATGCTTGATTTGGGGTATGTGGCAGGGATTAATGCCTGTCATTCCTACAAGCCAGGCTCTGCTGCTACAGGGCTCTGCCTCAATGGCCCACACTGCAGACTTCCCTTGTGGGTGCATGCCTTACACCAGTGTGTCTACTCTCTCCTACTTTGTTGCCCTGGGCCCTTTGGGCCTGTGTCTGAACACCTAGGCAGCAAGAGGAGTGTCAAGATTGCAATTAAGTCAAGTGATAAAACTAGCTGTCACTTACTAAGAGCTATTCTGTGCTAGTGTTCTGAGCACATCTTGTATTAACTCATTAAGTTTTCAGAATGATGAAATAAGGTAGGTATAATTATTCCCATTTTAGAGATAAGAAAACCGAGGCACAAAGAGGTTAAGTAAGTTGCCAAAGTCACACAGCAAAAAGTAAGTGAGCTGGAAATTAAACCAGGTGGTCTGACTCCAGAGTCTGCATGGTCCCTACCACGCTGCCTGGCAGAACACTGGCCAGCATTTATGACAAAGCCTGAGGCTCTGGTTTACATGAGGTTGGGTTGCAGATGTAATGAGGGCTTGAGCTGGGGCTTTTTTGTTGGTAAGGAACAAAGACTCACTCAAGTTGGTTTAAGGAAGTAGAGGTTGGATAGTTTAAGGATGAAATGAGTTGGCGGAAAAGACAGAATCTCACAGACATCATGAAAAGTTGTTTTTGATCTCACCACACTGACACTGCAGGTGGACTCTGTGTAGGGCTCCACGCTGGCTCCATGCACCTTGGCAGGGAAATTTAGAGATCGGTGCTTACTGCTTAGGTCGCCTAGTCTAACTCACATTTTCTGAGTGGCTACTACCCTCTTGCCTCTTAGCATCATGGCTTGTGCTCTCTGTTCTGTACCCATCTCTTCTTATTCACACTTCCTGATCCCTGCCAACCTGGGGTACGCATAGCAGCAGACAGAAGCTGTGGATGCCCCACCCACACTCCCTGGCCCACACTGTGCTCACCTGCAGCCCAAGTGGACAGGTTCCCTTGAAGGCTGACAGCATCCTTCCTCAAGCACCTGCATCTCTCTGCTTGTTCACCTGAGGCTTTCTCCAGATGGGCGCTCATTGAGCCCACCTGCAGAGCACCCTACAAGGGCACCCCTATCCAATGAGGGTTGGGAGCTTAGAGATAAGTACCCTAGCTCCTCACAGGTGCATCCATTGCTGCCAACTCAGAGGGTACCCAGGAGGGGGTAGACAGGTGGGAGTGCTTCAGGAAAAGACAGCCTGGATCCGGAAGCAAATAGAAAAGAAACCAAAGTTAGTTATGCACTTATATTGGGCCAGGATTTTTAGCGGCCAGGTTGACGTTTTTATACACATTTATGCAGATTAAGAAACAAAGGTGGGGCTTCCCTGGTGGCACAGTGGTTGAGAATCTGCCTGCCAGTGCAGGGGACACGGGTTCGAGCCCTGGTCTGGGAACATCCCACATGCCGCGGAGCAACTAGGCCCGTGAGCCACAACTACTGAGCCTGCGCGTCTGGAGCCTGTGCTCCGCAACAAGAGAGGCCGCGACAGTGAGAGGCCCGCGCACCGCGATGAAGAGTGGCCCCCGCTTGCCGCAACTAGAGAAAGCCCTCGCACAGAAGCGAAGACCCAGCACAGCCAAAAATAAATAAATAAATAAACCCAAAGTTTAAAAAAAAAAAAAAGAAACAAAGGTGCAGGGCTGGTGCCTAAGGACCCCATAGCCACTATGTAGGGAACTTAGATATAGTTCACTACAGTCATTTTTTCCCCCTGTGGTATCAGGCACCAAGGGATAGATAAAGTCAACATGTCAAGGACTCAATAGTTACAGATATTGAACAGATTGAAATCAATATCTTCAAATGAAAACACGCAGGTGAGTGAGGTGACCCGCAGGGGCCTGTTTCACAAAACTGACAAATGTCACGTGCCTCCTTTACTACGTTCTCTCAGGGAAAGCAGCCCAAATCTCTTCGCCACGGAATCAGCACAGTCCTACCCTAGATCTGCCATTAAACTGCAATTTGGTGCCAAGAAAATAATGTAACACTAATAATTTTTGCTTGACAAGCATTCATGACTTTCAGGAAAGAACAAAAAGAAATTCTTACTATTCACCTAGAGTCTGTAGATTTAAACTTTGAATAAAATAGCTACAAAAATGAGGCAGAAGCCTGGGGTGAGGAGGACCAAGGAAATTAAGAGAAAAACAAGAATACCTGCTTTCTGTATGCATCGATATGATTAGGTCAATTAAGTTGGATTTTTTTCCCTTTATTGGTGTTGGTGTCTGGAGCACAAGGGGAGTGGCTCAGATCAAACCAGGGAAAAGTAAGACCTGCGCTATGAACAACCCATTAGCAGCAAGACTGAGCTATGGAGCTGAGAGGAGCAATATTTAAACAATCCTCTAAAGTCTGAAAACTCCTGCACCCACATTTGATTGTGTTACAAGCATATTCTGACCTCTCTGGTATGACAAAGACAGGTGCTCACACACACGCATAGAGACACACATTTCCAGATGCACACAAACACAAGTTTGAATCTCAGTAAGACCCACCATCATGGGCAAAATACCTGCTCTGTGTAAGGTCCTTCGGTTATTTTGTTTGTTTGTTTTTTATTCATTTATTCTGACAGCAAACCTGTGAAGCAGGGGGGGTTTTGCTCCCATTACATAAATGAGGAGACTATGATTTATAAAGTAAGTAACTTCACTGTGGTTACCCAGGGAAGAGGTAGCAGAGCTGATATTTCCAACTAGGCTCACTGACCCCAAATCCAGAGTTCTCTCCAGCCCACCACATGGCTCCCAGGGGATGTGCTCAAAGGGCGATCACCAACCATGTTCATTCATCTATTCAACCACTGTTTATGGCACATTTAGTATGCGTCTGCCAGAGGTCATGGCTTTGGAAACAGGCACAGCCTCCTCTGTATACATTTGTGTTATCTCCTTTCGATCCAGAGGTTAAAAAAACCCTGCACTTTTGGGGATTTAGAATCCAGAGGTAATATAAAGTGTGATGAGTGTCGAAAAAACAGTCACACTGAGCTCTGGCCAACAGTGGGGTTGGTGAAGACTCCATGAGGTGGTCATAATGGCAGATTACTGAAGGATGAGAGTTAAGCTGAGCAAGTGGTAAAGCTCCAGGTGGAGGAGACAATTATACAAAGTCCTAGGGATGGCAATGTGAAGGGCATTATAAACCATGTTAAGGAGCCCGGAAGACATTATAGGAACAGTGGGTATACATGCCAAGTATAGAAAGTCAAGAAGTGTCATCATCAAGTGGAAAATTCTAGAACTTCACTGCTGCCTGATGTTAGCCATTTGCTGAGAGCGTCCCAGAAGTAACCTGCTTGAAGTTAGGGCTTAGAATGTTGGGGTTTGCCAATCTCAAGCAGCCCCCATGTAATGACATGGTCATTTTGCAAAGTATTACTATGACAAGGCAGTTTTGTTTTGGAAAGTGATGGAGTATTGAAAAGAGGGAGTTGGTTGCACAGAATCTGTGATTCCAGCACAGAAGATGCCCTGACTGAATCAAGTGACTAGTGTTATAAGCAGGTTTATGTCAATAACAACTGCTGCCATTGAGTAAAAACTCCTGTGTGCCAAGTCAGATAATATACTCTAAATACTATAGATGCTATAGACTCTACACTGTAGTCTAGCCATGATTCCTCACAGCAACCCTCTTGGAAAAGTACAATTATTCCTGTTTCAGAGATGAAGACAATACTGAGGCTTAGAAAAGTAACTTTTTCAAGGTCACACACGTGAAGACTGAAATAAAAATTAAATTCCCGTCTGTCTGACTCCAAATGCCACACTTCTGCCGGTGGAAAGAGGATATCATTAATTAATAACATTTTCCTTTACTGCCTTCCAAGCAAGCCGCCACAGCTCTCAGTTCAATGTCCCAAAGAGACTCTCCAACCTGGCTGTGGAAAATATTGGCCACACACTTTCTCCAAACAAATAAATGCTTTAACGTGGTGGATTCCTCCTCTGGTGCTTGAGTGTGACTCCGTTCCCAGAGTTTGGTCTCTCTTGCGGGGGTAACAGAATCCAACATCTGTTCCTGAAAGTGGTCAGTAAGCTCTGTGGCATCACCCAAGCCTGGGCAAAACCTGGGGCTTGACTAAAATCAGGCAGCCAGACCAAACTTGCCATTGGAAAAGTTCAGACAGCCAGTGTCACCAAGGTTCCTTTGTACCAACTATCACCAGCCCATATGTTAGGTTCCAGGGATGTGAAAATGAACCAGCCCTAGGCACCGCTCTGGAAGATCTTATAATCCAGTTGGAGAGATAAGTACATACATAAATATGGACAAAGTTGAGTGCTTTGCCGGAATTCTAATCAATGTGCCCTGGGAGCCCAGAGCAGGGGCTTGGAACTCATGTTGGAGAGGGTGGAGAAGATCATGGCTGAGCTGAGCCTTGGGAGATGAGGAGGAATTTCTCATCTGGCAAAGAGGGGCAGGAAGGAGCTCCAGGCAGATGGAATGGCATGAGCAAAGTCATGATGTAACAATGTCAATGTTTTCACTGTTGAAAGGAGGAGTTAGGCTATCATAAGAGATGAGGCCAGCTGGGCTAGCAGGGCAAATATTGGGCAGACATATGTGCTAGGATCAGAAGCTTGTATTTTTGTTTTTATACTAAACATGACAAAGGAAAGAAAAAACTTTGCAAAAGGCATATACATCAAGTTTCCATTTAACCAAAGAAAATTTCACTGGATAATCTTCCTCAAGTTTCTTTTATTGTATTTTGTTTCACGTTGTGTGCACTCCTAGCTTTCTTCTTTTCTTCCCTCTTTAGCATACATTTTATTCTCTACAAGGCTGTAAGTCCTTTGAGGGAAGAATGTGTGTATCTTGCTCATCTTTGTTTTATTACAACACTCGGCAGGGTGCTTGGCATGTAACGAAGTACTTCATAAAATGCTGAGAGAATTGAAATGAAGGGTGAATTTCATTAAGCCCAGGTTAGAGGTTTTAGGGATGCTATTTTCCTTAATTTTCACTACACCACATTATGTATGATGATTTTCCTCTCTTTATGCTTAAATAAATTAGAGGTCAAGGATGACAAGCAACAATCCCAGGGCCACAAAGGCTGTGTGCATTTACTAACGTATAGAAATGTCAGGACTTAGCCTGGGTCTGTGTCATGACAATGACTATGTTTTTAAGCATTTTGCTATATGTGTGACCTCAGGTTGGAAATCCTGGGCTCAATGTTGTCCTGTACACACTCATTGGCAACCTCACTGAAGTGAGAAATCAGCCACAAATGGGTCTTTGAAGGCAAAATAAATCCAAATAAAGTATGCACAGCTGCCTATGCACTTCTCTAAGGAGAATCTCTCAGAACCATTCTCTTTGGCTGTGGAGATAGACAGACAACATTAGGTAAAAAGATGCCTGAGGTTTGAGTACTGATGAATCTACTTCATCATTGCATGTCAAATTAAATAAATATAATTAGATTTGCACCAATAAACTGTCAGGGCTTTTTGTTCCAGAGAAATTTGTGCTCAATGCATTTGGTAGTTTGAATGCTTACAACATGGCTGTGCTACGTTGGGTGTTGTGCCTCATTCAATTCACTTAATAAACTTGTGTGTCAACTTCATTTGGGCCCAGCCCTGAGCAAGTGTGATCATACAGAAATCAATAAGACAAAGAACAGGAGTACATATGGAACCCTGGCTAAGGGTTTGTGGATTTTGCTTATCTTTTTAAGAAACAAACTCTTAGTTTTGTTGATTCTTTAAATTGTTTTTCTCTTTTCTGTTTCACTTATTTCTGCTTTAATCTTCATTATTTCCTCTCTTCTGCTATTTTTGGGCTTAGTTTGGTCCTCTTTTTCTGGTTCCTTGAGGTGTCAGGTTAGGTTGTTTATTTATGATCTTTCTTGTTTTTAACTGTAGGTGTTCATCACTATAAACTATAAACTTCCCTCTTAATACTTCTTTTCCTGAATCCCATAAGTTTTAGAATGTTGTGTTTTCATTTTCATTTATCTTGAGATATTTCTTAAATTCCCTTTTAAAAATTTTCCTCTTTGACCCAGTGGTCAAGAATGTGTTGTGTAGTTAACACATATTTATGAATTTTCTTATTTTCTTACTGTTATTGATTTTTAGTTTCATTTGATTCTTGTCAAAAAGATACTTCATATAATTCTGATCTTTAAAAATTTGTTAAGACTTATTTTGTGGCCTAATATGTGGTCTATCCTGGAGACATTTCATGTGTTCTTGAGAAGAATGTGTACAGGCACATCTCATTTTATTGCTTTTGCAGGCATTGTGTTTTTTACAAATTGAGGGTTTGTGGCAACTCTTCATCAAGCAAGTCTATTGGCATTATTTTTCTAACGGTATTTGCTTACCTAGTGTCTCATGTCCCATTTTGATAATTTTCACAATATTTCAAACTTTTTCATTATTATTGTATTTGTTACGGTGATCTGTGATTAGTAATCTTTGATGTTATTATTGTAATTTTTGGGGGTGCCATGAAATGCACCCATATTAGACAGTGAACTTGATAAATGTTGTGCGTGTTCTGACTGCTCACCAACTGGCTGTTTCCCTGTCTCTCTCCCTCTTGTTGGGTCTCCCTATTCCCTGAAACACAGCAATATTGAAAGTAGGCCAATTAGTAAGCCGATAATGGCCTTGAAGTGTTCAAGTGAAAGGAAGAGTCAATTGATGCTGCAAATTTTATTGTTGCTTAGTTTAAGAAATTGCCACAGTCACCCTAACCTTTAGTACCAACACCCAGATCAGTCAGCAACCATCAACACTGAGGCAAGACCCTCCACCAGGAAAAATATTATGACTTGCTGAAGGCTCAGATGATGGTTAGCACTTTTTAGCAATAAAGTATTTTTTAATTAAGCTACACATGTGTTTTTAGACATAATGTTAATGCACACTTAATTGACTACAGTATAGTGTAAAAATAATGTTTATATGCATTGGGAAACCAGAAAATTCCTGTGACTCCCTTTATTGCAATATTCGCTTTACTGTGGTGGTCTGGAACCAAACCTGCAATATCTCTGAGATGTGCTGGTATTCTGCTGTTGGGTGGAAAGTTCCCAACAGTATATGTCTATTAGGTTCATTTGATATAGCTCATTGTTCAAATTCACTCTCTATTTTCTCTCTTGGTGTTCTATGCATTTTTGAAAGTGAATTATTTGTCTCCTATTGTTATTGTATTGCTGTCACTTTCTACCTTCATATGTGTTAATATCCACTTTATATATTTAGGTGCTCTAATGTTGGGTGCACATTAATTTCAAATTGTTACATCTTCCTGTTGACTTGAACTTTTGTCATTATGTAATAACTTTCTTTGTAGCACTCTAAATGGCCACTATAATTATGAAATGAAAGGACCTTAAGTGAAGAATGAGGGGATGTTTCACAGAGAAGGTAGCAAGTAAACTAGGATTGAGGAATGAGTAGGAGTTTGCCAGATTGACATTAAAAGAATAATCCAGATTTACCTTGTTTTGTTGAACCCTTGGATTTTAAATTCCACCTATGGGATCTGTCAACCCATTAATTAGTTTTAATATCTGAGGATAACTAAAGTCCAACAAGCTTCTGAATATTAGAACCACAGCTTTCTTTGTGAGGAAAATGTAGGGTGTGTAAGGGATGTTTGCTGTTTGTATGTGTGTGTGCATATATTGGGGGTCATCCAGAGTTTACTCTTTTCTTGTGATAAAAGGACCTTGATTTTGTTAGGGGTTCCAATCTCCTGTCACTCTTCACTGAAGTGTTTTAGGTAAATCTAACACTGTACCCAAGCCAGGGAATCAGGTGCAGCCTATCAGGCAACCCAGTTTCTCCCATCACAGTGATTAGTTTAAGGATGAGCAAGGCATCCCCTCAGAGTCAGTGGTATTCACTGAGATTTGTGCTGAAGCTCCTAGGAAATAGGCTTTTGTTCTGATTCTGTAGATTTGAAACCTGAGAGGGGTTGGGGACTGAAATGGCTGCTTACATCTGATAGAGACTAAAATCTTACCAATCAAAGGCAGAGCTAAAAGATAGAAGAACTGAATCTTGATGATGTTATTTGATCCTGACTGTAGGAAAATCTGAAGTTTTATCTACCCTACTGGGGTCTTCTATTACATTGAGGCAATACACTTTCTTTCCACTTGAAACAGTAAATGCCCTGCCGGGTACTGTGTGTATTTTTGAAGGGTCATTGCTTCACATAGCAAAAATAGATATTTGGTCAACAGGGAACCTTATAGATATACTTTTTGCTTACAAGCTTTCACAGTGATGTGGTGAAATGTTCTCTCTGAGTGAGAGAGGCTTTGGATCTATAGGCTCTTCCGACTATAATATCTCCTGTTAAGATCCCAACTATGTCACCAATTACCTGCGACTTTTTTACTTTAAGACAAACTATCCCCTACCCACCACTTAGCCCCCAACCTTTCTGTTTCCACTGCAAAGATGTAATTTATTGCTTATATATTTTGGCTTTTCTCTTATAGATATGCTCTCAAAATGAAAAAGGTAAAGGACAGGCATGAGCTCATTTCAGGAAATAATTTACTTTTTCACATATTACAATTAAATTAAAAGAGGAATATTGGTTTTGCATTTAATCTGACTCTGGACCTTTCAGGCTGAAGATACATTGCAGTATAACAAAAAGAACTCTGGGGTTAAAAAGTTCCAGATGTAAGCCCAGACATCACCATTAGTGTGTAAAATCTTGAGCTGATCACTTAACCTCTTTGAGCCTCAGTTTTCTCATCTGACAGTGAGAACGATAGTACCTCTTGAGCAGTACTGTTGAAAGAATACCATCCACACTATATTTTCAGAGTGTCTGCCACCCTCATTTCTCTTCCAGTAGATTCTATTGAGGGCAGCCCTCTGTGCCCCTGTGCAGCTAACCACAATGGATTGAACTGGGGTGGACACCTGTGCCTTACCCAGAAACAGCCAATCTATAGGCTTCTGATGATTGAAAGAAGAGTCTGGTCTAGGAAAGAGGATTGGGGAAAATAAGATTCTCTCTCAGAAATTTACTTTGAAAAACTTGGTGAAAATGATGGAGGTAGTAGCAAGATCTGAAACTAAAAATCACACTACAGAGAGAGACAGGAGACAACTGGAATGATGGTCCATCAATGTCCCCATTTGTCTTCCTTTAAAAGCAGAGCCCGAGGCAAGGCTTTGGTGCAGGTGGTTTCTTTGGGAGATGATTCCAGAGAGTGTTAGGGGGAGAGAGGGGACAGTGAGACAGGGAAGGGAGAAAGGTAGAAAAATGAGTGTTAATGAGTGGGTAATTGCTGTGGGAAAGTTATAACTTCTTTGGTGGGTCTTCCCTAAATTTATCAAATTTAGCTTAAGTATAACCCCCCATCCATATCACCTTATAATTCTCACACCATAACACTTAGGAAATTGTATTTTAGCTGCTTATTTAAGTAAGATCAGTTGGCCCTCATTAAATATTTGCTGAAGGAATAAAGAAAGAAAGAAAGGATTGAGAAAGGAGAATTGAGTATGGAAAGAAAGAAAGGGGTACCTAGAGTGTACCTGGGTGAAGCTTTGGGGATATTACAGGAAACAATGCAGAGAAGCTTTAGGAAACTGACAGTTTGTTGAGGAAGAGAGACAAATATTATAAGGACCTGTTATGAAAGGGGAAGTGTGCAGAGCTATGAGAACATAAACCACAGGGATAAGATCCAGTTAGGGACATCAGAGAGTCATGCTGGAGGAAGTGAAGAAAAAACATTCTTTAGAAGCTGTCTATGTCCAGAAGGATAGCTGATTAGATACCCTGAATTACTCTTCAAATGCAAACAGCTTGAAAGCTGAATAAGGCAGAAAAATATTTTGAAAATGGTTTTAATCACTGTCTCAGTTGGCAAGAAAGTAAGGAATTTGCAGAGGTCAAAAACATAAGTGAAAGTGATATATCTGAAGGGTGAGTGAGCATAAAGACAACTCTTCCCGGTGAGAATCTGCAGAGCCCCAGGGCTGTACTGAAAACATGAAAGCCTTCTACTGAAGCCAGTGGAGGAGCCAGATCTTTGTGGATATGTCTTTAAAACAATAACAAAACAAAACACAAAAACCACTTTCTTCTTTTCTTCATACTCTATATTCTTTTTATGTCTGAGTTGAAAATGATTTATCATGGATATTATACATGATTTGGGACTTTTTTATCCTTATGAAATTTTGAGATGGCAAAGTTGACATTCTGCTTTTGGTTCAATCTCACTAGAAGTGAAGAATTCCAAAACAGGACTTTAAATGAAAGATCCACCACCTACATTGAATTAAATAGGTAAAAATTCAATATACAAATATCTGCATATCTTAAGGTTATTTTGTTTAATGTTATGTAAACTGGTGAACCAAGCCTGGGCAGGCAGTGGAAGTGGTCTATCAATGGACAAAACATAAAGTGACATACTATATACAGAGAATTTATAAGAACGATGAAGCAAACTAAAGTTCATTTGTTTTTTCATGTCACCAAATGCCAGCACCTCTACAAGATTAGTGATAAAATACTCGTCCTTGAAAAAAAAAAGATTTTGTTGGTCTAAGTTCTAAAAATTACTATGCTTAGTGCAGGTTTTTAATAACATATGTAAGTTTCATAGCAGGATATTTTTGTTAGCTATCTTTTAATAAAGTAAAAATAAATGTACGTGGAAGTCAATTTGGAGAATTCTCGTTTGTACAGTGAACTCCCCAAAACATAAACTCAATTACATGCATTTGTTAAGAGAATAAGATGTTAATGTTTTGAAGTTTTTCAAGCTTGTGTTGGGAGCAGTTTATACCTCTAATACCTGTGCTTTAATACATATTCTTGTATTTGAGCAGTAGATTTTAAATAATCAATGACAGCTGTATGAGATTTTCTTTTCTGAGTTATCTTTTCCTTTTGGTGCGAAGTTTTAGCTGAACATGATTAGAGTAGAAAATCATTGCAAATTAGGAACATTTATTTGGAAAAAGAGTCAAATTTTAAAGAAGAATGCCAGGAGAAAGGACAAAAGATGCTGGTCTTACTTTACCAGAAAATATGTAAAGAACAATGTTTGAATGGCTCCATTATTCTCACCAAGACCTGACACTAATAAAGCAATGGATGAAAAGATATTAATGCCTTCTACCATTCAGTCATTTCTCTGATATTTGCAGAATAATACTTTTGAAATGTTTACTAAATATGCTGAAATTTATAATAAATTGTCAGGTGAAGTTATTCCACTGGAAAATTTTTGACTGCAGAAACATTTTCAAGCTTTTAGTATCAATCCCAATAGGCACAGACAGTATTGCAATTTCTAGAATTTATTGTTGATACATTTTTGCCAAATTTATCCTTACCTTTAAGATTTTTCCTATTTGTATATATAAATCATCTGTGAAATAAATTTTTAAAAATTAAAATTAATAGAAAATATACTATCAACTAAAGCAAAGGTAGAAAATCTGGCTATACTGGGTGCTGAACACAAATATTCAAAGAAGATCAGTTTTGATGACGTAATTGAAGAATTTACACATATACTAGGTGGGTCCATAGCATGAATGCCAGTGCATCAACTTGTAAATATTGGAGTTGTGATCTAATCTAATCTCAATTAGTCTTCTGTGTTAATTAAATTTCTGTAAATATTTGTAGACTCAAAAAAGAATATAATGTTCTTCCTAATCTGACACAACTAAAATACCTTCCTTTAAGGTCAGTGCAAACTGTCAAACTATTTCTCTATTTAATCATTCATAAGTGTTGATTAATTGTTTTATAACAAAGCATAATAGCTTTCACAATCTCCACATACTGGAGGCAGTTTATGTGCTTCCCAGAAGCCCTCTTCCCAGCCTGTCTCCTAGGTGTCATACGCTTGCCCAGGGAGTAGTAGAGTCCATGCAATTCTCAAGTTGCAAAACTCTAGTACTGTCAGTCACTTGTGTCACTGCCTTTATGTTTGCACATCTCATGTCTTGTTTAAGAAGTCTTTCCCTGCCTAGAAGCTTACAGGTTTGTTCCTATGATGTCTTCTAAATGTTTTATAGTTTCACCTTTCATATTTAAGTCTTTAATCCACTTGGAATTGATTTTTGTGTATAGGGTGATTTAGGGGTTCAATTTATTTTCCTCCCTATTGATAACCCAGAGTCCTAGCACCATTTTTTGAGAAGTCTCTCCTTTCTGCACTGATTTGCAGCACCAGATTCCCCATAAATCAGGTTTCCATATTTGCCTGGGCTGTTGGTGAGCCCTTTATTCTGATGGTTGTCAATTTGCCTATGCCTAATGTCACCATAGCTTAATTACTCTAACTTTACAGTAATTCATGATACCTGCAGAGGAAAGGCCATGCAACCCACTTTTCTTCTTTGTCTTGACTATTATTGACCTTAGCACTTCCAGTTAGATTTGGGGTTTTAGCTTGTCAAGTTCTATGAAGTACCCTATTGACATTTTCATTGGAATTACATTACAGCTATAGCTCAATCTGGGGAGATGTTCAACATCTTTATAATATTGAGTCTCTCTACTTCTGTTAGGTCTTGAATATCTTTCAAAAGATTTTTATAATTTTTACCATAATGGGCTTGCATAAAGTTTATTGGACTTTTTCCTAGGTGTTTTATGTTTTATGTGCTTAGATAGATAGATAGATATAGATGGGGTGTGTGTGTGTGTGTTTGACTATTATAAATTTTAGATTTAAAAATTATATCTTAAAACTCTGTATATGGAATTCAACTCACTTTGGCATATTGATTTTGTATTCAGAAAACTTGCTAACTTTTTTAATTCTAAAAAACTATCTTTTGATTTTCTTCTTAAGTTTTTTTATGTAAAGAATCATACTATCTGTGTTAATAATACAACTTTTGTTTTTTCCTGTGCAATCTTTATACATTTTTTTTTCATTGTCTTGCCTTCCATGCTGGTCAGGACCAGCAGCACAGTATTTAGATACAATTGGTGGTCTTACATTCATGGCTTACTCCTAAGAACGTCTAAGACTCAGGGAACATTTCACATCTTAAGCTGTATTCTGAGTATAGAGAAGTTCATTTTGTTATTTTTAAATTTTTTTCATATTTATTATATACACTTTTGTAGGCTTTCTATATTGACTGTTTCTAAATTGAAGTAGAGTTGATTTACAATGTTGTGCCAATCTCTGCTGTACAACAAAATGACTCAGTTTTACACATATAGACATTTTTGAAAATATTATTTTCCATTATGGTTTATCCCAGGAGTTTGGATATAGTTCCCTGTGCTATACAGTGGGACCTTGTTGTTTATCCATTCTATATGTAATAGTTTCCATCTACCAACCCCAAATTAGAAATAAAATTTTAAACAGAAACTTGAATAGAAATTAGCCAATTGTGGGGAAAGAGGATCTTCTCAGGTGTTCAATCAGAAAACAGAGAGCAAGGATAGAGGTAGAGCAAGCATGGGACCTTTGGAGTAACACTGACAGACAGAAGAGGAGGAGGGTGCTTCCAAATGAACTTACTCCAGTGGGCAGAGGGCAAGTCATCACACCTTGAAGGAGGTTGAGAGCATTGTTTCTTACTCCCATCCTTGCTTCCACAATTGCATGAGAACAATCTCATGCAGAGTGAAGGCAGAAACTCATCTATCCCAATTTTAAAGGTAATGAAGAAGTTGGCACCAGCTCCAGGCCAGGCTCCTGAGGCCCAGTGACAGGTTATAAGCATCTACCACGCAAGGTCAAGATGAAGTCTGACCAGCTAATGATGTCAATAGAAGACGCAAGTGGGGAGTTTTAGAATCACACACATTGTAAGGGATGGAAGGTTGGAGATCATGGCTTGGCTCTGACTTCCTTGCCAGCATTATTTCCTACTCTATCTCTCCCCAGCACAATTCTGCATCATTGGAGCTCCCCAAAGGGACCCAATTCTTTCAAATTTCTGGGATTTGAATAGGCCCTTTCTTCTCTCTGGAGTGGCCAAGCCTACATCACTGAGCCCTTATTGATGTTTTCTAGTTCAGCTTAGATAATACCATCCTTGGGAAACCTTCCCCTATCTCTCCCACTTCCCCAAAGAAGGATCCAATCCTTCCCTGTGTTGCTTTGTGTGTGTCTTGTATGTATTTTTCTGGTTGTATTTGTTCTTGTTTATTTGGTCAATGACTCTCTTTCCTCAAATACTGTGAGCTCCTCAATAACATAGCACAGTACCATGTATGCAATCACGAGGGCAACATTTATTGATTTTTTTGTCATGTTCTGGGAAATGTGTAAGTACTTTTCAAGCATGATCACATACTAGGAGTTCAAACATTTCTTTCTAGATGGGGGTTGGGAGTGTTTTGCTCAAACCCATAGAGCTAGTGAGAGGTAGACCACAAATCATCTGACACTGATGACATCATACCCTTCCCTCTTCCAAGAATAGACATCACATGTAGTTTAATCTATGTGGACTCTTGGAACGTACCCTACATATCTGAACCCCTTTCTTAGCTGCTATGAATTTCCAGATATTCAGTGCAGTGCTTTCAGAGCCTGAAGCCTCTCTTAGTCAATATAATCAGCATCTCTAAGAATAACTACAGAGAGAGGGCTTTGCCATCCCAGGAGAAATAGTACCTATAAGCCAGCATTACTCTTCTTAAACAAGAAGTGAAATGGTTCAGGATAGACCCTCTGCAAGTTTATGTGCCTTCCAAATATTTCATTTTCATCTCATCTTTTGAATCTGTTTGCTAAACTGTCAGTCTGGCCAGTCTGTCCACTGTTGTTCTTCTATCATGTGTGTACATGTACATGGGTGTATGTGCATGTGTGCATGTAAGTTTTCCATGCGTTGAGTGTATGTATTTGTGTTTTCCCCTTGATGGGTTGTTAGACCAGGACAAAATCTGTTTTCAAACAAAAAGCAAATTCATCTCCTTCCTTTTCTCTGAGGAGCCCTGGAGTTCAAAGCTGAAGTGACTTTGCCTGCTTGGATACTGGAAATTGTGGCTATGGCAGCCAGATTTCAGGAAGGAACACCAGAACACCTCTGACAGATGTTCTCTCAATGGCAAGACATAGTTCAAGTTGGGATCGTTTCTGCAAATCCAGGACATACTATAAAGGGAAGAGCATTGCCTCTGGGATTAGAAGCACTGACAACTATTAATAATAACACTGGGGTTTGTTTATTTGTTTGTTTCCACACATACCCTGTGCCATGTCAAGAGCTAAACATGTCATGTGGATTCCTCAATTCTTCTGAAACTCTTGTCACATTCGATGAACCAGAAAACTTACTGTATAAAAGAAATGGGAAGAAAAAGGGAGTTGACTTTTGTCGACTCCTCAAGTGTTAGGTATCTTGCTAATGATGATAATAACAATGATGACGGTAATTATTTCACTTATTGAGCACTAACTAAGTGTCAAATGCAATGCCAAGCACTTGACATGAAATATTTAACCTTACAGCACCCTCTGGCACAGGTGCTCCTATGAGCTACGTTTTACATGTGAGGAGAGTGAAGTGTGGAGACGGTAAGGGACTTGCCCGGGGTCAAAAATAACAGAGATGGGATTAAAGACAAATAATAGGAAATTTAGAGAAACTGTTATTACCTATTTAGTGCTCACAGGAAAACTGTGAACCAGGTACTAGAGTTCCCACTTTTCAGACAAGAGAGCAACTCGTAGGAGTAGGGAAGGAGGAAACGACGGGAAAGTGCATTCTATCTACTGCTGGTCAGTGACGCTCATAGTCTCTCTGATACATAGTTTTTCTCCTGCTTAATTAGAGTTCATTGTAGGACGTGGCCTCGTCCTCCTAAACTCACCCTCAGCATTCCTTTCCCAGACTGTATTCCCCCTGTGCACCTAAGAGCCAGTTCCTTGCCATGCATTAATTTAATAGTGGCTTTTGAGAACTATTTTGGACCAGGCATGGGCTAGTTCCTGTTATCAGAAAGACCCAGAACAGAGCGGGTGCCTGCCTTGCAGGTCATTACCATCAAAGTTACCATGTCCCAGCCGAGATCTTTTGTTGCCAACACTAGAGCTGCCGCCATGTAATTGACTTGGCTTGGCCCCTTTTGTACCACATGCTGGGGGCAGCTCCTCCTTTGCTGACTGTGGTTGGCCAGGAACCTCTGTTCTCCACCCCTGAATGCCCAGCCAGCCAAGCCCAATCTCAGCATTTTAAGCTGAATTTAGCTACATCCTGTGCTTGGCCCTGAGCTGTTGTGGGGTTTTTTTTGTTTTTTGTTTTTAAACTTTGTAAATCATAGAATTAAAATATATATATACAAAGTAGAGAGGAAAATATACAAATCACCACGTAGCCACCCACAACCCAGCTTTTTCAGTTATCAACATTTTACCCATCTTGTCTCATCTCTCTGACCCCACGCTTTCTCCTTAAGTTCTTTAAAGCAAATTCCAGATAGAATGTCTTTTTAATCTATAGTTAATTCAGTATGCATATCTAACAGATAAGGACATTTTTCAAAAAACTTTCTACGGTGCCATTATTACCTCTAACAAAATAAACAATAATTCCCTAATATCATTTGACACCAGTTCCATATTTTCCCAACTGACTCAAAAATGCCCTTTTACAGTTTACATTTGAATCAAGATCCAAGCGAGGTTTACGTTCTGGTTGATATGTTCTCCTTAGTCATTTTTTAAAAATTAAATTTCTTCTGATATAATCATAGGCTCACGTGTAGTTGTAAGAATATTACAGAGAGATCCTGTGTACCCTTCAGTCACTTACCACCAGTGGTAGCACCTTGAAAAATTATAGTACAGTTTCACATCCAGATAGTGACAATTGGCATTGTCACTGAGCTGATTTTTGAAAAATGTCAATATTTCAAATTTCATAAGTCAATAATGTTTAATGGAGAAATGCTGTTTTCTTTCTTGTGTAATTCACTCATTCTCATCTAACTTTTCTTCCTTTGTAGGAAGAGAAACACTATCTCAAGGAATGCCTTGATACAGGTGTCCTAACACAGACCTGCTTCACTGTGGTCACTTCACCTGTTTTTCAAGGGGTTCAGGCCAGCATGAGTGTGGGTAAGCTGGTCTGGTTTCCCCAAGACCTTATTAGTTCCCTAGGAGATCACTCATTGCTAGGAACCCTGGACTCAGAAAAGGTGTCTGTGTAACCTTAGAGAACACTTCTATTACTTCTAGTACTATTCATGATAAATCTTTGGGAATCAGCCACAAAGGTGAGTCAGGCTGTGAATCGCTGTCTTTTCTACCACTCTCCTAGTGAGGCCCGTGATCGCTCCAGCCCAGGGAGGAGGTCTCACACATTCATACATTTTCAAGTTTGCAGAAGGGATTGCCTGGGGGTGCCTCTGCAGTATCTGTTGCTCAGTAAGTGACTTTATTGGAAATTAATTTCTGGACAGCCAAATAGAAGTCAGTGGGCTATTTTGCATGCCCCTAATATTTGCAGTGGTCTTTTAAAAGAGATAACAGACCTGCCCTTGGGGTCTTGACAGACAGCAGTTGGGTAGGGGCATGTGTGTGTGTGTGTGTGTGTGTGTGTGTGTATGACAGGGCTCCTTGTAGACATGTACATGGAGTGGGTGAAGGAAAGGAGACTATTTTTCAGCATTCCCTATGTACCAAGAGCTGTGGTAGAAATAATACATACATTTCACCGTGAAATCCAGACATTGGTAAAACAAGATTTAAAAAGGAATTTGAAAAGCCAGGGGTTCAACCAAACAAGGCAAATCTGGATTGTTCTTTTAATGCCAATCTCCATTTTTACAATAAGGAGACAGAGAACGTTCTCAAGGTCCCCCAGCTGGTGAATGCAAATCAGGATCCATACCAGAGCCCAGAGAGCACGCTCTTTCATCCTTTCGTTTTCTCTCTTCAGATCACTGCTCTGCTCTGCACTGTGAGGGTCACTGAAACTTTTGAAGGAACTGGGGATCTTTGGCTTAGGAAGAGAGAATATTAAGGGACATCATAAATACTGTTTTAACTACTGAAAACCTCTCTCCCATCACACTGCTTGTTCATTTGTTGTGCTCATTTCTGGTGGGGAAAAAAAATTATTTGTTTATATGCTTATTTGATTTTTTAAATTAATTAGTTAATTAATTTTTGCTTACTTGATTTTAGTTTATCTTCCTCACCAGAATTAAAGAGAGAGCATGTCTGTTTGGTTCTCCCCATAGGAGTTCCTAGAACATAGTAGGCACTAAGTATACATTTATTACATGGATAAATGAATAGTTTATGAGGATTAAAAAGATAAACTGAAATGTCTGTGCCTGAGATTTAGCTGGTGTTTAAAAAGTGGGGTCCCCTTTTGTGATTCGAAGAAGGAAACAAATTTGTCTGCATTAAAGGCTGCATAGAGTTTGGCCCTAAGCTACCTTTCCAGTCTCATGTCCTACTGCTGCCTTATAAATACTCTTCTCTCCATTCTCACTGGTTTCTTTCCTCCTCCCTGAGGGCCTTACATGAGTTCCGCCCCTGTGCCTTTGCTCATGTCAGCACGCCTGCCAGCATGTCCTCTCCCTGCTGCTTTCCCTTCTCCCAGTTACTCTCTCTCCTGGCCGCATGTTAGAATCCTGTGGCCTTTTAAGATCTGAATGAGGTTCCTAATGTGCCACCACAGTTGAGAACCACTGACTGGTGTCTGTGCAGCTCAAGAAGCATAAGGCTGGAGGGATTTGAGATGTTGGCAGCCAGTGTTAAAGCCATTTGCAATCCTGACCTAGTGAAGCTGTGTTTCAAAACCTGAGTTACCTCCCCCATCCTCCTCTCTCTGGGTCCTGCTGGATGCCCCTCTGCTCTGATATCCTGTGGCCCCTCAATTTATCCATACCTCATTTGGCACTTGCTACCTTTCACCTTATTTTGTAAGTTACTTTTCATGCTAGCTCTTTTGTTTGTTTATCCAGATCTTCAGAGAGCAGGGCATTTGCAAAAATACAAAGCATCACAGTTGATGTTCAGTCTGATTTGCTCCCAGGTTCCTCCCTGCTGATTGATAAGGAAAGTCTTCTGGTAACGACATGACCCCAAAATCCTCCCTGCACCCACACCCCATGCAGCATCTTTAAAAAGCAGGAGAAAGTGGGAAGGGAGTCAATCAAGTGAGTTCATCATAGCAAAACTCCCCTCCTTCCCAGGGAGCTGGCTCTATCCCACTCTGTCTTCCTCTGGTGCTTGACACTTAGCTCATTTACTTAACAAACATTTCTTAAATATCTACTTATGTGAGCCAAAGGAATGAACAAACTTCTCTAGAGCAGTCTTGACCTCAGAAAAGTGCTAGGGCATTCCCTAATACACATTAGTGAGTCGGGAGTAAATTGAAATATATGTCACTCTTTTTCAATCTCATCCCATTTGTCTTTTTTGTACAAAACTGTATGAGACTAGGGAAAGCTGGGGGTGAGGAAGGGGGTTATATGGGAGCTGCTGTACTCTTTGCTTAATTTTTCTATAAACCTAAAACTGTTAAAAAAAAAAAAAAGTCAAATTCAACAATTTAACAGTGTTAGTTGTGTTTTGGTCACCTGATACTTCCCAAATGCTGTGATAATATGCATTTTTATTAAACTAGCAAATATTTGTTGAGGATCTCCAACATGTCAGGAATCATGCTTAATAGGTATACTGTGGTAATGGGAAAGGGCCAGCCCAGAGTCCACAGGAGAAACACAGAAGCACTCAGAGAACAAGCTTGTGAATATCAGCTGGGTGGAAAGGAGCCAAAAGAAAGAACCCACAGGGAAAGGGAAATAAGGAGTGTGGTCCAAGAAAAGACCCAGCTAAAATAAGCAGAATGTCATAAATTCTTGCACTGACTGTACTACCTAGATTCAAATCCGTGGCACCATTACTTGTTGAGTACGTACTGAAAAATGACATGACGCTTCTAGCTCTCAGTTTCTACTTCTATAAAATGGGATAATGATATCTACTTTCAAATGTTGTTAAAGGCTTAAATATCTTAAAAATATTCTGACACTTGTTAAAAGGATAAGGGAGACTTTATTTAGGGCTATTGCAGCAGGTGTCAAGGCTATCACAGGAAGGAGGAGAGATTGGATTCAACTCTGAATACAGCAGAGACGGCTGGAGATTTACAGCTAGTGAGCAGAGTTAGGGGGTCATTGGATGGAAAATTACTAAGAGGAGACATGGATGGTAGGGGAATTCTAGCTAAAGCAACTTATAGAATTCTGCTAAAGGCAGGCCAGCATGATCAGATTACAAGTGTGTGAGATGAGGAATTTGATCAGCTCTCAAGGGTGATCATATATTAAGATGGGGAGGAATTCTCACTAAACTGGCTTAGCTGTTAAAACTGAGCTATGCAGGCCCAGCAAGGGCAGAAGGCTCAGAGGAGCCAGACTAAAGTTTAGTTAGGGAAAGAGTCTTTGTCAATTGATACATAAAAGCACTTATATCAATATCTGGCTGTCTTTGTCTGCTCAGGCTGCAATAACAAAATACCATAGCCTGGGTGGCTTAAATAACAGACATTTATTTATCATAGTTCTGGAAGCTGGAAAGCCCAAGCTTAAGGTGCCAGAAAACTCAGTTCCTCATAATAACCCACTTCCCGGCTTGCAGATGGCTGCCTTTCCACCCTGTGCTCACACGACCTTTCCTCTGTGCATACACATGGAGGCATGGATTCTCTGTGTTTCTCTTCTAAGAAGGCACTAATCCCATCATGGGAGCCCCACCCTCATGAGCTCATCTAAACTTAATGATCCCCAAAGGCTGCACCTTCATATACCATCACATTGGGGGTTAGGCTTCAACATATGAATTTTTTTTATTATTTTTTAATTTTTAAAAATTTATTTTATTGAAGTATAGTTGATTTCCAATGTTGTGTTAGTTTCTATTGTATAGCAAAAAGATTCAGTTATACATATACATGTTCTTTTTCATATTCTTTTCCATAATGGTTTATTACAGGGTATTGAATATAGGTCCCTGTGCTATACAGTACCACCTTGTTGTTTATCCATTCTAGATACAATAGTTTGCATCTGCTAATCCCAAACTCCCACTCCATCCCTTGCCCACCCCCTCCCCCTTGGCAACCACAACTCTGTTCTCTACAACATATGAATTTTGAAGGGACACAAACATTGAGCCCGTAAAATTGGCACAGAGTAGATACCCAATATCGGGGCTATTGAATCCTGATTCATTCCATTTTTTCCATTAGAAAATTAATCCATAACCATTTTCAAAGGTTCAGAAAATACTGAAAACTAACATATAAATACTTTAAATATCTTGTTATTTTTTCCAGCTTAGAAGAGTGTAATGTCTTTTTACTTGAGGTCGGTGAGTTTAATAAAGAAATTTCTGTATCTATTGTTTTTGTTTAATTATAAAACAGAATGTTTCTATGTTATACTAAACTCTTTGTAAACGTATGTTCAGAGGACAAAGTAACTTTACTTAATAGATAACATTTAAATCATTTCCTGCTTTTCCCTAAAATCATACAGCCAAACACATCTTTGATAATAATGCCTGCTCTTTAATTAGAATCATTTCCTTATAAAAGGTTTTGAAAACAAGAAATCAAAAGCAAATCCTGTCACTGGCCTGTCAGGGGTGGGACCTTCAACTGTGACTACAAACCAGGGCGATACATTCCTCATCAACCTGCTGGGTCCAGGGAAAGCAACTGCCCTCTCTGAGTCTCTTTTTCTCACCTGTAAATGGACAAAAGCTACCAGCTGAACTAAGTTGGTACGAAGATTAAGTGATACATCAAGTGAAAAAAAAAAAACATCTAGAAATGTACCCAGGGCAAGCAAATGACATCCAATTCAACTCACAGAGTCTATGTAAAACCTATAAAACATTCCTTCACAATTTTTTCTTAGGATTTCCTCCTTTTTAGTCAGAAGTCCTTGGAGAGGTACAGGCTGTGTTCAGAGCCCGTGGTAGGTGGGCTGCTTTGTGTCTTTTCTAGCAGGGAGGGGTCCGGCAGCTGGAGTTCCTGTGGGGAAGATGGGCTTGTCCCCATCAAATTCCGCTTATTCCAAAGATGGGGAGGTGCACACAGGTATAACATAGTGCTTAGACCTCCAGCATCTGAGTGCTGTCCAGACTCCAGTACTCACATTGTCTAAGGGAAAGAGAGTGGTCGTGTGCCCAGACTTACTTTCTCCCACCCTAGAAGGCCACATGGTTGGTACCCAGAGTGTGTTGGAGAAGGATGCCCAGCACCTCAACAGAAACAACCTACTATGTGGAAACCACTCTTGTATGCACTTATGTCA
This sequence comes from Eubalaena glacialis, assembly GCF_028564815.1. Taxonomy (NCBI): domain Eukaryota; kingdom Metazoa; phylum Chordata; class Mammalia; order Artiodactyla; family Balaenidae; genus Eubalaena; species Eubalaena glacialis. Next base: position 39,374,683 of record NC_083720.1, on the reverse strand, counting down.
ACCTTTTGTATATACGTAATTTAAGAGATTCAAAATCTTCCAGAAGCCTATGCATGGATGGACACCAAATTAAAAAGTCTTATTCTAGATGTAATTGATGTTTTATTGAAATCACTCTTCAGATTCTACCTTATCCAGAATAAATACTAGTTGTATTTATTTAGAATTCAAATACGGTGTCTATGATATATTTATTATATAGAGGCATGCATAAATTCACACACAGCTTTTTTGGTTGTGCTTTGTTTCATTTTTAAGAATAACATGAGGGCAACTACTCACCTGACAGATCTTTACCAGAATCTACCTTTAAGTCCCGAATCTGCTAGGTCACTTTATCAATTTAGTTCACCCTCCGATAAAGAGGAAGGAATATCACTCAGGCCAGCACTGCAGCCCCACTCTACATTCATTGTGGTTAGGACCAAATGTAAAAGTGCTTTAGATAGATTAGAGTGCAATTAAAATGTAAGAAACATTTGTTGTGATAAGTTTTCATTACTCTTGTTTCTGGGAAAATTAGCTCTTAAGGCCAGAAAATCTAATGTCAAATACTCCAAACAGAAGAGGCAAGCCCATAAAGAAAGCATGAGCTTTTCACAGTAACTTTGAATAAGTAAAGTGTGTGTGTGTGTGTGTGTGTGTGTGCATTGCTTTGTTGTAAATTCACAGAGATAGACCTACAATTAGCCAACAACCTTCCATAGAACCAGATGTGCTAGCTCTGAGATATTCCTGCAAGCTCCCACTCTTTCACCCATCCCAGGGCTGGATAGTGTAGACCAGTTGTCTAAGGTCTAATTCCTATAAAACCCTGATTCCATAATACTCATAGAGTTTCTGCCTTGTGTTTGAACTCTGCCGTGTGCGTGTGTGTGAGCGCCCATGCTTGCCAATTACACAGCCTAATTCTGACTCAGAAACCAGCTCTTCAACATCTGTCACCCCCACACACTTCACATCTCCCTGACTGTTCTTAGTGAACGAGGCCATGTGAACATGATTGCTGTGGTTGACCACAATGAACACATGCCTTGGAGCTTACAAGAAGTACTCAGCTGTGGTTTTCCTGATCTGAATCAGGAGGTCATCTTTCAGGATCTACTCTTTCCTTGTGAAATGAACTCAGTCAAAACCCCAGGCCCTATGAGAACAAGAGAGGCTTAGTGAAAAATGAGCAGAAATCTATAGCTGTAGCTTATAGCTACAGCAATGATTCCTTCTCCCAATAGGCTTGTGTGTGGCTACATGCAGCATGGAAGAAAATCAGGAGTCCTAAGAGCAAGGGCTTACCTGCCACTATCACAAGATGTGTGCTCGTTTCATCTCTCTGATCCTTAAGTTTTCTGTCTTTGAAATGTAGCTAATCATATGCAGTTCCTGAAGTTGTGAAAATGATAACCGTTAATGAATAATAAAATTCTGTATAAGTATTTTAGCTATATTATAAATAAAATGTGATATATGTGCATATCAAGGTTCAATCAGGGAAGCAGAATCTCTATGAGGATTATGGAATCACAGTTTTATACGATCTAGACTTTAGACAACTGGTCTACCCTAGCCAGTCCTGGCATGGGTGAGCCAGTTGGCACTTGCTGGGGAATCTCAGAGCTAGCATATCTTGCTGCTGGATTGGGGCTGTGGAGAAGGCTAATGTACAAGTCTGTGTGTGTGTGAGTGTGTGTGTGTGTGTGTGTGTGTGTGTGGCGGCGGCATGGGGGGTGGTCCTTATCTCTTCATAGACCCACCTCTATGAATTTGCAGCAAAATATCTACTGGTTGGCAGGGGCCACAATGGTCAGCAGAACTGGTGATCAATAGAATGGGCTTTGTGCTAAAAATGCTTGTGTTGATGTTATCAGCCCAGCACCACTGCTGTGTGCTGAGTAATCTCTAACAGTAATCTGTAGCAGTGGCCCCACTGACCACAGGATAAACTCCCAATTCCCTAATGTGGCATTCACAGTCTTTCTGAGTTCTATAGATTTCAGTACAATTTCAGCCTTATCTGCTAATGACCCCATTGCTCACCTTACTTTCTTCACACAATGAAATAAGTGCTGCTTTTCAAATACAGTGTGAGTTTTCATCCCTGTACTTTCCATCTGCCCATAATGCTTCCCAACCTGCTTCTGCTTAGTGGCTTGTTTACCCTTCAAGTCCCTCTCAAACACAACAGTCTTGAAAAGTTGAGATGTATATATTTAGATCAGGGAAATTTGGCTGCTCCAGGGCTGGCAGAGAAGAGCCGTTCTCACCCAGCAACCAATGTGTTCACTGTTATTTGGGGCTCAGAGCCTCTCCTGAAGAATGTAGGGCAGGAATCCAAACCACATATCTTGTGCATTCAGCAGTTATGCCCTAAGAGGAGTGCTCCCCTATGAAAAGTACGAAGGGCAGACCATGGGGCTGGAGCCAGTTGTGTGGGCTGGAACTCTCTCCAAGGTGCAGCAGGTACTGAAAGCTGTCCAGATCAAAACTCTGGCACTGCGCATATGTGTCTTGGGAGAAAATGGTTGGATTGTGTAAATGTAAAATATCTTACTGAGGATGTATCTGGGGGCCTAAGCAGAATGGCTAAGCAGGACCCTGAGAGAGGACTCAAGGACCCACCATTGCCTGGGAAGTGGGAAAGGAGACAAAAGTGTCAGGGTACCAGAGACAGCAGCTCAACTGGCTGCACATTGCTGTAGGTTTTAGACCTTCAGCAGGTTGTCAATACCAGCTCAAGATGGTGGCCCTGGTGTAAAAAATCAGAAAGAGAGACTGTCCATGGGTTTAGTGGCTGCAAATATGAACATCTGAGGGCACGATTTATTCCTCTTTTATCAACTGCTTTCAGTAAGAACACAAGACCCCTACTGACCCCTCCTAAACAAAGTAATAAAAGAAATCCTAGAAGATTGAAGAAATGAAGAGTTGAGTTCCTGTTACTTGGGTAACTAGAATTTTAAGCCCCTCTAATTTGTTTTTTTAATGGAAATGCAACTTTATTTTTTTGTCCCATGTTGAAGGGGTTTTGACAATTGAGTTATACAACAGATGAAGAACATAAAGCCATGAAAGAAAAAGAAAAAATAGGGGGGGGAAATGGGAAGTAACATTTCCTGGGTGGAGGCAGTATTTGCCTTCAGGTTATCCCATTTTAGTGCTCATTTGATTCTTATAACAAACCTGCAAGGAGAGCATCATTAACCATGTCTTAGTATCCTTAGTAGAGGGAGTGAAGCTCAGAAAGACCCACCAGCTTGTTAAAGTTCTCAGAAGAGGCAGGTGGCAAAGCAAATTCTCCAGAAACCTGAGCTATGATGCTAGTAAGAGATGTATTCCCTGTCACTTAGATACCTGTTCAAATTAAAGGCAGATGACAGTGGAGAGCTCACTTGGTTTGGGACTTTAGCAAACACAATCATCTTCTGGGAGCATCACATTATCAACCAGTATCTTGCTTCCTTTCTTTTAGACATTTCCTGTCATAGCAGTTTGCCAGAATTAGAAAGATATGCACTCTTAGTGTCCATAATTGTAGTTTAAATCGTTCTTCTTTTGATGTTAGGAAGTATTTTCTCAACTAGAAAATTCCTTTATTGTGATAATTCCACCAAACTGGATTTTGGGGGGAAATGATAATTTTATATATATATAGATAGATATAGATATAGATATGTAGATATATATTCAATTATATATATGCAATTATATATAATTAGCCCATCTTCATATATTATTATTATTACTATTGGATAGTGAAGAGTGGAAACAAGAATTAAGGGAAGAGTATATTCTGTATACTTCAGAGTACTGTATACTGTATACTTCATGTATTTTATCATGTGCCTTATATAACATTGCCTCATTTTATATTCACAACAATCTTAGAAAATAGGTATTTCTATCCACATTTTAAAGATGAAAAATGAAGCTCAGATAAGTTAATTTGCTTTCTAAATGTGTAGCACAGGTAAGAACAGAATCTATTATTACCTCTAATTCTGAATAACTTTATGAGCCGAAAGAGACCATACACTTAATTTTAAAACTATCTTAATAAACTGTCCATTCCTTGAACGTAAGAGTGTGTGTTTATTTGATAACATCGCCATATCCAATCCCCGGGGGAATGCTTAGTGCATAGGAGGCGGTCCATGTGTTTGTCAAGCAAATGATTCCTGAGTGGAGGATCCATGTGGCCTGTTGTCATTGTTCTGGAAATGCCCTTAATGTTTTGAATTCTATTTATAAAGGTGATGCCTGAGATGGAATATATATAACTAGTTTCTAAACTCAGCTTGTGTCTATATGACCTAAAATGTGGGCACACTGCCTCTAAAAGCTAAAACCAGAACATATTTTCACTGATAATATGGTGTCTTTGCATGCATGAACTCTTGGCACTTAAAAGTACATTACTGTTTGTGGCTAGTGTCAATATATAGTCTAAAAGGTCTATGCATGCAACAAAGGGAAGAAATTCCTCAATTAAAAAAAAGTAGATCCAGAATGACTCATCTGCAAATCTGAGTGCAGACTCTTTTCTTTTCTGCAAGGATGTAAAGTTTTTTGACACTTTCCTTAATATGACCTTTGCTATTTAATCTCATTTCTCCAGTTAAGGCACACACACACACACACACACACACACATACACACACACAGTCAATGCTCTGGGACTTAAGAGAAATATAGAAAAAGTAGCAGCTATATCTAGATTTATTTCAGATCTTAGAATCTTGTTAGAGAAGTAACAGAAGCAAACATAAATGATTAACAACACATATAAGACAATAGGTACCAATTGCAAGATTGGGTCCAGGTCAGGTCAGACTTAAGATGAGCAAAGAAAAGTGAATGTCAGAGGATCCCAGAAATATAATGAAGGCAAAGGGATGTGCTATACATGCAAGGTAAGCCTCTTTGCCTTGCAAATAACAGAGAGTAACTTGAGCTAATTTACACAGACATGAGAAATGTCTTACAAGGATAGAAGGATACATGTCTGAAGGCAGATGCTGAGATGGATTGAAAAATGCTGTCTATCTATCATCTATCTACCTATCTATATGTAAGAGAAAGAAATTTACTTGGAGGAATTGTCATACGTGATTATAATTGGCTTATACAATTTTGGGGTCTGGCTGGGTAAGTTTGGAATCTGAAGGGCAGGCAGCAGATGGGAAACTTAGGCAGGAGTTGATAATGTCAGCCTTAAGGTAGAATTTCTTCTTTCTCAGAGAATCCTCAGTTTTTGCTCTTAAGCCCTGCAGCTTATTGGATGAGGTCCACCCACATTATCAATAGTAGCCTTCTTTATTTAAAGTCAAGTGATTAGAGATTTCAACCACATTTACAAAGTACCTTCATGACAACAACTAGGTTAGTGTTTGATTAAGTAACTGAGTATAGAAGCCTCACCTTGTTGTCACATGAAATTAACCATCACAGTGGCTTACCTGGAAATGTGACACAGACCTTAGTTCCTGAGTGGCCTGAACCTGAGAAACCATTTTCTTCTCTGACCAGGCTTGCTGGATTGCAGACACAACCACGCAAGGGACTCATGAGAGAGCCAAATGGACACCTGAAGTTTTCTCATAGCCCTTCCTGCTCCATGGTGCAACAGCAGCCTTACCAGCACAGCTGATAAGGGACAATTTCCCTCACTTAGTTGGTGACTCCTCTCTCCTGCTGGATCCTGGGCACAGCATGTTCAACTGGACCCTAGATGTGTCTTCTGGAAAGAACGTACCCTCTCTGGGGACAGAACCTCTCAACCTACCAAGTCCAGAGTTGCAGAGATGAGAAATGACAGATCCTCCTTCAATGAAGTTCATATTGCTTCATTTGTTAAGAGTGTTGTCATCATACAACCTTCAGCTCTCAGCCCTTCTAAGGATTGCTTTAGCTGTAGACAGCCACCTTGCACTAGGACATGCACCCTCCATATCCAATGACTGATCAATGTGGGAATACACAGGTCTGGTCATCTTGGTCCAAGTTGGGACAAGTCTGAAGGACCATTCTAGCTCTGAAGCTCCCATGGTACCAGCTGCATTTTCACTGCATGAGCTGCTTTGCAGCTTGACTTCTCTCTTTGCCCAGTGCAGCTTCCCCTGTCTCCTTTCCAAGGACTTTGATTTCAAAGTCACTCCTTAATAAGCATTCTGCATTCTCAACTCTGTCTCAGGGTCTGTTTCTTGGGAACCCAATCTGCAGCCAAGTGTTTCTACAAATGAGCAATCCATCTTGGGTGGGACTGAAGCTTAAGTAGAAAGTGAATTTTTACTGCCAAAATAAGTTTTAAATATCCTTTCTTTTTATAACAGAGAATGAGGCCTGTAGAAAAAAAAAGGGTCTGTAAGCCCAGGATAAAGAGAAATGGGTAGAGCTACAGCACCCAGGAAACAGACAAGAAGAAGCCACACTTGGCTTCACCAGAAAGTGGGAGCCTGCTCTCTACTGAGCATATTGGATGGAGCGAACACTGCTGATAAGCAGCCACTAACAGGACCTGCAAGCAGGTGCAAACACAAGGACAAGGGGACATCCAGCAAAGGTCACAAGAGCTGGGAACCAAACTCGCAATAGCTTGAGGAAGACCAGTGTGGGACAGGAATAAGAACTTCAGCAGGATTTTAAAATATCAAAAAGTCTTGGCTGATTCCCATGTTAAATACTCTTTTATGAGCCCAGAGTCCCACAGCAGTATCACATTTTAGTAATCATGGCACAGTTTTGCAATTGTCTATTTACTCTTTTTGTTTGTTTGTTAGTCCATGGTGGAAAGTCTCTTTATGGGCAAAATGGAAACTCACAGGATGAAGAGCACAGGTGGAGATGCAGGGAAGTTATACAGTGAAGTTCAGTTGACCATAGAAATATGTCCCCCATCCTCATGGACACTCCTCTGTGTGAGGGTGCTTTTCCACAAATGTTCCATGAGCAGGAAGCATCCTCAGGATATAAGGAAAAATTCTTCTGTCAGTCTCCATCCCAGTCAAATCTGCCTGGACCCCTAAGACACAGCCCTCCTGATCGTGGCAGCTCTTTTCTGGATACATATGAAAAAACCTCCCCCATATGACCACCACTCCCCAGGAAGACACACAAACATGAAGCCACAGTTGTCACCCTGAAGAGTTCTAACATCAACTACAACTTATTTGGAAAGCCTGCTGTCACTTCCAACTCCCAGCACTTGTTGCGAAGGCCAGCCTCGGGTCCCCTGGCTTCTGCCTTTCCCCATCCCAGCCATGGAAACAGATGAGGAAGAGAAGATCTGGAACTCACAATGTGTACAAGAATGATCTGCAAGAGGAGACTTGGGTAAAATCAGACATCTGGGAGGAGAGAGGAGGTGGAATTTGTGATAAAGGAGATGATTCAAAGGATCACATGGCACGAGAGCATGTAGTGTAGAAGGAAGGTGTGTAGAGAGTAAGCTCTAAGCTAGTGGCCACATAGGAAGAGATGCCCCTAAGGACAGGGCTTGGAGTTGACACCTGGGAATTGACTCATCACACCCAGGGGCCACAGCTAATGTTCTACTTCTCCCAACCTCTCAGCCCCTGTCTGTATGGTTAAGGGTCTTTCTCTGCAGCAGGATGACAGAGTGGTTAGAAATCAGGGTTCTGGAGTCAGACTGTTTGAGTTCCATTCCACTCTGCCACACTAGCTGGGTGACCTTACGCCAGGTAGTTAACTTCTCGGTGCCTCAATTTCCTCATTTGTAAAATGGAGATAATAATAACAAGGAACAATTACATAGGCCTGTTGTGAAGATTAAATAAAATATTATACATAAAGCACTTAGAACAGTTCCTGGCATATAGGAGGTTCAAGTTCTAAATGATGTTAATTATCTATCTATCTATCTATCTATCTGTCTATCTATTCATCCGTCTATCTCTTATCAAACCTCCTTCCAAATTAGATATGAGCATGTTTTCTCCTCTCTTTTACCCACACTAAAGATGTAAAAGTCACCCATAGATACCACTCCACCACCTTAATAATGACTGAGTTTTTCTAACCAATGTCCACAACGCATCCTCAAGATGGTCCAAGTAACTTGATTATATTTGACAGTTTGGGGGAAGTCCATTCATTCTCTGGGTCTTAACATCTCTATCTGTAAAAAGAGGGATTTGGAATGAAATGGTCTTGAAAGTCCTTTCCAATTTTATTTTATTTTTTTAACATCTTTATTGGAGTATAATTGTTTTACAATGGTGTGTTAGTTTCTGCTTTATAACAAATTGAATCAGCTCTACATATACATATATCCCCATATCCCCTTCCTCTGTTTCTATCTGTCCCTCCTTCTCTATCAAATGCATCAGTCATTAATAAATTGGCATGCAGTAAAACATCAATCAAATAGAACTTGACAGACAGAAAGAGACTAATTCTATGAAACCATGTCTCTACCACCAAAATCCCAATTCTATGGGATGTTCTCAGTTGAGTGACTACCCAGACACCAATTTTCCATACTTCCTTTACTATCATCTACTGCCTGAACAGTGATTTCTGGTGCAAAATTTAGTCACCCTGGAGCCCTATAAAAGTCTTGGCCTTGTCAAAAGCCCCCCTGGTTAGAATCACTGGGATCTTCCCAAATCCAGGAAGAATATGACGCATTATAGAAATATCTGGAACCACAAAAGGAGAGACGGAGGAAAAAATTTACCAGCCCACTCATTCTTTGTGGCATGATAATTCTTTCATTGGTTCAGGATTTATTTACCCTAGAGAAAGGTTTTTCTAATTGTGGGGTAACTGGAAAAGGGGTAGAGTATGGTGGAGAGGTGGGATGTAGGTGGAATCAGCACAATAGACTCTCATCCACACCTGATTCGAGTCCACAAATTCAGCTCTGTTGCAATTTGTTCTCTTTGCTTTACTCTTTGAGCTTCTTTGTGAAGAAAAGTCTTTTGAAGAAAAGATTTTTGAGCTAAAAATTTGAAAACCCCTACCCTGGAGAATGTTTCCACAGATACAATCCTCATGACAAACTCATGCAGTCATTATTAATATTATCCATTGTTACTAAAAGGTCCACAAACTTCAGAGGGATAGGAAAACTTGCCCACTAATAAGTCACAGAGCACAGACTACAAGCCAGGAAGTCTGATCATAAGTATAAATATTCTTTCCACTACATCTCTGCATCTTCTTTGAAATTTTATAGTAACAGAGTTCCGGACTTTATACGATTGTATATTCTCCAACTTTATTCGAGATTAATTCAGCAAATTTTAAATCAATGCCTTCTCTAATAATAACAACCACCATTTTTATGCATTTGCTTTATGTCAGGCACTGTGCTCTGCTCTTAAATTAACTCATTTAATTTTACTTAATCTGCCACCAAAATATATTTGTTAAGGTCCACCATTAGCCTTTTTTTTAACAGATGAGGAAACCGAGACTCCAGGAGGTAAGACACTTGTCTAAGATCAAATAGCTACTTAGAAACTGGTCCAGAAGTTGATCCTAAGCAATCTAACCTATTAGAGCCTGTGCATTACTAGGTGGGGTATAGCTGAGTTTAGGTGCTGAGGAATCTGTGATGTATAAGGCATTGTCCTGAACTCATGTAGCTCACCTGTGGGCACATGGCCTCTAAAATACGGTTTAGTATGAAAGTAACTACACTGTCACAATAAATGTCAGCATGCAAATCAGTGAGTTTAAAAATAAAAATTGGGGGGGGGGTTAGTTTTAAATAGGGTCAGAGTTCTAAGGAACCATTTAAGATCGTAGTATTTCTCAAATATTTTAAGAAGATAATTCATGCTAGCTTCAGGAAAGATTACTGAGAAAATCTCAGAGAATGTACCCCATGACAGAGGCAATGCTTAAGTTACAGTGGGCATAAAGGCAGAAGAATATTGCATTGGAGAACTAGCTCTCATACTTGATGAGGACTGCATGATAAGGGCTCTCTGGGAACTTAAGGGAAGATATGTGAATATTAAAGAAAGGGATGAATTATTCTGCTAGGTGTATGGCTTATGGATGCATGCACATTGTCTACCAAATGTTCACAGCTACTGAGAGCATAAAAGTCAACTCTTAGCTCTGTTCCTCCACTGATAATCATGCACAAGACCAGAGCCTGTTTAGAAAAACTTTGGAGGGTGACATATTTTCCGCATTTCAACTTCCATACTTATTTTAATCAGTTCCCTGGTAGGACAGCAGTACGTGGGTTTTGCTTTAAAGCATGCTCAGTGTAAAATTAAAATCACGATTTGAAAGAGAAAAGACAAATTGGACAGATGTTGCAGCCAGAGACTATTGGAGGTGAGTCATAGTCAAGCGGTTAGTGGTGGAACATTCCTTACAATTGGAACTGTCAAAACAGGCTTGCAGTGCACCCGAGGTGAAATACAACCCTCCAGAGAGAAGTTTTCATCATCATAAAATCTAATCTCCCTAATTTCACAGAAACCTGTGTTGCCTGATGGTATAACACAAAGTGGAGGCAAGAAAGAAGCAGTAGGTTAAATGTTCACTCTATTTGGTTTGGTTGGTATCTTTTCTTTTGCCTAATCAGCTTCTGAAAATGGGTGAGAATACTGAGTCAGGATGAATTGTCAGTTATTTAGGGAAGATAGGCAGAAAGAGACAGCAACAAGGAGAGGGGAAAACATATTGACTAGTACTGAGGGTATAGAAACCTTTGTTCTGATACTTTCCTGAGCCTTTGTTTTTGTTTGTTTGTTTTAATCTGTCAATCTTGAGTATAATGATAATCATCTCCCTGAGTTATTGTAAGGAAAAAGAAAACACAAAACATTTCTACCAAAATTGATTTATAAGCAATGAAGTATCATGCAATTATTGGTCATACTGTATTCTTTATATTTTGGTTTTGATTATAGGGCAAAATAACCCACAAAATAAGCAAAACAGGGGAAGTGATATGCCAGTACCACCCAAAGAAAGGTGGCAATGTGTGAAGGAAAATGATGGAATTTGGTTTGAAGAGACTGGATTCTAGTCTGGCTCTACCCCTCATGAAAATACGAGTTGATATATATAAAATATTTGGAAGTGTGTCTAACCATAATAATGGCAGCAAAGGCTAATTAGAGTTGGCAAAACTTTTAACTTTTCTGAGCTTCTATTCCTTGTCTATAAAATATGGATCAGTATACCTACTTCATATACTAGGGAAGAAGGATTAATAAGAAAGGAAATTATGAGATATTTCCAAATTATCTATTATTATTACTTTTTGTTGGAATCTGTGTTTTTATACCAAAGTTGAAGGGAACATGTAACACTATCTATATCAGCAGAGAACTTGATATAAAAATAGTGTCTTATTTTCAGGAACATGAAATAAACGCTAAGTATCTTTTGCCCCAATTTGGGGTTGACGTGATCAACTCTGATAAATATGAAGACCGTTTTGGAAAAGTTTGAGATTTGTTTAAAAGAAATGGGCAGAGGCTTTAATGGCCTGTCCTAATTAGAACCACAAAGGCCCACATTCAGATACTGGTAGTGACGATTTTTAAAATGTATTCTGTTTAAGAGCATTGATAAGATTTATCATGCAACACAACAGACTTTAGTAGCAGGCAGCTTGTGATTCAGAAGATCTGAAAACCGAATTCTCACTCTAAAAATGCTTTCCGCTTATGCTGTACTTTTTACTTTTCCCTCCACTATCAGATCAATCACCTTGAACTGAAAGCAAAGGAATGAATTACAGCCTTCAGTTAGTGTCCAGTGTGGAAAGACATCATGTAGCAAACCTTGATGTAGTGAGAATAGCATACTATTTGTCATGAATCTGACCTGGGTTCAAATTCCTGCTGGGACTCTTATTTTGTGCTTGATCTTAGAAAACTTGGTTAATCCCTCTGAACCTCCATTTAAATTATTATAATAATTATTGCACCCTCCTCCCAGGACTGCTCTGAGGTTTCAATGAACGATGCATGAAATATACCCAGACCTGCACCTGTACATAGTAAGCGTTTTATAAAAGTTAGCTCTCTTCCTTTTCCCCATTCGGTCTTAGACCTCATGCTTCTATGATAAATATACCAAAAGGAGTGTTACAGTTATACTCACAGAGTCTTAGATGTGAGTAGGCTTTGTAATACAACCTTGAATATCAGCAAATCAAATTCTCTTGAAATACAGTTAGTAAATAGGCTTAGAAAGATGAGTGACTTGCTCAAGGTAATACTTAATTTGCAGCTGAAACATGACTACAGACTTGTTCCCGTGGTTTCTAGTTCAAAACATTCCCCAAGCCCAGATATGACCTATTTCTTGGTTGCTTCAATGGAGATATGAATCTGTGCCATCACGGGGCTTAGATTCTAATAAGACAACACCAAAAACAATCTGTACCTCTCGCCACACTCAGAGTAGCAAGAAACAGCTGATGGTTAAATGCTCCCTAGTTATCTCTTTCCTTCGCTTGTGTGAATGCAGCCTTGCATTTATTTAGTAACTGAACAGGCTGACATCATACCATGCAAAACATTCTCTTAAGCACTGTACAAGGAGGAAATGAAAATTCAGCCCAGGAGAAAAGAGACACACAGTCAGCTGTAAAGTAGATCAAGAGCACAGATTTCAACATCAGAAAAAACTGTTCAAATCTCACGTCTGCTACATAGCCTGTGCTGTACTGGTCAGATCCCTTAACCTCTCTAGCCTTTGTTTGCTTCTCTATATTATGTGAAGAATTATACTCAAATATGTCATGAACGTCGAATGTTACAATGTTTAAAAAGGACCCAACTGTTATCTAAGCTCTAATCAATCACTCTACCAAGGGCGACTATTGCTAATAACTGTTATTTATTATTAAGAGCCGTAAAAGCGAAGTCCTATGTGGTTAACCTTCTCAATTAGGGGTCGACACACTTTTCCTGTAAATGACTATATAGTAAATATTTTCAGCTTTGTGGGCTGCAGGGTCTGCCTCACAACTCCTCAAGTCTGCTGTTGTAGCCTGAAAGCAGTCCTAGACCCCATGTAAATGAATGAGTGAGGCTGTGCTACAATAACTACAAACACAGTAGGCCTGCCTGCCGGCCATCGTTTGCCAACCCCTGTTCTGAATGGAAAATTATGGGAGGTTTAAATACAAGGAATGATTGGAGGCTTAATGAAACTATAGGATTTAGCAGACAGATGGCAAAAGCAGTGGAAGAAATAGCCTAAAAGTAGACAAGAATTGGGAGTGGTTTAGAGCAAGTAAGGTGTTTACTTGAACCTAAGCTCCCCCATCCGGCATCCCCCAAACACCTCGTCCAAGCTTGAGCATATAAGACATGTTCAGTGAAAGGAAGCATGGGACACTACTGCAAATGACATTTTGGAACTCTTATATTTCAATGCCTTGACATCCCTGTTGAATGACAACTTTTGAGCAGGGAACTGACATAATTGATAATGTACTTTACTGCAATGGAAATTCAATGGCAACTCTCCGAAGGCAGAATAAACAAGTAACAAGGTAACTGATTTAACTGGAGGAAAGAGGAAGTGGGTGGAATGGGGGATAACACCTCTAAGTCCAGCTTAGAGGACACAGATATGGAATGTTGAAAGCAGGCAGCATAGCTAGTTTATGGAGCTGAAAAAGACTCAAAAGTGAACTACGGGACTTTGGGCAAGTCATTGAACCTGGGTGGGAAATGGATTGGATCATCTCTGAGTCCTTTTAGATCCAGAGATCAACGATTTCAGATTGAATTTGGTATTGGGACCACACCATTATTTTGGGTCTCTGTTACTTAGCAGCCAGACTAAGCCCAATATAGTAATTAGTATAAATGGACAGTGAAATCACCTATACTATTTGAAAACTCTCTTTTCATCTCTCTGGTTTTCTTTCACCCTTTTCTCTTTTCCTTGATTGCTTTGTTCCTTTACTTCCTTGGGTCCTGTGGGACACATGCACTTGAACCTATAAGGTGGTACTTATGATTTGGCTCCATTGTACTGTGTCTGATGCTCTGACTGAACATTTTCAGCACTGGTGCTTGAGTGGATTTTCAAAAACACTGATATTTTCATGTCTTCCCGCTGCATTAAACAACATCAGCAACTTAGACACTCTGTATAAAGCCTGCTCTGTTCAGTATGGCACACAAGTCTTTCATTGTCTGATTCCCACATGTCTTTCTAGCTTTATATCCCATCCCACACCTCTAGTCCAGATACATGAACCATAGAGTTTCCAAAATGCTCTAACTTGTTTTATGCTGCCCCCAAAATAGAATCCCCCTTTAGCAGCTGGATTTTGAACAAGTAGGGAAATAGAGCAAAAAAGGTGGGGTGTGGAGCGATAAGATGTCACCTAAAACATAGCCACATTACAGAGGAGCATGATTGTGGGCATTTTTGGAAACAATGTACACAGATAGGAACTACAGCCTCCAAGGGATCTAGGTAACAGAAGAAGGAATGGACAAATGATTTATGGTATCACCTCACCTTGAATCCAGGCTGGCCTTCGTACTCACTTTGGCCAGTAGATGGGGTAGAGGTTGTGTCAGGCTAGGTCTGAACCTAAGTTTCTGCTCATTTTCTTGGACCCTCACCACTTTCATTTGAACAAGCCCCAGTCACCCACTGGGGATGAAAGACTAGGTGGGGCAGAGCCTGCTCATTTCTCCCCACAAGGTCCCAGAAGTATGTGAGGAACCAGCCAAGATCCAGAAAGCCAGCCCTTAGCCACCCAGCAGCTGACCTCAGATGCATGGGCAGTACCTCTGTCCCCCCCCACCCCCGCAACAGCTGAGCCTGGCTCCAATCAGCCGATGCTCCCAGCCAAACTGCAGATGGGGGCTAACAAATGCCTACTGTTTTAAGCTACTGAGATTTGGAGTGGTTACTTACACAACACTGGCTAACTTTTTTTCCCCAGTTTTACTGATATTTAATTGATATACAGCATTGTATAAGTCTCTAAGGTTTAAAATGTAATGACTTAATATTGGTACTTAGAAATGGCTTTGAGGTTGGGTGTCAGGCAGAGATTGGAAAAATAAACAAACTGTTGATGGAAGATGAAAAGTCTTGGAATTCAGCTTTTCCTTTCTTTTTCCATTCAGACCACTACCCTAAATCCATCCAACAGAAATTTTCTTTTTCTTTTTTTATACGTAAATTAATCTGAGTCACTGTATGTTGCTTGAGACCCAAGAAACCTAACTGAAACAGACTAGAAGGAGGGAAGGAAGGACAAAATAGAGACAAGGAAAAAAGGAAGGAAGGATACTCAGTTCTTAAATAAACTCTTGTCTGGAAAAAAAATCAGATGTCCACATTTAAAAGAAAATGAAATTGCCAAATACCAGAGTGTTCTTGAAACAGCTAAAATGCTAGTGATCATCAGACTTAACAAAAGAATATGTTCTGATGTTGTGATTATTCAGTATATGTATATAAAATCTCTCTCGCTCTCTCGCTCTCTCTCTTACACACACACACACACACACACACACACACAGAGTTACAAATGGCTAACCCATCTGGTCAGAGGGCAGCAGAAAAGTCACAAGCAAATGCGTATTGGAAGTTTTTGATTTATGTAGGAGGTTTTCTGCAAACAATTCACTGTTACTGATTAAATCATTGCAAACAGATTAGGTTCTATTGGTGAGCAGGGTAACAAAGTGAAATCTATTTCTGCTTCCCGAAGCATTTATGCTGTATTTACCTTAGACCAAGGCATTCTTCAGATAAACAGATTCCAAATGCAGGGATCAAGAACAAACTTTGAGTCTCTGCAAAATTACAGAATACTTCTGTTTTTTTCCCTTTCATACCAAAAGTAAAACATGAGATAAATTCTTTGTGTCCACCAAATAATTTTCAAATAGTTTACACAGAAAACCAGATATTGGGTATTTAACAATTCACTCTTAATTATTAACAACTCAAATATACTCTGATAATATTGCTATACTTAGGAAGCACTGTACCTCAGTTGGCTTCCTACTGCCTAAAGAATTGTGTAAAAATAATTATAATGATTACATTACTGTTTATTGTGGCTGAGAATACCCATGGATCTCCCTAGGAGGTTCTAGATATTGCTATAGCAGTACTGGCTACACCTGGGCTTCATTCACACGTTGCTTGTACTTATCCTCAAGCTTGCCACTCACTAGTTGTGTCAACATTAGGCAAATTATTCAACAATGCTGGGTTTATTCTTCTGTAAATGGAGCTAGGAATTGTACTGTCTCATCCTATGTTGTGAAGATTAAGCAAGTAAAATTATGTAAAGTACTTATACCATTGCCTGGCATGTAATAACTGCTTAATAAATGTTATGTCAATAGCTATAATCATCATCATCATCAGAGTTCTGGATCATCTAATATCTCACAAATCTGATTTCTCAGATCAGTCCTGTGATTTATATTATTACCCTAACTTTATGGAATTGAAACCAAGACTCACGTTGGTGAATAATTTGCCAAGGCCACTCTCCTAGCAAAGAAAAAGGTCAGGGTCAAGCCCAGGCCTGGTGGACTTCAAAGTCTATTCCCATTCTCTGCACCCTCGCCTTTCATTGGTTTCTAAGGCTGTCTACCCATTTCCTTTTTACCTTCTTTCCACATGACTCCTCTATGTTCTACCTAAATCAATTGTGCTCAGCACTGGTGGGGTATAAGCATGGTTTCCGCCCAAGAAGTTGACCTTGGCGTAATTCCCAACTCTGCTACCATTGTAGCAGGGGAAGGAGGAGTTCAGTGCAGTGTTTAACTATTTGGGAATCAACAGACTGCTTGGATTAATGTCCAGCTCCAATGCTTATAACTATGTTAACTTGAATTATTGTGTCAAAATTTCCTCATCAGAAAAGGAATGCCTACCCAATAGGCTTTTCTGGGGATTAATAACTAGAATAGAATAACTAGAGATTATCACAGTAGTTGGCATGTGGTAAGCCCTTAATAAATGTTAGCATAAAAGGCCTGTAAAATGGGTCCTCTCTTGTCTGTCCAAAAACCACAACAATGGGTGCCAATCAGCAAGATCCTAAATAAGGGCTGGGCCATATTTGATACAAAACTGTACAGCTGAGATTATCCATCACTCACCTCAAAGGAATAAAGGGTTTGAGAAAAGGGGCAGGTGAGGAAGTTTTCCTTTTAAGGGAGGGTCTGTTGGGGCTATGTACCACCTCCCAAAACCTACAAGGAAGAGGGACGTGTTTGTCCCTTACCTCAAACAAAGTTAAAGGGGCTTTAAAGGAGCACTGAGGTTCCTTTGTGATCTGGGATTTGGGAAACACGTGACCTTTGCCTGGGGAAGACCACAATGGGTAAAGTTGTGGCCAGAACTATGCCTCCTGGCATAGGAAAGAGATGGAGTCCCATCCATGAGGCAAACAGCATTTTCTAGGGGACCAGATGTGACCTCAAAGTTGGAAGCCAGCCTGGAGTCTTTGTTTGGATTGTTGGGAGACAAGGGAACAGGAGGAGAAGCTGGAAGTGGCCAACTAGAAGTGTGGTATCACCTGTATTAAGGCTGTAGCAGGAAGACCTCTGAAATATGTCCTTAAATGCAACCCCTCGAGAGACTGACAGGGAATGCCTATGCCATGTGCTGCAGGAACCACATTCGGCTACCTGTCTGCCCATCACATTGGCCACCATGTTACATCAGGGCCTTTTTCCCTATTGCCCTCTCCTCCTACACTTGATCATGGAGAGATCAGAAATCTACACTAGAGAGAGCAGCGGGGGGCAGAAGGGCAGGGTGGGGAAATAGAAAAGATGCTCACTGCCCATGCACCACCCAAGGCATCCAAGACTGAAGATGGCCTGATTCAGGCAGTGGAAGAGCTAGAATTTTGAATAAGGCTTGAGTTTTGATGATTGCACTGGTCTGGATATTTAAATTATTTAAAAGGCTCTGCACTTTGGCTTAACCTCAGAATGTTTGGAAATAGCTGAGACTTGGTCCGGGGCAGGTAGTCATAGGACCATGTAAGGACCCTTCTCACATGAAGGAGTCAATACATTTCAAACTTTTAGCACATTTTGGCACCTTTCTCAGTGGAGGTATTCTGACTTCTCTCAATGATACATTTCCAAGAATAAACTGGCATGCTAGGCTTATCCCCTCCCATTGGGAGCAAGCTCTGCAGAGGAAAGGCCCTTTGCCCTCCAGGTGATGAGTCTTACCTGAGCAGCAGGTAAGACTCCCTGCCTGCCCTTCGGATGGATACCCATGCTGGGTCGACATACCTGTGACAGTTGGGGAATCTGTTTAAATCGGGGATTCACTTATGTGCCCCATTTGGTTCTCACTTTCATCGAAGTCCTACCATCAGCCTTTCTGTGACATGAAGACCCTATATTGGTCTCCTTGTGTTTACCCTCTAACTCATTTCTCAAATTGTTCAAAGCTCACACAAGGAAGAGAGGTGAGATGCATTGGGTCTCGCGGATACACCAACAGTCCACAGTGTAAGGTTAATGGGGAAAAGTGACGAAGACCAGAGATATTCTCTGACTGGAACCATTCCAGTCCAGCATTGCTGAGTAAATGGTTGCATTTGGCCACTGTGACTATTACTACCTGTATTAGTACTTGTAAAATCCTAAATATGCCCCCTTCTTTTCCTGTATCTTTGTGTTTGCTAGGGGCATTTTCCATCTCTGTCCTATTTCCTTTTCTGGATTCAATTCAAGGACTTCCTGAGCTACAAAGCCTCTTCTAACTCACTCCATGCTGTGCCCTCCACCCAAATTATGTGATATTTCTTCACTCGTTCTTACCCAGAAAACTTTGTCGTGATGGCTCTTACAGTATGAGTCATACTTTACTTTGAAACATATAATCCTATTGAACACAAGTTCTTTATGACCAGCTCAGCCTGGTCCTTCCTCATCTGTGTGTCCCCAGAGTACTGCTCTCACATATAATGGGGCTTCAGTGTTTGCTGAAATTGATTGAAATGACACTGACTCTGTATCACGCACAGCTTTGGGATTCAGACAGATCCAGCCTCAACCCTGGACTTTTCTCTGCTTCCTCCTTGTTTTCCTCATGCAGGCACAACTGCTCTCTGGGTCTCAGTTTATATCACAGTTATAGAGCAAGTTAAATGCTTTGTGTTAAACATCTAGGGTTGTACCTGGTTTTAGCACTCAATAAAAACTATTTCCACTTCCATTTTGATTGGAAAAAAATAACAGAAGAGGTATTATCATTATTTTATCAGTTTTTTGACAAGAATATTATCCCAGAGAGCATTCAAATCTATTGCCCTTTGAGTTTTGAACTACCTAAGAAATCGTTTAAAGAAATGAGGGTATGAACAGCTCTTTCTTCCCGAAGTGAGCTAACCCACCACCAAAGAGGAAAAGTATGCAAGAAGCATTGTAGTACACGGGCTATACTTTGCTGGTCCAGACTCTAAAGTCAAACAGACCCTATGGAATCTTGGCTTGGCTGTTCTCTCTGTAAAATTAGAGCAATGATCATCATAATATCAACCTACTTCATAGGATTTTGTAAGCATGTGTGGATATAATACATACACCAGGCTTATAGACCACAAATGTGTCTATTAACACCTGTATTATAAGAAGGAAATCTCAGATAATCCCTATCAGTTAGGCTAAGGTTCTTCTAATTATCCCACGTCTTCATCTTTATTTTTTGTACTTTTATAATTTTTATTGTGTTTTTACCTTTTATCTGTTAGAGATAAATAGTCATTTAAATATGGACATTAAATAAAGTGTCTTGTTAGAGATAACTAGGATCCCTTTTGCTCTCCTAATTAAATAAAAAGTCAGACTCAACAGTAACTCAATATGATCTGGGGCAAGTCAGCTTGACTCTCTGTGTCCCTATCTTCCTCATGCATGGGTTGATGTTAATAGCTGATGAAACTGTGAAGAAATGCCTAGAATGATAAACGTCTACATAAAATATAAAGTTGACAACTAACGTTAGGTATACTTAGCTGGGGACAGCAGAATCCTGAGGTTTTCAAGTCCTGGCTCCACAGTCATATACCTGGAACACATCTGTGGTCTCTAAATCTATTTTCTTACCTGCCAACGGGCGAGAAGAATAATAGTTACCTCACAGGGTGGTGATGAGATTTAAAGGAAATAATGCACATGAAAGTACTTGTTCAATTCTGAGATGCTATAAAATGTTAACATGTGTTACATTTGTAAAGCCCTGTCCTGTCTTCTTCATGAAGAACCAGATAAAGCATACAGGGTGGGAAAAAGGAAAAATGGGCATGAAGGAAGGACTGATTGCACTCCTAACTCCACCACTAGGTAAGTCCGTTATTTCACCTTGCAGAGGAAATAAACATTCATATAACAAGCAAAAAGAATACTATGCTACAGCAAGAAGAATACACTATTTCTACAGTCCTTTCAAACTCTGAAGCTGTGTGATTTCCATGCACCTGCTATCTGCATACAAATAAAATAATATCGAATCCTTTTATAACAAATAATTCCACCATCATTAATGAGATAGAGCAGTGTAGTGTCGTGGGAAGAATAAAAATAACCAAAGCCAGAGAACTCTGGTTTGAATCTTGGTTCTTCAGCATATCAATTGACTTTGGAGGAAGTTATTAAATTTTCATGCCCTCGGTTGTCTTATTTGTAAAATGGGATAATACAACACCTCATGGGACTTCCGTGAGGGGTGAAAAATTCATGAGATAGTACATTCTAGTTCATTTGTTCTGCCCTTTTAAAAATATCCAGCAGGCATATGGCAAATGAAATACTGAACCCCCTTAGTTCTGCCTGATTGGAGACATTGGGAGTCAGGGAGCTAATAAAGATCTCTTGGCGTCAAGGTTAAAGTCAAGCCCTTTGTGTTGAATATGGGTGATAGACCCAGAGCTAATGGCTAAGTTAGAAAAGACCCTTGTTTTGGCAGTGTAGAATTCCACATTCTGCACTCTGTATTGCCAGGAACCGTGCAAGCAGAATGCCGCGGAAACAACAGGATTAATCCTCACTGGAGGACTTGCCTTTAATCCCCACAGGAAGCCTGCTTTCTGTGGGCTGGGAGGGGAAACATGATGTTTTTTGGGGGGTGGGGGGGAAACTCAAGCCCTTCCCTTCTCTGAAGCCTAAGGGTATGAAAGTTGAGAAGTAAAGGCATCTGAATAGCTCTTCTGACCCTCCCAGAAGCCTCGGGCTCAGAGCACTGGGGGTACATCTTCCATTTCCTCCTTTCCATACTGGACAAGCCTCACAGGTTGGAACTTCCAACTTTTCTGTCTCTCACTGATCTCTGAGCTAACGGGCCAGTGGTCTTCATCGTAGGGTGGGGATCCATGGTGTACACAAGGCAATCCATTAGAATGAAGCAGTAAATTAATAAGCCTTTGATTTATGCTTTGTTTTAGCTCATCTAATGTTTACTTTAAATTTTGTAATAGGAGTAATATATTAGCACAGTAGTGCCTTTATATAATTTATAAATAAAAATAAAGTTATATATTGCAGTTGTGTTTTAATTATTATTGTATGCAGAAACAAATAATATATAAACTACTAGAAATGTACAACCCCCCCAAAAATTTTATATCTTTATACTGTTGTCTCTTTAAAAGCCAAGATGAGAGCATTGATCTTTGAATTGCAAGCTTCTGGTACAATGTCTGACAGTCTAGAAAGGATGGAGGAATGAATGAAACTGGGCAAGTACTATGGGCAAGGTTCTCTTCCAGGTACTCGGGATTCAGAGACTTATAATATTGTGAGAAGACAATCATGTAAGTGACCAAGCAAAAGACAATGTGGTGAGTACTACATGTGAATTATAATTATAATGATGTGAATGCAAAGAAGAAATGATTCATTTTATTAAGGTCAGAGCAAGATTGGGCTAATTCACATAGGAGTGGGGGTTGAACTGAGCCGTAAAGGGTAAATAGGAATTTTTCAACTTTTTGGAGGAAAGAGGGGAGAAAGGACTTGGAGAATTTGTAATTCCCTGTAACTTCCAGTAATTAGCACGGGGTGAGGTACATTGGGATGTCTGCACAGAAAGAGTCACCATTTCTAAACATATATTGGTTAGAATTGCTTTAGTTATTACTAATAAAGACACATCGAAATTAACTAAGAAATAAAAATAATTTTTAACTTATGTTACTTAGAACCATAAAGATTAGAAGGGTTTCAGGTATAGTTTGTTTCAGAGGTTTACAACATTATCAAGATTTCAGCTTCCTTTCTCTTAGAAACACTGAACTCTGCCTTCTACTGTGGTTTCATCCCCAGGCTGGCTTCTACTGTTACTGGCTATGGCAATTCCAAGCCTCATTTCTACAACCTACAACCTTCAGAGGCAGAGAGGGCCCCTGTGTCCCAGAAGCTCATGCAAGAGTTCCAACTCTAACCCTAATTGCACTAGCTTAGATCACATCTCCATTCCTGAATCAAATGTCAGCCAAATACAATGCCTGACTCTAAGAGACAGATGGGGAGTCAGCTGCTGTAAAGCTACATGGGTCCTCAAGTGGAAATCAAGGTGTTTCCAATAGAGAAAATAAGGAAATTGATACTGCTGGGGCAACCAACAGAGGACCACTACATGTTGTGTAACCCCAGTCAGAGTTTGGTGAAGAGTACAGGTGTAAATTTTGCACATTGTGAAGGCAAATTAATCTGAGGGCTTTTTTTAAAATTAAATCTCCTGAAATTTATCACACAGTTGTTTTTTTTTTTCTATATTTCATTCTGTTTTAACTAAACCTCTGAAATAAAAAAATCTTCAGTGAAGATATACCAGCTCTCATTTACCAACATGGTGAGTGAGAACTGAGCTTCCTTTGTTTATGCTTCTCTCCTCTTTTCTTTTTTTTCTTTCTTTCTTTCTTTTTGTAGAAACTTAAAACATAAGTAACTAAATCACACTCAAAGCCGCTATTTTATTCTCTGCCTTCTGTGTCTGCTCATGATATCATTATCTTCCCCTCTGAGAAACAGATATTTGCTTTATCTTGTATAAAACTAGCCTGGGTTCCTGGACAAAGTGCAAGTATATAATAACCATTTTGTTAGACAGAGATTGGCTTAAAACACACTGGCTCTTTATGGAGAAATGCAATTATCCCCAAAAAGGTATCCAACTAGAGCAATATCATCCACAATAGAATCTAAGCCCATTTGTTCATTCTACTCTTGTCCTGAATCCAATTCTCACCCTTGAGCATACATCTACTCGTCACAAATGAATCTCACAGTTTCCATTTTGGAGACTCATTTTCTATGTCAATCCGCTAGCTTTCTCCTTTATTCTATTCTATCCTAAGCCCAAGATTGCTTGACATTCAATAAATATTAAATGTGGCAATAATACTGATGATGATGACTGTAAATAAATAAAAAGAAATAATCCTTTTTAAGCCTTTCCAGATTGTCTGCATTTATGATTTAAGAATAAAAGTCATCTCTTGGGGTCAAGTGAAACGTCTTTTGGCCTCTTCATGTTATTAAGTCTACTCGATTTTCCAAAATCAAAGGATAAACCTCTAGTGGAGTAAAATCATTCCCAAATGGACACAGGGCCTATTCAGAGACCGTGTTAATAGTATTCTTAGAGGTGAAAACAGCATATTTGGCATCTGCAGTTTCAGATATAATTGAGTCTTCTCTCTTGTACAAACCTCTACTAAAGTAGCGTTAAATTCATGAACACTATTGGTCTGAGTATCTTGCACTGGGCTGTGACTGTTTTCACTATAACCACAGCATATGCATTTGTAAACCTCTCACCCCAGGCACAGAGGCTGACACATAGTAGGTGTTCATTAAAGTTTTGCTTATAATTACTTTCAAATGAATGGGCTAAGTCTTTCTGCAAATGTTTAATACATACATGCAAACACATGGCTCAGGGTTATTTGAGGATTTTCACAATCTGTCCACAAATGCAATCCTAACCAATCAATACTTGGAGTTCTACCATTTTGGGTGCATTCATTTTTATAAATTAAGTAACAAACTTCAGTTAAAATGAAATAAACCAGTTTGCTCTTCACCCCTGACAGCATTTCACATTTGGCAAAGCAAGCACTGAACTCATGCTTGGCACATAAGACAAACTATAAATATTAGCCCCAAATCACCCAACCCCCTTCTTACTTACTTAAATACCTCCTGTACCAGGTGCATTCTCTGACCTGGTCACTGCTGGTATCTTCCATTTGCCCATCCAGACCCACTCAGCTCTTGATATGGGAGGCTGACCTCTTGGACAACATCGACTGTCTCTCGTGAGGCTCCAATAGGGAGCCTCAGAGGGCGACTGAACGGAATGAAGAGAGACAAGTCAGAGTATTTCTTCCGTTGGATTCCTCCCAGTGAGGTCACTTCAAAATAGCCACGTCCCCTTCCAGGTCACTGCCCCTCCTGAGGCAGCCTGCTCTATATACAAACTCTCTCTGGCCTTCCAGATTCCAGTAAACCCCCTTCTCCTCATCCCTTCAGGGCCACTGCTGTGAGCTTGGGTCTTTGCACTATCCTTTGTAGTTCCCTACACCACACACCCACCTGAAATTAATCTCCTTTTAGGTAACATTGTTTGAGTTAGCCTAATTTCAACATACCATTTATTTCCTTTGTACCCTGAGAGATATGATGCTTCTCCTGGCAAGCCCATGCCTCACCCTACCCCAGCGTGATTTTGAACATCATGTCTCCATCCGGGCCTTAGCATCCTCTGGCCTTTGTGTCTCCTCTTTGTGACTTTAGTGGGAAGTCTCTGCTTCTGTCCACCCCAGAAACCTACGGCATGCACCAGCTACTTATTTTATGCATTGCCAGAGTTACTCACATGTCCTCATAAAGCAAGGCCTGCTCTAATGGGTAATAAATTAAGCAAAACCTCCCAGATGCAAAACTTGTGAAAACCTGGGTTTTTTAATTGGTATAATATTAGCATTTTCCTGTGTCAAATGGAAGATCTTTGAAAAACATTGTGTATCAATTAGAAAACTAAATGTTCTAAGGTTAGAAGAAAAAATAGTTTAAAAATTTTTAAACATTTTTTACAGACTCAAATGTACCAGGCATTGGATGAGAAGAATGAATATAAAGATGACTTAAAGCATTATTTCTATACTTGAATAACTTGTTCTATAATTAAATAAGAATGCATACATTCACACAGATACACTCACATCCTCTAAGTTCATTGAAAGGCTATTAGATGCTGATGTGTTTATATACATGCTATTCTATATTTTAAACCTCTCAACAACTGTGAAAGTTACATATACTCCTTCAAACTTAATGATGAAGAAGTGGAGAATTAGAGGGTGTAAGTGGGTTGACCAGAGCTGCATATCTTGCAAGACATGGGCAGACAGACAGACATATTAGAGTGAACCCACCATGTTGAGGCAACAAATCCTTATCCATTAAGACTCTACTCTTTTTTTTTAAATTATTTATTTATTTTAATTTTTATTTTATATTGGAGCATAGTTGATTAACAATGTTGTGTTAGTTTCAGGTATACAGAAAAGTGATTCAGTTACACATATACGTGTATCCTTTTTAAAATTCTTTTCCTGTTTAGGTTATTACAGAATATTGAGCAGCGTTCCCTGTGCTTTACAGTAGATGTTTGCTCGTTATCTATTTTAAATATAGTAGTGTGTACATGTCAGTCCCAAACTCCCAATCTATCCCTCCTGCCCACCCTTCCCCCCGGTAACCATAAGTTCCTTCTCTAAGTCTGTGAGCCTGTTTTTGTTTTGTAAATAAGTTCATTTATAATGTTTTTTTAGATTATGCATATAAGTGTTATCATATGATATTTGTCTTTGTCTGACTTACTTCACTTAGCATGATAATCACCAGGTCCATTCATGTTGCTGCAAATGGCATTATTTCATTCTTTTTAATGGTTGAGTAATATTCCATTGTATATATGTACCATATCTTCTTTATCCATTCATCTGTCAATGGACACTTAAGTTGTTTCCATGTCTTGGCTATTGTAAACAGCGCTGCAATGAACATTGGGGTGCATGTATCCTTTCAAACCATGTTCTTCTCTGGATATATGCCCAGGGGTGGAATTGCTGGATCATGTCGTAGCTCTATCTTTAGTTTCTTAAGAAACTTCTATACTGTTCTCCATAGTGGCTGCACCAATTTACATTCCCACCAACAGTGTAGGAGGGTTCCATTAGGACTCTATTCTTGCCGCCAAACTTCTTCCTTCTTAATGCAATCAAGTCCCCACCACATTTTATCTCAGAGCTGTTTCATTCCCCAACTTGCTGGTTTACAGCAGGATGTGATTCTGCCCCCACCCCAGGGGACATTTAGTAATGTCTGGAGACATTTTTGGTTGTCACCACAGGGGGAAAGAGTGTTACTGACTAAGCCAGGGATGCTGCTAAACACCCTAAAATGTCAGAGGACCCAACGTCACTAGTGCTGAGGCTGAGTTATTCTCTCTAGATCCATCACTTTGCCCTAGGAGTCCATCCTCCTCCAGCCTCTCTGCAAACATGACTCCAAACTGTACTTCTCATTCTTGCTGCCAGTTTTGTAGTTTTAAGGGTTTCAGCTTGGTCATTTACTGGGACAAGATATTTAAATGTTCTGAGCCTCAGTTACTTAGAAGCACACTACACCACTCTGAGTTTTATTTCCTCATCTTTGAAGGTTTCTCATGAAAATTAAATAAGATAATGTGGAGACAGCTTTATCCATTTCACCTCCAAGTTTTTTTTTTTTTTTTTTTTTGCAAAAACACATTTGCCACAGTCTTGTCAAGCACAAGAGAAAGACATCTCTTCCTACTCATGGTTAATGAGACTAAACATGTTTAAACAGCCGGTTCTCATTACACAAATCAAAATGCTTGCTCAACCTCTTCTACAAATGCTCGGCAAATGGTCTGACTCTCAGCCTCCAGTGTTTGTGTTTTATATGTTAAAATAAGGTCCCAGCCTACAGTATCTGTTTTTTTTGTTTGTTTTTTTTTTTTTTTGTTACTTCTTTTTTTAATAGTTGTGTTCCCAGCTGGTTTTATTTAAGGCTAGGCTTTTGATCTCTTTTCAATTCTGGGCCTTAGTCCAACTTGGCTGTCAATATTTCAAAAGCTCCCTTGGAGCCAGCCTTGCTTAGAAGATGGCCCCATGCCAACCAAGAGAACTGGTCTAGCCCATCTGATAGTTTGGTGAGTGTGCGGGGGTTTCAGGCCTGCCCCCATCATGTGTCCGGTAAGAAAGGTATAAGTCTGTAGTGATGCTGCCTAGGGCACTGTAAATTCATAGACTATTACAGCTAGACATGATTATATAATTCACTTAGTCCAACAGACTAATTTTACAAATGAGAATACTGAGGCTCTTAGAAGGAAAGAGTCTTACAAAGGAGACCTATTTCCTGACACTCCACCCAGCCCTTGATCCACAGTGTTTACGCTGCTACACCATGATAGGATTAAAATAACGAAATGAAATAAAATGCTGGTCTCTTACCTCTTGTGACTGAGCACTTAAAAACTAAGTTCTTTTATGTTGCTTTCAACCCTTCATGTCACTATTCCTTCCCACCTTTCCACCCATACGCCTGGCACTTCCATGTCCATAGAAGAACGTCTTCTAACACACAGTTCTCTCCATTCTTCCCCCGGGGCATCTCCAATCATCCACTTCCTCCCAGCCACCACTCCCAAGGTCATGCCCTAACCTTGTCATCACCAATACCCCTCTGACAGCTTGAGTAGGACATCATCCTACCCCCTGTACTCCACCTCGATCTATCAGCTCATTCAACCTAATGATCCCTTACCCAGTAATTGATCTTTGTACCTTCTCTGATCGCTAGTTCATTAATCAGCTCCTTTGTACTATTGATCCTCTCATGTCCTCGCTTCACATTTTACTCAGTATAAAAACTTGACTACATAAAAATACATCTTAAAGTTGGCCTGGAAAAGTGCCACAAACAAAAATCAAGAGGAAATTGATACACTGGGGAAAATATTTACAGAGTATATCAGAGACTTAATAAAAGCTAATGTCCTAAACATGAGATGATCTCCTAAAACTCAGTAAGACACAAAAAATTACCAAGGACCTAATAAAAAAATAAATAAAGGGAGCGTACTGGCTGTTTAAGGTAGAAAAGCACCTAGTAGTAAGTAATCACCCTCAATGCATAACTTAAAATGAAACTACAAAGAATATAACTTCTAAACCTAATTTATAGGCAAAAAATATAAAAGTTTCATAATATATATGAAGGAACACTTTTATAGATTGCTGGTAAAATCTTATATTGGTAAACTTCAGGAAAATAGAAATTCTTATTAAATTAAAACCCAAATAAAATATGACTCAGCAATTTCAGTTTTAGAAAGTTGCTCTACAGATACACTTTCACATATGGTCAACAATATTCAATGCTGCTTTGTTTTTTAGTAACAACAAATTGGATATGACCTAAAACTCCATTAATGCAAAACTAATCAAATAAATCCAGATCCCTCCCTTCTGTGTTATATTAAGCAACCATTAAAAAGAATGAGACAGCTCTATATGCTGATTTGGAATGATCTACATCTTTATATATATTTTAAGTGGGAAAATCTAGATGCAGAGCCATGTGTTTTGTATATTATTATTTGTGGAGAAAATTTTAAAACATTCACATGCATGGTTTCATAGGCATGGAATATCTATAGAAGTCTGCACAGGAAATTGATTAGCTTAGTTATTTCTAATGAGGAGAAATGGTGAGCTGAAAACGTGCATGAGGGAGGGGAAGGTAAACTAGTACTTTTTACCATATTTTCTTTCATCCCTTTGACTTCTATAACATATGTGTTACCAAAAAAAAAGTCAAAAAAGAATTAGGAAACTAGTAAACAAATAAATAAGGTAGTCTCTTAGTGAGTTTCTTTCTCACTACTGTATTTTATCTCTGCATAGCACTTATTGCTTATAATTGTCCTCTTTATATGCCTATTATACATCTCTGCCACTAGAATGAAAGCTGACTAAGAATAGAAACCATATCTGTAAGTTCCGACTGTAAGTCCTTTGTGAATTGAAAGAAGGGTCTCCCTGAATGGATGCAGCTCCCACAGACAAGGGCACATTTTGGAGTATGGAGACCAATGAAATTTCTGCCCATACTTGAACCTTTGCCAGATCACTCTTATGCTAGGAACGCTACACAAAAACATATGCAGCCATATCACCTTTCTGGCTTGTATGCATTCTTCCCCAAACATTTAGAGCAGTATCTTCTACATGGTAGAAGCTCAGTGCATATTTGTAAAATTGATACATATACAGGACACAGTGTTGAACTCACTGGGAATGTAAATTACTAAATAGAAAATATCCCATTGCAGTAGCTGAGGCAGGCATAGCACTTGCTTCATTTATTTTCTTTCTCTCAGTGATTACTTTGCCTGATGTTCAGTGTCTCAAAAACCATTGTAGTATTTTTTTAATTGTTGGTTGTTCTAGGAGAGAGGGTAGTTCTGTCCTTATTTCTCCACTTTGTCAGATGTAGAAGTCTCTCCAAAGCGATTTTGAGACAATTAAATTATATTATTTTTAACCATAACTTGAGATTTGATTTATGTTCAGACCAAACTGAGTTAGCAATAAAAAACCATGTGTACCTGTAAAAGGATAGCATGATGAGATTGTTTTGAAAAATTGTATTATACATTCCTTTGCCCCATTAACCAGAATATTTTAAGCCAGTTATTCTACTGTAAAATTGTCCTTGCATTTTAGATAAGTACATAAGACTTAGCTTTCTCTCTTAACATTCTTTCTATTACCACTTTCTTAATGTTGATCTTTCCTTTTACCTCTCTTATTACTCTTATTTTTGTTATTGTTGTTATTTATTGTGTTTTGTTTCTATTTCTTGGTGATTTGACATCTGGCAGTAGCAGCCTTCCCTTCTTTACCACACTCACTGTTTCCAATTTTATTTCTTCTCATAACAATAAAAGATTATCAAGAAAATCATAGAGTTAAACTGGTGAGTAATATAAGGTTTGATTTAGCAACACAAAACTTCAAGCTTTTGTTCCCAAGTCATAAAGTAGCTCAATATTTCTCCTATAGAATGAAGTACATTGGTGTGACAGTCCATGTGGGAAACTTGTTCACTTACATCTAGGTTGGGAACTATGACCCATATAGTTTAAAGAGTATACAGAAGTGAAGAATGCACTAGAATTAGAGTCAAAGACCTTGGTTTTCATTCTGAGTCTCATTTGCCAGCTATAAAACCTTCTACAAGATGTTTACTGTTATTGAAACTCATTTTCTCCATTACATTAGGCATTATTATTTTCATCTTACAAGGCTTTAGTGAGAATTTATTTATCTTTTTCAGAACATTTGTTGAAAGTTCATAGGCATTGTATTACTGGTTGGAATAAAGTATTAAATGAGAGAACATATGTGAGTCAATGACATAGAAGTCATTCAATAAAATATAAAAGCAAGGTTTATTGGAAAGCCAGAGGAATGAGTGACTAATTCTAGTTGAAAAGACTTACAAAGTCTTTAGGAAAAAGGTGATTATATAAGCATGACCTTGAAAGATGAGATAAGACTTTGATTTACTAAAAGATATAGGAAGACGTGTATTTATTCAAAGTATATTTATTGAGCAATTACAATGTTCCAGTGCTCTAGATGCCGTGAATATGGTCATTAACAAAAGAATGTAACTCCTAATGAACCTTACATTCTAATGGTAGAGATAAACAATAAACAAAATAAGTTTATACACTGCTTTAGTCCCTTCCTGCTGCTATAACAAATACCATAAACTGGGTAGCTTATAAAGAACAGAAATGTATTTCTTCAGCCTTCACAGGTGTGGAGGTTGGGAAGTCCAAGATCAAGGCACTCGTGCTGTCTCGTGAGAGCCTGCTTCCTAGATGGTGCCTTCTACTGCAACCTCACACAGTAGAGGGGATGAGCTAACCCTCTCGGGTCTCTTTTATCAGGGCACTAATCCCAACCATAAGGGCTCTGCTCTCATAAGTAATCACTTCACAGCAAAGTCCCACCTCCTAATACTATCATCTTGGTGGGTTAATATTTCAGTATATGAATTTTGAGAGGACACACAAATTCAGACTATAGCTCACATAGACACACAAACCTATGTTATAGGTTGTGTGTATATCTATCTATCTATCTATCTATATGTGTGTATATAATATACTAGTTAGTAATAAGCAGAACAGTGAAAAATATGGTAAGGCAGTGGATAAGGCTTTTCATCATTTTTCAGGAAGTAAAAACTTGAGATTGTAAATATGGTGGCAGAGAAGCCTCACTGAGAAAGTGATAGTTGATTAAAAACTGGAGGAGATGAGTGAGTGAGTCAGGCTGTAAACAATGGAAGTGGTGAGAAATGTTCAAATCCTAAATGTATTTTGAAGTTAGAGCTGATAGTATTTGTTGATGGACTAAAAGTGGGGCATGAATAGAAGCATCTTTGGGAGAAGATAGCTCATATTTGGTCATATTTAACTTGCGATCAATGAAACACTTGAGTGGAAAGTTCTTGAGTTCCAGAAAGAACTGATGACACACAATTTGGAGTCATCAGCACATGGATAGGATTAAAACAGCTGCAATGGATGAAACTCCCTCAGGAATGAAGCATAGAAAATAAGGAGACCAGGGACTGAGCCCTTGGACATTCTTAACTAAGAGGCTGGGATATGAATAGGAACCAAAAAAAAAAAGATAGAAAGGGAACATCCAGCAAATTGGGAAGAAAACCAGGATAAGCTTGGAAGCCAAGGGGAGGCACAATTTAAAGAACTGAAAATTCAAATATGTTGAATGCCAGTGATAAGTTAAGAAAGAGTTATTTATTAATTCAACAAATACTAATTGAAGACCTACTATGTGCTAGTCAGTTTTCTAAGAAGTAAAAATAGAACAATGAACAAAACAGATAAGCATCCTTGCTTTAATGAATGTCAACTAAGATTGACCACAAGATTCAGGATATGGAGGCAATCCGTCCTTGACAAAGGCTTTTTCTGTAGTTGTGGGGGAAGTCTAACTGGAATGGGATCAGGCACGAATTAGAGCAATTTGAGGCAATGAAGAAAGTCTTATCACTGAGAATTTTTGCTTTAAAGATGAGAAGAAAAATGGTGAGGAGAAGGAAGGGTATGATGGTTAATTTTGTGTGTCAATTTGTCTTGGCCATTGGTGCACAGAAATTTGTTCAAACATTCTTAAAGGTGTTTCTATAAGGGTAATTTGGATGAGACTAACATTTAAATCAAGAGACTGATTTAAGCAGATTGCTCTCCTTATTATAGGTGGGCCTCATCCAATCAGTTGAAGGTCTGACTAGAACAGAAAAACCCTGATCTTTCCCTGAGTAAAACGATTCTTTTTGTATGCCAGCCTTTGAACTGGGACTTTGGCTTTTTCCTGCCTTGGAACTTGAACTGAAGCATTGGCTCTTCCTGGTTCTTGAGCTTGATGGCCTTTGAAATTGAATCTATACCATCAGTTCTCCAGGGTCTCCAGCTTACCAACAACTCACTCTACAAAATATGGGACTTGTCAGCCTCCATAATCATGTGAGACAATTCCTTAAAACAGATGTCTCAATAAATGATAGATAGATAGATAGATTGATAGATAGATAGATAGATAGAAAGATAGAAATAGATATAGATAGAGGTATAGACATAGACATAGACATAGACATAGATATACTCATCCTATTAGTTCTGTTTCTCTGGAGGATCCTGACTAACACAGAGGTAGAGAGAGGTTTGTTGGTTTGTTTAAATATGCAAGAAATAACCACATGCTGTATTCTAATAAAGAAGGCCCTGGAGAGAGGGTAAGAGAACTGATGATGCAGGAAGAGAGAGGGGAATAGTTGGAGTGATACTCTTGGAAAGAAGGGAAGAGAATGGATCTGACATACAAATAGAAATACTAGCTGTACTGAGTTGAATTGTGTCCTCCAAGAAGACACGTTCATGTCCTAACTCCTAGTACCTGAGTGACCTTACTTGGAAATAGGGTCTTTGCAGATGTAATCAAGTTAAGATGTGGTCCTACTGGTTTAGAATAGACCCTAAATCCAATGACTTGTATCCTTCTAAGAAGATTGTGTGAAGACACAGATACACAGGGGGAAATGCCATGTGTCAGTGGAGGTAGATTCTTTTCCCATTTAAGTTGTTACATAATACTGAACAGAGTTCCCTGTGCTATAGAGTAGAAGAATAGATGCATGTATATGTATAACTGAATCACTTTGCTGTACACCTGAAACTAACACAACACTGATAATCACCTATTCTCCAATATAAAATAAAAAGTTTAAAAAAATGGAGGCAGAGATTGGAATGATGCAGCTACAAGCTAAGAAGCACCATAGATGCTCAGCAACCACCAGAAGCCAATAAGAGGCAAAGAAGGATCCTCCTCTAGAACCTTCAGAGGGAGAAGGGCTCTGCTGCCATCTTGATCTCAGACTTCTAGTCTCCAGAGCTGTAAGAAAATTAATTTCTGTTGTTTTAAGTACCACTCAGTTTGTGGTATTTTGTTTCAGCACCCCTGGGAAACTAATAAACTAGCCTTAGTGGCACCCATAGTCATTTCAGGAAAAAGAGTGGCAAAGTCATAGGAACTTAAAATCCATGTTGTACTTAAGAATAACAAGTTATTTTATGGGCTCAATGACAAAGAACACTGGTGGATAACTTAGAGTGGCTCTATGGGCTTCATGGTATCAATTCCTTTATCCTTCCTTTTCTCCAAGTTTCTAGCCTATAAAGCCAACGCATATAGAAGGAAGTTAGTCAAAAGGGACATAAATATCAATTCTAGACATTTTTGTAAGTTATCTACAACTTCCCATTCAGTGGTCTCTGGGGAATTTTGTAACAGAGGCCAAAGTAAAGTTTTCTTCCCCTGACCCCCCTGGACTTTTGAGGTTGTATCTTGCAACCTCAGTATTATGCCTGTAGGGCCATAGGGCTGTCAGGATGGGTTACCTACTCGGAAACACACACCTGCTCCTGGAAGACAGGTCCTGGATCTCTCCAGGCTCATTAACTCCCTTGAGGAGGTGTGAGGAAGAGAGTGAAAAGAGAGACACCAGAAACGTTCCCCCTTACACTGTCTCTCTGGAGGGAAATTATGGAAGTTCCCTCCTCTGTGAAAGCATGGAGAGAAGAGTTAAGGAGTTCTGGTCTAATAATAATGGGCCTTAAGTATCAGGCTAAGAGATTACACTTCAACTCAGTAGCAAAGATTACTTTTAGTTATGGAAATTTGCATTTCCATAATGCTGTACAGTTACTTAATGGTACCCCAGTGGGCAAATATAGTTATTGTGCTTCTTAAGTCTAATTACAATGAAGCCTAAGCCAAAAAGCTATACATGAAAAAGTGCTTGAATTCTAGCCAATCCAGCATTTAATACAGCAAAATTCCAACAGAACAAAATTGCTGACATTCCCACCACTGTTTGTAAAATAACTTTTATTATTCTAGAAAAATCACAGGTTTCACCTTCAGAATATCTGCATTTAAATTCTGACTCTGTCACGCACAGATGATATTGAGTAAGACATGTCACCTTCCTGACTCTCAATTTCACCATTTGATAAGGAATGTTGATACTTGTTCAAAATAGATCTCAGACCATGTTTAGGGTGATCCTACATCCAGTGTGCCCAGGTCAATCCCCGATTGTTGCCTCAGGTAAATCATGACGCTCTTTTACTCTCATAAATATCCAGATTGTTTCCATAAAATTATATGATCATCCAGTTCATACGTGACCATATGAAAGCAAGATGAGAGTTTTGAAATTATATATATTAACATAAGTTACAATGATGAGAATGATGATTCCTAAGCCGTCTCCATAACAAAAAAAATAATTTCTGCTCTTGGTTTCTGTACAGTACCCCACCTGGGAATGTGTAGAATAAGTTAATAAAGGACTGAAGTGTATGCGGGAGTGAGTGAGTGTAGGAACTTGTGTTTTGGAAGTGTAAGGAGGCATTCTTGAAATCAAGTAAATCTTTTCAGTTACTAAGTATATCAAAGATTTTTCTGCAGAAAAAACTAAGAGGCGCAGTAGGAACTAAGGTGGATATAACATCAACAATATGCCAGATGCCATCACTTGAGGCAGTTTGTTACTTATATATATATATATATACATAAGTTTAAATATAATTAAATTCTCACCGCAATCTTGTGAAGCTTGTGATAAACCCACTGGATAATCCTGAGAATGGATAATTTCATTGGAAAATTGTGGAAACACTTGGACAATTGGTAAAATTGGATATTGCCCAACTTAGCAATGGAACCAGGTTTTGGATCCATTTCTTCCCAAAGCCTTGCTCTTTCTCCTATCTACTGATCCTTGGTATGACCTATCATTTCACAGTCAAGAAAATTTTTGAGAAAATAGAATTGGGGCCAGAGGTGAAACTCAAATCCCAGTCTCTGCTCCATCAAAGCAATCTGAGATCTATGTCACTACCAGTGGGTGAGGATAGAGCCTCTGATGGTGTCATCAGAGGAGACCAAGCCCAAAAAGACTGCAGAGGAACTATCTTGGAAAAGTGAGCTACACTTGACTCCAGTAAAGGTGCAGCCTCCCAGCAAACACCAAATATATAAAAGACAGCTTTTCAGAGCTATCAGTGTCTCCAACTGGATCACGTGAGACCCAGGTTAAGCTGTGCTAAGGAAATAGGCATCCATATTTGCCCTCATTTAAACAACAAGTCCAAGAACTGGCAAAAGATTTTAGCTTATGACAAGTAAAATCTTTAGGCTATTTCTTTGTAATTCCACCCCCATGGTGGCTTCCACCTACCTCCCTTGCCCAGCTGATCCAGAGGGCTCTGCATTTCTGCCAAGGCTGCCAAAAAGGGAAAGCGTGATGAGACCCACTGGGTTTTGACTTTGACACTCTCTGCCTCCCCCTACCAGATGCCTCTTAATGTGGCTTTCTGCAGGAAAAAGC
Organism: Eubalaena glacialis; assembly: GCF_028564815.1. Lineage (NCBI taxonomy): Eukaryota > Metazoa > Chordata > Mammalia > Artiodactyla > Balaenidae > Eubalaena > Eubalaena glacialis. Next base: position 39,338,618 of record NC_083720.1, on the reverse strand, counting down.
AACTGGAGAGGGAAAAACCCAACTGAGTGACTGTCGCACTACACCACGGGGGAATTGTTCTTGCCTGTTTCTTTTCTCAATGTCTATTCTGAAAGACATTTTCATAGCTCTGGTTATCAGCCAGTATATGTCAGATGTTCTAGTTGAAACCCCACCTATGCCTTATCTACTTGATAAGCATGTATAAATAATTCTGGAAAGTTAGCCACAATGGTAGCATCTCTAGTCATACAGAGATAGGCAAGGCGAGTGAAATTTTCTAAATGCATACTCATATCATTGTCATTGAATATGACTGCTGGCTTTTTTGCTTTGCTTTGTTTGCTTATTTTTCAAATATATATATATATACGTGTGTGTGTGTGTGTGTAATTGAAATATTAATATTGTCAGTAAAATGCATGGAACTTAAAGTGTACAATTTGATACATTTTGATAAATGTATGCACTCCTGTAACCACAGCCACAATCAATATATAGGACATTTTCATTGTCCTAGAAACTTCCATCATGTCCCTTTCCATTCAAACCCACCAGCGACCCAGGACCCCATCCCTAGCCCACTTACAGAGGCAACCATTTACTTGATTTCTATCACCATAGATTACATTTTGCTGTTCTTGAACTTCATATAAAATGAAGCATATAGTATAACTCTTTTGTGTCTGTCTTTCGTTGTTGTTATCCATTCACTTTGTATGCATTTGTACATTATGTTCATCCATTTTTCTATTGCAGGACCTTTGGGTTGTTTCTAGTATTTTTGCTTTCTTGAATAGTGCTGCAATCAATATTCTTGTATACATCTCTCTTATAGACATATGTTTTATTTCTTTGGGATAAAAACCTGTGAGAGAAATTGATGATTACAAAGTCGGTGTAAATTTACCATTATAGGAAATTGCCATACAGTTTTCCAAAGTGTGCCATTTTACACTCCCACTAGCAGTGTATCAGAGTTGCAGTTGCTCTGCATTCTGTCCAAAGTTTTAAAATGTTAATCTTTAAAATTTTAGCCACTCTAGTTGGTGTGTAATGATATATCATTGTGGCTTTAATTTGTACTTTCCTAATCCCTAAACTTAATGAATATATTTCATGTGCTTATCAAACATTAGTATTTCTCCTTTTGTGAAACATCTGCCCAAGTCTTTTGCTCACTATTTTTAAGGTTTTTGTCTTTTTATAACTGAGCTATAGGAGTTCTTTATATATTAAGGATACAGGATCATTGCCAAATATATGATTATAAACTATTTCTTCCAATCTGTGGCTTGCCTTTTCATTTTCAAAGTTGACTTTTGATGAAGTTTTCATTTATTATGAAGTCCAGTGTGTCAACTGATTTTCTTCTCTTTTAAAAGTATTGTTTCTTGAATTCTAAAAAAACTTTGCCTATATCAACAGCTCAAAGATATTTTCCTATACCTTCTTCTAGGAACTTTAGAGTATTAGCTTTTACACTTAGGGCTGTGATTTATGTATATGATGTGAGGTATGGTTAGAGACATATTTTTTCATAGAGAAGTTCATGTTTTCTAGCACTGTTATTGAAAACATTTTCCATTCTCCACTGAATTGTTTCGGCATCTTAATAAAAGATCATTTGGCAGTATACTTCTGGAAGCTATGTCTGGTCTATTTCTGTGCTTTCTATTGTGTTCCTTTGATTTATTTGCCTATGTTTATTTTCATAACATGTCTTAATTATTGTGTCTTTATGATGTCTTAAAATCAGATACTGTGTGTTCTTTTACCTTGTTCTTCTTTTTCAAGATAAATTTTAGTGTAAGCTTGCCAACTTTACAAAAATTCCATGAAAATTGAATTGGAACTGCAATGAATCTATATATTAATTTTGAGAAGATTGACATCTGTATTGAGTCTTCCATCCCATGAACATACTTATCATCATTAATTTAGGTATGTCTTTAAAACTATCTCTTAGCAATAATTTCCAGTTTTAAGCACATAATTCTTGTTCATCTTTCATTACATTTATTCCTAGATATTTTATGTTTTTAGGTCTGACTTAAATGGTATTACTTTTTTTAAAATTTCAAATATAAACCCCTTATATGGTTTACAAATATTTTCTCCCAATTCATAAGTTGTCTTTTCATTTTGTTGATTGTTTCCTTTGCTATGGAGAAACTTTTTAGTTTTATATAATACCACTTGTTTCTTTTTTTTTTTTTGTTCCCTGAGCTTTTGGTTTCATATCCAAAAACCATTACCAAAACCAATGTCAAGGAGCTTTTCCCCTATGTTTTCTTCTAGGAGCTTTAGAGTTTCAGGTCTTACATTCAAGTTTTAATCTATTTTGGTTTTATTTTTGTGTATGGTACAAGATAAAGGTCCAATTTCATTATTTTGCATATGGATATCTGGTTCTCCTAACAGCATTTATTGAAGAGATTATCCTTTCCTCATTGTGTATTCTTGGCATCCTTGTCAAAAATCAGTTGCCCATATGTGCTTGGTTGATTTCTAGGCTCTCTATTCTCTTTTATTAGTCTATCTGTCTATTTTTATGCCAATGCCATATTATTTTGAATATTATCGCTTTGTAATATAATTTGAAATCAGGAAATATGAAGCCTCCTTCTCCATTCTCCTTCCACAAATTGTGTACTCTTATCACACGCACACACATGCACAAATGGTAACTATGTGAAGATGATATGTTAATTAGCTTAACTGTAGTAATCACTTCAATACATATATGTATATCAAATCATCATGTTATACAACTTAAATACATAAAATTTATGTTTAAAAATAAACTAAAATTTAAAATATTTTTTAAAAAAATGTTTCCAGGTGTTTGTTGCAGATATGAAGAAATAGATCTGATTTGTGCATGTTGACTATGTATTCTGAGATTGTTCTTAATTCACTTATTAGGTCTCAGGGTTTTTGTAGTTTCCTTTGGATTTTGCAAGTACACAATCAGGTCATCAAAAGACAGTTTTGTTTCTCATATCTCAATCTTTATGTCTTTCATCTTTATTTTTTCTTGCCCTGCTGCACTGGCTAGGACCTCCAATACAAATATCCTTTGGCATTTCTTGTAGTGAATGTTTGCTAGTGATGAATTCCCTCAATTTTTGTTTATCTAAAAATAACTTTTATATGTCCTTTTTAAACAGTTTTTTCTTGACATAGAATTATAGTTGGAAAGTTTTTGCTTTTTTTTTAGTACTTTAAAGTTGGCATTCCACCATCTTCTGCCTTACATTGTTTCTGTTGAGAAAGTAGCCATTATTATTAATGTTCCTCTGTTTTAATGTATCATTTTTTTCCAAAGGCTAATTTTAGGAATTTCTCTTTTCTTAGTTTTTAGCTATTTGACAATGATATACCTTGGTGTTGTTTTATTTGTGTTGATTTGCTTGAGACTCATTAAATTCTATAATGTTTTAACCTTTGAACAAAAGCTGTCAAAGAAACAAGAGATAGAAATAAGCGGGTATGGTAGAGGATGGTGTACCTGGTTATGTTAATTGCTGAGCACCTGAGAAACGATCCAGGCAGTACAATGCTGGGGTCTCTGAAGTGAGCCTTTTGTCTAAAGAGCCGTGTTTTGGCTCTAGGCTCAGAGAAAGCCCTTCCTACCATCATTTCAGTTCTTGGATTTCAGTAAGAATCTCTATTCTTTGAACTACATTGAATAGTCTTAAACCTTACAATGCGAAGAGTTAACATTTGTCTATGATATCTGTTACTGGGGACACAAAGCATGAAGTTTGTTGGCCCTCTCTCTTCCCCTCAGAACATTCCAATCTCTGTTCTGCCCTGGGATCACAGTAACTTCTCCATACTACTTTCTTCCCCTTAGCAATATTTACCTATCTTACCTTCCATCCCCTCATATTCCTGATGGGTAAAAAAAAAAAATCTCTTTTTTTATTCTGTTAATTAATTCTAAAGAAGCTATTAATAACTGGTACTGGTTTATGACGTTTGATCCCAAGCCAGATGGAGCAGAGGCTACCATGTGCCACCTATATCCCCTCCATCCTTACCATTCTAGTCAATCCCATACCATTTCCAAATATCAGCACCCACATACATTTACCTGAGGCTCCCTCACGCCTCCAGTAGCCACTCTGTGCATTGTCATGCACACAATGGTCTTAAAGTGCCATAAGTGTATGTGCCACCCTCTCTCTGGGAGTACACCTCAACAAATGATTGGATGGAACTGGTGTATGAACCCACAGCACCTCCCCCCTTGTCTAGGATGACTCTGAGACGTGCATTCTATTCTGGCACCCAGAGTTTCCTGGAAAAATTAAGCTCCAGTTGCCTCTGTGGTCACTTGCTTAGCACTAATCTCTTTGATATCACATTAGAATTCTTCCCTGTCTCATTTACCTGGAATCAACCCCAAATAAAAACTTGTACTTGAATCTTTGTCTCAGGGTCTGCTTCTAAGAAAACCCAGGTAACATATTCACACGTTAAAAAATTGTCCTCAGTGCCTCAGTCCCAAAGAAGGACTTGCAAATGTCTACATTATTTCCTGGCCATCAGAATAAATGTGTGTGTTTATGCCTAAGACTAAGAAGAGTTCATCTTTTCCCAGCCATCAGCTTGGGTCTAAGTTAACAGCAATTTTTGATTCCCTTGAGGTGACTCTCCACTATCTTTTGGTATGCAGCTCATTGTGAAATGGTCCTGATGCTCCTCACTATTGGGTATGAAGCTTTCGTACCTGGAAGAAATACTCCTTGTGCTTTAGTCCTACTATCATGCCTTCCCGCAGAGCACACTGCAGGGGTAAGGGGTTTTACTCCTGTGTTTCCCATGGATGTGGCCCCTCTACCATGCTGCTCATGGCATAACCATCTGGTTAAGCTACTTTAAAGGCAGGAACAGAAGTGAGCTGCTGGGATGGCTTCTCCCACCTCCCAGGCTAAATATCCTGATTTTTTCCTCCAAACCCATAGTAGAAATTCTTTCCTCTGAGTTAACAGAGCCAGATCAGTTCAGACCGAACCACATGCTGGTCAGTCATAAAAAGTGTTTGATGAATCTTTTGTGTTACTCCTTAGTATTCAAGTCTCAGATGAAAAGTTGTGTTTCTTCTTTTTCTCTCCTTATAAAGAAGAAAACACACCTTGTAAGCCCTGTTTCCCCCAAGAATCTTCTTTTTCTCCTCCCCCCATCCTGGCCTCAGCCATCTCTTTTGTGAATTAGGTCAATTGAGTTAAGTCCTTGGTCCCTTTGTAACAATTTCACTGTACAACAATTAAAGAATTATGTTCACTTAGAATAGAAGGAGACAATAGAAGTTAACATCTTTATTCTAGGGATGAAGGAATCAGTAGAAGATCTCTGAGAGATTTGCCCAAAGTCTAACAGGAAGTTAGAAGGAGGACAGGAAATAGAACCTAAGTTCCTCAAAATCTGTCCAGTGCTCTTGGTGTACAGCAAATAGAATATTGGTATAAATTGGCTTGTAGTCAATGAAATAAAATAAAAAATTTGAGCAGAGAGACTGAAGACGTTATGCATTTATTCAATAAATATTTTGACTGCTTATTGTGTACTATGCACTGTTCTAGATGCAACAGGGAACAAAGTAGAAAAATATCTCCACTTTCATGGAAATTACACTTTGGTCAGTGAGAAAGATAATAAATAAGCCTGGAAATAAATGAAGTACATAGTGCATTAGCTATGTTAAGTGCCACTGTGAAAAATCATGCAGAGAAAGGAAGAAGAGAACCCAAGGAGGGTTAATATGAATTACAGTTTAAGAAGAAAAAGACTTGTTCATGCAGTAACATCTGAGCAAAGGCTGAATAGTTTCATGCTGCTCTTCCTGCATAGAAAGTTCTTCTTTCACTCCTCTCCTGACTAACTTCCACTCATTCTTAGTGACTTTCTCTCAAAGAGAACTTTTGTGATGTATCATCAATCCAGATAAGTCCTATCAGTCCTAGACTGTGTTTTGACCAGTTACACCTATCCTGGTTTGGAACCATATATTTAATTATTTGTTAGTATCCCTGTCTCCCCACTAATCTATCATCTTTATGAGGTTCAAGGATAGTAGTACCTGTCTTTCTGACATTGCATCACCAACACCCATATAGAGATGGGCTCATAATAGGCTTTAAATTTTTGTTTAATACATGAATAGGTGGGTGCATGGATGGATGGAGCAGAAATTAGGAGAAACGTAGAACGGGTATGCTTGATAGTCTCCAAAGACAGTGCTATAAAATCTTTCCCTCCCTATATATGGATGCTGCAACTGACATGAAAGTGGAGTGTACTTTCCATCCCCTATATTCTGCGTGGGCTGCCATGACTTGATTAATCAAAGTAACATGGCAGAAGTGACATTTTGGGACTTCTGAGGCTATGACTTAAAAAGCTTGCAACATCATCTCATGTCTCTTAAAACACTCATTCTGGAGAAGCCGGCCACTATGTTAAACTGACTACGTTAAGCCTCCATGCTGGGAATAAGCTCGAGGTAGGCATGTAGAGAGGCCATGTGGAAGAAGAGAAAGTTGACCAGCCCCAGGTGTTTCAGTCCAGCTGTCAGACTCCAGCCCCAGCTGTCATCTGTTTGTGACCCCATGAGAGAATTCAAGCAAAACAGTTCAAATGACCCCAGTGGTCCACAGGACCATGGAGGATCATAATAAATTGTTGTTTTAAACCACTAAGTTTCGGAACATTTAGTTACATCACAGTGGATAACTGGCACACCTAGGGAAACAGCATATTGAGAAGCTTATCATGTCATTTGAAATACACAACAGCCATACAAAGTAGAAAAGGTAGGTATGAATGAACCCATTTTATAGATAACAAAAGACGAAGATTACAGAGGTTAATTGGCAGCCAGTAAGAGGCATAACCAGGATTAGATTCAGCCCTAGAATCAAAACGAATTCGGGAGATGGAAACAAATGGTTTTGTACCTTCAGAACATCCATAATCTTTTCTCAAATCCTTCTTAACTGACTTGAGCTGAAGCCAAGAATGTATAATCCATGTGGTCTTCACTGAGCTAAATAGGACCACCTTACCCCCTGGCTTACACATGAGCTATAATTTTTTAAAAATTCAAAGTCCTCTGTACCTGTAATAGCAACAGCCTTTGTCCTCCCACTCTTCATAGCGCACGCTCCTGAGAGATATGTCCTCTAACTCTTGGGTCCTTCTAGCTGCTTTTGGACTTGATCCAGTGATTTATAATACCAGGAAACCCAACAGAGCAAAGAGTTCAAAGCTACTTCCTGTTAATTAGCCCAGGCGGTTTTGAGGGTCCCAGCTGTGCAGCTCATTTTCATGTGCAGTATCCCCAATTAGGCCAACTCTGTTTGAAATTTCTGGAGCCACAACTTGGTAATCAGTAGAGAGAGACACCAAGCTAACATAAGGTCAATGTAGACTTTCTTTAGAGGCTTCCCTAAGACAACACTTCAAAATAATTTACCAGGGTAAAAACTATAGTTTGTATTTATTATGAAAATAATTATTTAGTCCTTGAAAGGGGATGTATCAATGTTAAAAACCTAACCATTTCTCTTAATGCTATAAGCTAAAGGAAACACTGTTAAGTTTTTTCTCTGACTTGTCTGACTCCTCTTCTCATATTTTGAAATAAACTCTCCATAGACGACAGGATTTCCTGTCTTTTCCTTTCCTTTTGGTCAAAAGATCCATATTGGATTGCTGACCAGGGAATCCATTTTGCTTTAAGCACCCACAAGGTAGATGCTATTTCTTAAGGAAAGTGGTCTTCTTTCCTGCATAAACCGTATAGGAGACACATTGATCACAGTGTCTTCCATGCCCCTTTGAAAGGCAATTGACCACCCACAGGACCTGAAGAAGTGGGTTTTGGCCAGGGCAGCCAATCCCTAGCCAAACCAATGCCCTGTTTTCTTGCATTTAAGTGGAAAGTCAGGTTGAGCGAATCAAATTCTTTTCCTCTCTGCAATGCAAAGAGAAATTCTGAACAAAAGCAGCCTGAGCAAAGAAGTGGCTGCTCAAAGCCACAGCAGTGAGAGGTTAGAGGGCACATGCTGGATCTTGAGTGAGCCAAAGTGATGAGTAGTCTATGAAACAGAGAAATGAGGGAAAGGCCAGAAAAGCCAGCTGGCAGCAAGAGGAACCTGGGGCACATGTAGAATGCGGGGTCACCCTGAGACGGTGAATGAAACCGTGCAGGTCCCTGGCACAACCTTAGGTCCGGAAGGCTCTGTGGTCTTCTGAATACTGGATAGTCCTGGTCCACGTGCATCAGTACAACTTCCTTTTCACTTAAGCTGCAGTGAGCTCAGGTTCTTTATGAGACTGCTGGCAATGTGCTTTGGAGTGGAAACCGCCCTTGATCCAGCCTTAAAATTCTGTAGGGGAGGCTGCTGCATGACCCAGATGTGATTTCCTAAGGGCTGAGCTTGAGGAATCATGTCCCTCTGAGGCAGCCTGACAAAAGTGCTCCCAAGTGAGGTTGTGTGGTGGAGAGGTAGGTACCTAGCCCAATTCAGTGTTCCCATTTGGAACATATAAAACCTTTGCAAACAAAATTAAGCATGGGCTATTGTCATGCAAAATCCTGAGCCATCTTCCTGGCCTCTCGGAAGTTGGTATGAGTTTCAACCAGAAAAAACACTGACACTCTCATTACTGGGAGGCTTCTGAGGCTTCTGTGTGGTTTGTGGCATATTCCCTCATCCCCGCACCCCACACATACAACCACCACCCCTGAACGCCCTTTTCTGGCTCCTTCCAACCCAGATCCTTCAGAACCTAACATTTCTCCTCCTATGCTCCTCCACAGGCCCATAAACGGGGACTTTTCATTGTTTCATGGTTTCTTTTTATCTGTCAGTTCCTGAGACCAATTCAAATTATTTTTCTTCAACCCAAATCAATAGCAGTCTTGATTTTACCTTACTGTAAAAACAATATATGTTTATTATACATGATCTGAAAAATGCAAAAGAAATGACAGAAGAAACAAAATTTCCAACCCAGAGACAACCAATATTAACATTTTAATCTTATTTTTCTGTCTTATTTTTCTATGAATATATTATTTGTAGATATGCAATCTGATATTTTTAAATTATATATATTCTGATATTTTCTTTTAACATTGTTTCATGAATATTTTAGGCTATCACTAAAAATCTTCAAAAGCATGATTTTAAATTTGCTGAAGAATATCCTATCAGATGAAATGACAGTAATTTACTCAACCATTTCCTGACCATTGTACATTTAGCTCAGTGTTTCAATGACCATAATTCTTCCAGAGAAGTTTGTATTGTCTGGTTGGGTCTCATTATTGTACAGACGGCAGGTGTACCAGATGACATGGGAGGTCAGAGGCCAGAAGGTGTAGGATCTCAGAGTAACCCCAGCAACCATCACATCTGAACCATTTGCTTTGTGCATGACCTCTGGCAAGTAGTTTAATATCCTGAGTTTCAATTTCCTCATTTCTGAAATGAGAATAATAAAAGTAGAGTTGTTGGGAGGATTAAATGAGTTAATATCTGCAGTTGGCTTGTGGTAGTACTGGCACATTAAGTTGTTTTTATTAGTTCAGTACTATTAGGAGGAAATATCCCCATGCCTGATGTGGACTTTCTTGTTGGTGGACCTCTTTGGTTAATCCGTGGCCTCATCCACATTCTCCCCCTCCCCTGATATTCTTCTGGGAAGAGGATGGACCTTCCTTGGTGGGAGTTTGAAAGAAGGAATGGGTATGTGCAGTGTAGTGGGTTGAATAGTGTCCCCCCCAAAAGATATGCCCAAATCCTAATCCCAGAAACCTATGAATGTGATCTTATTTAGCAAAGAGGTTTCTGCCAATCTTGAGATGAGGTTATCCTGGATTTAGAGTTGGTCCTAAATCCAATGACAAGTGTCCTGTAAAAGAAAAGCAGAAGGAGATTTGACAAAGAAACAGAAAATAAGGTGATGTGACATCCCACGTGAGGATGGAAGCAGAGATTAGAAAGATGAGACCACAAACCAAGGAACGTCTGGAGCCACCAGAAGCTGGAAAAGGCAAGGAAGGATTTTCCCCTAGAACCTACAGAGGGAGAGTAACTTTCCTGACACCTTGATTTTGGACTTCTGGCCTCTAGATCTGTGGGAGAAGAGATTTCTGTTGTTTTAGTCACTCACCCTCCCAGTTTGTTACAGCAGCCACAGGATTACTAATACACGTAATATAGTTCCTTTTGTTTGGTGGCAAAGTGCTCACAGGGAGCACATGATTGACCCTGTTTCTCCATGTCACAATCCCTACAGGGGTGACCCCTACACAGGCAGGGCTGGAGCATTTGGCACTGCCTATGCTGGGGTGGATGAATCAGTATAACATGATCAAGGTCGGGAAGCCCACTTGCTGATAGCTTTATGTCACGTCCTTCCATTTCAGCTTTATCAGTATTAAAATAGATTTCTGGATCTCCATATGTTTTACTCCTTCTTTTCTCACTCTTAGTGTTTATAACTCGGAAGGAAGACACTATAAGTTACAATAAACTTTTGTTACTTTCATCTTTAAACTCATTTCTCATATCTGCTGTTAGGGGAAGAGTCATATTCTTTTATGGACGGACCTGGATATGTTTAACTGCTTTCATAGTACTATCATTATACACCACTTCATAGTTTTTCACCTCTTTGTGGATGATTTCAGAAGGTTTCTGCCCTGTCTCAGGCTCCTATGATCTCAGCATTGAGTGTTGGATGCTTGCCTGTGACTTGCTTTTTGAATTTTCTCTCTCTTCACTTCTCAACGCTAACCTAATACTGTGTTAGATTTATTCTTTCAGTTATGAGAAAGTGACCTGTTTTGAGATCCATATCTAGGGAGCCTGAATGGCAGAAACCAAATGAACTCAGGTCTAGGGTAGTATTACCAAAGCACCTCTGCAATCAGAGACTTGAAGCAGTAGTAGGAAAAGTGCTTTTGAGAACTGAACAGTCTTAAAGACAGGGCTGATACCAAAAGGTGTCATCTTTCTCTCCTGTAACTGAGAATGCAAATAAAGTTCCTCCCACATAAGAAGGAAGCAGAGAGCATGTGGGTAATCCCTGGAGGAGGATGGTGCAGGGGAAATGGGGACCCTTCTGCAGGTGGATTTTCACAAACCACATAGAAACTGCACTGCACCAAGGCCATGAGGGCTGAACTTTGAGCACCTGCAGCTCAGAAGTCAGAGAATTCTACAACCCCCTCATCAGTTAAGATACCAGAAATAAAGTAGCCAGTGCTCCCGAGATGGACCAGTGAGGTTGGAGACGATCCAGAAGCAGAACATCGGAAGCCTAGAAAGGAGAGGTTGGTGGTTGTACACATTTGTCAGATCATAAATAAGAGTAGAAAATTTAGAAATGGTTTAATTTATTACATAGGTATGATTTTTCTCAACTAACCCTCTTATATTTATGAAATCATAAACTAAGAACTCTGTCAGGCATAACCAAGACAGGGGTTACCCTACTGAGAATTTTAGCAAAAATTCTAGTGCCTAGATAGGGTAATACGGGAAAATATACTTCTTACTGAATGGCAGATGGAAAAGAAATGAAATGAGAATAAAGCTAATATATAATGCAGATGCCATTGCCCAAGATGCTTTAATGAATGCATTATTATTATTCAATCATAATAACACTTGAAGAAAGCTAGTATGCTCCCTGAGCTACAAATTAGTAATTTAGAATGCATAAAATATAATCAATATGCCCAAGATCATAAAGCTGGCAAATGGCCCTGCCAGGATTCAAATTCAGGACATCTCACCATGAAGCCCTGATTCTTGGCCCTTAACACTGTTCTTCTGGCCCCAGTACTAACACATACATTTGACTTTAGACTGTGTGCAGGTGACATTAATGCTGCTATAGGAGAGTACCACAGACAAGGTGGGTTAAACCGACACCACTTATCATTAAGTACAGAAGAGTTCAGCAGGGCTACACTCTGGAAGCTCTAAGAGAAATATATTTCCTTGACTTTTCCAGCTTCTAAAAGATACTTTAATTCCATGGCTCATGTCCCCTCCCTCCACTTTTCAAAGCCCATCATTCACCTCTGCTTCTATCATCACATCTCTTTTTTCCTGATTTTGATTTGAATTCCCCTTATAAGGACCCTTATGATTACATTGAATCAACCTGGATAATCAACTCGGATAATCCAGGATAATCTCCCCATCACAAGATCCTTAATTTATTTATATCTGCAAAGTTTCTTTCACTCTGTAAGGTAATACACTTGCAGATTCTGGATGTTAGGTCGTGGACATCTTCGGAGAGGTGATTATTCAGCTCCTCACTGATTGATAATGGCAGGCACGTTGCAGATATTCTGCCTTTATTGAGTGCTGGCAGTTTAGAGCCTCTCATAGACAATGAGCACTCAGAGTTTCTTACTGACCCACAGCCCAACTGTATTAAACAGAACCTGTAGTCCTATGATAGCAAAACAAAGTGCTCAGGGAGATAACAGGGAAGTCAATGTAAGTGACAACAAGAGACAGTGGTCTTTGACTGAGGAACTCCTACTTTTAGATGGTCAGAGGCTCTGCCCCAAAGGCTCTGCCTTGGCAGAATCTATACAAACAAGTGTCCACACAGGCTCCCTGGGATGGGATAAGTCTGGAGAAAGCACTTGATCGAGGAGACAGGGATCTCTATCCCAGCAGAAGAGATGAACTTTTTTTGCTTCAGAAATTACATACAAAATCATGTGATCTGTAAAAATGAAAGGGCCAAGGAAGCTAAACTGACTCCAAGTTCTCTTTCTTTCTCTCACTCTTAGATGTGCATCACTCATCAGCTCTGTAAATAACTTAACCATCCTGGGGCTCAGTTTTTTCATCTGCAAAATGGAAATGACAATACCCTAGTGATTATTGCCAGGAGGATTGAATGGAATAAAATTCACACTGCAGAGATTTCACCCTAATGCTCAGCATGTAGCTCCAAATAATGGTTTTCTTCACTGTGGTTCAATATCATATCCAGTCTGCATTATAGACCAGCTGTGGAACCTCTGAATCTGTTTCTAGGAGCTTTGCTTTTCCTCATTGAAGGATAGAATAATAAATTGTTACCTACTAGGGTTACTAAAATCAGATAATTTATGAGACGTCACAATTCAAATGCTGTAGCCCATACTGATGACTTGTGACTCATGGTTTATGTGACAGTCTCCTGGACTGTGTTCTCATCAGAGCTCTACAAAACTGAGACACCCACTCCCCTGTGTAGGCTCCAGGTTATCTTCCTGGAAGTGGATGCTGGTCATCCATGAGTATTCAGCACAATAGCTGTCTGAGTTTGGGTTCACTCAAAAGCAGGCTTGGTATCAAGTAAGCAGGTACAAGTAAAAAAAACATACTAGAGGATTAAAGATTGAACCTGGAGCAGAAAGCAAGGAATAAGGGTTTGTTATCACTTTGGAGAATTCTAGAACAATGAAGACCATGCTTCTCAGAGTTAACCCACTTGAGGGGTTAGTGAGCTGGGGTATTGCTATATAAATTCCTACCATCTTTGAGGACTGTTGGGGAAGTGGGCATGAATTCTCCAGTATTTCTAGACAGCCACGTCATGGGCAAAGTGAACTCAGAATTTGAGAAAAGAAATCAGAGACTCGCAACGGAAAATCCATCAGGGTGATGGGATATGGGAGGGGCAGAGACGGCTTCTGCCATAGGAGTTAGAAATATAAAACTAGAATCAATTAAAGCTAAACTTTTTGGGAAAACATCTATTTAGTTCCTCTGCCAACTTTTTAATCAGGTTGTTTGTTTTTTGTTATCGAGTTGTATGAGTTCTTTACATATTTTGGATACTAACCCCTTATCAGATATATGGTTTGTAAATATTTTCTCCCATTTTTGTAAATATTTTGTAAATATTTTCTATTCATTTTACTGATTTTTTTCTCTTGCTGCGCAGAAGTTTTTAGTTTGAGATAGTCCCACATATTGATTTTTGCTTTTGTTGTTTGTGCTTTTGGTGTCATATCCAACAAGTGTTTTCCAAGACCAATGTCCAAGAGCTTTTTACCTAGGTTTTCTTCTAGAAGTTTTTCAGTTTCAGGTCTTATGTTTTGGCCTTTAATCTACTTCAAGTTATTTTTTGTAAGCGGTATAAGATAGGAGTCCAGTTACATTTTCTTGCATGTGGTTATCCAGTTTTCCCAGCACCATTTATTGAAGAGACTATTCTTTCCCTACTGCATATTCTGTTTCCCTTGTCAGTTATTAGTTGATCGTGTATGTGTGTGTTTATTTCTGGGCTCTCTATTATCGTCCACTGGTCTTTGTGTGTATTTTTATACCAGTACCATTCTGTTTTAATTACTATAATTTTATAGTACAGTATGAGATCAGGAAATGTGATGCTTCCAACTTTATTCTTTTTTCTCAAGATAGCTTTGGCTATTTGGAATCTTTTGTGATTCCATACAAATTTTAGGATTGTTTTTTCTATTTCTGTGAAAAATGCCATTGGGATTATGATACGGATTTTATTGACTCTATAGATGGCTCTGTGTAATATACACATTTTAACAATATTAATTCTTCCAATTCATGAGCATAAAATCTTTCCACTTGTTTGTCTTTCTTCAATTTCTTTCATCAATGTTCTATAGTTTTCAGTGTACTGAACTTTCACTCCTTGGTTAAATTTATTTCTCAGTATTTTACTGTTTTGGTACTATTGTGAGTGGGATTGTTTAACAAATGTCCAACAGACACATGAAAAGATGCTCAATGTCACCAATCATCATGGCAATGCAAATCAAAACCACAGTGCGGTATCACCTCACACTGGTTAGAATGGCTACCATCTAAAAGACAAGAGATAAAAAACACTGGTGATGAAAAAGAGAAAAGGTAAGTCTCCTACACTGTTAGTGGGAATATAAATTGGTGCAGCCACTATGGAAAGCAGAAGGAGGTTCCTCAGAAAATTAAAAATAGAATTACCATATGATCCAGCAATTCAACTTTTGGGTATATATCCAAAGGAAATGAAAACAAGAGATTGAAGAAATATCTACACTCTCCTATTTACTGCAACATTATTCACAATAGCCAAGATATGGAAACAACTTAATTGCCCATCAGTAGATGAATGGGTAAAGAAGATGTGAGATATACATGCATATAATGGAGTATTATTCTGCCATGAGAAAGAAGGAAATCCTTCCATTTACAGCAACCTGGATGGCCTTTGAAAGCATTATGCTAAGTAAAATAAGTCAAACAGAGAAAGACAAATACTGTATGATATCATTTCTACTTGGAATTGAAAAAAACTGAACTCATAGAAACAGAGTAGAATGGTGGCTCCCAGAGGCTGGTAGGTGAGAGAAATGAGGAGATACTGGTCAAAGGGTACAGACTTCCAGTTGGAAGATGAATAAATTCTGATTTAATGCACAGCATAGTGAATATAGTTAACAATACTTTATTATATACTTGGAAGTTGCTAAAAGAGTAAATCTTAAATGTTCTCACCACAAAAAAGAAATGGTAATTATGGGATGTGATAAATATGTTAGCTAACTCTACCATGGTAATCCGATTGCAATATATAACTGTATCTAATAAACATGTTGTACACCTTAAACTTACACAATGTTATATATCAGTTATAACTCAATAAAGCTGGGGAAAAAAACTAGACTCCAAACCTTGTTTCTTCCATATACTATATGAACTAAACTACTCTACTTCCTTTGTTCTAAAAACAATGAATATTATAATAATATGTACCTTTTGGAATTGCTGTAAGGATTAAATAAAATAATAGATTAGTATACTGCTTAGTCCATTTAAATGATAACAGTTATTATTATTAAGCCAGTTTTAGCATGACACAATAGCCTGCACACAGGAGTGCCTAATAAATATTCACTGAATCTAAATTTATATATACCAAAAATCTATTAAGAATACCAAAAATCTATTAAGAATTCCAAAAGACATTATTCTGAATTTTCCTTACTTGTATTTTTCCACCACACTACCCAGAATGACAGAAAATTACAGATGTTATTGAAAATAATTCTTCAAACATGAGGGACACATTTTAGTATTTTAACAGAATGGCTTTGCTTTCCAGTGCTCCATAAAAAATAAACTAATTAGAAGGAAGGAAAATACATAAAAAGAAAAATTTTCTTCAAACAGGACATGAAAAGAAAACTATTCTTCAAATATTTATAGGGTTTTTGTCCCAGAGTCTCCCATGTTTTCATCTCAATTCAATAGCCTGGGGAAGATGAGGAGGGTGCATTGTATAATGTAGTGGGAAAGCGAGACCCTCCAGAGAATTACAAGGTCAAGAGGCTGCATCATGCCCGGAGGGTGTGGTAGGTGTTTTCTGCCTCCTTTTCAGGGTATTACCAGTGGGTGGGGAGGGAAGGGAAGTAACAGAATTTTGAATCTGGAAGACATGGAAGGAACAAAGATTTTGAAAAATGAAGAGGAGACTTTTAATTGTTATCATAGTTCTGTTTCTTTAGGTCTCAAGCCACAGAACTCACGTGTCTAGGGGAAGATACTGGAAGGAATCAGAGGATGAGTTTTAAGTCCCAGACTTGGGAAGGGCTCTCTAGACTTCAGCGCAGGGCTGGGTGGTCTTCTCAACCAGCAGGTTGGTATCAGGAATATGACCCAAATCTGATGTCTCTTTGTTCTCATGTGACATCCCCAGGAGACAGAGCAACTCAGCTGGGGACAGCTGGCTGTGCTCTGCATCAGTCAGCAGTGGTGAGGGACAGAGTCTCCTGGCCCAGAAGTGACCTGGGAGAGAGGCACCCAACCCCCCTGACATTTAGTGCTTGTCTATGCTCTCTCTTCTGCTCTTTACTCTCCTCCTTCCCAAGAGAGCTAGAGTAGGGTGGACTGAGGGTTTCCTTCACTTGAGAAGTGTCTTTGCAGAGAACTGAAAAATGCAGGATAGGACCTCAGAGAGACACAGGTAACAGAGACCTGTGACTTTACTGCAGTCAGGTAAAGGAATGAAACATCGAATGTGTTTTCTAAATAGTCCAAACTAATTCACCTAGAATTGTGAACTTGAGATTCAGGACAGAAGTGAGAGAGAAAAGAGCTAAAATAAATTAAATAATTCAAATACCGTTGGAAACACAGGAGCAAGTTTTCACCTATGTTGTATCATTGAACCCTAATAGCACCCTGATGAGAAGGGGTCAATAGTTCCATTTTATAAAAAAGGAAAGTAATGTTTTAAGTGGACAGAATTTTTATACCAATACACATTTTTTATGCTTCCTGGTTGAAGTGACCTCAGTGAAAGCTCATGCCATTTCCACAAACTTTTATTTATTAATAATTTTAATTGAGTTATAATTTACATACAATGAAGTACAGTCATCTGAGTTGGAAAGTTCAGTGAGTTTGGACAAACATATGTACTCAGATCATCATTATCTCCTACCACATAACAAATTGTTCCCACCACCCAGGTATGTACTTCATGCTCCATCCAAGTTATCCCCCTGGCAGATGCTGTTTTGATTTCTATCATTTCATATGAATAGACAAATACATTGGTTATTCTTTTTGGGCCTTGACTCTTTTGCTTAATATATGCTTTTGATATGCATCCATGTTATTATATGGATCAACTATTCCTCTTTTATGGGTGAGTAGTATTCAGTGTAAGATTATACCATCTTTTTTTCCTCTTAATTTGTTCACCTAATAAAGGACATTTGAGTTTTTCCAGTTTGGGGTTACTAAGAATAAAGTTGCTATGAACCTTTATGTCTACACAGGAATTTTTGTGGACATATGTAGCCAGTACTCTTGGATAAATATCTAGAAGTGGACTTGCTGGATCATAAGGTACATGTATACTTCATATTATAAAAAATTTCCAGCTATATTTTCCATAAGTGATTATATTTTACATTCCCGCCAACAGTGCGAAAGAGTTCAGGTTATTTCACTGTCTGGCTAATATTGGGTATTTTTCATTTAAAAATTTTAGCCACTTTAGTGAATGTGACATAGTATCTCATTTGGGTTTTAACTTGCATCCCCTTATGACAAATGATGTGGAACACATTTTCGTGTGCTTTCTTGCCAAATGTATCTCTTTTGAATGGATTTACTAAATTTGGGTAACATATCTATTATTGAGTTGTATGGGTTCTTTATATATTCTAGATACAAGTTTGTTTTTTTTTTTTCTTAGATGTGTGTATTGTAAACATCCCCCTACCCAGTTTGTGATTTTCTTTTGAACTTTCTTAATGTTATCTTTTAACCCAAATATTTCATTTTAACCAGACTTATATTTTAAATTCAATATATGATTTTTTACAGTTAGGGCTTTTTGTGTCCTAAGAAAAGTTTCCCCAACTCCCAATTTTTATAATTTTAGTTATAGTTTGTGCTCTGATCTTTCTTGAATTTAAATGCCATATTAAATGAGATATAGGTTGAGGTTCATTTACCTTCATTTACTGATAGCTACTTTTTCTATCATTATTTGTTCAAAATTTTATTTTGCCCTTGAATTTTTCTTGGTGCCTTTGTTGGAAATCAGTTTAACATCTACAAGAACATTTCATGAACATCTGTATTGTGTCAGGAGTTTTTGTAAGCACTATCTTTCACCAAAAAAGAAATACTCTCTTTTTACTTGCATTTGAAATTTTTGTCTCTCTTACCAAAACAATACATTCCACCAAGACGTCTAGTTAACTTCTGTCTAGTTACACCTAAATTAAACTTTAGAAATAAAAGAGAAACTTCTAAAACTTCTAAATGCTTCTAAGAAGAAAAACAAAAAACAGACTATATTCAAAGGATCAAGAATCAGAAAGACATTAAATTTATAATCAGAAAAATTGGCAGCCATGAGACAGTGAAAAATGTCTTTGAAATTCTGAAAGAAAGATATTTGAACCTTGGATTCTATACCTCAAACATCAAATACAAGTGAAGATAGACTAAAAACATTTTCAAACAGTTTCTTAATATGTTACCTTCTTTCCACTTTCTCATAGGAAGCTACTGAAGGATTTTCCCATAAAAATAAGGAACCAAAACAAAATATGGAAGGCATGAGATCCACAACACAGGATACAAATAATAGACAATGAAACTCCCAGGAAAATTGCTAAAGGAAATTGCTAGATCTCATCTGTACAACTGACCCAGAAATAAATCAGCACAGATAAGAACAGGTCAGAAATTTCAAGGCTGCACAAAACCCAGTATATTTCAATGCATAAAAGTTTGTATAGTTGAGAGAAATGTGGGGAACACTTTAGCAATGAGAGCATAGATGATTACAAACAAACAAGACATAATATTGCACAGGGAAAAATAAAAATCATCATAGCTTGCTAAATGGTCCAGTGATCAATATATTTATGTGGTCATGATAATTTAAATTCTCAATAATGATCTAAACCAAATTATGAGATATTTACCATAGGTAGAAGAAAAATTGGAAAATGAGCTGATGATTGATGCAAGGGAAGAAGATGTAAAAGAAAGAAAAATCCTCATTTTCTGTACTAAGAACACATTACATAAAGCTTAAACAGTATAAAAGCAATAAGTAGACATTGAATTTTGTTATATAAATATGGAGATAAAAGACAGAAGTGGCTATTTTTGGTGAGAATAGAAGACGTTGAAGGGCATTTAAGGACAGTCTTTTCCATAAGTGTACTTGTAGAATGGTTTTACTTTTTATGTTAAAATCATGCATAACTAATACAAATCTTTAAAAAGAAAAACTTTTTTTAAGAAAGTGTCCTAAACTTAAGAATCTGGAGGGGCCTGAGATTACATGGAGACAGTTCCATAAACTAGCAGTGTTTCTCAAGGTGCCTGTGGATCCCAGTTCCCTTTTCTGTAAAATGAAGATAATTGAGCCCATTTTTTTGCAGTTTAGAAAGAGAAACTGTGAACATCTCACTACTAAAATGGATGCAGAAAGGTCTTTAATAATGTATTTCTCAACGATTATCTGAATTGAAATTATGTGAGTTTATTCTTAAAATGCAGGTCCTATCCATCATCTGTAGATCCTATAACCTGGCCTTTATGCTCAAGGATTTGTACATTTGGTGAAGCCTCAGTTGGTTCTGATGCTCAACAGAGCTTGGGTATTAGATGCACTTGGTTTCATTCCCAGTCTTGCATAGACTAGTAACCTGGAAAATTTCCTTAAATTGCCTTGATCTCTGTTTTCAAACTTTTGGGATAGAGTGAGATGATTTCTCCAGCATATAAAAACTTTAGCACTGGGGCTGCTACTGCAGGGCATTCAATAAATGTGCGTTCTCTCTTCCCTCCATCAATCAGCTTTGTCTCTGATATAAAATTATCTTGGCACATTACTGAATCAGACAGTGAAAATAAAAAACTCCAGACATTGAATTGGATCCAGCTACAGCTGTACAAACTACCAACAGCTGGTTATTGAGCAAATGGTATGTGCCCGGCATTCTGTTAGATGCTGTGAGGAAAATTAGCATTTATGGAAGAGAAATTTACTCCATAAGAGGTCATTTTGACAGACGGTACCCATGCAAAGCCATTTCAGAACCAGAGAATGTTAAAGATGGAAGATACCTTAGAGAATTTCTGGTTAAACCCTTCTATTACATAGAGAAAGGGATAGGGGATCTGTAAGGGTAAAATTTCCTCAAAATTATTTAGATAATGATGGAAAAATGTACCAGAGTTGGGTAGAACAATTCAAAGGCCATCTTTCTTTTGAATGCAACAGTGATTTTCAAAACATTTTTTATTATAAGCTAAACATTTTTTCTAACCAAATATGATGTGGCAACAATATATGTGAGCAAAGCTTCTCTGTTTGAGGTAGGATTCAGATGTCCACAGTTACACCCCTTGGACCCTTCATGGAAACTGTCAAAAACTGGCTATCCAAACATCACCAACATAACCTGTTGATAAGATAAGAGTGAGTATATTGCTTACTGAGGGAAAGGAAAACACCATCTTTGCAAATCTTTGGCAGTGTCTCAGCATGAAAATGGTAAGGTCAGAATTTATTAAGACTTGGAAGTTTGGCTTAAGGAAAGTCTTTCAATGCAGGGACTTCATAAGGATTGAATAAGAACCATGATACAACAACCCAGAATTTGTGGAAATTGCAAGCAAGGACGTTGAGGTGAAGGATGCAAAGAATCTGAGGGTGCAAAACATCTGTTGCTGCTTTCCTTTGAAGAGTCAGTGGGTCTTTTAGGAAATTCCTGAAATGAACAATCCAATCACTTGCTTGGGTAGAACAATTCCAGAAAAGTAAGGTGGTGTCGTGAAGACAGTAAAATAGCAAAGCCAAGTTAATGTGGACAATAATGTGGACACTGATTTCGGTTCAGTGCTCAGGCTGAGTGTGGGGAGTAGAAAGCTTTGGTTCATAAACACTTGGGGTTTTATCGAACAGAGCTAGAAAACCACCTTGTGCCTTTACCAATCAATCCTTAATGTAGCTGGCACGCAGTACTAGGGATCCTATCTTTTCTCTCTATGAAAATTGTAAAGTCTCTTTTGTCATCTAATCTTGTGTTTCAACTCCATACCTTCTCCTCAGCCTGCCCGACCTCCACTCACATCTGATGATGCATAAAGCCTCGTCAACATCCACCTTTGCACTCTACTATAAATAAGACTGTGCATGAAATCACAGTCTAGTGTCATTCTCTTCTGGCCATCCCAGTGACCCAAAACATCTGGCCCAGCCTCAATCCCTAGACCTTAGATTGAGATCAGTCCAGAAGGTCCAATTTTATTGCCCAGGAAAAGAATTTGACACCCAGTCAGCCTACATATACTTTTGGGTGATATCTTTTATGTTGACAAAAGACTTGGCAATAACAAATACTGGGAAATATCTAAAGGCACAATTAAGACAAAAAGGTCCAAAATGAACTTACTTATAAAACAGAAACTGACTCACAGACTTAGAGAATGAACTTATGGTTACCATGGGGGAAGTGTGGGGGGAGGGATAGACTGGGAGTTTGGGATTTACATGTACACACTGCTATATTTAAAATAGAGAACCAACAAGGACCTACTGTAGAGCACAGGAAACTCTACTCAATATTCTGTAAAAAACTAAATGGGAAAATAATTTGAAAAGAATAGATACATGTATATGCATAACTGAATGACTTTGCTGTACACCTGAAACGAACACAACATTGTTAATCAATGATACTCCAATATAAAATAAAAATTTTTTAAAGTATTGATCCCCCTGCTGAAGAACATAATGTTGTCTCCCTCACATTATTTATTATTTTTCTACTTACTGCTAGATACAGGGGGGTGATAAGTATACCCTATCAAATGAATGAACATGTCTTGGGAATAAATTGAGATTAACTGTCATAAAACATTTAAAGACACTATGCAGAGGACCTTCAAGATGGCAGAGGAGTAAGATGTAGAGATCACCTTCCTCCCCACAAATACATCAAAAATACATCTACATGTGGAACAACTCCTACAGAACACCTACTGAATGCTGGCAGAAGACCTCAGACATCCCAAGAGGCAAGAAACTCCTCACGTACCTGGGTAGGGCAAAAGAAAAAAGAAAAAACAGAGACAAAAGAATAAGGATGGGAACTGCACCTCTGGGAGGGAGCTGTGAAGGAGGAAAAGTTTCCACACACTAGGAAGCCCCTTCACTGGCAGACATGGGGAGTGAGTGGAGAGGAAACTTCAGAGCCATAGAGGAGAGCACAGCAACAGGGGTGCAGAGAGCAAAGCAGAGAGATTCCCACACAGAGGATCAGTGCTGACCAGCACTCACCAGCCTGAGAGGCTTGTCTGCTCACCCGCTGGGGCGGGTGGGAGCTGGGAGCTGAGGCTCGGGTTTTGAAGTTCAGATCCCAGGGATAGGACAGAGGTTGGCTGCGTGAACACAGCCTGAAGGGAGCTAGTGCACCACAGCTAACCAGGAGGAAGTCCAGGAAAAAGTCTGGAACTGCCTCAGTGGCAGAGACCATTGTTTCAGGGTGTGCGAGGAGAGGAGATTCAGAACACCACCTAAACAAGCTTCAGAGATAGACATGAGCCATGGCTATAAGCATGGACACCAGAGACGGGCATGAAACGCTAAAACAGCTGCTGCAGCCACCAAGAATCCTGTGTGCAAACACAGGTCACTATCCACACCTCACCTCCCAGGAGCCTGTGCAGTCTGCCACTGCCAGGGTCCTGTGATCCAGGGACAACTTCCCCAGGGGAACACACGGCATGCCTCAGACTGCTGCAACATCACACCGGCCTCTGCTGCCACAGGCTCGCCCCGCACTCTGTACCCCTCCTTCCACCAGGCCTGGGCGAGGCAGAGCCCCCTAATCAGCAGCTCCTTTAACCCCCTGCTGTCTGAGCAAAGAACAGATACCAGAGGGCAACCTACAGGCAGAGGCGGGGCCAAATCCAAAGCTGAACCCCAAGAGCTGTGTGAACAAAGAAGAGAAAGGGAAATTTCTCCGTGCAGCCTCAGGAGCAGCGGATTAAATCTCCACAATCAACTTGATGTAACCTGCTCCTGTGGAATACCTGAATAGACAATGAATCATCCCAAAATTGAGGTGGTAGACTTTGGGAGCAACTGTAGACTTGGGGTTTGCTGTATGTGACTGACTAGTTCTGATTTTTATGTTTATCTTAGTATAGTTCTTAGTGCTTGTTATCATTCATGGATTTGTCTATTGGTTTGATTGCTCTCTTCATTTATTTTTTATTACTTTTAAAGAATGTTTTCTTTTAATTTTTATTTTAATAACTTTATTTTATTTTATTCTTTTTTTTCTTTCTTTCATTTTTTTCTCCCTTTTCTTCTGAGCCATGCGGCTGACAGGGTCTTGGCATTCTGGCCCGGTGCCAGGTCTGAGCCTCTGAGATGGGAGTGCCAAGCTCAGGACATGGGACCACCACAGACCTCCCAGCCCCATGTAATATCAATCAGCGAGAGCTCTCCCAGAGATCCCCGTCTAAATGCTAAGACCCAGCACCAGCCAATGGCCAGCAAGCTTCAGTGCTGGACGTCCCATGCCAAAAACCTAGCAAGACAGCAACAAAATCCAATCAATTAACAGAGAGGCTGCCTAAAATAATAATAACTCCACAGACGCCCCAAAACACACAACCGGACATGGTCTTGCCCACCAGAAAGACAAGATCCAGGCTTATCCACCAGAACACAGGCACCAGTCCCCTCCATGAGGAAGCCTACACAACCCACTGAACCAACCTTAGCCATTGAGGGCAGACACCAAAAACAACAAAAAACACAAAACTGCAGCCTGAAAAAAGGAGACCCCAAACACAGTAAGTTAAGCAAAATCAGAGGACAGAGAAATACGCAGCAGATAAAGGAGCAAAGTAAAAACCCACCAGACCAAACAAATGAAGAGGAAATAGGCAGTCTACCTGAAAAAGAATTCAGAGTAATGATAGTAAAGATGATCCAAAATCTTGGAAATAGAATAGTGAAAATACAAGACACGTTTAACAAGGACCTAAAAGAATGAAAAAGCAAACAAACAATGATGAATAATAAAATAAATGAAATTTTAAATTCTCTAGAAGGAATCAATAGCAAAATAACTCAGGCAGAAGAAGAGATAAGTGACCTGGGAGATAAAATAGTGGAAGTAACTACTGCAGAGCAGAATAGAGAAAAAAGAATGAAAAGAATTGAGGACAGTCTCAGAGACAGCTGGGACAACATTAAACGCACCAATATTGGAATTATAGGGGTCACAGAAGAAGAAGAGAAAAAGAAAGGGACGGAGAAAATATTTGAAGAGATTATAGTTGAAAACTTCCCTAATATGGGAAAGGAAATAGTCAATCAACTCCAGGAAGCACAGAGAGTTGCATACAGGACAAATCCAAGGAAAAACATGTCAAGACACATAATAATCAAACTATCAAAAATTAAATACAAAGAAAAAATATTAAAAGCAGCAAGGGAAAAGCAACAGATAACATACAAAAGAATCCTCATAAGGATAACAGCTGATCTTTCAGCAGAATCTCTGCAAGCCAGAAGGGACTGGCAGGACATATTAAAAGTGATGAAAGGGAAAAACCTACAATCAATATTTCTCTACCCAGCAAGGACTTCATTTAGATTTGATGGAGAAATTAAAACCTTTACAGACAAGCAAAAGATAAGAGAATTCAGCACCACCAAACCAGCTTTACAACAAATGCTAAAAGAACTTCTCTAGGCCGGAAACACAAATGAAAGAAAGATCTACAAAAACAAACCCAAAACAATTAGGAAAATTGTAACAGGAACATACATATCAATAATTACCTTACATTTAAGTGGATTAAATTCTCCAACAAAAACACACAGACTTGCTGAATGGATACAAAAACAAGACCCGTATATATGCTGTCTGCAAGAGACCCACTTCAGACCCAGGGACACATACAGACTGAAAGTGAGGGGATGGAGAAAGATATTCCATGCAAATGGAAATCAAAAGAAAACTGGAGTAGCAATTCTCACATCAGACAAAACAGACCTTAAAATAAAGAGTACTACAAGAGACAAAAAAGGACACTACATAATAGTCAAGGGATCGATTCAAGAAGAAGATATAACAATTGTACATATTTATGCACCCAACATAGGAGCACCTAAATACATAAGGCAAATGCTAACAGCCATAAAAGGGGAAATCGATGGTAACGCAATCATAGTAAGGGACTTGAACACCTCACTTTCACCAATGGACAGATCATCCAAAATGAAAATAAATAAGGAAACACAAGCTTTAAATGATACATTAAACAAGATGGACTTAATTGATATTTATAGGACATTCCATTCAAAAACAACAGAATACACTTTCTTCTCAAGTGCTTATGGAACATTCTCCAGGATACATCATATCTTGGGTCACAAATCAAGCCTTGGTAAATTTAAGAAAATTGAAATCATATCAAGTATCATTTCCAACCACAATACTATGAGACTAGATATCAACTATGGAAAAAAACTGAAAAAAATACAAACACATGTATTGTGCTAAACAATACATTACTAAATAACCAAGAGATCACTGAAGAAATCAAAGAGGAAATCAAAAAATACCTAGAAACAAATGACAATGAAAACAAGGTGACCCAAAACCTATGGGATGCAGCAACAGCAGTTCTAAGAGGGAATTTTATAACAATACAATTCTACTTTAAGAAACAGGAAAAATCTCGAATAAAAAACCTAACCTTACACCTAAAGCAAATAGAGAAAGAAGAACAACAACAACAAAAAAAACCAAAGAAGAGAAGGAAAGAAATCATAAAGATCAGATCAGAAAGAAATGAAAAACAAATGAAGGAAAAGATAGCAAAGATCAATAGAACTAAAAGCTGGTTCTTTGAGAAGATTAACAAAATTGATAAACCATTACCCAGACTCATCAAGGAAAAAGGGAGAAGACTCCAATCCACAGAATTAGAAATGAAAAAGGAGAAGTAACAACTGACCCTGCAGAAATACAAAGAATCATAAGGGATTACTACAAGCAACTATATGCCAATAAAATGGACAACCCAGAAGAAATGGACAAATTCTTAGAAAAACACAACCTTCCGATACTGAACCAGGAAGAAATAGAAAATATAAACAGACAAATCACAAGCACTGAAATTGAAACTGTGAATGAAAATCTTCCAACAAACGAAAGCCCTGGACCAGATGGCTTCACAGGCGAATTCTATCAAGCATTTAGAGAAGAGATAACACCTATCCTTCTCAAACTGTTCCCGAATATAGCAAATGCAGAAACACTATCAAACCCATCCTACAGGGCTACCATCACCCTGATACCAAAACCAGACAAAGATGTCACAAGAAAGAAAACTACAGGCCAATATCACTGATGAACATAGATGCAAAAATCCTCAACAAAATACTAGCAAACAGAATGCAACAGCACATTAAAAGGATCATACACCATGATCAAGTGGGGTTTATCCCAGGAATGCAAGGATTCTTCAATATACACAAATCAATCAATGTGATACACCATATCAACAAATTGAAGGATAAAAATCATATGATAATCTCAATAGATGCAGAAAAAGCTTTTGACAAATCTCAACACTCATTTATGATAAAGACCCTCCAAAAAGTAGCCATAGAAGGAACTTACCTCAACATAATAAAGGCCATATATGACAAACCCACAGCCAACATCGTTCTCAATGGTGAAAAATTGAAACCATTTCCACTAAGATCAGGAACAAGACAAGGATGCCCACTCTCACCACTATTATTCAACCTAGTTTTGGAAGTTTTAGCCACAGCAATCAGAGAAGAAAAAGAAATAAAAGGAATCCAAATCAGAAAAGAAGAAGTAAAACTGTCACTGTTTGCAGATGACATGATACTATACATAGAGAATCTTAAAGATGCTAGCAAAAACTACTAGAGCTAATCAATGAATTTGGTAAAGTAGCAGGTACAAAATTAATGCACAGAAATCTCTTGCATCCCTATACACTAATGATGAAATATCTGAAAGTGAAATTAAGGAAACACTACCATTTACCATTGCAACAAAAAGAGTAAAATAACTAGGAAGAAACCTACCTAAGGAGACAAAAGACCTGTATGCAGAAAACTATAAGACACTGATGAAAGAAATTAAAGATGATACAAACAGATGGAGAGATATACCATGTTCTTGGATTGGAAGAATCAACACTGTGAAAATGACTAGACTACTCAAAGCAATCTACAGATTCAATGCAATCCTATCAAACTACCAATGGCATTTTTCACAGAACTAGAATAAAAAAATTCACAATTTGTATGGAAACACAAAAGACCTCGAATAGGTAAAGCAATCTTTAGAAAGAAAAATGGAGCTGGAGGAATCAGGCTCCCTGTCTTCATACTATACTACAAAGCTACAGTAATCAAGACAGTATGGTACTGGCACAAAAACAGAAATATAGATCAATGGAACAGGATAGAAAACCCAGAGATAAACCCACGTATTATGGGCACCTTATTTTTGATAAAGGAGGCAAGAATATACAATGGAGAAAAGACAGCCTTTTCAATCCGTGGTGCTGGGAAAACTGGACAGCTACATGTAAAAGAATGAAATTAGAGCACTCCCTAACATCATACACAAAAACAAACTCAAAATAGATTAAAGACCTATATGTAAGGCCAGACACTATAGAACTCTTAGAGGAAAACATAGGCAGAACACTCTATGACATAAATAACAGCAAGATCCTTTTTGACCCACCTCTTAGAGAAATGGAACAAAAAACAGAAATAAACAAATGGGACCTAAAGAAACTTAAAAGCTTTTGCACAACAAAGGAAACCATAAACAAGACGAAAAGACAGCCCTCAGAATGGGAGAAAATATTTGCAAACGAAGAAACTGACAAAGGATTAATCTGCAAAATAATCAAGCAGCACATGCAGCTCAATATCAAAAAGACAAACAACCCAATTCAAAATTGGGCAGAAGACCTAAATAGACATTTCTCCAAAGAAGACATACAGCTTGCCAACAAACATATGAAAGGATGCTCAACATCATTAATCATTAGAGAAATGCAAATCAAAACTACAATGAAGTATCACCTCACACCGGTCAGAATGGCCATCATCAAAAAGTCTACGAACAATAAATGCTGGAGAGGGTGTGGAGAAAAGGGAACCCTCTTGCACTGTTGGTGGGAATGTAAGTTGATACAGCCATTATGGAAAACAGAATGGAGGTTCCTTAAAAAACTAAAAGTACAACTACCATATGACCCAGTAATCCCACTACTGGGCATATACCCTGAGAAAACCATAATTCAAAATGAGTCATGTACCACAATGTTCATTGCCGCTCTATTTACAATAGCCAGGAATGGAAGCAACCTAAGTGTGCATCAACAGATGAATGGATAAAGAAGATGTGGCACATATATACAATGGAATATTACTCAGCCATAAAAAGAAACAAAATTGAGTTATTTGTAGTGAGGTAGATGGACCTAGAGTCTGTCATACAGAGTGAAATAAGTCAGAAAGAGAAAAAAAAATACTGTATGCTATCACATATATATGGAATCTAAAAAAAAAAAAAGGTTCTGAAGAACCTAGGAGCAGGACAGGAATAAAGACGCAGACGTAGGGAAGCAGCTGCATAGCACAGGGAGATCAGCTCAGTGCTTTGTGACCACCTAAGAGGGGTGGGATAGGGAGGATGAGAGGGAGATGCAAGAGGGAGGATATAAGGATATATGTATATGTATAGCTGATTCACTTTGTTATACAGCAGAAACTAACACAACATTGTAAAGCAATTATACTCCAATAAAGATGTTAAAAAAATAAATTAAAAAATATAAAGACTCTATGAAAAGTTGATTGCCTCATTTCAGTGTGACAAACTTGAATTAGAAAGCTGGTTCTGCCATTTACTAACTTTAAAACATTGAATACGTTATTTAATCTCTCTTATCCTCAGAGTCTTTATCCTCATTCTAAAAATGGGTTGTCAATGTTTATTTGATAAAGTTATTGTCAAGATTAAAAGCTAAATCCTAATGTATCAGATATATGATATGCATTCCATTTATAATAGTAGCTCTTATTATTTTTACTTTCTTCGTTGAGAAATCTACTTTCCATGCCTGTTTATAAATACTTCTAGAGGTAGTTATTGCTGTAGCTGTTATATAAATTCTATCAATGTATGTCTTAAATGCAGAAGATGAAGAAAATAGAAAAGAGGGGTGGGAAAAGAAAAAGAGGTGGAGGAGTAAGAGGAAGGAGAACCTGTATTTACTGAGGTTTTACCATGTACCAGTACTATAATAAGACTCCAGCACACCTTGAGCCCTCCATCAGACACCATTAATATCATCCTCTTTTACAGTTAAGGAAGGTGAAGCCAGAGACCTGGAAGTCATTTTCCCAATATTCCATAAAATGGCTGGATTTATACTTATTCTAACAACTTTCCAGGGATAGGGGTTGTTTTCCCTATACAAATATTGAGGAAACATGGGCAGAAATGGACATATGTAGCTCAAGTTCACAGAATTAGCCCGATGCATCCTGGGCTGCAGCCTCAGGTCTATCTACTTCTAAAGCTCACACAATTTTTGTGGCTCCAAGGATTAATACTAGGAGAAGGTCCATGTTCACTTGTAGAACTTTATTTTCAAATACACAGCATTTTGTTGTTCTTCTTTGTTTCACGAAGCAAAAGCAAACACTCTATTTGAATGAGAGGTAAATTAGCTTTAAGAAAATACCCTCAATGACCTGAAAAGCAGTGTCAATATTTTACTTTAATGGTTTTTGTTCCTAAAGGACAGAACTAGGTTACATTAAGGGGAGTCTTCCCGGAGGCAGGTATTCATTCAAACAACAAGCATTCCTATACACTATGTGTCAAGAATCATGTCAGGTTTTGGATCATGGCTTTTGATAGTATTGATAATTTCTAATCCTGATAAGATGGGGTGCTTTTTCTTTTGTTGAGAAGAGAGAGGGCAAGGTGACCTGGGGACAATTCAGGGTGTTTAACATTATACTAATGGTTACCATCTAATTTCATGTGCCCTTTCCAGAACTGCTTTAAATCTTCTACCTGGTTTATCTCACCTCCTCTTCACAGACATCAGTTCAGCACTGCCACTATTACAATAGTCTCTCTTCTTATAAATGATGAAACTGTTTCTGAGAGTGGATACATAATTTGTTCAAAGTCATACAACTTATAAGTGGTGGAGATGCTGATCAAAACCTAGTGTCTTGACCATTAAGTCCTCTGATGACAGCACATGACGTGAGAGAGTGAACCAAAAGATTGGTCATGAACAGGAGCTGAAAGATAAGACACCTTGGCCAGAAAGTCCAAGCCAATGGAGTGAGCCAGGAAGCAGTACCAGGACATAAAAACCAAATCATGAAAATTAGACCAAGCAAAGGTTACTGTGCAAAAGCTTTTAAGTTTCATTAGGTCCCATTTCTTTATTTTTGTTTTTATTTCCATTTCTCTAGGAGGTGGGTCAAAAAGGATCTTGCTGTGATTTATGTCATAGAGTTTTCTGCCTATGTTTTCCTCTAAGAGATTTATAGTCTGGATCTTGTCTTTCTGGTGGGCAGGGCTGCATCCGGTGGTGTGTTATGGAGTGTCTGTGAACTTAGTATGATTTCAGGCAGCCTCTCTGATAATGGGTGGGGTTGTGTTCCTGTCTTGCTAGTTTCTTGGCATGGGGTGTCCAGCACTGGATCTTGCTGGCTGTTGGGTGGAGCTGGGTCTTAGCGTTGAGATGGAGATCTCTGGGAGAGCTCTTGCTGATTGATATTATGTGGGGCGGGAGGTCTCTGGTGGTCCAATGTCCTGAACTCATCTCTCCCACCTCAGAGGCTCAGGCCTGACACCAGTCCAGAGCACCAAGATGCTGTCAGCCACACAGCTCAGAAGAAAAGGGAGAAATAAAGAAAGAAAAAAAATTTTTAATAAAATAAAATAAAATAATTAAAATAAAAATTTTGTAATAAAAAAAAAGAGAGCTACCAAACCAATAAACATATCCACCAATGATAACAAGCACTAAAAACTATACAAATACAAACATAAAAATCAGAAACAAGTCAGTCACAGACAGCAAACCCCAAGTCTACAGTTGCTCCCAAAGTCCACCGCCTCAATTATGGGATGATTCATTGTCTATTCAGGTATTCCACAGATGCAGGGTACCTCAAGTTGATTGTGGAGATTTAATCCACTGCTCCTGAGGCTGCACAGAGAAATTTCCCTTTCTCTTCTTTGTTCGCACAGCTCCCGGGGTTCAGTTTTGGTCTTGGCCCCACCTCTGCCTGTAGGTCGCCCTCAGGCCTCTGTTCCCACCCAGACAGGACAGGGTTAAAACAGCGGCTGATTAGGGGGCTCTGGCTCACTCTGCCGGGGGGAGGAAGGGTTATGGTAGTTATAATTGGAATGCGGGTCGAGCCTGCGGCAGCAGAGGCCAGCATGACATTGCAACAGCCTGAGGTGCACCTTGTGTTCTCCCAGGGAAGTTGTCCCAGGATCACGGGACCCTGGCAGTGGTGGGCTGCACAATCTCCCGGTAGGGGAGGTGTGGATAGTGACCTGTGCTTGCACACAGGATTCTTGGGGGCTGCAGCAGCAGCATTAGTGTTTCATATCCATCTCTGGTGTCCAGGCTGATAGCCGTGGCTCATGCCCGTCTCTGGAGCTCGTTTAGGCGGTGCTCTACCTTCTGTGGGAAGATGGGGAAGGAATCCCCTCGCCTTGCACACCCTGAATCAATGGTCTATTGTCTCTTAGGCAGGTCCAGACTTTTTCCCAGACTCCCTCCCTGCTGGTTGTGGCACACTAGCCCCCTTCAAGCTGTGTTCACACAGCCAAGCCCAGTCCTCTCCCTGGGATCTGACCTCTGAAGCCCGAGCCTCAGCTCCCAGCCCCCACCCGCCCCAGTGGGTGAGCAGACAAGCCTCTCAGGCTGGTGAGTGCTGCTCGGCACCGATCCTCTGTGCGGGAATCTTTCCGCTTTGCCCTCTACACCACTGTTGCTGCGCTCTCCTCCATGGTTCTGAAGCTTCCCCCCCTCCCAGCCCCTGTCTACGCCAGTGAAGGGTCTTCCTAGTGTGTGGAAACTTTTCCTCCTTCACAGGTCCCTCCCAGAGGTGCAGGTACCATCCCTATTCTTTTGTCTCTGTTTTTTCTTTTTCCTTACGCAGGTACGTGGGGATTTTCTTGACTTTTGGGAAGTCTGAGGTCTTCTGTCAGCGTTCAGCAGGTGTTCTGTAGTAGTTGTCCCACATGTAGATGTATTTTTGATGCATTTGTGGGGAGGAAGGTGATCTCCATGTCTTACTCCTCTGCCATCTTGAAGGTCCCCTCACATTATAGTTTTAAAAAACATTTTCCATGTTTTCAATAGATATATGCAAGTACAGGTGAATAATGATAGTTTCATTTCTAATTTTCCAGTCCTATTATTTTTCTTGCCTTATTGTATTGACTACTGCCACTGGAAAAATGTTGAATAGAAGTAGTCTTTATGGCCTGAGTCCTGATCTCAGGAGAAAGTTTCCCATGTTTTACCATTAAGTCTACTTTTTTGTAATCGTTTTCTTTTTAATTTATTTTATCTGATTAGATAAGTTCAATTCTATTTCTAGTTTGCTTAAGGTTTTGTTTTTGGTTTGTTTAAATAATGATTAGAAATTAATTTTATCAATTCTTCTTGAATTAGTTTTGGTAAGATGTGTTTTTTTATTGAATTCATTAATTGCCCCTAAAGATTCAAATAATGGCATAAAGTTGTTCATAATATCATCTTGTTTTAATGTCTGTTGGATCTACCCTGTCTTTATTCTAATATTTTTAATGTGTGCTTTTGTCTATTTATCATGACTAGCCTTGTTAGGGAATTATCAATTTTACTATTTGTTTCAACAAATTGGCTTCTGACTTTGTTGTCTACATTGTATATTTATTTTCCTTTTATTTTATCTACTTATTTTCTATTTTTTTCTATCTACTTTGTTTGGGCTGATTTGACATTCTTTCAATATCTTAAG
Source organism: Eubalaena glacialis (assembly GCF_028564815.1). Classification (NCBI taxonomy): domain Eukaryota; kingdom Metazoa; phylum Chordata; class Mammalia; order Artiodactyla; family Balaenidae; genus Eubalaena; species Eubalaena glacialis. The sequence goes on along the minus strand of NC_083720.1, from coordinate 39,304,949 downwards.
AAGCATATCTATTCATCTATTTTTAATCTTTTAAAACAATATATATGCTTGAGATGAGAAATTTCTTTAAAACTTCAGTTGTAGTCTCATTATAAGGTTTGATGTTTTATTTATATTTTCATTCTATCCAAACTATCTTCTAATTTTCATTATAATTTCTTGATTGACCCATTGTAAATTTAGAAGTGTTTTTATTTACTTTCAAAATTAAAAAATAAATTTTAGTTATCTTCTTGTTACTCATTTCAAGCTTAGATCTATATGATCAGAATATTCTTTGTATGATTTCAGTTCCATGTACCTTTGAAAGTATTCTGTAGTTTTCAGGTGTAGTGTTCTATGTATATCAAACAGATCAGGATTTTTATTTTTATTTATTAAATTTTTTTAACATATTTATTGGAGTATAATTGCTTTACTATGGTATGTTAGTTTCTGCTTTATAACAAAGTGAATCAGTTATACATATACATATATCCCCATACCTCTTCCCTCTTGCATCTCCCTCCCTCCCACGCTCCCTATCCCACCCCTCTAGGTGGTCACAAAGCACCGAGCTGATCTCCCAGTGCTACGCGGCTGCTTCCCACTAGCTACCTATTTCACGTTTAGTAGTGTATATATGTACATGCCATTCTCTCACTTTGTCCCAGCTTATCCTTCCCCCTCCCCGTATCCTCAAGTCCATTCTCTAGTAGGTCTGCATCTTTATTCCCATCTTGCCCCTAGGTTCTTCATGACCATTGTTGTTTTTTTTTTTTAGATTCCATATATATATGTTAGCATACAGTACTTGTTTTTCTCTTTCTGACTTACTTCACTCTGTATGACAGTCCCTAGGTCCATCCACCTCATTACAAATAACTAAGTTTCATTCCCTTTTATGGCTGCGTAATATTCCATTGTATATATATGCCACATATTCTTTATCCATTCGTCTGTTGATGGACACCTTGGTTGCTTCCATGTCCTGGCTATTGTAAATAGAGTGGCAATGAACATTTTGGTACGTGACTCTTTTTAAATTATGGTTTTCTCAGGGTATATGCCCAGTAGTGGGATTGTTGGGTCGTGTGGTAGTTCTATTTTTAGTTTTTTAAGGAACCTCCATACTGTTCTCCATAGTGGCTGTATCAATTTACATTCCCACCAACAGTGCGAGAGGGTTCCCTTTTCTCCACACCCTCTCCAGCATTTATTGTTTGTAGATTTTTGGATGATGGCCATCCTGACCGGTGTGAGATGATATCTCATCGTAGTTTTGATTTGCGTTTCTCTAATGATTAATGATGTTGAGCATTCTTTCATGTGTCTGTCGGCAATCTGTATATTTTCTTTGGAGAAATGTCTATTAAGGTCTTCTGCTCATTTTTGGATTGGGTTTTTTGTTTTTTTTAATATTGAGCTGCATGAACTGCTTGTAAATTTTGGAGATTAATCCTTTGTCAGTTGCTTCGTTTGCAAATATTTTCTCCAATTCTGAGGGTTGTCTTTTCGTCTTGTTTATGGTTTCCTTTGCTGTGCAAAAGCTTTTAAGTTTCATTAGGTCCCATTTCTTTATTTTTGTTTTTCGTTCCATTTCTCTAGGAGGTGGGTCAAAAAGGATCTTGCTGTGATTTATGTCATAGAGTGTTCTGCCTATGTTTTCCTCTAAGAGTTTGATAGTGTCTGGCCTTACATTTAGGTCTTTAATCCATTTTGAGTTTATTTTTGTGTATGGTGTTAGGGAGTGTTCTAATTTCATTCTTTTACATGTAGCTGTCCAGTTTTCCCAGCACCACTTATTGAAGAGGCTGTCTTTTCTCCACTGTATATTCTTGCCTCCTTTATCAAAGATAAGGTGACCATATGTGCGTGAGTTTATCTCTGGGCTTTCTATCCTGTTCCATTGATCAATATTTCTGTTTCTGTGCCAGTACCATACTGTCTTGATTATTGTAGCTTTGTAGTATAGTCTGAAGTCAGGGAGCCTGATTCCTTCACCTCCGTGATTCTTTCTCAAGATTGTTTTGGCTATTCGGGGTCTTTTGTGTTTCCTTACAAATTGTGAAATTTTTTGTTCTAGTTCTGTGAAAAATGCCAGTGGTAGTTTGATAGGGATTGCATTGAATCTGTAGATTGCTTTGGGAAGTAGATTCATTTTCACAATGTTCATTCTTCAAATCCAAAACATGGTATATCTCTCCATTTATTTGTATCAGCTTTAATTTATTTCATCAGTTTCTTATAATTTTCTGCATACAGGTCTTTTGTCTCCTTAGGTAGGTTTATTCCTAGATATTTTATTCTTTTTGTTGCAATGGTAAATGGGAGTGTTTTCTTAATTTCACTTTCAGATTTTTCATCATTAGTGTAGAGGAATGCAAGAGATTTCTGTGCATTAATTTTGTATCCTGCTACTTTACCAAATTCATTGATTAGCTCTAGTAGTTTTCTGGTAGCATCTTTAGGATTCTCTATGTATAGTATCATGTCATCTGCAAACAGTGACAGCTTTCCTTCTTCTTTTCCAATTTGGATCCCTTTTATTTCTTTTTCTTCTCTGATTGCTGTGGCTAAAACTTCCAAAACTATGTTGAATAATAGTGGTGAGAGTGGGCAACCTTGTCTTGTTTCTGATCTTAGTGGAAATGGTTTCAATTTTTCACCATTGAGGACGATGTTGGCTGTGGGTTTGTCATATATGGCCTTTATTATGTTGAGGAAAGTTCCCTCTATGCCTACTTTCTGGAGGGTTTTTATCATAAATGAGTGTTGAATTTTGTCAAAAGCCTTCTCTGCATCTATTGAGATGATCATATGGTTTTTCCCCTTCAATTTGTTAATATGGTGTATCACGTTGATTGATTTGCATATATTGAAGAAGCCTTGAATTCCTGGGATAAACCCCACTTGATTATGGTGTATGATCCTTTTAATGTGCTGTTGGATTCTGTTTGTTAGTATTTTGTTAAGGATTTTTGCACCTATGTTCATCAGTGATATTGGCCTGTAGTTTTCTTTCTTTGTGACATCTTTGTCTGGTTTTGGTATCAGAGTGATGGTGGCCTCATAGAATGAGTTTGGGAGTGTTCCTCCCTCTCCTATATTTTGGAAGAGTTTGAGAAGGATAGGTTTTAGCTCTTCTCTAAATATTTGATAGAATTCGCCTGTGAAGCCATCTGGTCCTGGGCTTTTGTTTGTTGGAAGATTTTTAATCACAGTTTCAATTTCAGTGCTTGTGATTGGTCTGTTCATATTTTCTATTTCTTCCTAGTTCAGTCTCAGAAGGTTGTGCAATTGTAAGGATTTGTCCATTTCTTCGGCATATAGTTGCTTGTAGTTATCTCTCATAATCCTTTGTATTTCTGCAGTGTCTGTTGTTACTTCTCCGTTTCATTTCTAATTGTATTGATTTGAGTCTTGTCCCTTTTTTTCTTCATAAGTCTGGCTAATGGTTTATCAATTTTGTTTATCTTCTCAAAGAACCAGCTTTCATTTTTATTGATCTTTGCTATTGTTTCCTTCATTTCTTTTACATTTATTTCTGATCTGATCTTTATGATTTCTTTCCTTCTGCTAACTCTGGGGGGTTTTTGTTCTTCTTTCTCTAATTGCTTTAGGTGTAAGGTTAGGTTGTTTATTTGAGATGTTTCTTGTTTCTTAAGGTAGGATTGTATTGCTATAAACTTCCCTCTTGGAACTGCTTTTGCTGCATCCCACAGGTTTTGGGTCATCATGTTTTCATTGTCATTTGTTTCTAGGTATTTTTTTATTTCCTCTTTGATTTCTTCAGTGATCTCTTGGTTATTAAGTAGTGTGTTGTTTAGCCTCCATGCATTTGTATTTCTTACAGATTTTTTCCTGTAATTGATATCTAGTCTCATACCATTGTGGTTGGAAAAGATACTTGATATGATTTCAATTTTCTTAAATTTACCAAGGCTTGATTTGTGACCCAAGATATGATGTATCCTGGAGAATGTTCCATGAGCACTTGAGAAGAATGTGTATTCTGTTGTTTTTGGATGGAATGCCCTATAAATATCAATTAAGTCTATCTTTTTTAATGTATCATTTAAAGCCTGTGTTTCCTTATTTATTTTCATTTTGGATAATCTGCCCATTGGTGAAAGTGAGGTGTTAAAGTCCCCTACTATGATTGTGTTACTGTCGATTTCCTCTTTTATGGCTGTTAGTATTTGCCTTATGTATTGGGTTGCTCCTAAGTTGGGTGCATAAATATTTACAATTGTTATATCTTCTTCTTAGATTGATCCCTTGATCATTATGTAGTGTCCTTCTTTGTCTCTTGTAATAGCCTTTGTTTTAAAGTCTATTTTGTCTGATATGAGAATTGCTACTCCAGCTTTCTTTTGATTTCCATTTGCATGGAATATCTTTTTCCATCCCCTCACTTTCAATCTGTATGTGTCCCTGGGTCTGAAATGGGTCTCTTGTAGACAGCATATACACGGGTCTTGTTTTTGCATCCATTCAGCCAATCTATGTCTTTTGGTGGGAACATTTAATCCATTTACATTTAAGGTAATTATCGACATGTATGTTCCTATTACCATTTTCTTAATTGTTTTGGGTTTATTATTGTAGGCCTTTTCCTTCTCTTGTGTTTCCTGCCTAGAGAAGTTCCTTCAGCATTTTTTGTAAGGCTGGTTTGGTGGTGCTGAATTCTCTTAGCTTTTGCTTGTCTGTAAAGGTCTTAATTTCTCCATCAAATCTGAATGAGATCCTTGCTGGGTAGAGTAATCTTGGTTGTAGGTTTTTCTCCTCGTCACTTTAAATATTTCCTGCCACTCCCTTCTGGCTTGCAGAGTTTCTGCTGAAAGATCACCTGTTAATCTTATGTGGATTCCCTTATGTGTTATTTGTTGTTTTTCCCTTGCTGCTTTTAATATTTGTTCTTGGTATTTAATTTTTGATAGTTTGATTAATATGTGTCTTGGTGTGTTTCTCCTTGGATTTATCCTGTATGGGACTCTCTGTGCTTCCTGGACTTGTTTAACCATTTCCTTTCCCCTATTAGGGAAGTTTTCAACTATAATCCCTTCAAATATTTTCTCAGTCCCTTTCTTTTTCTCTTCTTCCTCTGGGACCCCTATAATTCGAATGTTGGTGCGTTTAATGTTGTCCCAGAGGTCTCTGAGACTGTCCTCAATTCTTTTCATTCTTTTTTCTTTATTCTGCTCTGTAGTAGTTATTTCCACTATTTTATCTTCCAGGTCACTTATCTGTTCTTCTGCCTCAGTTATTCTGCTATTGATCCCTTCTAGAGAATTTTTAATTTCATGTATTATGTTGTTCATCACTGTTTGTTTGCTCTTTAGTTCTTCTAGGTCCTTGTTAAAAGGTTTCTTGTATTTTCTCCATTCTATTTCCAAGATTTTGGATCATCTTTACTATCATTATTCTGAATTCTTTTTCAGGTAGACTGCATATTTCCTCTTCATTTGTTAGGTCTGGTGGGTTTTGCCTTGCTCCTTCATCTGCTGTGTGTTTTTCTGTCTTCTCATTCTGCTTAACTTACTGTGTTTGGGGTCTCCTTTTTGCAGGCTGCAGGTTCGTAGTTCCCGTTGTTTTTGGTGTCTGTCCCCAGTGGCTAAGCTCCGTTCAGTGGGTTATGTAGTCTTCCTGGTGGAAGGGCCTAGTGCCTGTGTTCTGGTGGATGAGGCTGGATCTTGTCTTTCTGGTTGGCAGGTCCACGTCTGGTGGTGTGTTCTGGGGTGTCTGTGGCCTTATTATGATTTTAGGCAGCCTCTGTACTAATGGATGGGGTTGTGTTCCTGTCTTGCTTGTTTTTTGGCATAGGGTGTCCTGCACCATAGCTTTCTGGTCGTTGAGTGGAGCTGGATCTTGGCGTTGAGATGGAGATCTCTGGGAGATTTTCACCGTTTGATATTACGTGGAGCTGGGAGGTCTCTTGTGGACCAGTGTCCTGAACTTGGCTCTCCCACCTCAGTGGCACAGCCCTGACGCCTCGCTGGAGCACCAAGAGCCCATCCTCCACACGACTCAGAATAAAAGGGAGGAAAAAAAGAAAGAAAGAAGAAGAAGATAAAATAAAATAAAGTAAAATAAAGTTATTAAAATAAAAAATAATTATTAAGAAAAAAAAATTTTTAATAAAAAAAAAAAAAAAAGGACAGACAGAACCCTAGGACAAATAGTAAAAGCAAAGCTATACAGACAAAATCACACACAGAAGCATATACATGCACACTCACAAAAAGAGAAAAAGGGAAAAATATATATATCGTTGCTCCCAAAGTCCACCTCCTCAATTTGGGATGATTCATTGTCTATTCAGGTATTCCACAGATGCAGGGTACATCATGCTGACTGTGAAGATTTAATCCGCTGCTCCTGAGGCTGCTGGGAGAGATTTCCCTTTCTCTTCTTTGTTCGCATAGCTCCCGGGGTTCAGCTTTCGATTTGGACCCGCCTCTGCGTGTAGGTCGCCTGAGGGCGTCTGTTCTTGGCTCACACAGGACAGGGTTAAAGGAGCAGCTGATTCGGGGGCTCTGGCTCACTCAGGGCGGGGGGAGGGAAGGGTACGGATGCGGGGCGACCCTGCGGCGGCAGAAGCCGGCGTGACATTGCACCAGCCCGAGGCGCGCCATGCGTTCTCCTGGGGAAGTTGTCCCTGGATCACGGGAGCCTGGCCGTGGCGGGCTGCACCGGCTCCCGGGAGGGGCGGTGTGGAGAGTGACCTGTGCTCGCACACAGGCTTCTTGGTGGCGGCAACAGCAGCCTTAGCGTCTCATGCCCGTCTCTGGGGTCCGCGCTGATGGCCGCGGCTCGCGCCCGTCTCTGGAGCTCGTTTAGGCGGCGCTCTGAATCCCCTCTCTTCGCGTACCAGGAAACAAAGAGGCAAGAAAAAGTCTCTTGTCTCTTTGGCAGCTGCAGACTTTTTCCCGGACTCCCTCCCGGCTAGCTGTGGCGCACTAGCCCCTTCAGGCTGTGTTCACGCCGCCAACCCCAGTCCTCTCCCTGCGATCCGACCGAAGCCCAAGCCTCAACTCCCAGCCCCCGCCCGCCCCAGCGGCTGAGCAGACAAGCCTCTCGGGCTGGTGAGTGCTGGTCGGCACCGATCCTCCGTGAGGGAGTCTCTCCGCTTTGCCCTCCGCACCCCTGTGGCTGCGCTCTCCTCCGTGGCTCCGAAGCTTCCCCGACCACCCCCCGCCCCCCGCAGTCTCCGCCCGCGAAGGGGCTTCCTAGTTTGTGGAAACCTTTCCTCCTTCACAGCTCCCTCCCACTGGTGCAGGTCCCGTCCCTATTCTTTTGTCTCTGTTGTTTCTTTTTTCTTTTGCCCTACCCAGGTACGTGGGGAGTTTCTTGCCTTTTGGGAGGTCTGAGGTCTTCTGCCAGCATTCAATAGGTGTTCTATAGGAGCAGTTCCACGTGTAGATGTATTTCTGATGTATTTGTGGGGAGGAAGGTGAGCTCCGCGTCTTACTCCTCTGCCATCTTGAAGCTCCTCCAGGATTTTTAAATTTTATTTTTGATCTTCAATATACTTAGCTTCTCTGATTTTATTGATGCCTGTTCTATCAGTGACTGAGAAGGGTGTGACAAAATTTCCACAATTCAAATTGAAATTCTACGATTGAACATTTGTATTTTTATCCTCCTAAATCTGTCAATATTTGCTCTATTCATTTGGGGGACATATTGTTAGAGGGAAAAAAAATAATTAGAATTTCTATATAATCCTAATGGACAGACACTTTTAAAATAATAAAATATCCTTTTTCTCTCTTGCAATTTTTAAATACCATTATTTTGAGATTTTAAAATAATATTTAAAATTTTAATATTAAAAATGAAAAAAATTAACTATAGTATTCTGATATTGATATTTGTCAGACTTCTTTTGTTTAATGTTTCCATGACATATCTCTATGTCTGTTTACTTCGCATTTCTCTATATCCTTATATTTGTAATGTATCTCTTTTAAGCTACACGAAGTTAGATTAACAGAAAAATTGAGATGATAGCACATAGAACTTCCATATACCCCACACTCAGTTTCCCCTATTACTAATATCTTAAATTAGTATAGTAGTTTGTTACAGCTAATAAACTGATGTTGATACATTATTATAAACTAAAATTTGTGCTTTGATCAGATTTCTTCTGTTTTTACCTAATGTCTTTTTCTGTCCCAGAATGCCATCCAGGATACCCCATCACATTTACTCATCATGTTTCTTTAGCTTCCTCTTGGAGGTTGGGATTCTGTCTTTGTGAAGTCTGGTCCCTTGTCCTAGTGCATAGTCATGTGGAATTCCAAGTGAATGACATTTTTTTAAATCGAGATTTTTTTCGAGGTCCCTCCTCTCGTACACCCATGAGGATGCTGGAAGCTTTCCTCTGCTTGTTAGTCTGCCAGCTGCTCTTGAGAAATGGAGAATCCAATCCACTGAGATTAAAAGTAGTGCCAAATATATTGGTCAGCTGTATGGACTTTGGGTCAAGTAGTTGCTGCTTTAATAGTACTCTGACATCTTAAAATATATTAAAATTTTTTTCTAGCATTTTAATTTTTTTTTTTTTACAGTGGGAATGTCCATCTGCACAAAACTAGTTCATCTTAACCATAATGGGTAAAGGCATTTAAAAGCATTTGCTCTATATTGCACACTAGGTTTCCCAGACATTGTACCAGTTTACATTCTTGCCAAAATTTATCAGTAACTATTTATCCAAACTTTGATAACGATGTCTATAAGTGGTATTGTTGAAGCTTAAAAAGAGAGAACAATCAGGATTCATTTATTTATTGGTTTATTCAACACATATTTTTGAGCTCTTACCGTATAGCAGGCATTCTATCTCTTTCCTCTTACTTTCAAGGGACTTTAGAGAAATTGTTTTCTATCCTTCTCTCCAGCAGCCCTTAAGCTATATGAAGAAGTTACTTTCTATGAAAAAAATCATGTTAATAATATTTCTGTATAAGTATGGATGCCTACCTACCTCATATTCACAAAACTAAAGAGTAACCTTGAGGTCCTTCAATTGAATGAACACCATTTACTCCAACTGATATTCTTTCTGTTTAACTTAAAACACACACACACACAGAGAGAACAGAAGTTCTATTGGCAATCTTTAAATGAAAGTTCCTCTCACCAAAAAATAAAATAAAATAAACTATATAAGAGAAAGAGGAGAAGACTATTTGAAATCTCCTCTATGGTTTGAATTGCTTCATTATGTATACATAGATTGGTGATCCATGTGATTGATTTTTTAAAAAGATCATAATAGACATTCATTTAACCACTTTCATTAAGTAAGAGTACATCAGGACATGGAGTATTATGTCTTAATATTCTCTTCTCTACCCGCAACCCATAAATCACATATCATGCATCATTTAGACTAATAGAAGATAATTTAAAATTATTGATCAATTACTTTTGTGTGCTACACAATGTTCTAAGGGCCTTCAACAATAGCAGCAATGGAACATAATTAAAATAAAAACAATATTAGTGGCCACTATTTCTCAAATATCACATGCATGGCTCACCATAAGCACTTTACAATCATGATCTCAGTTAATACTCACGTCAGCCATCTGAATTAAGTGTTCCTAGCTTCCACTTTTCTACTGATCAGGGAACTGTTGCTCATTTAGAGGAAATGTGAATATCAACTGAAGCACCAAAACACTTCAGAGGATAATTGATATGAATGCAAATATCAAGTTATAGCTAATTTAATTAAACAATAAATAAAACTGTATGTTCATTGCATGGTAAAATTTATGAGACATTCTAGCCTTAGAAACTTGGTTTTAATTAGGTAGAGCTAAATAAATGACTAGTTCCCAAAGATAGAGGGGATTTGTTTTTCTCAGCATGCCATTCTCAAGAAATAAAATCTTTTTTTTTTTTTTTTAATAGTAAATGCTTCTCTGTTACATGGACAGGCCCTGCTGATCCATCTTTTACTTAAGTATAGCAATAGAATATAGAAATATATACCATTTCCACTTTATGATTGGGGATACTACCCTAGGATTCCACTAATTTATGATCTACTATGAATCAAGAGTATATACAAGGTAAGAATATAGTGTTTTTTATAAACACTTTTTCACAAAATTATATTGTTTCTTAAAGAAAAATGCTTTTAATAAGAATACTGTATAATCCATGAAAAGAGAAAAATTGTGCCCTTTTTACAGATGAGAAAACTAAAGCTCAGTGGAGTTAAGTGAATAGCCAACTTGCTAAATCTGAGAGCTTAAAGAAATTTTATCTAAAACGGTATTGGTTCCCATGTATTTGATGTTCATGAGTGATTTTATAGGGAAGGTGTAAAGGAAATAGAAGGAGAGGTCTATTTTATGTGACTTTGTTGGAATTCACATAGAGTGAACTTGAGCTTTGCTTTCAAAGCTATTAATACACCCCCCACTGAGAACAGTGGAAATACACTATCTTTTGGTCAATTTGAATGCCAAGTCATTATCATTTGGCAGTCATTTCTTTGAAAAAAGTTCAAGAGTGTGTGTTAAATGTTTAATTCTTTTGGCTACACAGCTTTTAAGAAATATAAAAATGTTTCCAGTATGGTTTATCATATTTGAATTAACCATGTAGGATTCCTAATAACAAGTCCTTACAATTCCTTTTTTACTTTTTGCTTTTGAATTGGTTTTCTTTGATTGACCTACTTGTGTCTGTATACACAAAATGCAACACTTCCCCAAAGTACAGCCCTTTCCAGTCAAACAAAGCACCATTCCTAGAGTGCCAGGATGACCTATCCCCACACATTTCCTATCTTCTCATGGCCCCTGCCCAAATTCTTCAGGCACTCCCCTTATGCTAGACAAGATCTGAACTCCTTCTCCTGGCATATTTCCTGCCTTCTCTCTCCAAATTTATATTCTGCTACTTTCTCTCTCAAAACAGATGCTTTAAAAAGATGGGTAACCAGTAGTTTCCAGAATATTCCTTGTTTTCTCATTCTTCTTGTGTTTGTTGATGCTGCACTCTCTGCAATGTTCCTTCCCATCCCTCCACTTTCCTCTCATTGGTCTTTGTCCAGAACTACCCTAAGGCATGTGTAGCTACACATTGTAATAGTTTGAACCTCTACGTCCCTTTAAACTTTAAGTTCTCATACATTCATTTCCTCAATAATCATTCAGCAATCACTGGGTGCCAAATATTGTACTTAGGTCTGGAGAGAAGTGGGGTTCTAGGGTTAAAATGATTAACTAGAGGCACCGCTCCTGCTCTAAAGAAATTTCCACTCTAATACGGAGAAAAAAATGCTTAATACTGTATGTTATACAAGTGCTTTGCTATAGATGTCCATTAGTCATTAATGTCCTGCTTTAAATTGATAATCTTTTACATTAAAATTTCCCTGTTCAATTACTGGTGTGGTTTCTGTCTCCTAACTGGACTCTGGCCAATGTAACAGGGGAGCCCAGGAGCTTTGGAAGCACGTATAGGACCTTTAACATAATGCCTGATGGAGAATGGGGTTTCAGGTATCTTCTTACTGGAGATACTCTCCAACTAGTAGAAACTATGGTGCTTGGAATTGATTAACTGCTCATTGAATGAATAAATAAGATAAACACTTTTTAATATTATTTTTTACAAAAGTCTTATAAAGTAAATAGAGAAGGAATTATTATTATCAATTAACAAATAAGTATGTGGTAGCCAAACTGGTCAGATCAACTTACCAAGGACACTTAATAATCATCTGACAATTCTTTACCATTTGATCCAGCAATCCCACTTCCAGACATTATCCAGAGGAATTGAAATTTGGATTTCAAAGAGGTATCTGCACTCTCATGTTCATTGCAGTGTTATGCACAATAGTCAAGATATGGAAACAACCTAAATGCCATTGACAGATGAATGGATAAAGAAAATGTGGTGTATACATACAATGGAATATTATTAAGACTTAAAAAAAGAATATCTTGCCATTTGCAACCATATGGCTGAGTCTGGAGGATATTATGCTAAGTGGAATAAGCCAGACACAGAAAGACAAGTACTGCATGATCTCACTTACGTGCAGAATCTAGTCAAACCATGTGGAAATAGTCAGATTCACAGAAGCAGAGAGTAGTTGCCAGGTGGTTGCCAGGGGCTATGGGGAGGAGGGAATATGGGAGGTGTTGGTCAAAGGGTGCAAAGTTTTAGCTATGCAGGGTAAGTAAGTAAGTAAGTTCTGGAGATCTACTGTACAACATAGTGCCTATGGATAAAAATTATTTTATACTTAAATTTTTGCTAAGATGATAGATCTTATATTAAGTGTTTTTATCACAAAAGGAAAGAAAAAAAAAACAACACAAAAAATAAAGAGGGCAGGCAAATTTTTGGAGGTGATAGATAAGTTTATGCCATTGATTGTGATAATAGTTTCACTGGTGTATGCTTAACGCCAAACAAATCAAGTTGTATACATTAAACATTTACAGTTTTTTGTATGTCAAAATAATCATTGTATGGCAATTTTTGGACCAGAGCACAGTTCTGTTCCTGTCTAAGCAAGTGATTTTTCCAATTTTTCAAAAGTGTTGCAAAAAATTATATTTAACATGTAGGTACTAAAAGATGGTATGATTTTTGTCTTTCATTTTTAAGGAAGTATGGGAAAATATTTTGGCTCTTCAGAAATCTGGTCCAAGACCTTCCTTCCTCTTGACAACAGCGAGGATATACCCAAGTATAGAGTGCCAAACATGATTTCCTTGTCTTCAGATCCAAATTTACTCCAGTTCTTTTCTGCTTCATATGGGAGAAGATTCTGTCCCTTGCAGGCTACATTTTTTCTGGCTCCTATACCAGTGGCTTCCAGCTTGCTTCATCTAACGGGGGGCACTAGTGGAGTTTGTATCCTTGTGCAAGAGAGAAACCAGGGCACCTCACCTTTCCTGTCTGCCCCAAGCAGCATCCCTCACAACAGCTGCATTTTCTTTGTGACCCCAGCTTCTGCCTGACAGGCTCATCAAGGTCCCAATGTCTGCCAAGGGACCCTGTATCTCTGGTGACACTGCCTCCCCCGTTTGATCCTGCCACCCCTGGAATCCATCTTGCCAGCTGTTGCTAAAGCTGCGCTAACTCACCATCAGTTAAACCATAACATGTACAACCCAAATTCTCCCCATTAAAAATAGTTGATGATACCTTTCTTCCTGGTGGGACTTTGACTGATTCAACCAGTCTAGGGTTACCAGACACCCTTTAAAGTTGAGTTAAATATTCAAATGTATTCTTAGGTTGGCAGGTGACAAATGAGGGAAGCGAGCCAGGTATAGAAAAATATATTCCTAATATAAAAGGGCAATAGAGCAAGTGTAATGATAAATGGCACCTGTTGATTGGTACTGAGGTTGGAAGACAACGGGGAGGGGAACAAAAGACAGATATAATGTGCTCAGGCAGCCCAAGCCCTCTCTGCTCCAAACAGGCTCCACTCCCACCTGTGTCCATATCTCAGGTAATTGTTAGAAATACACAAGCTGGGGCCCCACACCAGATCATCTGTATTTAAACAAGATGCCCAGGTGACAAAGATGCACTTAAAATTTTGAGAAACTGCTGGCCCACAGGCTCTCTTGCTAAAGGAGTACCTCAGCTCCAGCTAATTGTCGCTATGTAAAAATGTGTTCTTCACATTATCAGATCTTCCAATTTTTCAAGGTAAATTGGAAATTACCAAAAACATGTGAAATTCTTTGATTTTCAACACTGGACTTATTTTTTTTAAGGGTGTGCATGTCAGATAGAACTCTTCTCTGGATATCATAGGACCAGCAGGTGTGAGTTGGTCATATGCTTAAGGAAACAAAGTATGGAGCTTAGAACACATGCCAATAAAACATATTGGCATCTTTTATCTTATTGAAATGGACCTCTATCTTGCATGGTTTTCTCCTTCTATGGTTGGGAAATCACAGAGAAACTGGCTCCCAGAACAGAGAGTGGTTGAAAGGCACACAGTGTATAAAAAGAGGATAAGCCAGAACTTCTTCAAACTCCAAATGCCCCCTTTCTCTCACTATAGATTTGCTTCTAGAGTTAATGGGTCAGTGTCCCGGTGACCTGGGGTCTATCTAAGGTGCTAAAATCCTGGGATATTTTTCCCCCCTGCTGTATCTTCAGCAAATAGAGCAATGGTTAAGTGCAGAAACTTCCTCACTGTTCACAAAGTAGACGTTTAATTACTAGAAGCTTCTGTGTTCCCACAGCAGGATGCATAAAAGGAAATAAAACATAATTGTGGCAGTACGTCTGACTCGGAAATTAAAACTCAGCAAAGAAGGGCATGTGGGGAGCCAGATGGTGTGGAGCATAAGGTGGTGTGCAGTGAGCCATTTCTCGCTCAGTGGATCTCATTGGGAGCTGATTTGTTTGAGGCTGGGCTGCCTCTGGGCCAGGTTCCTGACTCTCTGTTTGGGGATGGTTTGTGCCTGTTTTAACAATCATTCCCTGTCTGGCAGATTTTTTTCCAAAGAGGCTTGATGTTTGGTCAACAGCTAGGGAGCAAAACTGCCAGATATTCAGTAGCTCCTGGAAGGTGGATGGACAGAGAAGTGCTGGGAAACAATAACTCTGTGTTTCTCGTCTTCCCCAGGTGACATATTTAAGACCCCACCTGGGTCCTGGAACAATGTTCAGAGTAAAGGAATTGCTCCAGCCTAAGCCCTGTGTTTGTGAATTTGGACTCCTGAAGTGTCTGAACTTGCTTGTTCTTTACCAGATTCCTTATTCTTAACCCGTTCGATGTTACATAAAAGCTTGAAAGGATGGAGGAGAGGATATCATGGCACATGACAGACGCTTTCACCTCATCAAGCCTGATTTCCAACTGCAACTTCCCTCCAAGAACGGTTGCCACACGTCATCACCACAACAATTTTGTGTATAATTCAGAGGTGTTCCTGCTCCAAAGTTCATCTCCCAATTCCTTTTTCTACCAACCCTGATTTATTCATATATTTATTCTTTCTTTCAACAAGTATTCAATGAGCAACTAATACATGCCAGACATTTTTCTCAATGCTGGGAACAGAGTTATGAATAAAATAGATAATGAACATAAATATATCAGACAATTTTGGAAAATAGGAAATTCTAGGTAGGCATGCTCATGTACACACACATACACACACCCATGCTCACACCTCAGAATCCTGGGATAGAGTGGGGTCACTACCTTAGTTAGGATGGCCAAATGAGGCAGCTCTGGAAAGGGGGCATTTGAGTTGTGGCCTCAATGATGAGAAATCTAGCCATAAAGACGAGACAATGGAAAGAGAAGGAAGTGTTCCATGAAGAGGGATTGATAGTAAGAATGGAGAGGTGGGAATGATCTTTTGTGTTCAGGAGTAGAGGAGATGTGCTGGTGAACGGAGAGAATGACAGGAGATGAGATTGGAGAGGGTGCCTGGGGCTGTATTATGTAGGACAATCTAGTCCAAGGCAAGGATTGTAGTGTCCTTGCAGTGAAAAATGCACACAAATGTGTTAATCCTTAATCTAACTTGTGTCTTAGGGAGATCGTTCTGGCTATAGGATAGATGATGACCTGTAAGGGGGACAAGAATGGTAAAAGCAATTAGGAGGTTATTGCAGAAATCTAGGTGTGAAACAATGATGGCCTGACTAGGATGAGAGAAGTAATAATGATGAACAGTATTAGGAATATTTTTGGAGGAAGCTTCACTCCAGGCAGCCCCACCTTGGTTATGCCAACCTTATTTATTGAGTTTGCTCAAATTCCAGCAGGTGTCGAATAATATGGGTCTTTCCTATGCAGCAGGTAGACCCCCATGATTCGAACAAAATGGCAAAAGGGAATATTTGGTATATTAAGAACATGTACTGTTCAAGGCTCAATAAGCATTTTGAAAACTTTCATTTACTTATAAGCTACTGCACAGGCAGAGAAGAGCAGGAGACTATAGCAGAGTGGAGGTCACACAGCTGGAAGAACGCGATCATTCCTGGAGAGGAAGAGCCCTCAAGATGGAACAGGTGAGCTGACATCCAATATTTGAAAGATCATCATGTGTAGGAAAAGGCGATCTGTTTGGCACTTGAGCAAAAATCACAGGGCTGTGTTAGTTTTCTAGGGCTGCTCTAATGGTACCACAAACTCGGTGGCTTAAACAACAGAAATTTATTGTCTCACAGTTCTTGAAACTAGAAGTCTGAGATCAAGGTTTTGGCAGGGTTGGTTCCTTCTGAGGGCTGTGAGGGAGAGTCTGTGCCAGGTCTCTCTCCTAGTTTCTGGTAGTTTGTTGGCCATCTTTGGTATTTCTTGGCTTATAGAAACATCACCCTTTTATCTTCACGAGGAAGCTTCTCTGTGTGTATCTGTCTCCAAATTTCCCTTTTGATAAGGACATCTGTCATGTTGGGTTATGGTTCACTCTGATGACCTCATCTTAACCTGAGTACATCTGCAAAGTGCTGGGTGTTTGGTTCAACATATCTTTTCTGCTAGAAACACAATTCAAGCAATTAAAAGGACTAATTGGTAGAAGTTGAGAGAAGGCAGACTTTGTTTCAATGTAAAGATTAATTTTTCAGTAGTCAGAATCGTGCAGCCATAGGGAAGTTCTGTCTTTCTCAATAGTGAGTTCCTAATGGCTGGAGATTTTCAAGGAAAAGTTGAAGGGTATTGCGTCAAGGATGTTGTGAGCAGGGATGTCTACATTGCATGTAATGATGGGTTGAAATGATCTCTAGTCTTCAAAAGCTACTTGCCCATAGTTCTATAATATTTATCTCATTAATAATAATAACTGACATTTACTGATGCCTCACAGGGAGCCAAGCTCTAGATTGAGATATTTTTTTAATTACAAAACCTCATGAGGTTACAACATGGATGAACCTTGAAAACATTATGCTAAGTGAAAAAAATACAGACACAAAAGGCCACATATTGTATGATTCTATTTGTATAAAATATCAAGAATAGAAAAATCCATAGAGAGTGAAAGTAAATTAGTGGTTGCTAGAAACTGGTGAGAGGGGGATGGAGAGTGATTGCTTTTGCATAAAGAGGATCCTTAGGGGGTGATGAAAATGTCTGGAATTAGATAATGATAATGGCTGCACAACTTTATACATAAAACCACTGAACTGTATACTTTAAAATGGTGAATTTTAAGGCACAAAATTGTATTTCAATAAAAATGAAAATCTCATGAGATGGACATTATAGTTCCCATTTTACAGATTAGAAAATTTGGATTTAGAAAATTAAAGACTAGCCATGCTCAGATAGCAAATGACAGAGTTAGGGTTTATATTTATTCTTTTTTTTACTTATAAAAACAAGTTTCTCTTGGCTGATATTTGATCACTTAATAGGAACAATCTGCTGGTGATAAATGACTCTTTCATTGAGGACATTCTACAACCCAACCTGTCTGGTCCTTTAAGCTGTCTCTGGACTTGAAATATGGGTATGAACATTTTCTTTCCTTCATGGTCAGAGAGAGGCAGAGACAGTTTTCTTTTCTTTCATCAAGTTTTCTGATTCTCTACCAAAAGAAGGAAAGCCTGCTGCAAGACAAGACTGGATGCTAATTAAGACACAATTTCCTAAATATAATGTGTGTCTGTGTGTGAGAGTGTGTCTGTGCATGGGTGTTGTGTAAAAAGCAGGGGAGAATCAGCATTCTGGCCTCGCGTTAGTTTCCTATTTCTGCCGTAACAGACTACCACTAACTTGGCAGCTTTAAACAACCAACCTTATTGTCTCAAGATTTCCTTGGACCAAGTGTCTGAGCCTGAGTTAGCTGAGTCCTCAACTCAGGGTCTCAGGTCAGATCTGGCTGAAATCCAGGTGCTGGCCACAGCCTTGTTCTTATCTGGGGCTCTAGGTCCTCTTCCAAAGTTCTTCAGGCTCTTGGAAGAATTCAGTTCCTTGGGTTTGTAGGACTGAGGTTCCTATTTTCTTTCTGGCTCTTGGACAGAGGTTGCTCTCAGCTCCTAGAGGCCAATTCAGATCCTAGTCGTATGGCTGTTTCACAACATAGCCACTTTCTCCTCCAAAGCAAGAGAAGCTCTTCCTTCATTCTGCTAAGACAGACTCTTATATATAATATAATGCTATTGTGGGAGTGAGTATTTCATCACTTTTACCATGTAACATAAACTAATCAAACCATAATCCTATTCACCTCAGAAGGAGGAGATTATACTGGGCATGTGCACTGGGGTGGGGGAGGGGGCTTGGCGGCCTTCTTAGAATTCTACCTGCCACAGGCATTGAGTTGTGTTCATCTGAAATTAGATCAGTTTGCTTTGGTTCCATCATCAAAACAGTGGACTTTTGCAAAATCCACTATTTAGAACATTGCACAGAAAGACCTCACATACAATGTACATGGAAGTCAGGAGAAAGTAGTGGACATAAGCTCTAAAGTGTTTATCATATTTTGCACTATTAATTCAGGAAGCACTTCCACACAGCATCTGTGTCTGACAGTCTCACCTGTAGCTGTCAAAAAGGCTCAGGGAAGTGTCGTTTCTGGAGAAGGTGAACAAAAATCACCACCTGACTTTTTCAGCCCTGTAACTGTATGGTGTTGCTGGGGCCACCATAACAAAATACCCCAGACTGGTGGCCTTCAAGATACATTTACTTTTTAATAATTCTAGAGGATAGAAGTTCAAGATCACGGTGTCAGCAGGGTTGGTTTCTTCTGAGGTCACTCTCATTGTCTTGTAGATGTTTGTCTTCTCCCTGTGTCCTCACACGGTCTTCCTTGTGTGTGTTTGTGTCTTAATTTCCTCTTCTTATAAGGACACGAGTCGTACGGATCAGGGTCCACCCTAATTACCTCATTTTAAATCATTACTTCTTTAAAGACCCCCAACTCCAAATACAGTCACATTCTGAGGTACTATAGGGTAGTACATCAATGTGTGAATTTTGGAGGGGACACAATTCAACCCATAACACCAACCAAGGGTGAAACACACAAAAAAACTCATTATCTTCATGTTACTAATGAGAAAGTTAGGGCACAGATAGAAAAGGCTCAAGGTCAAATAAGTAATAAAGAGCTGTAGAGGCCTTAAATCACAGGGCTGCAGAGCTTCAGCTTCTGGGGTCTTTCAAGTGCTCCAAAGCATGTGGCAGGTTGAAATGTTAGAAGAAAAGCTGAGATATTAGAAGAAAAGCTATTAAGTTAGGAAGCTGCCAATAAACACAATGAAGAAAATCTCAGAAGACTGCATTAACTCTGTAGCTCTTTTTGGGACGTGAAATTATCCTTGCTTTCCATGCTGCATGAATGCTATTCAAAGACTTTTTGTTTTACCTCATCCTCTTGTTTTATGATGAATTTGTGCGTGAAAAGACTCATTAAGGACATCATTATTCTACATTTATCAGTAATGAACTGTCTGTGGCACCTATTAGCAGGAAAATGGTCCCAGTCCCTTTTTGTATCTGTCTACATTTTTCTTCATTATTTACTGCTCAACTCTCATCCATTTCAAATGGATTTGGCTGGATGCAATTTTCCCCCCAATTGTTCTTTTATTTGAGAGACAAATATTATTAGAATTCATAATCCTTGAGGAGTCTAGTCTGCATGTTCCAATGTTAAAAAGATTTTTTCATTTTTAATATTGGGAAGGGGCAGGGGTGACTCACCTGAGGAACCTACAGTTAAGCAGACCCTTTGCATTCCTTATTGTACTTAATTTTCACAAGAACTCAGAGATGGGTGTTATCACTCCAATTTTACCAAAAAGACACTGGAGAAACAGAGAGGCAGCCTGCCTTGTTTTGGTAACCCAATTAGTAGTTACAGACAAGGTTTGAGGCTGAAGATCATTAAGAAACTCACAAAGATTTTGTTGCAGGGTAGGTTTTCTTTGGCTTCCACGTGCATGCTGATTCCAATGTATCCAGACCCAGTCTTAAAACTTGAACTTATTAAAATGTGTGAGCACCTCTGCGGACTGCAAGCCCCACAACACCTTTGGCTCAGCCTAGTTCATTTCTGCAGTTTTGTATGATGCAAATGACCCCTTCTGGTATAGTCTGTCACCTTTTATGTAAGAAAAGACATTCTTTTAAAAAAATCTTACTCACTTCTTTAGTTTCTTTGTAGAGTTTTTCTCTTATCTCCCTTCTCAATGATTAACATTCCTTTTGAAGACATTGGGATAGGAATCTCATCAGAGTCCCCAACCTCCTGCCTGAAGTCATAAGATTTTTTTTTATTGGAGTATAATTTTTATACTTATATATTTTTATTGGAGTATAATTGCTTTACAATGTTGTGTTAGTTTCTGTTATACAACAAAGTGAATCAGCTATACGTATACATATATCCCCATATCCCCTCCCTCTTGAGCCTCCCTCCCATCCTCCCTATGCCACCCCTCTAGGTCATCACAAAGCATAAGATTTTTACATCTAATCTCTCTAGCCTCTCCTGCTGTAATTGGTAATTGAGTGGTTTGCTAAGTTTCACTTTGTGTAATTTGCTCAGAATGGAAAAACGCAAGCAGTGATTAACAAACCAACTCTTAAATATGATTTTAGAGCAGTGACAAATTATTATTTATGTGTGTCTTCACCTGCTAACCTTCAGAGTATAAGAATTTTTGTGGACATCTGCTGACAATGATGATGACAGCCTGAGTCTTGCTGTGCTTGAACTTCAGCCTTGCCCTTTTGAAACGTTTAATTACACGTCAATGGATTTCTTTTTTCTGATCATGAGATACAGAAGCCTAATTCAAAGTGGATTAAACAAAGGAGTCTGTCAAATATCGTGACTACATCGTTCTTAAAATTTTAAGTACTCCATAGCACCTATATTTCTATGCACAATAAGATCATAATAAATATTTTTGACTAACCTATTACATGACATTGATGTATTTGTATTTATTTCTACACATTGTTACTCAACGATCTTAATAAAATTCTGTTGAACATTCCTATGACCTTGAGTCACTCAAGGGCCTTTGTAGCACAAATCTGAAGCTTCCAAAATGGCATGTGGGAGGAAGGTAGGTTCCAGAGACCCAGGCACACTGAACATCTCTGCTGATTCTGATTGTGTGATTTTAGGAATGTTGCAGCATCTCAGGCATGGGAGGTAAGAAAAATCTTTCTAAAGAAAGTGATTTCAATTAATCTAACAGAATACTAAGCTAAGGAATTAAAAATTAGATGTTAACTAGCCTTCTCATTTCCCAAACTAGATCTTCCCTTTTATATTCTATGATTTTCAGCTGTATTTCCTTTTCTTAGCATATAACACAACTTAGTTACTTGTAAATACCTATGTTTCTTGTTAAAGTATATATTGATAAAAACTGCAGGGGCCCTGTAAATGCTTGAAGGATTGATGGATGAATGTATGGTAGATGGATAAAGGGGTGGATTGATGAAGGGTTGGAGGAACGGGCACATAGATGGGTGGATGGATGGATGGATGAGTAGATTGATGAATGGATAGATGGTTGGATGGACAGATAGATGGAAAGATTGATGAATGAATGGTTGAGCAGATGGATGGATAAATGGGTGGATGGTGGAAAGATACATGTACCACACCAGCAAAGTGCTGAAGGTGACAGAGAGCATGTGCTATCAAATCTTTCCTTATTTTCTGCATTTCCGTGGATAGAAATTATTTTAAAATGTACAGTTACAACTATGATAATATATGCTAAGAAAAATAAGATATTCTAATAAACACAATACGATATATACTTAAAATTCTTTAATTGGTTTATAGAATACAGTCACAGTAAATAAAGTATTTTGACATATGTTTCAAGTATTTTATAAAAATATCATACCTATAAAAGAAAACATCATATAGGAGTACAATTTATTAATCACTTTAACAATGTAAAAAATAGCCATGTATCCAAAATCCAGGTTAAGTAACAGAACATATCTAAATATTCTATGCTCCCCTCCTTAATTGCATCTTCTGCAAGAAGTAACAGCTTTCTGGAATTTGTTCATCACCCTTTGCTTTTCTTTGCAATTTTTCTAAATATGTAAATGTCCCTAAAAGGCATGTTAGGGAGACCTTCAAGATGCTGGAGGAGTAAGACGTGGAGATCACCTTCTTCCTCACAAATACATCAGAAATACATCTACATGTATTTCTGTACATGTAACAACTCCTATAGAACACCTACTGAACACTGGCAGAAGACCTCAGACTTCCCAAAAGGCAAGAAAATCCCCACGTACCTGGGTAGGGTAAAAGAAAAAACAGAGACAAAAGAATAGGGACAGGACCTGCACCTCTGGGTGGGAGTTGTGAAGGAGGATAAGTTTCCACACACTAGGAAGCCCCTTCGCGAGTGGAGACTGCGGGTGGCGGAGGGGGGAAGTTTTGGAGCCACGGAGGAGAGCGCAGCAACAGGGGCGCAGAGGGCAAAGCGGAGAGATTCCTGCACAGAGGATCAGTGCTGACCAGCACTCACCAGCCTGAGAGGCTTGTCTGCTCACCCGCTGGAACGGGTTGGGGCTGGGAGCTGAGGCTCGGGCTTCGGAGTTCAGATCCCAGGGAGAGGACTGGGGTTGGCTGCGTGAACACAGCCTGAAGAGGGCTACTGCACCACAGCTAGCTGGGAGGGCGTCCAGGAAAAAGTCTGGACCTGCCTAAGAGGCAAGAGACCATTGCTTCAGGGTGTGCAAGGAGAGGGGATTCAGAGCACCGCCTAAACGAGCTCCAGAGATGGGCACGAGCCGTGGCTATCAGCACGGACCCCAGAGACAGGCATGAAACACTAAGGCTGCTGCTGCCGCCACCAAGAAGCCTGTGTGCAAGCACAGGTCACTATCCACACCTCCCCTCCTAGGAGCCTATGCAGCCCACCACTGCCAGTGTCCCCTGATCCAGGGACAACTTCCCCCCCCGGAGAACACACGGCACTACTCAGGCTGTTGTCACTCCGGCCTCTGCCACCTCAGGCTTGCCCCGCATTCCATACCCCTCCCTCCCTCCTGCCTGAGTGAGCCAGAGCTACTTTAACCCTGTCATCTCTGGGTGGGGAAAAGACGTCCTCAGGCGACCTACATGTAGAGGCGGGGCCAAATCTAAAGCTGAACCCCAGAAGCTGTGCGAACAAAGAAGAGAAAGGGAAATTTCTCCCAGCAGCCTCAGGAGCAGCGGATTAAATCTCCACAATCAACTTGATGTACCCTGCGTCTCTGGAATACCTGAATAGGCAAAGAATCATCCCTAAATCGAGGCAGTGGACTTTGGGAGCAACTGCAGACTTGAGGTTGGCTTTCTGCATCTAATTTGTTTCTGTATTTATGTTTATCTTAGTTTAGCAATTAGAGTTTATTATCATTGGTAGATTTGTTTATTGATTTGGTTGCTCTCTGCATTTTCTTTTAATACATAGATTTTTTTTTCCTTTTTCTCTTTTTGTGAGTGTGTATGTGTATGTTTCTTTGTGTGATTTTGTCTGTATAGCTTTGCTTTTACCATTTGTCCTAGGGTTCTGTATGTCCGCTTTTCATTTTTTTTAGTATACTTTTTAGCACTTGTTATCATTGGTGGATTTGTTTTTTGGTTTGCTTGCTCTCTTCTTTCTTTCTTTCTTTTTATTTATTACTTTTTAATTTTTTTTATTTTTAATAATTTTTAAAATGTTTTATTTTAATAACTATATTTTATTTTTTTTCTTTCTTTCTTTCTTTCTTTTTTTCTCCCTTTTCTGATGAGCCGTGTGGCCGACAGGGTCTTGGTGCTCCGGCTGGGTGTCAGGCTTGTGGCTCTAGGTGGGAGAGCCGAGTTCAGGATATTGGTCCACCAGAGACGTCCCAGCTCCACGAAATATCAAATGGCGAAAGCTCTCCCAGAGATCTCCATCTCAATGCTTAAGACCCAGCTCCACTCAATGACCAGCAAGCTACATTGCTGGACACCCTGTGCCAACAACTGGCAAGACAGGAACACAACCCCACCCATTAGCAGAGAGGCTGCCTAAAATCATAACAAGGTCACAGAAACCCCAAAATACACCACTGGACACATGGTCCTGCCCACCAGAAAGAAGAGATCCAGCCTCATCCACCAGAACACAGGCACCAGTCCCCACCACCAGGAAGCCTACACAACCCACTGAACAAACATAACCCACTGGGGGTAGACAACAAAAACAACAGGAACTACAAACATATGGCCTGCAAAAAGGAGACCACAAACACAGGAAGTTAAGCAAAATGAGAAGACAGAGAAATACACAGCATATGAAGGAGCAAGATAAAAACCCACCAGATCAAAGAAATGAAGAGGAAATAGGCAGTCTACCTGAAAAAGAATTCAGCATAATGATAGTAAAGATGATCCAAAATCTTGGAAATAGAATGGAGGAAATACAAGGCACGTTTAACAAGGACCTAGAAGAACTAAAGAGCAAACAAACAGTGATGAACAACACAATAAATGAAATTAAAAATTCTCTAGAAGGAATCAATAGCAGAATAACTGAGGCAGAAGAACAGATAAGTGACTTGGAAGATAAAATAGTGGAAATAACTACCGCAGAGCAGAATAAAGAAAAAAGAATGAAAAGAATTGAGGACAGTCTCAGAGACTGCTGGGACAACATTAAATGCACCAACATTTGAATTATAGGGGTCCCAGAAGAAGAAGAGAAAAAGAAAGGGACTGAGAAAATATTTGAAGAGATTATAGTTGAAAACTTCCCTAATATGGGAAAGGAAATAGTCAATCAAGTCCAGGAAGTGCAGAGAGTCCCATACAGGATAAATCCAAGGAGAAACACACCAAGACACATATTAATCAAACCATCAAAAATTAAATACAAAGAAAAAATATTAAAAGCAGCAAGGGAAAACCAACAAATAACATACACGGGAATCCCCATAAGGTAAACAGCTGATCTTTCAGCAGAAACTCTGCAAGCCAGAAGGGAGTGCCAGGACATATTTAAAGTGATGAAAGGGAAAGGCTACAACCAAGATTACTCAACCCAGCAAGGATCTCATTCAGATTTGATGGAGAAATTAAAACCCTTACAGACAAGCAAAAGCTAAGAGAATTCAGCACCACCAAACCAACTTTACAACAAATGCAAAAGGAACTTCTCTAGGCAGGAAACACAAGAGAAGGAAAAGACCTACAGGAACAAACCCAAAACAATTAAGAAAATGGTAATAGGAACATACATATCAATAACTACCTTAAATGTAAATGGATTAAATGCTCCAACCAAAATACATAGACTGGCTGAAGGGATACAAAAACAAGGCCCATATATATGCTGTCTACAAGAGACCCACTTCAGACCCAGGGACACATACAGACTGAAAGTGAGGGGATGGAAAAAGATATTCCATGCAAATGGAAATCAAAAGAAAGATGGAGTAGCACTTCTCATATCACACAAAGTAGATTTAAAATAAAGACTATTACAAGAGACAAAGAAGGACACTACATAATGATCCAGGGATAGATTTAAGAAGAAGATCTAACAATTGTAAATATTTATGCACCCAACACAGGAGAACCTCAATACATAAGGCAAATGCTAACAGCCATAAAAGGGGAAATCGACAGTAACACAATCATAGTAGGGGACTTGAACACCTCACTTTCACCAATGAACAGATCATCCAAAATGAAAATAAATAAGGAAACACAAGCTTTAAATGATACATTAAACAAGATGGACTTAATTGATATTTATAGGAAATTCCATCCAAAAACAGCAGAATACACTTTCTTCTCAAGTGCTCATGGAATATTCTCCAGGATACATCATATCTTGGGTCACAAATCAAGCCTTGGTAAATTTAAGAAAATTGAAATCGTATCAAGTATCTTTTCCGACCACAACGCTATGAGACTAGATATCAATTACAGGAAAAAAATTTTAAAAATACCAACACATAGAGGCTAAACAGTATAGTACTTAGTAACCAAGAGATCACTGAAGAAACCGAAGAGAAAATCAAAAAATACCTAGAAACGAATGACAATGAAAACACGATGACCCAAAACCTATGGGATGCAGCGAATGCAGTTTTAAGTGGGAAGTTTATAGCAATACAATCCTACCTCAAGAAACAAGAAACATCTCAAATAAACAACCTAACCGGAGGGAGGGGCAAGATGGCGGAAGAGTAAGACGCGGAGATCACCTTCCTCCCCACAGATACATGAGAAATACATCTACACGTGGAACTGCTCCTACAGAACACCCACTGAACGCTGGCAGAAGACGTCAGACCTCCCAAAAGGCAAGAAAATCCCCACGTACTTGGGTAGGGCAAAAGAAAAAAGAAATAACAGAGACAAAAGAATAGGGACGGGACCTGCACCAGTGGGAGGGAGCTGTGAAGGAGGAAAGGTTTCCACACACTAGGAAGCCCCTTCGTGGGCAGAGACTGCGGGTAGCAGAGGGGGGAAGCTTCGGAGCCACGGAGGAGAGCGCAGCCACATTGGTGCGGAGGGCAAAGCGGAGATTCCCGCACAGAGGAGCGGTGCCGACCAGCACTCACCAGCCCGAGAGGCTTGTCTGCTCAGCCGCCGGGGCGGGCGGGGCCTGGGAGCTGGGGCTCGGGCTTCGGTGCTAGCCGGGAGGGAGTCCGGGAAAAAGACTGCAGCTGCCGAAGAGGCAAGAGAATTTTTCTTGCCTCTTTGTTTCGCGGCGCGCAAGGAGAGGGGATTCAGAGCGCCGCCTAAACGAGCTCCAGAGACGGGCGCGAGCCGCGGCTATCAGCGCGGATCCCACAGCAACAGGGACGCAGAGGGAAAAACGGAGAGATTCCCGCACAGAGGCTCGGCGCCGAGCAGCACTCACCAGCCCGAGAGGCTTGTCTGCTCACCCGCCGGGGCGGGCGGGGGCTGGGAGCTGAGGCGCGGGCTTCGGTCGGATCCCAGGGAGAGGA
Organism: Eubalaena glacialis; assembly: GCF_028564815.1. Classification (NCBI taxonomy): domain Eukaryota; kingdom Metazoa; phylum Chordata; class Mammalia; order Artiodactyla; family Balaenidae; genus Eubalaena; species Eubalaena glacialis. Next base: position 39,278,011 of record NC_083720.1, on the reverse strand, counting down.
CTGGGGTTGGCTGCGTGAACACAGCCTGAAGGGTCTAGCGCACCACAACTAGCCGGGAGGGTGCACGAGAAAAAGTCTGCAGCTGCCGAAGAGGCAGGAGACTTTTTCTTGCCTCTTTGTTTCGCAGCGTGCAAGGAGAGGGGATTCAGAGCGCCACTTAAACGAACTCCAGAGACGGGCGCGAGCCGCGGCTATCAGCGCGGACCCCAGAGACGGGCATGGGACGCTAAGGCTGCTGCTGCTGCCACCAAACAGCCTGTGGGCAAGCACAGGTCATTCTCCACACCGCCCCTCCCGGGAGCCTGTGCAGCCCGCCACGGCCAGGCTCCCGTGATCCGGGGACAACTTCCCCGGGAGAGCGCACGGCGCGCCTCAGGCTGCTGCAACGTCACGCCGGCTTCTGCCGCCGCAGGCTCGCCCCGCCTCCTCCGTACCGCTCCCTCCCCCCGGCCTGACTGAGCCAGAGCCCCCGAATCAGCTGCTCCTTTAACCCCGTTCTGTCTGGGCGGGGAACAGACGCCCTCAGGGGACCTACATGCAGAGGCGGGTCCAAATCCAAAGCTGAACCCCGGGAGCTGTAGGAACAAAGAAGAGAAAGGGAAATCTCTCCCAGCAGCCTCAGAAGCAGCAGATTAAAGCTCCACAAACAACTTGATGTGCCTGCATCTGTTGAATACCTGAATAGACAACGAATCATCCCAAATTTAGGAGATGGACTTTGGGAGCAGGATATATTAACTTTTCCCCTTTTCCTTTTTTTTGTGAGTGTAGATGTGTATGCTTCTGGGTGAGATTTTGTCTGTATAGCTTTGCTCTCACCGTTAGTCCTAGGGTTAGGTCCGTCCGTTTTTTTTTTTTTTTTTTGGCTTAAAAATTTTTTTTTTCCCTAATAAATATTTTCTTAATAATTTTTTCCTTATTTTCTATTTTTAAAAAAAATTTTTAATAAGTTTTTTCATATTTTTTATTTTAAAAAATTAAAAAAAATTTTTTCTTAATAAATTTTTTCTAAATAATTTTTTTCTTATTTTTAGTATAAAAAATTAATAAATCTATTTTTAAAAATTAAAAAAAACTTTTTTTCTTAATAAATTTACTCTTAATAATTTTTTTTTCTTATTTTTTATTATAATTGCTTTATTTTATTTTATTTTATTTTATTTTATTTTATTTTATTTTATTTTATTTTATTTTATTTTATCCTCTTTTTTTCTTTCTTTCCATTTTTTCTCCCTTTTATTCTGAGCCGTGTGGATGAAAGGCTCTTGGTGCTCCAGCCAGGCATCAGGGCTGTGCCTCTGAGGTGGGAGAGCCAACTTCAGGACACTGGTCCACAAGAGACCTCCCAGCTCCACGTAATACCAAACGGCGAAAATCTCTCACAGATCTCCATCTCAACATCAAGACCCAGCTTCACTCAACGACCAGCAAGCTACAGTGCTGGACACCCTATGTCAAACAACTAGCAAGAGAGGAACACAGCCCCATCCATTAACAGAGAGGCTGCCTAAAATCATAATAAGGCCACAGACACCCCAAAACACACCACCAGACGTGGACGAACCCACCAGAAAGACAACATCCAGCCTCATCCACCAGAACACAGGCACTAGTTCCCTCCACCAGGAAACCTACACAACCCACTGAACCAACCTTAGCCACTGGGGACAGATACCAAAAACAACGGGAACTACGAACCTGCAGCCTTTGAAAAGGAGACCCCAAACACAGTAAGATAAGCAAAATGAGAAGACAGAAAAACACACAGCAGATGAAGGAGCAGGGTCAAAACACACCAGACCTAACAAATGAAGAGGAAATAGGTAGTCTACCTGAAAAAGAATTCAGAATAATGATAGTAAGGATGATCCAAAGTCTTGGAAATAGAATAGACAAAATGCAAGAAACATTTAACAAGGACGTAGAAGAACTAAAGAGGAACCAAGAAACGATGACAAGCACAATAAATGAAATTAAAAATACTCTACATGGGATCAATAGCAGAATAACTGAGGCAGAAGAACGGATAAGTGACCTGGAAGATAAAATGGTGGAAATAACTACTGCAGACCAGAATAAAGAAAAAAGAATGAAAAGAACTGAGGACAGTCTCAGAGACCTCTGGGACAACATTAAACGCACCAACATTCGAATTATAGGGGTCCCGGAAGAAGAAGAGAAAAAGAAAGGGACTGAGAAAATATTTGAAGAGATTATAGTTGAAAACTTCCCTAATATGGGAAAGGAAATAGTTAATCAAGTCCTGGAAGCACAGAGAGTCCCATACAGGATAAATCCAAGGAGAAACACACCAAGACACATATTAATCAAACTATCAAAAATTAAATATAAAGAAAACATATTAAAAGCAGCAAGGGAAAAACAACAGATAACACACAAGGGCATCCCCATAAGGTTAACAGCTGATCTTTCAGCAGAAACGCTGCAAGCCAGAAGGGAGTGGCAGGATATACTTAAAGTGATGAAGGAGAAAAACCTACAACCAAGATTACTCTACCCAGCAAGGATCTCATTCAGATTTGATGGAGAAATTAAAACCTTTACAGACAAGCAAAAGCTGAGAGAGTTCAGCACCACCAAACCAGCTTTACAACAAATGCTAAAGGAACTTCTCTAGGCAAGAAACACAAGAGAAGGAAAACACCTACAATAACAAACCCAAAACATTTAAGAAAATGGGAATAGGAACATACATATCGATAATTACCTTAAATGTAAATGGATTAAATGCTCCCACCAAAAGACACAGACTGGCTGAATGGATACAAAAACAAGACCCATATATATGCTGTCTACAAGAGACCCACTTCAGACCTAGAGACACATACAGACTGAAAGTGAGGGGATGGAAAAAGATATTCCATGCAAATGGAAATCAAAAGAAAGCTGGAGTAGCAATTCTCATATCAGACAAAATAGACTTTAAAATAAAGACAATTACAAGAGACAAAGACGGACACTATATAATGATCAAGGGATCGATCCAAGAGGAAGGTATAACAATTGTAAATATTTATGCACCCAACATAGGAGCACCTCAATACATAAGGCAAATACTAACAGCCATAAAAGGGGAAATCGACAGTAACACAATCATAGTAGGGGGGACTTTAACACCCCACTTTCACCAATGGACAGATCATCCAAAATGAAAATAAATAAGGAAACACAAGCTTTAAATGATATATTAAACAAGATGGACTTAATTGATATTTATAGGACATTCCACCCAAAAACAACAGAATACACATTTTTCTCAAGTGCTCATGGAACATTCTCCAGGATAGATCATATCTTGGGTCACAAATCAAGCCTTGGTAAATTTAAAAAAATTGAAATCGTATCAAGTATCTTTTCCGACCACAACGCTATGAGACTAGATATCAATTACAGGAAAAGATCTGTAAAAAATACAAACACATGGAGGCTACACAATACACTACTAAATAACGAAGTGATCACTGAAGAAATCAAAGGGGAAATCAAAAAATACCTAGAAACAAATGACAATGGAGACACGACGATCCAAAACCTATGGGATGCAGCAAAAGCAGTTCTAAGAGGGAAGTTTATAGCAATACAAGCCTACATCAAGAAACAGGAAACATCTCGAATAAACAACCTAACCTTGCACCTAAAGCAATTAGAGAAAGAAGAACAAAAAACCCCCAAAGCTAGCAGAAGGAAAGAAATCATAAAGATCAGATCAGAAATAAATGAAAAAGAAATGAAGGAAACAATAGCAAAAATCAATGAAACTAAAAGCTGGTTCTTTGAGAAGATAAACAAAATTGATAAACCATTAGCCAGACTCATCAAGAGAAAAAAGGAGAAGACTCAAATTAATAGAATTAGAAATGAAAAAGGAGAAGTAACCACTGACACTGCAGAAATACAAACGATCATAAGAGATTACTACAAGCAACTCTATGCTAATAAAATGGACAACCTGGAAGAAATGGACAGATTCTTAGAAATGCACAACCTGCCGAGACTGAACCAGGAAGAAATAGAAAATATGAACAGACCAATCACAAGCACTGAAATTGAAACTGTGATTAAAAATCTTCCAACACACAAAAGCCCAGGACCAGATGGCTTCACAGGCGAATTCTATCAAACATTTAGAGAAGAGCTAACACCTATCCTTCTCAAACTCTTCCAAAATATTGCAGAGGGAGGAACACTCCCCAACTCATTCTACGAGGCCACCATCACCCTGATACCAAAACCAGGCAAAGATGTCACAAAGAAAGAAAACTACAGGCCAATATCACTGATGAACATAGATGCAAAAATCCTCAACAAAATACTAGCAAACAGAATCCAACAGCACATTAAAAGGATCATACACCATGATCAAGTGGGGTTTATTCCAGGAATGCAAGGATTCTTCAATATACGCAAATCAATCAACGTGATACATCATATTAACAAATTGAAGGAGAAAAACCATATGATCATCTCAATAGATGCAGAGAAAGCTTTCGACAAAATTCAACACCCATTTATGATAAAAGTCCTGCAGAAAGTAGGCATAGAGGGAACTTTCCTCAACATAATAAAGGCCGTATATGACAAACCCACAGCCAACATTGTCCTCAATGGTGAAAAACTGAAACCATTTCCACTAAGATCAGGAACAAGACAAGGTTGCCCACTCTCACCACTATTATTCAACATAGTTTTGGAAGTGTTAGCCACAGCAGAGACGAAAAAGAAATAAAAGGAATCCAAATCGGAAAAGAAGAAGTAAAGCTGTCACTGTTTGCAGATGACATGATACTATACATAGAGAATCCAAAAGATGCTACCAGAAAACTACTAGAGCTCATCAATGAATTTGGTAAAGTAGCAGGATACAAAATTAATGCACAGAAATCTCTTGCATTCCTGTATACTAATGATGAAAAATCTGAAAGTGAAATTAAGAAAACACTCCCGTTTACCATTGCAACAAAAAGAATAAAATACCTAGGAATAAACCTACCTAAGGAGACAAAAGACCTGTATGCAGAAAATTATAGGACACTGATGAAAGAAATTAAAGATGATACAAATAGATGGAGAGATATACCATGTTCTTGGATTGGAAGAATCAACATTGTGAAAATGACTCTGCTACCCAAAGCAATCTACAGATTCAATGCAATCCCTATCAAACTACCACTGGCATTTTTCACAGAACTAGAACAAAAAATTTCACAATTTGTATGGAAACACAAAAGACCCCGAATAGCCAAAGCAATCTTGAGAACGAAAAATGGAGCTGGAGGAATCAGGCTCCCTGACTTCAGACTATATTACAAAGCTACAGTAATCAAGACAGTTTGGTACTGGCACAAAACAGAAATATAGATCAATGGAACAGGATAGAAAGCCCAGAGATAAGCCCACGCACATATGGTCACCTTATCTTTGATAAAGGAGGCAAGCATATACAGTGGAGAAAAGACAGCCTCTTCAATAAGTGGTGCTGGGAAAATTGGACAGGTACATGTAAAAGTATGAAATTAGAACACTCCCTAACACCATACACAAAAATAAACTCAAAATGGATTAAAGACCTAAGTGTAAGGCCAGACACTATCAAACTCTTAGAGGAAAACATAGGCAGAACACTGTATGACATAAGTCACAGCAAGATCCTTTTTGACCCAGGTCCTGGAGAAATGGAAATAAAAACACAAATAAACAAATGGGACCTAATGAAACTTAAAAGCTTTTGCACAGCAAAGGAAACCATAAACAAGACCAAAAGACAACCCTCAGAATGGGAGAAAATATTTGCAAATGAAGCAACGGACAAAGGATTAATCTCCAAGATTTACAAGCAGCTCATGCAGCTCAATAACAAAAAAACAAACAACCCAATCCAAAAATGGGCAGAAGACCTAAATAGACATTTCTCCAAAGAAGAGATACAGATTGCCAACAGACACATGAAAGAATGCTCAACATCATTAATCATTAGAGAAATGCAAATCAAAACTACAATGAGGTATCATCTCACACCGGTCAGAATGGCCATCATCAAAAAATCTAGAAACAATAAATGCTGGAGAGGGTGTGGAGAAAAGGGAACACTCTTGCACTGTTGGTGGGAATGTAAATTGATACAGCCACTATGGAGAACAGTATGGAGGTTCCTTAAAAAACTAAAAATAGAACTACCATATGACCCAGCAATCCCACTACTGGGCATATACCCTGAGAAAACCATAATTCAGAAAGAGTCATGTACCAAAATATTCATTGCAGCTCTGTTTACAATAGCCAGGACATGGAAGCAACCTAGGTGTCCATCATCGGATGAATGGATAAAGAAGATGTGGCACATATATACAATGGAATATTACTCAGCCATAAAAAGAAATGAAATGGAGGTGTTTGTAATGAGGTGGATGGAGTTAGAGTCTGTCATACAGAGTGAAGTAAGTCAGAAAGAGAAAAACAAATACAGTATGCTAACACATATATATGGAATCTAAGGGAAAAAAAAAAAAAAAAAAAAAAAAGAGGTCATGAAGAACCTAGTGGCAAGATGGGAATAAAGACACAGACCTACTAGAGAATGGACTTGAGGATATGGGGAGGGGGAGGGGTGAGATGTGACAGGGTGAGAGAGTGTCATGGACATATATACACTACCAAATGTAAAATAGATAACTAGTGGGAAGCAGCCGCATAGCACAGGGAGATCAGCTCGGTGCTTTGTGACCACCTAGAGGGGTGGGATAGGGAGGGTGGGAGGGAGGGAGATGCAAGAGGGAAGAGATATGGCAACATATGTATATGTGTAACTGATTCACTTTGTTGTAAAGCAGAAGCTAGCACACCATTGTAAAGCAATTATACTTCAATAAAGATGTTAAAAAAAAAAAAATTCACAAATTAAAAAAAAAAAAAAAAAAAAAAAAAACAACCTAACCTTACACTTAAAGCAATTAGAGAAAGAAGAACAAAAAAACCCCAAAGTTAGCAGAAGGAAAGAAATCATAAAGATCAGATCAGAAATAAATGAAAAAGAAATGAAGGAAACAATAGCAAAGATCAATAAAACTAAAAGCTGGTTCTTTGAGAAGATAAACAAAATTGATAAAACATTAGCCAGATTCATCACGAAAAAAAGGGAGAAGACTCAAATCAACAGAATTAGAAATGAAAAAGGAGAAGTAACAGCTGACACTGCAGAAATACATAGGCTCATGAGAGATTACTACAAGCAACTATATGCCAATAAAATGGACAACCTGGAAGAAATGGACACACTTAGAAAAGCACAACCCTCCGAGACTAAACCAGGAAGAAATAGAAATTATAAACAGACCAATCACAAGCACTGAAATTGAGACTGTGATTGAAAATCTTCCAACAAACAAAAGCCCAGGACCAGATGGCTTCACAGGTGAATTCTATCAAACATTTAGAGAAGAGCTAACACCTATCCTTCTCAAACTCTTCCAAAATATAGCAGAGGGAGGAATACTCCCAAACTCATCCTACAAGACCACCATCACCCTGATACGAAAACCAGACAAACATGTCGCAAAGAAAAAAACTACAGACCAATATCATTGATGAACATAGATGCAAAAATCCTCAACACAATACTAGCAAACAGAATCCAACAGCACATTAAAAGGATCATACACCATGATCAAGTGGGATTTATCCCAGGAATGCAGGTATTCTACAATATACACAAATCAATCAATGTGATACACCATATTAACAAATTGAGGGAGATAAACCATATGATCATCTCAATAGATGCACAAAAAGCTTTTGACAAAATTCAACACCCATTTATGATAAAAACTCTCCAGAAAGTAGGCATAGAGGGAACTTTCCTCAACATAATAAAGGCCATATATGACAAACCCACAGCCAACATCGTTCTCAATGGTGAAAAACTGAAACCATTTCCACTAAGATCAGGAACAAGGCAAGGTTGTTTAAGTACATTTTGAGAAGAGTCAGTGGAAGGAAGAAGAGTAAAGACGTTAAAATATACTATGTGAAGAGATTTTGAAGGATACAATTTGAAAACAAAAGGAATTACAGGAACAATATAAGCAATACATCTGAAAGGAGATGCCAGTATACGTTTGAAAAGAAAGGGAGTCACAATATTCATTCAGGATATTGAATGACTTTAATGGTAAACAGGGTGAAGACAGGAATCTTAAAAAAGAGTGATTTTCCATTTCACTCCAATAGTTCTCTGGTTATTTTTCTGTCCCCACACAGTTTTTCAGGACTTGTGTCATTTCTAGTCTTCATGCAGTCCATTGTGCATACTACAGGGTAACTTCCCTTTTCTCTGCGAGGATACAGTTACACCAGTGAGATAAACATTTCTGGATTTGTGGACGTTTAAGTGATATCTGCTATTCTGTGAAGAGTCAGGCTCATCTTGCTTTGGTGGCAGTTTTGGTACAGCAGTGGCTTTTTGGTGGATTTTTGTTTGCAATGAGTTCTGTGCATCCCACAAGAGCCAAAAAAGCATCCACAGGGGAGAGCCTGTCTTGAGAGTGAAGCACTTTTTACCCTGAAATGCCTTTGTACAGGTCTAGTGTCCCAGCTGGATTGCCCTAGAGTCCGGTGTTGGCCTGGAAGCTCATATTTAGGCTGAGAAGGACTTTGGAATAGAAGAGAGCCTTTCAGAAGACAGCACTGTGTGGAGAGAGTTGCTAAAAAGAACAGCTGAGAAAGTGATGAAGTTATCATGGGCTCAATTTACAGTTGTTTAACCTGACTCCACACCTTAATTAGGACAACTGGAAAGACCTCAGGCTAGTTCTGGCCTTTCTTTTTAATGGCATTATCTACTAAGATAATCTAGAAGCCACTTTATGGTTGTGTCAAATTTATAATTTCAAGAGGAAAGTGCTTCTTTCTCTGAATTCAAACTAAACCAATTATCTAATTGTCATTCCTACTAATAAAAAACTGTAGCTTCCCTCACCCCTGAATTGCTACAAACTCAGAAATCTAAATGTTGTTCTTCTTTTAATTCTAGATATTTAAACCCTGTGGAAGACAACAAATTTCTTCGATAATACTTGGAATTATTTCCAGTTGTATTTTGGATATTTTATGTGCCTTTATCTGGTTGGAGGTCACAGTCTATAGAATAATTTTATTGATATTCCCAGTGAGTCAGAAAAATATGATTTCTAGGTGGTGTATTTATATTCACTAGCTTCTTTTTCATTGATGCAATAGATGAGTCAATAATACAACATTTTGAATAGCAAGACTACAAAGATTGCATTTGTCTTCTATTCACCTTCATTTAGACACCTTTATACTAGTGTTTTCCCCTTTTGTTTTTCATTATAGACTCAGGACTTTTCAGATTTACTGTATATAAATCAATCTGCATTAATGTTATTTTGAGGCCCAATTGTCTCAACTCAACAGAAACTCCCCTCAAATTGGGTATTTTGTATTCCTTTGATATGATTATGTATTCTATTATTTGTGAAAGGTACTTGGTTTCCAGCACAACGGATTTCACAGGCTCACGTTTTTACCTTTCAAATCCAGAAGTAGAATCAACCACTTCTACAAGGAACCCCCGTGTCTCATAGTGACAAAATAGCACTGGAGACAAGAATTTAAGTGCTACTGTAAACAATGGAGGGTGAGAGAGAAGCACTTCTGGGCTATTTCTTTGGGCAGAGCTAAAAAGGATGTATTCTGAATTTCCTTTGTAAAGTTATGTTTGATTTTGATATTTCCAATCCAATTTGAATAGTATAATATTTTTACTTAAATTTTTTATTCCAAAATTACACTTCCTTTTATTGTATACTGAGCATCTTGATTCCAAATGAAATAAACATCATTGCCCTTTTACTTTACTGAGAATATAAGAAAACCATTCTAAAATAGCAATTCAATATTAATGCAACATATATTTACTAAGTTTTTTTTTTTTTTTGGTTTTTCTTTTTGTTTATATTGCATTTTGCTATGGATGTGCGGTCAGATTATTTTGCTTTAAAATAGTGTTTCTCAAACTTTTAATGCATCAGAATTACCTGGAAGGTTTGTTGAAAACAACAACTACCGAAAAAAAAAAAGAGAGAGAGAGAAAGAGAGCTGGATCTGGGCCTCACCCCCTGAATTTCTGATTCTGTAAATTTGGGGTGGGCTGCAAATTTGTAATTCTAATAAATTTTCTGATGATGCTGCTACCACTGGTACAAAACACTTTGAAAAATCCTGTTATAGAATCAATTATAATTTCTCACTCTCTATGGTTGCAAGTATACTTACCTGATCTATAGCATTAGTTCGGGGATTTCTCCTTTTTTTCAATCTGAGGTTGTTGGCAATCTAAGAGTTGCCACTGGCAAATCTATAGAGAATGAAGGCTGCTTAGATTGTTAAAACACTGGGAAAGAAGCATTCGTTCTACCTTGAGATGGTTAAAAACACACAAACAAAACTCCATCAGCTCTGTATTCAAAATTCTGCACAATAGTTTCATTTCATCACTTGAACCACCTACAACAACTTGGTACATAGTTTTAAGTACAAGATATCTGTAGTTGATTTCTGGCTGAATAAACCAGTCCTGCCACCTAAGATTTAATTTCTGACAGTATTGGAACACACAGACTTTCACATGTAACATTCCATTGTTGTGTATTGTTACAATGAGATTACCCTAATTAGCAGTATCTTGACACAATACCAGCCAAAGCTTTACCTTTTCCACTGGGGAATCAAGAAGATCCCTAGTACCTTAGAATCCCATGTCATTAGCAAAGAGAAATAAAATAAATACAATCTCTTGGTGTTTGTCCTGAAATCCTTATAGGTATTACTGTATCCTCATACAGCTGTAGATAAACCTAGTTTAGGACACAAGTTTCTCAGATGCATTACCTTATTGCTATACAAATTCTAACTTCACAAAGTTAATCACATGTATTATAAAAAATAACCAGCATATATAACAAAAAAATTACAATTTAATTTTAAAATATCAGCAACTGGAAACAAGTCAGGTATTACAACCTTAAACCATGATTACAGAGTTCAAGTAGAAATGTTTCTACAGATTCATATAATTTCCAGATTATCTGGGTCCTTGTCCTTCTAGGGCCAATTCATAAAACAAGAATGTTTATAATTATAACACACTTTAACTGCTAAAATTTATTTCAACTGAAGTCCCATATTTTAGATCATTTGCATAAAGCTTTAACTATTTAGTTTTAGTGCAGAAATCCAAATTATTAAATAAAATCAAATATACCATGTACCAAAAACTCTGATTTTTACTTCTGTGTTAACTACACTTAATACTACAGAACAGCACACAAAATACAGCTTTTCAGAATCAAGAAAAGTTGATAAATGCTCTCATTTCATTATTAAATTTACCTTCATCATCTTTTCATATCTAAAAAGAATTTAATACAGAATCCCCAAGTTTGGAATCAATGTTTTGAAAAATACAAAATTCAAAAAGAGCGTTTTGTAAAGAAAAAGGAGGTACTATCCTTGCTATTATGCAAGATGTTAAGGCTCTTGGCCTCAGGACAAAGTGTTTTGTCAATTCATTGGCCTATGGCTTGTTTTATCAACCACAGATTAAAACTCCACTAGAAAAAAAAAAAATTCTTAGTTTTAAAAATGTTTAATTCTTATAATTTTTAGTTTCAAGCATTTACTGTCATCCTGTTGCTTTTGATAAAAATCATTAGCCACATGTAATTATTCAGATAGAAATTTATCTCATTTCCTATGTTTCACCATATACATCTTAATAGTTTTCTTGGGGGAAGGGCTCTTTTCCAAACAAATATATCTTAAGATTAAGCTATTTCTGAACTTCATTTTTATTGCAACATATTTGTAATATATTTTTAAAACTCCAAGAATTTTTTAAGGTGACAAATTCCTTTATACAAAAAATAATATGGTGCTTTTAAAATATGGTCACAACAATTTTGTCACTCCTCCCATTAAGCAGTGACACATATATCCTCTCTCCTTGAATCCAGGCTCTGTGTCTTCTTGACCAATAGATAGAAATGATGCTGTGCAGGTTCTTGGCCCAGACCTTAAAAAACTGATAGCTTCCATTTCCTGTCTCTTACTCTTAAAACCCTGCCACCATGCTGTGAGGACTCCCAAGCCACTCCACAGAGGAGCCCCCATGGGAAAAAAACTGATAGGCAACAACTTGGCAACCAGGTTACTCAGTTATCTTGTAAGTGAGTCCTCTGGTCCCAGTTGAGCCAGCTCAGCTAACGTCGCACGGAGCAGAGGCGAGCTGTCCTCACTCCTTAAATCATAGATTTGTGAGCAAAACAAATCGTGGTTGTTATTCATCCACTCAATTTTGAGGCAATTTGTTATGCAGCAAAAATAGCCAGAACACTGCTGCTTACAATTTTATATTCTATAACTGGAAGAAATTTCTTAGGGTTAAACATGTTTACATTCTAGTATCATCTAAACACTTCTTGATACACTAAAATATTTTTAAAATTTAATAACTCTTCCCCCTCTTTAGATCTTTATAATAAATTACTGTAAGCAAGGAAAGTTACTCTACTTTGATCTATTTCCATTTGTAGTTTTCAAGAATTTAAGTCAACAGTGAATAAGTTTTCTGTGGTGATGGAACCAATTGCGGTAATGTTTACGTCAATTTATACATGTGATAAAATTTCTTAGAGCGGTACACAAAAAATAAAAAGAGTTCATGTAAAAACTTGCAAAATCTGAATAAGGTCTGCCCTTGAGTTAATATTACTGTACCAATGCCAATTTCCTAGGTTTGAAAATGTACTATGATTTTTTAAGTACTTTAACATTTGGGAGAAGCTGGATGAAAGGTACACAGGAACCCTGTATTATTTTCAAAATAGCTAGTGAGATTTATACTATTTCAAAGTAAAAAGTTATAATAAAAAATTAAGGTCTGGACAATAGAAAAAGTCATTTCAGTAAAATAACTCACCCTGGCAAGGAGTCTTTGGCCCATTTATTGCAGTTAGAAGAGGAACTACCAGCCATGGTTTCTATGATAGCACTCTCAGGGGCTCAGAGATTTTGGTGATGATACTTCAAAGATTTATTCTTATATTGATACAGACAATTTCATAGAGGAGATTCTGTCATCCTCAGGAAAGAAAAATACAGAGGTGTAAGTACTTGGTACAAGAGTAGTTTTAAACGTACAAGCAAAATGTGAAGGTGGCTGAGGTTTCTTTGGACACTCATTTTTCCAATGACTTGGATTCTTTAGTGGTCACAATTTTCCCAAACCTGTCCTGGTGGATGGATAATGGTTTCAAATATGTGAGGGTTTGGTCTTTATCATGTGGATTTTTTGCAAGTATTTGTAAAAGTCTTCTCTAGACCCCAGGTCCTTAATGATGTTCAGAAACCTCACCTGAGGATGTTGTGAGGAAGGCAATGCAGGATTGCGTCATTCTTTTGTAAGCCTCATCTTCCTACAGATACTTTGTCAAGGGAATGATTTTTCCAGGTTTTCTCTTCCATGGTTCAGGATCCAACAAGGGAAAACCATTATTTGGGGTCATCTGTGGGGAGCTGGTTTCCTCTCTTAGAAGTAGAGGACCATCATAGTTCAACAAAAATTGAGGTGTAATGGTCCTTAATAACTCAAAAATTTAAGACAATCCATTTTGTATAAGGATCAAAATAGAGCACACAAAAATAACACTCTCCTTTTTGAGGAGGGGGATGGAGTCACACAGCAGATAGGAAGCCGTATAGCCAGGCTCAGTCTATGCTTCCTACACATAAGAGTGAAAGTCTTGCTGAACATTGAATAGCTCAAGAATAGAGCTTCACTGCAGTGTCAGTCCCTAGGTGACAGAGGAGAGGTAAGTAGAAGCCAAAAATGTGAGACATCAAGGGCTCTCATATATGTGCACTTGACTTTCACTTTGTAGCCCTTTTGCATTGTTCTCCAGACCAGAAGACTCCAAATCCTGCCCAGAGGACCCCCATTTGTTGTGAAAATAAAACCACAGCACAGAAATGTTAAAATGTGGCTTTATCATTTACTAAGATATCTGCATATGAAAAGAAATGAGAGGAGAATACACCAACCAGAAACCAGGTAATGACTTTGCCTCAGTTTTTAACACTCCAGTTTTCCTCAGGTTTGTTTTATTCATGAATACCACCTGACATTCCATGCCCCTGGTGCTACCTCCCCAAAACAAACTTATTCTAATAATCAGTAAGAGAAAGTCAGAAACCCCAAACTTTAAATGGGTAACAGTTACAAGTATGTACTTCACAAGTAAGAGTATCCAAACAGACAATAAACACATGATGACGTGGTCAACATCTTTTTTTTTTTTTTTTTTAAGAAATATGGGTTTAAACCACAGTGAGAAACAAGCCCACCAAAACGGCTAAAATTTAAGAAGACTGGCCATACCAAGTATGATGAGGATGTAAATTGAAATTATTATGAACTTCTAGTAGACATTTTAATTGGTGTAACCAGTTTGGAGAATCGTTTTCAGCCACGTCTACTAAAACTAAATCTTACCAACCCTATCCAGAAATTTCTCTCTACGGAAATGAGAGCATACATACACTCAATAGCATTCACAGCAGCATCATTCAATAATATTTCGTAGGCAGAAACAACTCAGATATCCAAGAAGAGTAAACTGCTAGATAAATGGTGGTATATGTAAACCATCCTGCAGCATGAGGAAATGCACATACTGGTGCTGTGCGCAACTCCTTGGCTGGGTCTCCTAAATGTCACAGTAAGGAAAGAATGGCAGACACAAAGGAGAACCATCTGTATGATTCCATTACATAAAGCTCAACGACAAGCCACACTGATTTACGGTGGTAACAGTCAGGATCATGGTTTCTTCTGGACGGGAGGGAACCTCCTGTATGTGGGACAATGTCCCCAGTCCTCTCTGACCCAATTTACCATTTCTGTGCAGCCACCTCTACCTCTGCTCTGCAGGACTTTCAACGGACAGTACAGACAGAAGTGGGGCTTCTTGGACAAGCTGTTCCTTTGGAGGCTTTGACCATAAGTGCAGAGAAATAGAGGGGTCTGAGAGTTTGTGTTTTCCATTCCCACAGAGTCATTACCACTGACTGTCACTGGGAGTAAGAAAGTCCGGCCCCCCTGACACACGTGGAATAACGCTGAGTCCTCTCGCTCCTGAGTTCTCCTCTCAGGTCAGACTGAAGCTACCTGGGGGGGCCTTTCACCCTGATGACATCTTTCTCCCCTTCTCTGACCTCCCTGCTTCTCTCACTCCCTGACCTGTCTCCCATGGGAGCATTTCCTTAATAATTCACTTGCACACAAATTCTCATCTTGGCATCTGCTTCTGGGAAACCTAACTGAATCAGCTGGCAGTAGTCAGCTTTTGTTGAAAAAGCTAGTTGGAGAAGAAAAAAAAAAGTTGGTAATGTTGATGTGTTCACTTTATGAGAGTCTATCAGGGTGTCTATTTTTCGTTTTCTATATGTATATTATTCTTCAAGAAGAAAAGTTTAAAAAAATATATTTCAAACCCTGTGACTAGAAAAACCCAGAAATGTGTCCTAGAATGTTTTCATACAGTTATGTAGTAATTTGAGTTTAAGAGCATTGATTACAATGTTATTATAATAACAAATAGTCAAAAACATTGTATATATTCAAACTTAATTTTTAATTTATAGTATGTTAACATCTACATGATTAAACACCACCTATTTATTACAAAACACTTTAAATTATTTAATGACAAAAATATCAATAAGCATTATTTTTAAAATAATCAAATTACAAGGCAGTACATAAAATATAGCTCCCATTTGGAAAAATAAAATTGTTTATGTATTTTTAATGTGCATCAAGATATTAGTAGTGGTTAAGTGGTAAGATTATGCCAACTTTTTCTCACTCTCTTCTGAAGTCTTCAGCATATTTTCTCAATTTTCTATGATAAATATGTAGTCATTTTAATCAGAAATGTAAAAAAAACAAAAACTGTTTCCTCCAAGCAGTGTCCATATCATGGAAAATAAAGTAGCTTTTAAAAATAGGTGGATATTCTCCACAGCAATCGAGATGGCTACTACCAAAAAAAGAAGAAAAAAATAACAAAATAACACAGGTTAAAGTGTTGGTGAGGATGTAGAGAAATCGAAACCCTTGTGTACTATGGATGGGAATGTAAAACGGTGCAGCCACTATGGAAAACAATACAGCGTTTCTCAAAAAATTAAAAACAGAACTACCATATGAACCAGCAATTCCTCTTCTGGGTATGTATCCAAAAGAATTGAAAACAGAGTCTCAAAGAGATACTGGTGTACCCATGCACAAAGAGGCACTATTCACAATAGCCAAAAGGTAGAAGCAACCATGTGTTCATTAATGGATGAATGGATAAATAAAATGTGGTATACCTATATACACTGTAATATTATTTAACCTTAAAAAGGGGTGAGATTCTGACACATGCTACAACACTGATGGACCTCAAAGACAGTAGGCTAAGTGAAATAAGCCAGTCACAAAAGGATGAGTACTGTATGATTCCATTATAGGAAGTATCTAGAGTAGCCAAATTCATAAAAACAGGAAGTAGAATGGTGGTTGCCAGGTGCTGGGAGGTGAGGGACATGGGGAGTTGTTTAATTGGTATAGAGTTACGATTTTGCAAGAAGAAAAATTCTGGAGATTGTTTGCACAGCATTGTGAATATACTTAAAAATACTGAACTGTACACTTAAAATGATTGAGATGATAAATTTTATGTTATGTGTACTATAGCACAATTTTTTTTAAAATGGGTGGATATTACTATTGCCATTTAAGGACGGTTGAGGTGGAGCAATTCCAGGACTTTCAGTTTTAATCCTAGTCACTGCCCAACAAATGCTTACTCTGCTAATTAGCTCTGCATCACCATCAGTGGTTTCCTTTTTTCTCAGCACTTTATGCTCTAGACAAGTGTTGTCCAGTAGAACCTTCTGCAATGATGGAATTGTTCTATATCCGAGCTGTCCAAAGCAGTAGCCACCATTACCTGGCTGCTGAGCATTTGAAATGTGCCTTGTGTGACTGAGGATCTGCATTGTTTATTTTATCTAATTATCATTAATTCAATTGAAGTAGTTGCATGTAGCCACAAGGGGTTTCTATATTAATGCTGGTCTAGACTTTTTTGTATCCATCGTCTTCTACCACTGGATGAACTTTGCTTGTGATAATTTTGAGAAAACAGAAGAAAATGTCTCCACTCTCAACAGTTCTTATTTTTCTCTTTTTCTGGATTACAGTTATCCCGTTTGTTGGAACCACATCCCCTAAACAGTATGCTTTCTCTACCTTTCCCACTTAAAGAGCCTCCTTTGTGATATTCCTTTTCATCTGCTCTGCTGGCAAACAATTGTCATTGTGAAATAGCTGATAAGTGCTTTGCCGAGTTTCGGATTGTTATCAGGTTACAGAGTCCTATAGGGGATCATCGGTGAAGTGCAAGCCAAGACAGTGTGAGTAATTTAGGGGTAATTACAGCGGCTCAGGTGTGATTAGCTGATGCTGGGTGTACTTTTTTTACCTGGGGAAGTCAAGCATTCAGAGATGGCTCTCCTGATCACAGAATAAACTCATACAGAAGACAGCAAACCAACATTTTGAGGAAGGAAAGGACAAGCCCTGGAATCAGATGGCTCTGGGCTTAATTCCATTTATGGCAAATACTATCTATCATCTTGAAAAGTCCAAAACTGCTCTGATCCTACTATATTTTGCATCTACAAGATGAGGGTAATAATACGTTTTAGATGATTAAGCCTGGTAGATAGTGATCAGTCAGTAAATGGCAGCTCTTAAAAATGACTAACTCTACATCCCTGCTCTTCTTTCCACTACCTCATTTTATCTCTTCGTCCATTTGGCTGTAACAGAAATAAGATGTTTATAACCCCACCTGCCTTTTAAAGAAAGTGTCTCTGTGAACTCAGCCTTTCATTTTGCTTGGAAAAATAACATGTAGAGATAAATCACTAAATGATTTATTTAGTTGGAAGAAAGTTGCAGTTCTTATTCGCTGTTTTATTTCATTTTGTCATCTTGGTCTGGAGGTGGGTTGGGGGTGGAAAACAATGCAAGAGATGAAGGATGAGCCAGAAAAGCTGGACCTGCATAGATCAATAGCAAGGTGAGGGTGGGGGACACCACCATGGTACAGTCAAGCAATGGCTTCGAAGACTAGACATATCCTTATGGATTCTGAAACCATTGGCTGCCAAGCACGTGATGCAAGTTCCCTGTTTTGACACCCCCATAAACCCTTTAGTAGAATTTGCTTTGCTTATTAGAGCTTTTTGCATGAAAGGATGCTTGTTAGGAAACTCAATGAGAAGTTCAATTCTGCAGCTATATGAATGAGGGACTAAAACAGAGAGAGAAGACAGCATACAGCTTGGGCTGCCCATTCATCCACTCATTCATTTAGACTTTTAATCAACCAGAATTTATTGAAATTACTTTCTTGATCATCTCTTCATGTGAAATATCACCAAGCCCAAAGAAAGGGTTATCATCTTTGTCCTAAAGGATCTTATGGTATAAGAAAAAGGACGAGCACCATAGCAAGAGACCTGGAAGAGATGCTGAAGAATTTCCAAGACATCTGCTTCATTTCGCTGATAAGGAAAAAGAAGCTACAAGGCTCAGAGGCTTAAAAGGCCAAGTGTTTGTCACTGAGTGTTAGAGCCTTGGCTCAGACCTGTGATTTTGTAATAATGATCTTCCTGTCACACTGAGAATGCCAATTGTGATATCAGAAGAAGGAGAGTGGGATCTTTCTATAATCATCTCAGCCAAGACCAATGACCAGGTGTTACTTGGGCTAGGCTAGAGCAGAAACTATAGTTGATTCCCAATATGTCTCCTCTTCTTCCTCAGTATCAAAAACAACAAAAAGTACTGGTTCTAAGTTAAGACTTCATTTTCCCTCTTCCCCTGTAAGTTTTGTCTGGAGAGCATGAGCTACAAGTAGAATTGCCCTGTGCAATTCCAGAAAATTCCACTAAAGGAATGCAGTGGGCCTCTCAGCCTCTATTTCCACTTCGATCAGAGCCCTCTCTATGACTACCTACATCAACTCAAAGATCTGCCTCCCAGGCACATGTTTATTTCTTTGTTCTATTTTCTGTGCCATGTACTCTCTTTTCAACTGTGGAATCCTGTTCATCCTTGACATCCCAACACAAGAACAAGCCCTACTTCCTTCAAAGATCTTTGTCTGACAACACCAACTTTCCGCAAGGGCTCTTCTCTATAAACACACATGGCTCTTGCTAATTGTATCACCTATGTCCAGGTAAAGGCCTGGAGACCATTCACCTGGATGTTTTAGAGCCCACAGCTGCCCCTGAGGCCCCTCCATAGAACTCCAGCCCTCTGCAGAGTACAGTCTGTGTGTGTGTGTGTGTGTGTGTGTGTGTGTGTGTGTGTGTGCGCGCGCACACTGGTGAGTTGGAAGAGCATGGGTAGAGAAAATATATATTAGTGTGGATAATAGAAAGTGACCAGAGGAATGCCGCAAAGCCAACTAAAGTCACCCATTTGTAGGAAAACTTTTGCCTGGTGTCTGAGGGTGCAAAAGTATATATGTGCTGTGAACCACTAGCTACTCTGTGAAGACAAAAGAAGAAAGAACATATGAATATGGGCCCACCAATTTTGTATTCAAAGCCTGAACTAAATTTCTGTGGGGAACTAAAATTATTGGGTACACAGGTATACAACTAACATGTGTCAAAGATTTTATTTAATCCATTAGTTAATGAAGGAACTGGAAAAAAATTTACAACCTGTTTAGATGAGAAGTCAAAGAACCATGAATTTACGTGGAGTAAAAAGTGTTGACATGAATTTGCAAAAACTGTTCTATCCATAGACCAGAATCAACTGCATTGCACTGGGCAGAGTAAATTTGCTTTTATCTAGGCAATAATTGTTTGCATTGCTCTCAGTTTTCTACAAGTTGCCTTCTATATTCAGAATTGTAAAATAGCTTAGGCAAAGACAAAAGCTCACAGTCTGATAGAATCAGATAATCTCTGTCATTTCATGGAAAGGATGTACATTAATCTCTTTAGCTCATACCAAAATCTTAAGTTTCTCACTTTACTACTTATTTCCCCAACATTCTTCAACCTCCTGTAACTCATTTGTAGCCATCATTTGTCCATAACATCTCCTCAGACAAGTAACTCTTTCTTGCCTCCCAGGCCTTACACATGCTCTTCCCCTGCCTTTGAAACTCTTCCCTCTCCTTTTCCATCTTCCCCTACCTAACTCTCCTACTCAACTCTTTCCTTCCCAGTCTCATTTCCAATGTCTGTTTCTCAGGTAAACCTCCCTGATCTCCTGAATTTGAGAGACTTTTCACCTGCCCCCATATTCCTAATGCTAGGTACTTGCTCGTTTTATGTTTTTAAGCTCAATGGGAACAGAGGCAAGGTCTCTATTTATTGCCTTGGTGAGTAAAAAACAAAAGAAAACAAACAAAAAGAATAAAGCTTAACTAAGCTTCCACATCCTCATGTATAATGAGGGAAAGGATCCCTGTCCTGCCTTTTCTAAATATTGGGATGAGTATGAAGTGAGACCTATAGACAATGACAAATGAGCCTGACAAATAAAAGGGTTTTCTTTTGTTTCTCACTTAAAAAAGAATTTGGGGTTTTCCCTGGTGGCTCAGTGGTTGAGAGTCTGCCTGCCAGTGCAGGGGACACGGGTTCGAGCCCTGTTCTGGGAAGAGCCCACGTGCCACGGAGCAGCTGAGCCCGTGCGCCACAACTACTGAGCCTGCGCGTCTGGAGCCTGTGCTCCGCAACGAGAGAGGCCGCGACAGTGAGAGGCCCGCGCACCGCGATGAAGAGTGGCCGCCGCTTGCCGCAACTAGAGAAAGCCCTCGCACAGAAACGAAGACCCAACACACCCCAAAAAAAAAAAAAAAGAATTTGGCAATTTCTATCTATGACAGCCTTCGATGATCATGAAGTAAGGTCCCAAACAGTCAATGATAAAAATCATGATAGAAAAAATATTTAGAAGCTGATTTAAAATGAAACTGATCCACAGGAAAAAGCAGACATTTTAGGTAGCATTAGAAAAAGTAAAAGTTAAAATAATAAACACAAACATGAAACTGGCATATATTTGTGAGCAAGGCTGTCAGTTAATTCGGTAAATACTTATTTCCTTCTGACGCATGCACTGTGTTCTTTCCGAGTATTTAGGGAGGGGCTTGGTAATGAGTTGTTTACTTTATTATGACCTAAAAACAAATCAAGTCACATGCAAAATGCAGACACCTAATTAAGGAAGAATAATTAATAGCCCATCATCAGAGCCTCCCAATTACCTGAACTCCAATCCCACGTCCGGCCTTGCCAGAGACACTTAAAAGCTATCAGTTTACCGCATGTACCATATGATGTTCATACAGAAGACAGATCTACTGACTCGTTAAAGTGAACTAATTATCTCACAATTTTGAAAGTGAGAACATATGGGAGCTGTTTTCCTTGTGCTTCTGCTTCAAAAACAAAGGACATGAAACTGAACGAGGATTTTCTATAATCTATGTTGCTTGCAAATGCTACTCAAAGTTCACCAAATTCACCAAAATTAAAAATGCCTAGTCCCCCCACCCCAGTCAAAGGCTGTCTGGTATTCAATTCCTCTTCTCAAGTCTTTTTATGTCTAGTGTCTTTTCACCCACTGAGCTGTGACTACTTCTACCAAGATGCATATGGCTAAATTAAAAGTGAACTCTTCTGACCATTCAATTAGTTGTTGGGTCAACACAATGTGAGCAGCTGGTGAGGTGCTTTAATTTGTCTTCCCAAATCCAGCAGATGCATTGGTGCTGTAAGCACAGGCCTCTAAGGACACAGAGCCTGCCTTCAGTGGACATGGCAGTGAGAATCCCAGGCACGGAAGAGAAGACCTTGAAGGAAGAGAAGAGACCCTCTCATTCAGGAGCACTCTTCTTTAGTTTAACTCTGTAGCGGAAGCCAATCTCTGACTTCCAGATGGAAACAGCTTAGGATCTGGGGCCCAAAGTCAGCTATATTGAATAAGCCTGTCATTTGTAGTAGCACCCAAATTCAAAACTAACACTGAGTTACTTGAAAACTGAACTATTCATATGATTCAGCAATCTCACTCCCAGGTATATATCTGGAAAAAGTAAAAACTCTAATTTGAAAAGTTAGTATATTCCACTCCTGGGCATACACCCAGATAAAACTGTAACTCAGAAAGATAGATGCACCCCAATGTTCATAGTGGAAGTTTTTACAATGGCCACAACCCCAGTGCCCATCAACAGACAATTGGCTTAAGAAGACGTGGAGATTATATATATATATATAATACATATATATATTATATATATATAAATATATATTATATATAATATATATATAAATATATATATTATATACATATATACACACACAATAGAATATTATTCAGCCATAAAAAAGAATGAAATCTTGCCATTTGCAGCGACATGGGTGGACCTAGAGAGTATTATATTTAGTGAAGTAAGTCAGACAGAGAAAGACAAATATCATATGATATCATTTATATGTGGAATCTAAAATATGATACAAATGTTTTATTTACAAAACAGAAAGAGACTCACAGACATAAAAAACAAACTTATGGTTACCAAAGGGGACAGTGGCGGAATGTGGTGAGAGAGAGATAAATTAGGAGTTTAAGATTAGCAGATACAAACTACTATATATAAAATAGATAAACAACAAGGTCCTACTGCATACTACAAGGAACTATATTCAATATCTTATAATAAACCATAATGGAAAGAATATGAAGAAGAATATATATACATATATATATATGTACATATATATATAACTGAATCTCTTTGCTGTACACCTGAAACTAACACAAGATTGTAAATCAACTATACTTCAATAAGAAAACAAACAAACAAAACAACTGAGCCAGGTCACAGAAGCATAAGGCTGAGATTATTCAGTAATAGTTTAGTAATATCTAGATGTTTATCTAGGTATTAACCATTACATTATTAATGAAATTTTTATTCTTTTGCCTTTCTTTATACATGAATTTTGTCCTTGCTAGCTTACATTTGCCTAGGGAACTTGTCCCAGACAGAATGCAAAGGGAAGGAGCAAGGTGATATATGAGTTTTGTCATGCAAAAATAGGATTGGGCACTAAGGCAAAGGCCCTGCAAGCCAGGCAATGGTCGTGAGAGTAGGTTTCCCAATACTTATTTCTCCTCCTTTGGTCTATTAACAAGCATGTCTAAAGCATCCATTGCCATAGTGTTTTCCAGCAATGTCAAGAGACATACTTTCACCTACAGCAGCAAGGGCAGGAAACCAGCCATTTCATGATAGATATGATGTGAGTAGGGTTTACAGTTGAATTGTGTCCCCCCAAATGATATGCTGAAGTCTTCACCTCCAGTAATGGTATATGAACATGACTTTATGTTTAAATAGTCTCTACAGATTGAATCAAGTTAAGATGAGGTCATTAGGGAGAGTCCTAATCCCATGTAACTGGAGTCTTTAAAAGAAGACAGCCATGTGAAGACACAAACACAGAAGAATATCATGTAAAGACACAAAGACACACAGACACAGGGAGGACACCATATGACAACGGAAGCAGAGACTGGCATGATATATCTGCAAGCCGAAAAATGCCAAGGATGGCTGACCAATACCAGAAACTAAAAGAGGCAATGAAGGAGTCTCCGAGAGAGGTTTCAGAGGGAGCATGGCCCTGTTGACACCTTGATTTTGACTTTGGGAATCTAGAACTATGAGACAATACATTTCTGTTGTTTTGAGCAACCCAATTTGTGGTACCTGAGAAATTAATGCATGTACTATGAGAATATAAAAAAAGGAAAGACGGGACGAGAGCAAGAGGTGAACATCTGTGTCCCTATTTCCCACTCTGGGCTTCTGCCTGGAGGATGTGAGAACATCAAGTAATTGGGGTAGGGGTAGGGGTAGGGGGGTCTCTTGCCAAGCTTCTCCAAGTACTTGAGAGAAGGCTACCTCACAGGTGCCCTGCAACAACCTGGGGAGAGTCCTGGCAAGAAAATCCTGGTGGTACAACGTGTCTGAAAGGGGACCCCCAGAGGTTTAGCTTTCCCAAGGCTCCCCTTGGTGCATTTGTGACATTCCCAAGGACCAGGAAATGCTGGAACCAATAGTACTTTATGTTAGCATTCCACGTTTGTCTTGAAGTTCCAATTACTGCTCTTGTTTATCTCCTCTTCTCAGTCATATAGATTTGTTTTGAATGGGTTGGGAACTCAATTCCTGATTTTCCAGTGAGGTGACCATTGTACAAGTTGGTTAAACAAACATTGCTTTTCCTGGCATCCCAATTTCTGTTAATGACATGACCATTCATTGAGTCTCCCAGGCTTGATACCACAATGCAGCTTAGGCGACTGCCTCTCTCAGTCGTAATGTTGTCACGATCATTCCTCAATGTGATAAATACCCTATCAGCCCTTCTGAGACCAGCCTCCTGCTTGCCTCATTCATTCAAGAAATAAATAAAATTAATGCTTAGTAAGTAACAGTCATCTTTCTAGGTATTTGAGGTTTAATAATGAGTGCAGTGGAAGTAATATCTGCCTTCATAGAGCTTTTATAGTCTATTAACAAGGGTAGATATAAATGAAATAATTATCCAGCTAAATTTCTAACTGAAACTGTCATAAACATTGTGAAAAGAAAGTGCAGGGTTCTGTGAGATATTGTAATAGGGGAACTGATCTAGTCTGGGCAGTAGTAGTAAGGAAAGATGGAAGAGGAAGTGACATTTGATGCAAGATCCTACGAGCGAGCAGGAGTTACCTGGGTGGAGGTAGGTGGTGGTGGAGTGGTAGCTTATGGTAAAAAGCTTATGTAAATGAACTTATTTACAAAACAGAAACAGACTCATAGACTTAGAAAACAAACTTATGGTTACCAAAGGGGAAACGCAGTGAGGGGGGGATGAATTAGGAGTTTGGGATTAACATATACAGACTACTATATATAAAATAGATAATCAACAAGAACCTGCCATATAGCACACGGAACTCTAGTCAATATTCTGTAATAACCTATATGGGGAAAGAATCTGAAAAAGAATGGATATATACGTATGTATAACTGAATCACTTTGCTGTACACCTGAATTAACACATTTTAAATCAACTATATTCCAATATAAAATAGAAATTAAATTTTAAAAAGCTTATATAAAGCCTGAAGGAAGAATGAGCATGGAAGCAACCTTAAAAAGGACAGCAGGACGGCAGTGGAGAGCCTGTGGGGAAAGCTATAAGAGCAACAGAAAACTACTGTAAAATTTCCACTGGGTGATTACATCTGGCGACTGCAGCCTTCAATCACCTGGCTTGACTGTGAAGAGATGGGAAGGGTCAGTGTTGGTACAGGGAGATGATCTGATCTCCATTCAGTGGTCCTCAGCTTGGCTGTATGTGGGCATCACCTGTGGAGCTGTCCAATATTCTGGTGCTGGGTCTCGCCCCCAGAGTCCCATACAATTCATTTGGTTACACTCTGGGCATTTCAATTTGTAAAATTTCTTCCGGTGATTCTAATAAGCAGTCAAGATTGAGAACCACTGTGATACCTGGATGGTTAGCTACATAATGGCAAGGGTTTTCATTTTTTCCTATCTCTTTTAACATCTCTCATCCCTGTCCCCATATTTAGAACAGTATCTGATGTAATGCTTAATAGGGGAAGGAAGGAAGGAAAGAAGGGAGGGAGAGAGGGAGGGAGGGAGGGAAATGAGTGAACATTTTTTAATATATGTTTCATTATTTCCATTTATACTTCTATCTCTAAGTAAAATATTTTGCCCTTGCATCTAGTATAAATCCTACCACATTGTAGTTAGTTTCTTTCTCTTCTTCTCTCTCTCTCTCTCTTAACCTACCACGCCCTAGGTGTTGGATGTTCTCATGGCTACCCAGCTGAACAATACATCTTGCAGCTTTCTTTGAAGATTGTCTTGGTCATGTGAAAAAACGTTAACCAATAAGATGTCATCTGAAGTTGCATGTGCAAGTTCTAAGTTAAGTTCTCAGAGACAAACACAGTTGCATTTCACCTTCCCTTTTCCCTTCCCAGGGCTAGAACATAGACATGGAGTTTGTGAGCCAGTTTCAACATTGCAGATGAAAGCAACACACCTTGCGAGGATGAAGCAACAAGATAATGCTATCAAATGTTTGGCCATATAGAGAAACAGTCATGTAACAACTAGCTTCCCACTAGACAAAGAAAACAAATATTATTGTTTATATCATTCAGGAGATAAATAGATGAATGTGTATTTTATTTTAATAACCAGCGAGAAAAAGTAGCCTTAGGAAAATAGCAATGTTATATATTAATTTAATATAGGTTTCCCTCTAAGAGTTTACCATCAATTCTTTGGGAAGCTTATGCATTGGAGGCCAAGTTAGCATACAGAATATTATGTTTTTATTATGGGAATCTCATATTACTTCATGATGATATGCCAATTCATATTTGATATCAATTGAACAAAAGATGAAAATGTTGTACACTCCATGGGTGTTCACTCTACATCTTAAAAGGAATAAACTATGGCAAAGCATTTGTTATAACTTTGAGATCCTTGTTTTTCATGTGCATTTACCCCAGCAACATCATGTTTCATTTCTCCAAATGTTCATGAACTACAGGTGACAGATGGTTACTGAAAATGTTTTAGCTGCTCTAAAAAGGAGTTCTGGAGTTATTCTCAGGATACAGTTTTTTTGTCTTTAAATCAAAAGTATTTAAACTCTTTAAGAACAAAAAAAAATTTAAAAAAAATCAGGGTGTGTGAGAAAGAGTGGGTGAACATTCACACCAGCTGGCACACTCAAGCCTTCAGTTGTTAAATAAGCTTGTGGGACTTCTTTTCATCTCTAAAATGAAAACTGTTCCTGCTGGGTAGAATTAAATGTGTTAATGCACCAAAGACCACTGGACCCTTCATGTGTCTGTACCTGCAAACTTCTAATACATACAGGTCAGCTAAGTGGGAAAAATGTCACACAGCTTCATTTGCTCGAAAGTAATTTTCAATAGTTCACTTTACATTTCACCTGGAACACAAATGTGGTTGACAGAATAATGCCTTCTCCCTTCAAAGATGTCCATGTTCTAATCCCTGAAACCTGTGAATGCGTTACATTACATGGCAAAAAGGGACTGTACAGATGTGACTAGATGAAGGATCTTGAGATGAAGAGAGTATCCTGGATTGTCCAGGTGGGCCCAGTATAATCACAGGTGTCCTTATAAGAGGAAGGCAGAAGGGTCAGGGTCAGAGGAGGAGATGTGACCATGAAAGCAGAGGTTGGAGAGATGTGGGGCTACAAGCCAAGGAATGCTGGCAACTTCTAAAAGCTGCAAAAGGCAAGTAAGTAGATTCTCCCATAGAACCTTCAGAAGGAATGCAGCCCTGCTGACACCTTGATTTTAGGCCAGTAAAACCCATTTCTGACTTCTTACCTATAGAATTCTAAGACAACAAATTTGTGTTGTTTGAAGTCACCATATGGTGATTTGTTAAATCAGCAATAGGAAATTACCTTTTTTATGGAAAAACATCAATCATGACCCCTAGGCTATGCCATATGCATAAATGAACTCACAATGGATAATAGAGCAAATTTAGAGCTATAATACCCCTTCAAAAACACAGAACACCTTTGTGACCTTGGAATAGGAAAAATTTTATAGACATGGAAAATGAATTGACTGCATGAAAAATGAAAACGTCTGCTCATGAAAAGATACCTTTAAGAAAATCAGGAGAAGGCCCCAGATGGAGAGAAAATATTTGTGATAGATGTATCTGACAAAGGACTTGTATCTAAAATACACAAAGAACTTACAAAACTCAATAAAAAGACAAACAACCCAAAGCTTAAAATATTAACAAAAGAATTGAACAAGCATTTCACAACAGAAAATATAAAAATGGCCAATAAGCACATGAAAATGTATTAAACATCATTAGTCATAAGAGGAATATAAATTAAAACAAAAACTCTCAAGGAAATAGAACTGAGATGCTCATACATCATCACTGGTGGAAAAGTTAAATGTCATAACTTTTGGAAAATAGCTTTGCAGGTTCTCATGAAGTTAAACTGATACTTCCCATATGACCCAGGACTTCTACTCCATGGCATTTACCCAAGGAAAATGGAAATAATTTTCTACCAAAACTGTATTTGAATACTCATAACAGCCTCATTTTTAGTAGCCAAAACCTGGAAACAAGCCAAATGTCTATCAACAAATAAAGGGATGAACAGATTCCAATATATCCATGCAATGGAATACTATTTGACAGTGAAAAGAATGAACTACTGCTACATAAAACAACAAGGATGAATTGCAAAAACATTAATCTGAGAGAAAGATGCCAGACACAGAAGAGCACATTCTATATGATTTCATTCTGATGTTATTCAGTAATACGCAAAACTAAAATCTAATCTATAGTGATAAAAAGCAGAACCATTGTTACCTGGGGCTGGGAGTACTGGTGGGCATTGATTGGAAAGAGGTAGGGGATATTTTTGGGTGATAGAAATCGTTTTTTATCTAGATTTTGGTGGTCATTTCATGGGTAAGTGAATTTGTCAAAACTCATATGTGGATTCATTTTAATTATGTACATTACAATTTTTAATCTTTTTTCAGCTTTATTAAGGGATAATTGACAAAATTATATACATTTAAGGTGTACAACATGATGATTTCATATAAATATACATTGTGAAGTGATCATCACCATCAAGCTAATTAGCATCCATTACCTCACATAGCTGATTTTATTTTTCTTTTCATCCCCCGTAGCACCCTCCCCTCTGGCAGCCACCTGTTCGTTCTCTATATCTATGGGTCTGTTTCAATTTTGTTATGTTTACTTATTTGTTATGTTTTTTAGACTCCACATATAAGTGAAATCGTACATTATCTGTCTTTATCTGACATTTCATTTAGCATAATATCTTCTAAGTCCATCCATTTTGTTGCAAATAGAAGGATTTCCTTCTTTTTATGACTGAATAATATTCCATTGTGTGTCTATATACATCACATCTTTTTTATCCATTCATCTATCAATGGACTTAAGTTGTTCCAATATCTTACCTATTGTAAATAATGCTAACGTGAACATAGGGGAACATATATCTTTTCAAATTAGTGGAAGTGGAATTGCTGGATTGTATGGTAGTTCTCTTTTTAATATTTTGAGGAACCTCCATACTGTTTTTTGTAGTGGCTATACCAGTTTACACTCTCACCAACAGTGCACAAATGTTCTTTTTTCTCCAACACTTGTTATTTGTGGTCTTTTTGATAATAACCATTCTGACAGGTGTGAGGTAATTTGTCATTGTGGTTTTGACTTGCATTTCCCTGATGATTAGTAATGTTGAGCATCTTTTCATGTGTCTGTTGGTTATCTGTATGTCTTTGGAAAAATGTCTATTCGGGTCCTCTGTCCCTTTTTAAACTGGGTTGTTTGTTTATTTTTGATATTGGGTTGTATGCATTCTTTGTATATTTTGGATATTAACCCCTTAACAGATATATCATTTGCAAATATCTTCTTCCATTCAGTAGCCTGCCTTTTAGTTTTATTGATAGTTTCCTTCATGTGCAAAAGCTTTTAATTGATAATTTAATGTTGTCCCATTTGTTATTTTTCTTTTGTTGCCCTTGCCTGAGGAGACATATCCAAAAAAATATTGCTAGGACTGATGCCAAAGTGCGTACTTTCTATGTTTTCTCTTAGGAGTTTTATGGTTTCAGGTCTTACACTTAAGTCTTTAATCTATTTTGAATTTAATTTTGTATATGATATGAGAAAGGGGTCCAGCTTGATTCTTTTGCATGTAGCTGTCCAGTTTTCCCAGCACCATTTACTGAAACGACTGTCTTTTCTCAGTTGTATATTCTTGCCTCCTTTGTTGTAGATTAACCGACCATATAAGAGTGGGTTAATTTATAATTTTAATTATTTAAAGTAGATTTAATTATTTTAAATGACGAAAATGTAAAGTATGAAAGAAGTTGATGATAAAGTTAAAAAGCTCTCTTCCCATGTCTGAGGCAAGAAATTAAGACTGTGATACTTTACTATGTCAGAAAGCAAGAGAGCAATTCAAGACAATAATTCAAGATCTTGTCAAAAGGCACTGGAGCATGAATGAAGGGGCTCCCATTGGCCAAAGATAGGGCAATATGAACATCAAAATGAATAATAAATGCAGTTGATTGAACTTTGTTTAATACTTAAAAGCTGATGGATTCATAACAAAAGAGAAGAAGGAAGGAGAGGAGATTGAGAGAGAGAGAGAGTGTGTTAGAGAGAGAGAGAACCAGTATTAGACACCATTGGAATTAACTGGACAATGGACCATCAACTTCTTTCCCTGAAAACTGGAAATTAAAGGAAAAGAATTAAGCATCTATCTTGCATTTCCTTTATAAAGTTGTCACGGACCAAATGGCTCTAGGTGATAAGGAAAATTTATTATTTACAGATGAATTCTAGATAATAGATATGGAAGGAATTATAGAATTTTAAAAATCCTTATTTAAAACCCCAGTTGAATCATTGGCTCAGGCAATGACAATCAATCCATGAACAATTAGTGAAAATTTACCTTAATTTATTATGAAGACAATTATAATAGTGAGATTGACCTGTTCTACCTGAACCCATTAATCCATTTTTGCATCAGTCATAGAGGGACAGCTAGGCACTGTGTACCTCCTGGGTGATACAATACAAAGCACGCTATGAAATGTTCTTGCCCAGAACATTGAACTTGAGTCTAATCAAGCCCATAGCATGACTTCTATGTATAGGATATATGAGGAGGATATAATAATGTGTTAAATGACCCCACCAGGAACAACCAGACAGACTCAGAATATGGGATTGTATACAGGAAATCTAAAAAAGAGCAATGGAACAGAATGAGAAGTTGTTGTTTCATAACCTCAGGAGTTCCCTTGGTGAAATATGAAACTGATCTCTTTACACAGAGGACATGCATGCAGAGACCAAAGAAAACAAACACTCCAGGATGGCAGGTGGCAGGTTTAATAAGGAAAGGAACTTACCTACTAGGCTTGTCTTGGGTGGCCACAAGACAAGTCAATCTCCACACCCACTCATTAGAATCTTAAAGATAGTGGTAAGGGATTAAAAGGTACAAACTATTATGTATAAAATAAGCTACAAAGATATATTGTACAACACAGGGAATATAGAACGTTTGCTTCCGTCTACCATATGATGGTAGAATGTTTGCTTCCGTCTACCATATGATTCCATTTATCTATTACTGAATAATAAAACATCCCTAAACTTGGTAGCCTGAAACAATTTATTTTTATGTGTCAGAGTTCTAAGTGTTGACTGTACTTAGATGGGCAGTGGTTTCCTGGGCTTCTCACATTGTTTGCAGTCAGATAGCAGCTGGAGTTGGAGTCATTTGAAGGCTCAACTGGGCTAGGCATTCAAGATGGCACTTTCACATTTCTATCATTAGATGATGGCTTTTAGCTCATTTATTAGCTAGGAACGTTGACCAGAAGACCCTCTCACATAGTTTGGATTTCCTACAGCATTTTAGCTCTGCTCTCTATGGGTACTTCCTGAGAGTAAGGATTCCAAGAGACCCAAGTAAAACCTACAAGGCTTTTTGTATCCTAATTCGAAGTTCCCAAATATCACTTCTGTCACATCCTTTTAGTCAAGGCTACTAACTACGGTCAACCCAGATTCAAGGGAAGGAGAATTAGACTCTACTTTTGATGGGAAGAGTAGCATGTGAGTACAGATAGGAAAGACAGTGGCAGTCATCTTTGATTTCTATCTCACACAACTTTTGTCTTATTACTGAATCAGTTCAAAGTTCAGATGGGAAAGAAGAAGAGATTTTCATTGGGCTTCCACAAACCTGCAACCAAACTATTTATAGGAATATAAATGCTCTTATGCAGAGCAATTTGACAGCATAGATTAAATAAGAAGTGGCATACCCACCAATATAAATTCTAGGATCTCTCTGAAATATTTGTTCACAAATGCACCCAAAGAGATTTGTACAAAGGTGTCTGTGTCTGCAATATATTTTTTTTTTTGGCCGCTCCACGCAGCTTGTGGGATCTTAGTTCTCTGACCAGGGATCGAACCCTGGTCCCCATTAGTGGAAGGGCGGAGTCCTAACCACTGGATGGCCAGGGAGTTCCCTGTGTCTGCAGTATTTGTATTAGCAAGCAATAGGAACAGTGGGAATAATCACCATTGAGGTGAAAATTTAAAAATATGATAAACTCATACAATGAACTATTATGCAGAAGTTCAAAAGAGTAAGATGCAAATAACAAGGAAATTTTTCTGAGACTTACTCAGTGATTTGCCTTTTACATATAATAATGAAATTAATAATGCAAAAATGTTAATACTATATGTATATAATTTTGTTGGAAAATTACTTATATGACTATATAATTTTAATAATGGTTTGTTTTGGGCTAATATTGGGAGATGAATGTCAAGCTTAATCTCTACTTAATATTTTATAATAAAAACATTCTTCTCTTACTTGTATAATTTTAAAATATATAGTAAACCAGAGATCAATAAGAACTATGGATTTATTTTGATATTTTATGGGTCCTTCTTGGATTTGACCAATTAACAGAAATGTGTTTCTTTAATAGAAAACATAGTAACATCTAAAACAATAGCACTATGTTTTAACGGTTATAGATAGTTAATAAATAATACTGTCTTTTTCATTTGTTTTCAGAAGTAATTAAAAGATAGATGAAGGAATCAGACAGAGATCCTTATGTGTAAGCTTTATTGCTAATTAAAGCTAAGTTGGAGAACTTGGCTTAAAGTGAAAGCATATGAATACACACCCAGAAATATACTCACCTTCTCAATTACAGGAAAGGCTTAGAAATTGCAGGACTTCTAAAACGCAGGCTACCTCTATAAAATTTACTGCATAGAGAAGCAGAGAATATGTGGGACACCAAACCTGACGTGGTAGGCAAAATTCTAAAATAACCTCCCAAATTCCTGGCCCCTGGTAAATACATACGTTCTCCCAGTTATTCAATCAACACTGATCTAAGTGTTGCTGTAAGGAATTTTACAAATATAATTCAAGTCCAAATTCAGTTGACCATATTAGGATAGGGAGATTATCCAGATGAGCCTGACCTAATCCCATGATCCCTTTAAAACTGGTCTAGAAGTTGGAGACAGAGACTTCAGAGATTTGAAGCATAAAGAGGATTTGTCACACTGCTGATGGCTTGAAGATGGAGGGGACTCTCTGTCAAGGAATGTGGGCAGACTCTACGGGCAGAGGCTGGGCAGCCAATAAGGAAATGCAAAACCTCAGTCCTACAGTCACAAGGATCTGTATTCTGTCAACAGCAACATCAAAAAAGATGAGGACGGAAGTAGATCTTTTCCCCAGAGCCTCCAGAAGAGACCTCAGCCTGGTCATCACCTTGATTTCAGTCTTGTGACACCTTGAGAAGAACTCAGAAAAACCATGCCTAACTTCTGACCTACAGAACTACTAGCTGATAAAAGGGTGTTGCTTCCAGCCACTAAGTTTGTGGCAACTTGTTACAGCACAATAGAAAACTAATACACAGAGTAAAAAGACAGAAAGTGGTAAGCCATAAATGCACCAAACAGAAAAGCTGAAGAGAGATAGAGGGAGTGGGAAGAAGCCCAAATGTTACTTTAATGAAGGTTCCTCTTCATAGAAACTTGGGAATAAGTAAGTGTTCCCCACTCACATAAAGTTGGAGATGTTCACTGTCAGCTCCAGATAGGAGCTTCCTGATCTCTTAGCTCAGAGTTCTCAACAGATGACCTACGTATATATTCAGTAGGACAAGCTGCTATGCTGGACTTTCTTGTGTGTTACTAGAGGTTTACTTTCCCTGGATCTCACCCTCTGTCTTATGTATCCCCTAATCATTGTGACAACCAGAAACACCCTCTCACATTTCCATATGCCCCCAAAGGGCAGTCACAGTACCATTGGTTGAGACCCAACGAAGCTCAACCTTATTATTTTTCAGATGATGAAAATGAGAGAGAAAGGGACTTCGAAAATGTATTATGAGCCCCTTAGTGTCAGAGCTACACTGCATGTAGGATTTAGATTTGTTGCAAACGTAAATTACACATGGCATTTTCTTAGAAAGTTGTTTACCATTCTAGTCATTATGCAAGGATTCTGGGCCCCCATGTCTCCCTCCTTCACTTTCTTCCAGTGTTTGCTCAGATGTCCCCTTCTCAGGAAAGTCTTCATGACCCTCATTTAAAATTGCAAACACCCCCTTTTATTACCAATAGTCCGTACTTATCATTTTCCTTCTCTGATTTATTTTTTTACATAGTACTTATTACCTTTTAACAGACTATACAATTTACTGATTTTGGTGGGGGTGGGGGGATGCTGTCTAACCTACACTAGACAATAAACTCAAGAATAAAGAATTTCAATCGGTCACATTTACGGATGTGTCCTGGCTTTGTATCATTGCCTGATATTTGTTAGGCACTCAAAATTTGTTGAATAAATAAATGAGTGAAGCTATTAGTCTAAGTATTTCATAAAAGTAATTATTTTCTCTCCTGTTTAGAGAGAAAATAATAAATCTTAGAATGTAGTTAAATCACATTATATTTTTGCTAATAAGTACTTCAGAGGAATAACTACAAAAAATATGATAAAATAAAGTATATGAAAATAAAGTATATTCAGTAAGGAGTTTATGTGTTACATTTTCTAAGACTATGTAAGAAAGAGATTTGTTTTAGTTTCTCAATCAGAAATGATATTTTACTTTCATATAAAATCAAGACATGAATTTTGTATTTCTTTTATATAAATTAAGTATTGACAAGCTCAGAGAGGAATACTATGCATTCATATTCTTCTTAATTTTGCAGTAAATTATTATTCTACATTTTCCTCCTCCCTGTCTGTGCTATAGATTAACAAGGTCAACAGCTGGGTTTTTTTCTTAAAAGGGAATTCTGAATTTCAAAGAATTTAACCATGGTTTCATCAATTTAGTTGTTTTTTTAAAAAAAACACTGAGTACTTGAGAGATGTCAATAGAGTTTTACTTTCGAAAATATAAAGATAAATTCAATTTGGTACTTGAACTTGAGCATATTATCTTCTATTAGCAATGAGAAGATATATGTATAGAAAACATTGTTAACAATTGAATGTATATGGTTTGTCCTACCAGGAGAATTATTGTGTACTTTGAAAGCTTAATCATAAGCATTTGAAAAAGTGTCATATGCTACTTAAATTGATTTCATTATTTTTAATCTTTAACTAGATTATTTCATTTTTTTCTATAGTAAATATCCTCACCTAAAAATAGAAAGAATATAAAATTCTTACAGCATATTATCTCTTCATCAGGTTTCAAGATTGTTTCAAACAGTAAATATGATTCTTAAAACTTGCTATGAACTTCACTGCCATCAATGTTCATTTTCCTATCTTTTTTCTTGTAAATGCAATTATTTTTTCCTGAAAAACAGAAAGGATGTTGATACACAAGTTTGCTGCCCTCCTGAATATTTTAATCAGAGAGTTCAGTGTTCAGTTGAATAAAATTGAACTAAAATATCCTCCATAACTTATAACAAGTGATTTGAACATATCAGGAACATTTTGTTCTTACATAAAGTCTGTTTTTTTCAATATGTTAAGTAGATTTTCTATTACATAGGGTGGCTGGTAACTCACTGAACATTTACTTGCATTGTTATTATGACATTTTCATACAAAAGATCACATAATCAACCCAGGAGAACTTGTTGTGTTTACATGAAAGGAAGATGATGATTTTTTCCAAGTAATTTAACTTAAAAACCTGGGGGATTGATGTTTTCTGGAAGAAAGGGGATTATATTTTATACCCTAGCATCATATCATGGTGAAGAAAAGTAAGACAGGGTGAATTCTTTTTAGTTTGATTAGAAATCACCAGCTATGTCTCAAGGCCCCAATTATTGAAAAGGCAATGAAGGTATTCTCTGTGCCT
The DNA here is from genome assembly GCF_028564815.1 of Eubalaena glacialis. NCBI lineage: Eukaryota > Metazoa > Chordata > Mammalia > Artiodactyla > Balaenidae > Eubalaena > Eubalaena glacialis. The sequence goes on along the minus strand of NC_083720.1, from coordinate 39,241,715 downwards.
GAGGGAATATGATTGATGAATTTATGGAATTAGGGATATACAGGTGAGCACAATAGATTTAGATTTGAGATAGCTAAAAGGGGAACCAGTCAGGAAACAATGGAGCAAGACCAGGACTGGGCTAGATATTGGTCTAAAGGTTGAATACTCTCTGTTTTTGGATCATCCAACTCTGGACTCCTGCTTTTTGTAGGCCCAGGACTCATTGATTTCATATCTCTCACTATGGGAAACTCATAAGAGATTATCTACAGGAAAATACTAGTGATACAAATATCTGGGCCAGAAAACAGTGGGAAAATTAAAGAAAGCACACAGATCCAATGAACAATGCTGGAGAAGGAAACTGACCTTCTAAAGGAGTACAACCCAAGGTAAGGAAACCCAGTGGAGTCCTCCTGAAGGAACATCGGAACAGAAAGGGAAATTGAGAAAATAGAAATGCTATTTTAAGCATGGAGAATTTAAAGGTCAGGGAAGGACTGTATCTTGAGGAACACAGAGCAGAGGCACTGGAGCTCTTGGGACCCCAGGAGCATGTGCTTCAGAAACATCAATAGCTTTAGTTCAGGAATCTGCTGAGGATGTTTTGAGTCCCAGCTGAAACAAATGTAGGTCTAAGCAAGCACCTTCCCCAGGAAGCAGATTTCACAGGCCTAAGAGAAAATATGGAAAGTCATGGCCACAAGCTTATTGTCAGGACTAGGAAGGCCTGCTTAAGAGAGAATAGCAACCATGTCACTTATGAAGCTCAAACATTACAGCTCTGGGGTTTCATAAACAAGAAGTTCAAAGGGGAACTGAACAATAAGAAGCTTTGAATAAGTCAAAAGGAAATGAAAGGCATTTCATTCAAGCCTGGTGATAGGAGTTGGCACCATGTAAATTTCTAAACTTTGAAGAATAATTGCCAACATTATCGAGTGCTTGCTGTGGGCTGGTCACTGCTCTGTTTTACAGGGATTAGCTCATTTAATTCTCACAACATTCTGATAAAGTGAGAAGCACTTTTAATCCTTTTTTTACAGATGGAGAAATTCAGACCCTGAGAGCAAGTAACTTGCCCAAAGTCACACAGATAATAAGAGGAGGAGCTGCGATACAGGCTTACAAGGTCTGGCTCCAAAGAAAGCACTCTAATTACCATACTATAAAACAAGGAAGGAATGAGTCTACAGGAGAGGAGGTAGTTTTCCTGCCCTGCTATGGGATATGCATGGTGTCATGTTAAAATCTAGCAAGAGATATCTCCCCCTAAGGTAAGTTGCATATTCCAGAAAACGCATAAGCTGACATCTTCAAAGACTGAAATTAAAATGGTCTTTTCTGGGTGTGGCAGACACTGTGTCTGACCAACCCTATATCCATTCCCTACCCTCTTTCCATCCCGAGGTGATCATGAGTCATCATTCCAACCAATGAGATTCAAGCAGAAAAATTCTGGTTGCAACTTCCAAGAAAGCTCTCACTTGCCTGACAAAGGGAAACTTACCTGGTGTGTATTTTCATGCATAGCCCTGTTTTCTTCTTCCTTCATGGAATTCAAATGTGATGTCCGGAGGAACAGCAGCTACCTAGGGACCATGAGGAGAGCCACTAGCTGAGGATAGCACCACAAGAATAGTAGAGGATCATGAGCTTTTGCAGCATCATCCAGCATCTTCCCCAGCCCTGGACTGGATACCTCTGGATCTCTTGTCTGAGAGACAAAGAAACCACAACCATTTAAAAACTAAAAAAAAAAAATTCAGATAATTGTTTTGAGCACTTTATGCAGATCTTTCTCTTCTTTGTCTCCCAAATCTGTATAAAATTTTAATAACCCATATCTAAGGGGGTGAGTCCTCAATTCTGAGTTACTTCTCAGTGGTCTCTTGAATTCTAGATCCCTCCAGCTGACTCAGCAAGCCATTCCATGAAGCTCACTGAGGCTCTTACCTCCCTTCCTCTGACAGATAGCTGTCACTCCAAACACCCCATCTAATCTAGTACTACTGAAGCATCTTGCTCTCTTCTAATGCCCAGTTTAAACATGGGTATGTCACCTTCTGCCTTTCATATCTCTCTACCTTTAATTTTATCAAGAAAGCATGAGATCTGAAAAGAGAAAAAAAATCTTGTTTTATGAAGAGTTAGGGAACACTACATGTTAAACTTTATATATAAATAGGTTGTTTTATTTTTTCTTTGTGCTTCTTTGTTTAAATTTTTAAGATGAGGATAGAAAAGTCATTAAAATTAAAAAAGACGTTTAAGATTATAAAAATATTATAAATCAGTAGTTTCCCCTGGATCAGCAGTATTAGCTTCACCTGGGAATGGTTAGAAATGCAAATTCCTGGGCCCAACCCCAGCTCTACTCAGTCAGAAACTCTGGGGGTGGGCCCAGCAACCTGCGTTTTGCCAAGTCCTCCACTGGGTCCTGATGTATGTTCAAGTTTGGGATCCACTGCTCTTTTCTCTAAGCTGTTCAACTATCCCCCTTCCACTCACAGTAAGCACATTCGTATACTGAAATGCAATCTCCCTGAGAGCAAAGACTCAGTCTTATTTATCTCTGTGTCCTCAATACTTAGTAACGTGCCACATACAGAAAGAACAGTCAATGAACTATGCAGGCCAATAAATGAACCAGAGAACAAGTGGTGATATTTTATTTTTAAAACAAACCCAAATAAAAGTACCTTATAAATTTGAATAAGAAGTGCTATATATGAAATATCAGGCATTACTCTTCTCAAGATTCAGCATAAGAGCTATGTCTTTTTTTGATACTTTTGTTTCCACTATGAGTTATATTTTATATGCAGGAAAGTGCATAAAAGACATAATATAGCATAATATAATTATAATATAATGCAATATATAACACTTTTAAATGATGTAAACATGTAACTAGCATCCAGATTAAGAAATCAAATTTTTTAGTTATTTAGAAGCCACTATGTCTCACCCCCTCTGCCTACACAAAGTGCTGTACTAATCATTACACAAAGATGATCACTACACAAAGTGTTGTAATAATCATTCCCTTCTTTGTTTTCCATCCACACATGGATCCCTCAACAAATGTCATTTAGTTGTGCCTGTTTTTGAATTATAGTGAATAGGTCTTTGGCACTTGGTTCTTCTTCTTCAGATGAAAACCATCCACAATTGAGGCAAGTAACTCTAGTTCATTTTTTTGCTGTATAGTTACATTGTGTAAATGTGCCATGGTTTTTGTTTTTGTTTTGTTTTGCTTTTTGGATCCATTCTATTCATGGGCATTTGCAGTGTTTCCAGTTTTTACTATTGTGAACATTTCCCAGCTACAACACCCACCTTCTCAAGACCACACTTGAGCCAAATATACCTCCTTCCTTCTCCTCTGTCCCCACTTGATTATTTTAAAGGTTCATGTAATTCCATCTGTAATCTATAAAGATTTTTTTGATAAATAGAAATTCTTAATTTTAATTGGTCACATTAACCAATCTTATTCGAGGAGGGGCAGTCTTATAGATTACTTAAAAAAAAAAACCTTTCCTACTACAAGTTTATAAAGAAACATTTTTATTTTGTTTCTAATTTTTTAATTTTTTTACTTTTCATGTATAGGTCTCAATCCACCTGGAGCTGGTTTCTGTGTAGAGGAATTAATTTCATTTTTTGTTCAATATGGTTACCAAAGTTGTGTCTAGGACATTCAGTGAAAAATCCATCAGTTCACCACTGGTCTACTCTACCTGTCTGCCATATTTAAAGCCTCTGTATCTACGTGAGTTTAGTGTCTAAGCTTTCTGTTGTGGTCCATTTGTATACTCTACAGTCCTTGTACCTATAATCCAGTATCAAATCCTTAAGCTCCTTAAGCTTTGTAATCAGGTAGAGCAAATATTCACTCTGTTCTCTTGGAGAACTACTGATAGTCATAGACTTTGCAATCCCCATATAATTTTCTAAAATCAGCTCATTATGTTAAAAAGTAATTGTGATTTTGGTTGATATGGCATTAGATATTTACACAGTATAGACTCTGAATCTATGTGCATAATTCATATCTACATTTTAGGTCTCCTTTGGTATATCTGAATAGCGTTCTTTAATTGTCTCTTTGAAGGACTTAACTTTTTTTGTATTTATTCTTATGTAATTATATTTTTATGCTATTGTAAACTTTTAAATTTGACTTCTGTTTGCTGTTATATAGAAAGCAACTGATTTTTATATTGATTTTTTATTCAACATCTGTGCTAAATTCTTATTAATTCTAATATATCTATAGTTTCTTTTAATATTTGTAGCAATCTATTGTTGCATAATAAATTATCCCAAAATCTTGTGGTTGAAAGCAATAATAACAATGTATTATTGTTCACGCTTTCGATGGGTCAGGAATTCTGTTAGGGTACAGCAGAGATGGGTGTCTCCAGTCTATAATGTCCTCAGCTGGGCAGTTGGGAGCTGGAACCATCTAAAGTCTTATTCACTTCCCAGCAATTGATGCCGACTCTTAGCTAAGACCTTAGCTGAGGCTGTCGGCTGGAACACTCATGTGTGGTCTCTCCACATGTCTTGGGCTTCCTCCCAACATGGTGGCTGGTCTCCAAAAGCAAGTGTCCTGAGAGACAGAGAACCATAGCACTATTTCTGCTAGACTCCATTGATCTGGGCAGTCACAAATCCCCTCGCAGATTTAAGGAGAGGGAACATAGAGGCCACCTCTCCCTGGGAGGAGTGTCAATCACACTCTAAGCAGCAAGATGTGAGTGGGGCTGTGTTGGAACATACAACTTGCCACAATATTGTATGCACAGAGACATTGCCTGCAAATAATGACAGTTTTGTTTCTTCTTTTGCAATCTTTATTTCATTTATTTTTGTCTTGCCATACTACACTAGCAGACCACTTTCATACCATGCCGAATAAAAGGGACAAGTGGGTGACCCTTGTATTTGTTTCTTCCTATCTCAAAGGGACTGCTTTTAAACACTCCACCATCAAGAATAATTTTTTGCTGTAGGTTTTGTTTGGGTGCACACGACATTGTAACACCAGTGTCCCCCAGCCAGGAAGGATTTGCTGCCCAGCTGTAAGGATGTGGCCAGCAGATAGCTCCCAACTGTCTGCCCTTCAGGGACTGCCTCAGCTGAAGAAAGCCGGCTCAGTTGAGGTTATGTCCTACCCGGAGCAGCCTGGGAGACTGAGCAAGGTGTAGGTATGAAGGCCTGGCCATTTTGACCCAACGTGGGATCCTCTGATGGATGGTACTAGATCCCAAGATCCCACTGTGTTTTCTGAAGCTCTGTCAGGCTTGTATCGCAGTTCACTTCCTGCAATCAATCCTGTTTCCGGCCACTTCCCTTCACTGGTGTTGACCCCTCAAAAATATCTTGTAGCCCAAACTCCACCTAAGCGCCTGCTTCCAGAAAACCTACGCTGCAACCACTGGCATAGGGAGTGGTAGAATAAAGTGGGCAATGAGAGACAATTTGGAGATGGATGGCCCACCTCCTGGCTGGACTAGGACCCCACCCCTGGTAGTAGGTGGAACACAGGGGGCTTTGGAAGAAGATGGTGGACCAGTTGTTACAACATTTACTGGAGGTGAATTCTGAGAATATTTTGATGAAAGACAGTGCATTTCAGGGAGACATGTATCAGGCATCTGAGATGTCTGGAGAAAATAGTAGCTATAAAGATAAGGGGACTGGATGGTATATTATTTTGATAGAGCTGCCATAACAGAATACCACAGATTGGGTAATTTAAACAACAGAAGTTTATTTTCTCACAGTTCTGGAGGCTGAGCCCAAGAAGAAGGTGCTGGCAGGGTTGGTTTCTAATGAGACCTCTTTCCTTTGCTTGTAGATGCCACCTTCTCACTGGGTCTTCACATGGCCTTTCCTCTGTGTGTGCACTCCTGTGCCTCTTTCTCTTCTTATAAGGACACAAATCTTATTGGATTAGGGCCCCACCATCATGACCTCATTTAACCTTAATGATGTCCTTCAAGGCCCTAGCTCCAAATACTGTCACATTGGGAAGTAAGGGTACAACATATTAATTTGGGGGGAACACAATTCAGTGCATAAGAGATAGCTGTTGCTAAGCACTATTGATGTTCTACAAGATGATAATGAACAACCGAACTGAGAAACAGGCAATTAATTTGTGTGAAAGGGGGCCTCTTTGCTTGCATACAAAGAAGTAGGAGAGATTGCATGGTGCTCTCCCAGGCAATGGCAATCCACACCCTTCTCCATGTAGAAACACTCTACCATACACACCCCAGCAACAGTTCCTCCGTGGTCCTGTAAGCTCCTCTTTCTGAGGCGAACTTTTGAAGAGGGACATTATTGAGACTGACTAAAGCCCTGATTGCTGCAGTTGGGCTTAGGGCTGCAAATGGTGCTCATTGTCTGTCTTCCTGGACATCCATTCAGCAGGCGGTAGAGGCTTACCTGGAGACATAACCCAGCCCCTCATTACTGGGGGACGGAACTGCACTTGCCCATTTGTGATCAAACATCAACAGCCAATTTTCTTGAAATTCTTCCAGCCCCTGTTGTGTAACTGCAGCCCTGACCCCTTCTGCCAAGTTGGGTCAATTACCCAACAGGGAGGTGACTCTTCTCCTGGGCTATTTCAAGTTGTGCTGTCATGTACAACTGTGTACATACCGCTTTTAGAGTTTGTCAATTTACCTTGGAATATTTACCTAGAAGTTTGAATTCCATATCAAAGAGTAAATATGCATGTACTTTTAATCAATGTTGCCAAATCTCCCTCTATAGGTGTTATCCCATTTTGGATTTGTACTAACAATATGAGGACTTTCCCCACAAACTCACCAACAAGAATAGTTGTCAAATTAAACAGGTTTTGTGTGTGTGCACTGGCTAACATGGTTTAAGGAAACTTAAGCTATGCAAAGAATAGCAATACTGCTTCTTATCATTCCAATGAAATATGAGCAAACCCGCCTTGTATGCTGGTCTCTCCTATGAGGAGTGGAAGGGGTTTCTCCACATAATTTGACTTCCAAGCAGAAGTCATCAATAAAGCTAGTGTTTAATGCTATCTTTGACCCCTCCCAACTGGTTCAATTTCCCGCCTCCTAAGACCTTGGAGAAGTTGTAGTAGTGCAAGAATCTCATTCAATGAGTTGATGGCAAAGGACAAAGGCAGGGTTTTACTCCTTGGATGAGGGAGAGTCACAAAGGCAAACTCTCTTTGCTAAGGGAGTAGCGGAAACTTCAGGACACAGGTGACAAATTCCACACAGAGCTGACCCTGGAGATTAATGTACTGAATCAAAAAAATACCAGAGTTGATGGGAACTTTGGTTATTATCCACCTCTTCCATCAGGAAAAAATCATGACCTCTGTCAAAGGCAAGCAAAGTCGGACACAAGCTAAAGCGGCAAGAGCAGATTTTAATCAGTAATATACTATTGCAATAGAGAAAAGAGTCCAGTCTAGTAAAGAAGATTGCTCAGCAGAGCCTGGCTAGAGTTTGGTCAGGAAAGAATCTTTGTCACATCTAAGGATCAAACACCTGGCCCAAGGTCACCCAAGAAAATAAGGGAAGAGGCTGGACCAAGACCTTAATTTCCTGACTGCCACTGGCTGGTTACGTTTTCTGGGCAGAAAGTATACACTTACAAAGATTACTTATCCACCCACACAAAGAGCCCCAAATCTAGAAAGCCAGCTATGTAAGCCATTCTGGCTAAAAGAAAATAATATGAATCCTGCATTCACTCACTCCGATGAAAGTGACATATGGAGAAGGCTCTTTCTCAGCACACGATCCATAATTCACACAGAAGTGCTGCCTCCTTCCTCTTTAGCTAGATTGTGTTCATTGCAGAAAGCAGCTTTGGGTAGCAATATCGATCAGCAGGAAGTACGATGGAAAAAATTAACACAACTTGAAAACTCCAGTCTCTGGGGTGCAACTTGCCATCTGGGAATGACTTATTAGGAAAGGAAGAAGGAAACACTGTCCGTATATTACTTTCCCATTTTTACATATGCAGTCGGTCCTCGTTAATCTGAGCCCACCAACACAGAGTTTGTGATAATTCAGAGGTGACATTTGCGATCCAAATGTTCCACCCAAGACATTGAACTTCGGACCTTGATGTTTCTAATGCAAGTCAAGCACATTTTTCTCCATTTCTTTAATTGTTTTTATATCTGTTCGTGTATATAATACCTACAGTGCACACAGTGGGCAAAGTGAATGTATTTAATTTCTTTTTTTGTAATTCTCACATTTCAGTTGCTTTGGTAATTTTGTCCTCCTTTCCTCATTTTTAATAATACACTTTATATGATAAGAACAATTTCCTTTTTATTGTGCGCTATTTTACCTCAACAAGTTTCTTTCCACCTAAGTAACAGAGATACACTTTTAAATAAATGGTTATGGCAAAAATGCAATAAAATAAGGGTCTTAGGCATAGTACCTTTCTCTGAGAAATTCACAGAAACATATTATAATATGTAAAACATTTGTTATTGAAGATCCACATTATCTTTCCTTTTGTGTTTTTCCAATAATTTAATAATTAGCACTCTGCAAGTAAATTGAAGTGAAATTACACTCTCCTAAATCCATTATCCAAGTTATTTCTAATAAGTTCCCGTTTACTTGCAGTTTCAAAATTGTTTGTATTTCAGTCCATTTTTATAAATCAGTTCACTCCTTCAGATGAAACGTAAATGGGTTGACTAGAGATGTAAACTGTTTCTAAAGAATATGAATTGACCCAAATAATTGAGTGAGAATTTGAAATTAACGGAAGAGGGGATCTATCATGAGGCATGAACAATAGTAGGAGGTAAATAGCGTGTAATGATTCATTCTTTCTATTCACACTTCTGTGTTTGTTATAAATTTCCAATTTGTTATGAAGTGGTTTCAAATTAAAGCTAATCATCAACTAGATATCAATACTTTTATTGCAGCAAATATATGATAAATACCTCCATGTCAATGCACTATGTTGGGGGAAACCCAAAGAGAAATAAGAGCCAGACTCCTGCCAGCTGAAGGACTTGTGTTCTAGTGGGAGGGGGAAATAGAAAGTGGATACAGAAATAATAGATGGTAGTGTATTAGTTTCCTGCAGCTACCATAACAAATTTCCACAAACTGGGTGGCTTAAAACATCAGAAATGTATTTTCTCATGGTTCTAGAGGCCAGAAGTCCAAATCAAGCTAACAACAGGGCTGTAATCCCTCCAGAGGCATTATGGGAGAATCCCTCCTTGCCTCTTCCAGCTTCTGTTGGTTCCTGGACAGCCTTGGTGATCACTGACTTGTAACTGCATCACTCCGATCTCTGCCTGCATCCTCACATGGTACTCTTCTCTGTGTCCAAGTATGTCCTATTCTCTTCTTATAAGAATACCAGTCACTGGATTTAGGGTCTACCCTAATCTAGTATGGCTTCATCTTAATTCAATTATATTTGCAAAGACCCTATTTCCAAATAAGGTCACATTCTAAGGTCCTGAGTAAGCATGATTTTTTGGGGGTGGGGACACTAGTTAATCTAGTGGTAAAAATGATGCTGGAAAAAGAGAGGTATGATCTGAGCTGGACTGGGAACCCGTATAAGTTCAGAACATAATGGACTAGAAGGCAGGGTATGAGGCATCATGGAAAACAGGACAATGTGGGCTTTATCGCTGGGTCCAAACTGCCTGCTCATCCCCACACCCTGCCTCTTTTCCAGCCAAAACACATTTACTTTGTTCACACTGACCTTCTCACTTCTCCTGGGATATGTGGTAATCTTCTAAACCTCTGCGAAGTGGTAAATGGATATGTTTGTCTCTGTAATTTCTATTGACATCCCAAAGCTGGGACAATAGAGGTTAATTGCCCATATGTTCTATCAAGAGGAGATAAGCCCATCTCTGCTAGATCCACTGAGAAATAGACAAAACAAGTCCTGAGACCCAAAACTCACCACCAACCTAATTATCTACACAAGCAACCCAGAGAGTCAGTAAGCAGATTGATTGGAGAGTTTTTTTCAAGAAAGTCATCAGTCTAGAAGGATGGGTAAAGGCAATTTTCCTCCTCTCTCTGGGGAGGTGAGGACAGGTATGTGAGGAGGCCCTGAGTTCCAGTCTTGACATTGGGCTCTGCAAAGTACAATGAGAGCTTTCTGATGAACTGATTTGTGCGTTTAAGAGTGGAAGGGCACAGGGATGATGCGGGACACTTGCCCATGTGGGAAAGGCTGGCTGGAGCTGCCCCAGAAGCAGACAGAGGACAGAGAGCTGCTGTGGGAACAGTGCCTCCACAACAATGAAGCAAGGCCACACTTCCTGTGTGTCTCGTGGACACCGCAGAGAGCAGCTAGATTAGAGTTGTCTCAAGAGGACCCTCTTCAAGAGGTCTGCCTGCAGGGGACAGCAGACGCCAGCAGAAAATGACTGCAGGAATCCCACTGGAAGTAGGAATGGAGGTGGAGTCATAAGCCATCAGTAGAATCCAGCATCACCCTTCTCAGGAAATACTGCAGAATGAGGAATTCCAGCCATGGTACTGTAAGGAGCTCCTCCAACATCCCATAAGAGAAGAATTAACATTTAGGGGCTTCCCTGGTGGCGCAGTGGTTGAGAATCCGCCTGCCAGTGCAGGGGACACGGGTTCAAGCCCTGGTCTGGGAAGATCCCACATGCCGCGGAGCAACTAGGCCCGTGAGCCACAACTACTGAGCCTGCACGTCTGGAACCTGTGCTCCGCAACAAGAGAGGCCACGATAGTGAGAGGCCTGCGCACCGCGATGAAGAGCGGCCCCCGCTTGCCGCAACTAGAGAAAGCCCTCACACAGAAACGAAGACCCAACACAGCTAAAAATAAATAAATAAATTTATTTAAAAAAAAAAAGAATTAACATTTAGACATTTGCCATGTCAAAGAACATGTAACACTTAAGGGAGAACTACAACTGCACCGGAGACATAAAACTGTACCGTTTTTTCCTCATCTACCCTCATGTGCAGCAGAGGAGTCACAAACAGCAGATGCAACAGAGATGGGGAGAGTGGAAGAATTATCAGTAAAAATAAGCTAGATTATGCTGTCACACACACACACACACACGCACACATACCTCCTTAACTTTTAAACAAATAATTTTCACTCATGCTACATGTCCGTCCCAGGAGCTCTGCTAGTTGTATCACCCAGAGACACAAGCTGAATACTGCTGGTATAGCCAGGAAGACAGAATGAGAATTCAGCTAAGCATGCACTGATTCTTACAGCTCCCACCCAAAAGGTACACAGTTTGTTGGCTAAAACAAGTCAGACAGTCACAGCTAACTTTACGTAAGTGTCCAAGTGTGGTATTACCTGTTCTGAGTAGAGAGAGCTGAGATGTCTGTGAGCAGCTCTAAGGATGGCCAAAACAAGCAAGGATAAAGGAACAGGCTGCATCTTCCCTTTCTCACTGCTGGTTTCAGAGCCTTTTTACTACACCCAGAACAAAGCAGTGGAGCAGACCAAGAGCCCACAGTCAAATCCAGCTGACCCATGGCCAGAGAACTTCCCAGCCAAGCCTAATCAAGGCAAGCTGAACCACAGTTGCCCTTCAGACAGAGAGAGTGAGAATAATTGCTCACTCCTGAAAGCCACTGAGTTCAGAATGGTTTGTTACAGAGCATTGTCACAGAAATAGCTGACTAATACATACCTGAAAGTGATTTAAAAGCACTTTCCAAACATCACTCCAATTTTAGAAAGGGAGAGATGACAGAACGGGCTTTTTGGCAGAGAAAGGGAACATTTTTAAGTGTTTTAAGTTACACTCTATCAAATTCAGCTCATTCAACAGATCAGTTATGGCTCTTCTCCTTTACTTACTCTGTCTTTTTTCCTGCAAGCTTTCTCCATGTAAAAAAAATCTCTACTATTCTTTGAAGACCCAAGTAACATGTTACCTTCTCAGTAAAGAATTTCCTGACTTGACCAGACCTTGCATTAATGCCTTTCCACAGCACTTTGTTCAAGCTTCCAGTTAAGGACTTAAGAGTTTATCTGCTAGGCTGGACTGGGTGATGTCTTAAATGTTGGAAATACTATAGAAGATTTTTTATTCCTGTATCTACCTTCCCTCCTAGACCACATCCTCCTTATTCATTCATTCCATCATTTACTTAACAGGTATTTATTGACTCTTTACTGATGGCACAAGCACGAACAAGACAAGACAGTGTCACACATGTTCTCAGTGCTTTTATTAATATTACTATGTATTTGTTAGGCTATGTGGTGAAGCCATTCTAGGGAACAAATTCATCGGTGAGGGTAGATTATGAACCCAATTTTGGGTTTTATTTGTTTTCAGGGACAACCAAATGGAAAATGCCAATGGAGATTAAAATCACAGAGTTTTTTCAGGGAGATCTTAGCTACCAATTATATCAGGAATTCACCTCTATGTGGTAGCTGTGGATTTGGATGACATCATACATCAAGTATACCTGAGGGAAAAGATTTTCAGACATTGCAGAAAATACATAAAACACAAAATTTGAATGTAAGTACCTTGAGACCAGAAACAATTCTGTCCACTGTTCTATTCTCGGTACCTGAAATAGTGCATCATAAGAAGGTACTCAATAAGTATTTGTGAAAGTTCAAGTGAATGAATGAGGTTGAGGGCCAGACAGAGAAAGAGAAACATGAAATCAGACCACTAAGAAGTGTCTGAATCAGGATTTGAACAAAGGTTTCTGATTTCAAAGACTTTAGTCTCTCTACTGTGCGCCACTGCCTTGTTAAAGGTAAAATGATGAATTAAAGAAAGAATAAAGGCAACAATGAAATGAAATGCATATAGTTGATCTAGGTAATGTAAAGTCAAGTCCAATCTATATTTCTTTTGCCGATTTCATGTGATTGTTTTAACAGCAATGGGGGGTCTTTGCTTCTAATGAATAAGACCCCAAAAGAGAAAAGCATAGTATTATCACTTGACCAAGAATTAGACCTATAGTGAAAAAGCTGAGTGCCTTTTTGTATCTTTGTTATTTTTCTTAAGCACACATGCACACACACAATTCACACATACAGGAGACAGAAAGAAAGAAGAAATGAAAAGGGAGGAAGGAAAGAAAGGCGAGAGAGAGGGGAAGAAGAGAGAGAGAGACAGGAGAGGAAAACAGCAGACTCAATTTCTCTAAAACTCTGTCATTTAAACCTAATTACACCAATAATAATGCACACTTATTTGAATGTAGATTTTGATTATACAATTTTTAACAATTAGAATATATCAGAGAGCAGTACTATTCAAAAGCTAATTACAAACTATGCTTGTTAAAATGTCAGAAGAGAAATTCTAGATCATTGACCTGTTCTGCTGAAGACCCCCATCTGAGATACTCTGGATGCAGCAGTGATTGCCCCAAGATCTCTCTTTGCAGGAGATGTCCTGAGTGCACAGGGAATTTAAGGTAGGAGTCCACCTTCCAGGACACAGAAAGGTAAAAATGAAAGAGCCAGGGCTTTGAACTAAAACAAAACAGAAAAAACTATAAGCACAAATACCAACCTATGACTTCCTAGCTATGCAGAATGGGAGGCTCACTTAAACTCCCCAAATTTCTATGACCCCATCTGCGACATGAAGATGGCAACACCTTTCCCAGAGGACTGTTGGGTGGATTGTCTGTAAAACATGAACACTACAAGCACACAGCTGGCATTCAGTGCGTGGCAGCATTTCCTGGAGATGGTAGAGGGAAGTCACCAGCACAGAGGAGGTGTTCGCCTGTGGACATTGTTGTGGGACCTGAGAGTAATGTCCGTGTTATAAACTGAACTGTGTCCCCCAAAAGATACATTGTAAGTCCTAAACCCCAGTACCTGTGAATGTGACCTTCTTTGGAAATAGAGTCTTTGCAGATTAAATCTTGTTAAGATGTAGTCATTAGGATGCAACCCAATCCAGTATGATTGGTGTCCTTCTAAGAAGATGACCATGTAAAGACAAAGAGAGATACAGGAAGAAGGCACACGAAGACAGAGGCAGAGATTGGAAAGATGTGTCCCCAAGCTACGGAACACCAAGGATTGCTGGCAACACAAGAAACAAAGAAAAAGGTCTGCAGCAGACTCTTCCTTGAGGCTTCAGAGAGAGCATGGCCCTGTGGGCACCTTGATGTCAGACTTCCAGCCTCCAGAACTGTGAGGGACTAAATTTCTGTTATTTAAAGCCACCCAGTTTGTGGCACTTTGTGATGGTATCCCTAGGAAATTAACACAGTCTGTAAAACATTTAGTTAGCATCAGTCTCCTCTCCTTCCCCACCATCCCACCTGTAGTATTTCCTATTGTCAAGGCTGATTCCTCTTGCAGGCCTTGAGTTCCAGCCCCAGGGCATTATCGACTAACAGTATAACCACAGGCACAATGGCAGAGCTTGGGCCATGGTTCACCAACTGAGGTCCCCACCACTTCTCAACCCCAGTCAGTCTCTTTTAAGTCTAGGTAACAGTCTCAAAATGTAAATTATATTATCGATCCACCCTCCACTAAACCCTTCCCAGACTTCCCCACGTGCTTAAGATAAAGACAAGAACCTGCAATGGCCTATGTGGGCTGGCCTTGCCCACCAGCCCCACCTGGTTTCTTTCCATTCCGCTGCTAGGTCTTGGTCCTACAGCCACACAGAAGGAGCACAGTGCCACTGAGGGACTGAAAAGCCAGGTTCAGGCCCTGTCCGCATGATGTCCTACTGTCATAACTGGCCCTCACATCTCCCTTCTCGCAGTTAGTGCCCACCCCCACTCAGGTAAGACATCACTTCCTGGGGGGAGATTAAATTAGACCCTCAGTTACAAGTTATTATTGCCACACGAACTTTTTCTTCATAGTATTTATCACAATTCTTATTTATATTTGTATGTGATTACTATGTTAATGATTCTTGAGACTCCACCATATTATAAACTCTAAGACAGGAACTGAGCCAATTTGCTCAGAACTGTATCACTTGCCATTGTACCTGCCATGTAAAAAGAGCTCAATATACATTGGATGGGTGGTTAGACTGGTGGATGGTAGATGGATGGATGGATGGATGGATGGATGGATGGCTGGATGGATGGATGGATAGATGGCTGGCTGGATGGATGGATGGATGGGTAAATGGATGGATGGATGGATGGATGGTTGGATTGATAGACGATGGATGAGTGGATGGGTGGATGGGTGGATGGATGGATGGATGGATGGATGGATGGCTGTCTTAACCGAAGCATAGAATAAGTCTTTGGCCCAGGCAGTTGGAAATCTCCATTACTGAGGACTGGTAAGTACAGGGTGCCCTGAATCGAGGCCTGGCACTGGCTTAACCTTATCCTTTCTGTTTCCGTGGTCATAGTGGCCTAGGACTTCTATAGCACCTATTGGCATTTCTGCCCTGATTTCTATCTACTTGCCTGGCTTAAGATCCATTGTCCACCTAGACCTTGATGCTTTATACATTCTAATAATCTTCTTGACTCTCATTTTGTGGAATGAATATAGTTTTGATACTGGATATAACATGGGTCCAAAGCACAGCTTTTCCAAATACATGCTGTGTGGTTTTTCTTGAATTATTTGTACTCCTTCGATCTTAATAATAACTATGAAATTATATGTCATTAATCTTTTTGTAGATTATGAGAGACTATGTGAAAAAATAGAGAAATCTGTTTCAGAGACTGTAAATGACTTTCTCAAGTTTAAAAAGAAATGAAGTCTAAAAAAACTGAGATTTCCAATTAAGTCCAATATTTTTTCCCTTCTTGATCTCAGTTCATTTTTTTTTTTTAAATCCAGGATATTATCCATTTTTCTCTAAGGATTACAGCACATTCAGGCCCATACATATTTGTTCCCGGTCTGAATTTAAGCTTTTCTTCACTGCTGATGTTCAATTTAAATGCTCTGCTCCCACCTAATAAAAGAAAAAAGGGTAAAATAATGAAGAGACCTGGAACAAATGAAAAGAGGTGTCATATCATAAGAAATCTTGATTACTCCACTTGGAAGCCTGTGTTATTGCAGAACGTGTGCAGGAGCTTTATAGGGAAATGTTCAAAAAATTAGCCAAGGTTAAATAATCAGTATGAATGTACCCGAGCTGAACAGATTATAACATTCAAAGAAAAGTTTTACACAGGATGGAGAAAAATGTTATAAAATTAAAATTAATGAGAATAAGTTTGACATTCATGTGTTAGCTTAGATCAGCATGGATATGAAGAAAATGGCACATCCTGCTGGGGAAAGGGAGGTGGAAAGGTGGGTGTGATATTGACTGTTGCCTTCTGTGCATATGGAGCCAATCCTGACCTGCCTTAGTTGTTCTTCATGTGTAAACTCACACTTGTCTAAGGTCAAGTTCAAGTTTCTCACAGCTCTTCTGTCTCATCCTCCCAGAGCTAGGTCCATTTTTATTTTCTCTTTGTAGTCTTTTTGCTCTGTACTCAGAAGCAGTCCTGAATTAAGACTGGAGACATGTAACCAGGATGGTGTATTTGAAAAGGTGAAGATTGAGAGTCAAGTGGACTTGCATTTGTATTCTGGCTTGGTCTAGCTGTGTGATGCTGTATTTTTCAGTCTCACTTTCCTCATCTCTACTGTGATGACAAGAAGCCTTTATCACAGACTTATTGGGAGGATTTATTGCAGCTTAATGCCTGGGAATATATTTAACACATAGTTTGCCCCTCCACTGGGGGTCTTGGTTCCAAGCAATGGAAGATCACTCTGGATGTTTACACAGAGAAAAAGTTTTTTTAGAAAAGATATTAGGCAGCTCACTTAATTTGGGGGAAGGCTGAAAAATAAACGCAGTGTAGATTTCCAGCAATGTCCTAAACAAAGCCTGCTGAGAAAATTGCCGAAGCCCACAAAGGACTAAACAAAACTGTCCCTGCATTATCACTTCTGCCCCAGAAACCCTACCTGGCCACCTCCAGACTTTCAAGGAACTCAGGAAATGTCCTCATTGGAGGTGAAGCTCAAAAACCTTACATCTCACCTGGGACAGTTCTGCTCATCTGGTCCTCACAGCAAAATACACTCATCCTCCATTCACTTAATTCTGCCATGACTGAGAGTGAAGCATCAGACCAAAGCAGAGTCAAGTACATTCTCCTCTGATGTTTCTTTCTTTGTTTACTGTCTGTCTCCCCAACTCGCTAGACAGACAGTTCTGTGAGGATAGAAACAATTCCTTTATTATTACATTATCTGTGCCTAGAATTGGGACTAGCAAGGGTGTTCAGTAAGTATTTGGTGAATGAGTAAATGAATATAAGTTGTAAATGGGGAAATTATCCCTCCTAGGAGCCCTTCCCAGTTAGAGAGATAAGTAGAGCAGAGCCCTGGAAAGTCTTATCCTCAATAAGAGACAAGTATATGTCAGGGATTAGGAAGGGAAGGGGAGAAAATAAAATCATCTCTGCCCAAGAATTAAAGGCATAAACGGGCCTGGCTGACAGTGTAGTACCATATCATCTTTTCCATTAAGATAGTGCCAGTGTGCCCACCAAGGTCATCCCATGAAACCATCCACCTGCATTTCCTTCTCACTGACCCATGGGGCCCATGGTCTTCCTTTCCTGGAGGAGAGCTCTGTGCAGAGAAAATGAATGGGTGCCAAGGAAACCCACATTACCCCCCCCACCCTCCCACCATGATTCCTCTAGTTCTTTCCTCACCAAGTTCAGTCTAGATCTAGGGATCTCTAGAAGTTTGAGAAAAACGAACAGACAGCATCAAATAACCACGAGGGCTGTCTCTGAGCGCTCACTATGAACAAAGAAGAGTCTAAGCTCATCACACCTATTGCCTCACTTAACTCTCATGAAACTCTATAAAGAAGGTACAATCGTTATCCCATTTTACAGATAAGAAAACTGCAACACAGAAGGGTTAAAACTTCCCAAGTTTGCACAGCTAGTAGGTGGTCAAGCCAGACTCCAAATTCAAGCCACATGACTACAAGACCAAAGAACATGAAGGAGGAGAGTTGAAAAAAAAGCAGGGCAATGCTTTGCTTTATTCTTCTTATTCTACTTCTGAACAAATCCAGCAAAAATTCATGAAGCTATCGCACCCTTCAGATAAGAACTGGCTGCTACAAAGAGGAAAAAAAAAAGAGAAATCAGAGAAGAAGCATTCTTGGAGATTAAAATTATTATTGCCAAATTTTTTTATATATCATAGAACAATTGAAGGTTATAATTTATCAGTATAAATTGGAAATTATTGAATATAAATTGTAAAATGCAACTTGGAAGTATTGATTTCAATCTTAATATACCCCAACCCACTGATCCAGCAACTGTACTTCTTATTTTTTTAAATTTTTTTTTATAATTTATATTTTCTATTGAAGTATAGTTGATTTACAATGTTGTGTTAATTTCAGGTGTACAGCACAGCCGTTCATATATACGCACATGCACACACACACACACACACACACACATATATATACACATATATTTTTCAGATTCTCTTCCCTTATAGGTTATTACAAAATATTGAATATAGTTCCTTGTGCTATACAGTAGGTCCTGTTGGTTCTCTACTGCAACTGTAATTCTTAGAGATGCACTTAGTCATCTGTACTATGCAAGCCGCGGGGTTTCTTTCAGCATTGCTGGCAACCTCTAAACCCTAGGAGCTTCTTAAATGCCTGTTACTGAGCAAATGATGTAAAGTTTGTTCATCTTTATTATGACATACTATTTAGACCTTTTTTTAAGGAGGGCACAAATATATGTACTGATTTGGAAACATATTCATTGTATACTATTTTTTTAAGAGCAAACTGCTATAGTCCTGTTTGGTAAAGCATGGGGATGTATGTGTATGTGTGAAGGTATGTGAGTTGGGTGGATCTGAAAAGATACATGATAGAACTTAAAAGTGGCAGTGACAGTGATGCAGAGGTAAGGAGAATGGTCAAGCCAGAGGAAGGGTTTTTCCGCATCCTGATTTCTATATTTGAATTTATCTTCCAAGAGCCTGGGCAACCTTTTATTTTTAATTTTATTGAAGTGTAGTTGATTTACAATGTTGTATTAATTTCTGCTGTATAGCAAAGTGACTCAGTTATACATGTATATTCTTTTTCATATTCTTTTCCATTATGGTCTATCACAGGATATTGAATGTAGTTCCCTGTGCTATACAGTAGGAACTGTTGTTTATCCATCCTACATATACTAGTTTGCGTCTGCTAATCCCAGACTCCCAATCCTTCCCTCCCCCACCTCCCCTCCCCCTTTGCAACCACAAGTCTATTCTCTATGTCTGTGAGTCTGTTTCTGTTTTGTAGATATGTTCATTTGTGTTATATTTTAGATTCCACATATAAGTGGTATCATATGGTATTTGCCTTTCTCTTTCTGACTTACTTTGTTTAGTATGATAATCTCTAGGTCCATCCATGTTGCTGAAAATGGTATTATTTCATTCTTTTTATGGCTGAGTAATATTCCATTGTGTGTATATATAAATATGTATTATACATATGTATCACACCTTCTTTATCCAGTTATATGTCAATGGACATATAATGGTTGTTTCCATGTCTTGGCTATTGTAAATAGTGTTGCTATGAACATTGGGGTGCATGTATCTTTTCCAATTATAGTTTTCTCCAGATATATGCCCAGGAGTGGGATTTCTGGATCATAAGGCAACTCTATTTTTAGTTTCTTAAGGAAGCTCTATACTGTTCTCCATAGCGGCTGTGCCAATTTACATTCCCACCAACAGTGTAAGATGGTTCCCTTTTCTCCACGACCTTTCCAGCATTTATTATTTGTAGATTTTTGGTGATGGCCATTCTGACTGGTGTGAGGTGATACCTCATTGTAGTTTTGATTTGCATTTCTCTAATAATTAGTACTGATGAGCATCTTTTCATGTGCCAGTTGGCCATCTGTATGTCTTCTTCGGAGACGTGTCTATTCAGGTCTTCTGATGGGCAACGTTTTTAATTAAAAGAAAAAAAAAAAAAAAGACTTTACCGAAATGTGTGCAAGAGCTCAGGGGTAGGAAATGTGAGATCCGGTACATATTCTTTCACTAAATGGCTATGTGGCTTTGGCCATTCTATTTTCCCTCTCAGAAAAGCTTCAGTTTTCTCATCAGTAAAATAAACAGAGGATGGGTGGCAGGTGAGGAGCCCAGCTGGCGAGCAGAGAATCACACACACAAGGAGAGACCTCAAAACACAACCACTGTTTGTTTTCTTGTTTCTCATGTCCATGACATTCGGCAGGCATGCAACTTATCTCCTAATGTAAGTCTGATGGGTCTTGCAAGGTCTCTTTTCTCTGACTGAGCAATATATTAGACTCCTCTTTTTTTCCTGATTTCTCTTAAAATCCTATTTGTTTTATGCTTCTTCTGCCTGTTTCTGAAGAGAACTTCCTCTTTGTCTGCCTTGGACTGCACTGTGCTCTAGATGTGGGGAAAACTAAACATTTAAACAGACTGGATTTTCTTCACATGTCAGCACAACAGACAGGAAAAGGCCTGGAAGCCTAAACAAACGTGTTAACTGCATGGGTCTTTACCCGGGCCCACCTCCAATGTGCTTTTCTGCATATTCTCGGTTCTCGGTAATAAAGAAGCTTTACTTTCAAACAAAGAAGAAAAACAGAACAAAAGAAAACACACACAAGCACTCATGCTCCAATGGAAACATACATCTTTTGCATTTCAACCCAGCTTTAGCCGACCCTGGCCGAGTGCCCAGGATCCTCAAACTTTGCTGAGAAAAAGTTTGGCCTGAGCAGCTCTTAGGAATGAATGACTTTCTTGCGGGTGGCAGCACAAGGATTTCTAGGAAGCCAACCTTGGGTGCATTTTTAATGGGGGTCCTGGGCCAATGAAAAGGGACTAAGCCAGGAGTCATGACTCATGTTTAAGACTAAGATTGGACGGACTCACTTTCCAAATCCTGGCCAAGCCCCTGACTTCACTGTGACAAGTAAGCATCTTAATGCTTCTGAGCCTCTATTAATCTCCTGAGGCTGTAAAAGTATCACAAACTTCGTGCTTTGAAACAACAGACATTTATTTCATCTCTCACAGTTCAGGAGGACAAAAGTCTTAGATCAACGTGTCACAGGGTTAGTTCCTTCTCTTCCTTCTGGAGAATCTGGCCTCTCTCCCTGCTTCTGGTGACTGCCTTGTACGTGCATCACTCCGTTCTCTGTCTCTGTCTTTATACAGTGTTGTCCCTGTGCGTTTCTGTCTATATCCAAATTTCCCTCTTCTTATAAGGGTAATATTCACTAGATTAGGACTCCCCCAACTTCACTATGACCTCATCTTAATGCTATTACATCTGCAAATTCCCTATTTTCAAATACAGTCACATTCACAGGTTCCCAGGGGCGATGGCTTGAACATACCTTTTTTTTTTTTTTTTTTTGCGGGGTTGGGGGGTAGGTCACAATTCTACCCACCACAGAACTCAAGTCTCCATTCCCCAGTTAATTTCACAGTATTTTTGTGAGGGTAAATGAAATAAAATGATGACTGTATAGGCCAAGCCATGTGGGCATTCATATATGTGAACAATAATAATAATCTTTGTAACATTCAGGTTCCAAATCCACACGATGAAAACGTGGCGATCCTTTCATCACACAAAGATGTTTCAAGCACCTACAATGTTAAAAGCACTGTGTTTGGGGCCAGGAATCACGGAGAATAGACGACCTCCCCAGAGGGAGGGGAAAGTGCTGGCCCCAGCCCTGGCTCTAGCAGATTCATCCCCATCAGGCTGGGGGGTGGGCGAATCCAGGGCTCCCCCAGGCTTGTGCCAGACGAGAGCTTCTCTTAGAGGCTGGGGATTGGACCCACTCAGCCCTGTGATCCTGGCTGAAATCGAGGAGTCCTGGTCTTGGCAGCATTTGTGTTCCAAGAATGCAAACTCAGACTGTCTCCTTCCCTTGTCCAGTTTCAAGACAGCACTGGAGGAGGTTCAGAAAAGGGTGCAGAAGGGTCTGGTTTGGGGTTCAGAAATGTGGCTCCAATTGATTGAGGCAATGGGTGCAGGGAAGCCTGTCTTAGCTGAGCAAAGCCCACCTCACCATCCTCAGACTCAGAGCCCCCTTCCCGCCTCCCTCACCTCTGCTGTCCCCATTTGTCCTCCACCCTCTCCACTCCTCTCCCTAGAACTGGGTGGTGAAAGCTTCACTGGTGCTCCAGTTCTCATCTCCTTTCCACTGCAGCGCTGGCATCACTGCTCCTCTTTCTCTCCTCCCCAGGGATCATCAGGGAACCAGGAAAACCCTGCTTCCCACCAGCAGTCGTGATGGCACTTTGATGGGAAACACATTCTCTGTCTTTGGCTGGGAGACTACTCCCCTCCAAACGCTGATGCTGATAGGAAGAGTCACAAACTAAATAAGACATTGGGCTAAAAGTCCTTGAGCCCTTCTGCACGTCAGGCATTTTGCAACTTCATGTAATAAAAAAACTAAGTAATTTGCTCAAAGCAGATGGTGAATCCAGGCTCAGCTTCCCCCACCTCATCTTTCTGTAGACTCCAGGCTGATACCCAGGTGGTACCCAACAGGATAGTTCTGGAAAACTTAACACTGCTCTACAGATCTCCAAATCATGGCCTGAGGGTGCCCCCTTCAGCACCAGTCAGCCACCTTCCACGCACTCCCTTACTTTATTGAACTGTAAGAAAAGAAAGGGAGAAACACATTCACCCAAAGTGTGTAGAATACAGACAGCATCTGCATTTTGACTGGGGGACATCCTGACGCCGATTTTCTTTTCATTGAAGTTGTAAAGGGTAGATTCAACACCTGAGGGATTCGCATTGGGTGATAGGTGGGTGATGAGGGTGGCCCCTTACCTGACCCAGAGTGGGGCTCTCCACGACAGTCTTGTCCAAGCTCCTCTCAACCTGAGATGGGTTTGCATTTTATTTTTTTAAAAGGGTCTACACATATTTAAGTCATCTTGTCAAACTGCTTTTATTTATTTATTTATTTATTTATTGTCTGCACGGAGCAGCATGTGGGATCTTAGTTCCCAGACCAGGGATCGAACCCGTGTCCCCTGCAATGGAAGCGCAGAGTCTTAACCACTGGACCACCAGGGAAGTCTCGGTTTTGCACTTTAAATGCTTGCAGCTGGTTCTATATCTGGGTTGACGTCTGGTTTATATCGATATTCGTAATATCTGTTTTTTTCCTCATCCAAATCACAGCTGCCACCAGAACTGTGCATTCTCACATTGCGGAGTGAGCAGGTGCTCGCTTCCTGCACTACTCTTGTTCCACTAAAATAACTCCCGTCAGGCATTTGCTCAAAGCCACTGCTCTACCCCCAGCTCAGTGACTTTTAAATCAATGTAAATAGATCTTGCTATCATTATTGTTAATAAAGAAAAGCTCCAAGCTCCAGGGAGAGAGAGTGGTATCGCTGAAGCATCAAATGCCTGGGAAGGTTCTAGTCCTGGCAAATTTAAGCAGATAGTGACCCTGGGCAAGTTCCTCAGCTTGCTGGCTTTCAGTGTTCTCCACTGCAAAGCGGGAGTTCGTAGCTACCTTATGATGCTATTTCAAGGAATAAATGAGAAGATGTAAGTGAAACGCTGTGGACAGACCTTGGACCATAAAACCTCAGCAGATGCGATCTATGACAATATTACAACACTATTTAGCCTGACCCAGGTCAGAAGGATCTGATTTGAGCTGCTGGACAGTAGGTTCCCTCATGTACTGAACCTCATTATACTGAGTTCATGGAGGTTTCTACATCAAATGATGTCATCGTAAAGGAATTTTCTCCAGCCAGTCATCAAAAAGGAATTTGATCCTGCTGATTGGGGAGCTACTTGCATGTTCTCCAATCAGCAGGACCACGTAGACCAAGGAGATCACACAGATTGTCTCGGCATCACACTTCAGGCACAGCCTCCTTTGGCAAACCTTAATGCATGCTGCAAATATACATCCAAATTGCAAACTTATGGGTAACGTTTTTTTCCCCAATGAAATAGTCACTGGAACAAGTTGCCTGGTAAGGTAAGTGTTACTTGAAAGGCCTTCTCTGGTAGAGATGAACATCTCGTTGTTGATAACCACCCACCCACCCACTGGAAACACTGGTTATCTGCTGGCTGTGTAAGGAGCAGAGACAGGAAGGGTGAAATTCCAGTCTCACAATCCAGCCCAGACATTCACTGTGAGCCATAGAACCTTCCAGATAGTCCAGACTGGGTCACCCAGGTAAACAGACAGTGGTGTTTTTTAAGAAGTAAACTGGTTACAAAACCAGGAGACCAGATCAAGATTACCCATTAGTAGCTCAGTGACGTGAAAATTCACTTTATCTCTGGAACAATGACCCACCATAATGTCCATGGACCTACCTTGGCACTTCAATCTCCATGGCCCTCTTGCTCCATAAAAACATATTAAGATTGATCATGTATGACTGTTGGCATGAAGACAATTATATTAATATTGTATGCTGAAACATTTGCTTTGACCTACAGTTCATTTTTTTTCTTCTGATTTTCAAAGAAATTAAAACATTTTTGTTGGCCCCTACAAATAAAGGCAGACCCTAGGCACTGTGCCCACTGTGACAGTGGAACAGACAGCTTTGTTCTTCAAACTAAAAATTCTCCTTATAATTAAAAAGAGAAGAGTATTAATTTCTGCTTCTGAGAATTTTGATGATAAGTAAATGGAATATTGTATGAATGAGACCCAATCCCCAGGTGGATACCTGAAATATTTGACTTGAGTCTCAGTGAATAAAAGACAGGCTGAGCTTCAGGGTATATTGCGTCTAAGGAGCAAAGAGAGAGCCTGGTCTGGGCATCTCTTGAGCTGTGTGTGTGGGTCATCTGAGCATGGAGGACAGAAAGGGAAGCGAGGAGTGCCACACTTAGGCACTTCCTCCGAGTGCTCCAAACCCCCGGGCTAGGAGACAGGCCACACGGAAATGATGGTCGCAGCCCCAGTTTTGCCCTGTGAGTGTGGAAAGCTTGAAGGAAGTCTTCCTCAGAACAAAGATAATTTCCGTACATTTCTGCAGTATAAATTTGTTTCTCCAAAATACTCTTCCTCCTCTTGTTTCTTCACTTACGAATAATTTGTTGTTAGTGTTACTGTAGTGATTTTTTTCGGAAGTCGAGTAAAGGGTTGAGTTTCACTTTCGAAATCAACAAAAGTAAGGAGCACACATTGCCTGGGGAAGGGGCAGCGTTTTGGAGCTAGAAGTGACCTTGAGACGCAGGGCCCCCTGGGAATTTGCAGAAACCTTGGGGGAGGGTTTCAGAGCCCAACAAGCCCTCTCTGGACCTCAAGAGTCAGAGGACCACGACTGACAGCCAGGTGACAGGGTAAAATGCCTGGGGCATAAGAGAGGCACAGCCAGGGATGCTTTCCTCTTTTTGCCAACAGAGAAACTTTAGTCTATCAAAGCATGCTCACTGGTGAGAAACACACACCCACCAGCCAGGTCTCTCTGAACAAGGCCGCGTAGGATGTAGTGCCCCCCCACCCCTTGACTTATATATAATAAGAAATTCCTCCCATGAGTCGCCATGGGAATCACGACCACCCCAACCCCCTTTCCAGGCGGGGCTCCCGGCTGCTTCAGTTCGCCTTTCCAGCTGCCATGTGCCTTTGGCACAAGGGCAAGTTTACAGTCCTTCTCAGGGACTCTAGACACAGACTCACAAACAAAAGACTACAGCTTTAGCTGTCAGTGGGAAGAAGAAAGCCAAACAAAGAAACAGCCCACAAGTGCCCTGAGTAATAACAGAGCTTATCTAAAACAATGGCTGTGCACATCTGCACACTCGCGCCCAGGGGACCTCACCCCCACCCACCCCCACTCACACAGGCAGACACGCCAAGTACAAAAATAAGAGAGGGTGGAAGAATAAAACGAATGGCACAGAATCGAGTTTTAACTGACCTCCAGCTCTGGAAGGGATTGGTGAGAGTAGCATTTACAAGATGCCCTTTTCGAGACTGGAAGATGAAGCCAAGAGAGGGGTGACCGGAACACCATGAGTCACAGGTGCAGCCTGGTTTCTGTGAGCAGTGTCACCTCCTGTTTTAGGATAGGCTATGGATATGCAAGAAATAATAAGTTAAAAGTCAACATGCCTATAGTTTGTTAAAAAAAAAAAAAAAACACCTCGTTTTGGTAGTCAGAGAAAAAAAAAAACAACCTTGATTTAAATCCAAACTTTGCCTCTTACTCACTTTGAGACTCCTCCATGTTCTCCTATATAAAATGGAATTAGCATAGCCATCTCCCAGAATTAGGTGACCATTATTCTAGATAGTTCAGGTAAGTCCCTGAAACGTAGTAATTAGTAATAAACTTAACAGTAAAAACGAACATAAAAGTAATAATGTCCACTGTATAGAGAATAACTTGGTTTAACATTTTCAAAAGGAAGTTCAGCAGAGGGACTTTGGGGCCGTATTTCAGGATTTGGAGTGTCAATTAAAGAAGCAACATGGGCAGTGCTTAATAAGCCAGATGGTGTGGGTTCTGATGCCAGAATTGTGGGATCTGCCATTTCCTGCCTATAGTAGGAAAGTTAACAAACCTCTCTGGCCTCAGCGTCTCCATTTGTAAACGGTATAGATAGAGTTGTAGTGGAGCTGTGCGTTAACATGCTCACGTGAAACACTTAGAAGAGTGCCTGGAACATTGTAATATGGGTATTAGCTATTACACTCTTAGAATGGTTTATACCTAACCCAATCTGGACTCTAATGGGCTTTACAGAGATAAGCATGATATTCAGATATTCTTTGGAGTGTCTGTCTATAAATGAGGTGGTTGAGCATACTACCCATTTTATTTCTCTGAGGTAGGGATTTCCATGCACTAACTCAGAGGAATAACAGTGTTTTTATTTACTTCCCTGTAAGACTGTTTTCTGACTTTGGAAATTGTAGGCAAAACTCATTGCTATGGTGTTCTTGTTTGTGATCTCCCAACATTCATATGTTGAAATTCTAATGCCCAGTGGGATGGTATTTGGAAGTGATGTCTTTGGGAGGTGCTTAGGTCATGAGGGTGGAGCCATCATGAATGGAGTTAGTGCCCTTATAAGCCAACCAGTCTATGAAACTTTGTTATAGCAGCCTGAATGGACTAAGACACTCATAAAGTATTGCATGGGCCAAAAAGTACCTTTGGTTTTTTAAGTAAAAATAAAAGAAACATTTTTTATTTTCACTGAGAACTTTATTGAACAACGTATTCACCCTTTTTTCCACTACCTTCTGCCATTTTTCAGGCAACTTCATAATTCCATCTTCCCAAAATTTTCATCTTTTTGAGCAAAGAACTGTTCCAGGTGCCTTTTACAGTCTTCCAGGGAACTGAAATTTTTTCCATTAAGAGAATTTTGTAAAGACTGAAATAAATGGAAATCCGAAGGTGCAATGTCTGGTGAATATGGTGGATGAATCAGAACTTCCCAGACAAACTGTACCAGTTTTTGCCTGGTCATCAAAAAGCATGTGATCTTGTGTTATCCTGATGGAAGATTATGCATTTTCTATTGACTAATTCTGGATGCTTTTCATCGAGTGCTGCTTTCAGTTGGTCTAATTGGGAGCAGTACTTGATGGAATGAATCATTTGGTTTTCCGGAAGGAGCCCAGAATAGAGGACTCCCTTCCAATCCCACCATATACGAAACATCACCTTCTTTGGATGAAGACCAGCCTTTGGTGTGGTTGGTGGTAGTTCATTTCACTTGCCCCACGATCTCTTCCATTCCACATTGTCATACAGTATCCACTTTTCGTCACCAATCACAGTTTGTTTTAAAAATGGAACGTTTTCATTATGTTTCAGTAGAGAATCGCATGCAGAAATATGGTCAAGAAGGTTTTTTTCGCTTAACTTATGGAGAACCCAAACATCAAAGTGATTCACATAACCAAGCTGGTGCAAATGATTTTCAACGCTTGATTTGGATATTTTGAGTATGTCGGCCATCTCCTGAGTGGTATAACGTTGATTGCACTCAATTATTATTTCAATTTGATCACTATCAACTTCAACTGCTACCTGACCGTGAAGCACCGTCCAGTGAGAAATCTCCAGCACGAAACTTTGCAAACCACTTTTGACCCGTTCGATCAGTCACAGCACCTTCTCTGTACACTGCACAAATCTTTTTGTGCGTTTCAGTTGCATTTTTATCTTTCTTGAAATAATAAAGCATAATATGCCAAAAATGTTGCTTTTTTTCTTCCATCTTCAATATTAAAATGGCTGCACAAAAATTCACCAATTTTGATAAGTCTTTTTTTAAAAAGCACACTGATATGACAGCTGTCACATACAATCTAACAAAATTGCTTCGAATGAAGTTAAAGACAACTAAATGCTACTAGAGCCATCTTAGGGAAAAAAACGAACGAACCTTTTGACCCACCCAATATTAAGTTACCGAACCACTTAAATAAAATCTCATTTTTGTTCAGTAAGTTTTATTAACTACATTCCACATGCCAAGTACCAAGCTGAGTGTTGTGTGTTGGGGACACAGATAATTCTTGGCTATGTCATTCGGCCACTCATATATCAAAACCTACCCATTTATAGAAAAGTTCATTTAACTTCAAAATATCAGATGGTGTTTGCCCAAACCTAGGTAAATTTCAAACATTAGAAAGCTCAGCCTTGCCAGTTTCATCCAGTCACTGCCCCTTGGACCAGTCACTTTCCTGCTTGTGGGGGGAGCCCTGAGAGTGGGATTGCCAGTGGCTTCTCACAGGACATGGGCCTGTCAAGATTGCAAGAGGGGCAGGCAGAGTTCCGGGTTTCCATGAACTTGCTGGGTGACTTTGGATGCTTGTTTTCCCTGAGTTTTGCTTTACTCCTAGGCAGGGAGCTTTCCAAGATGGGCAAGGAGGTTTGTTCCAATCGAGGTGGAGCCCTCTCCTAAGGAGGCCAGGCCTTGGGCCCCTGACTGGGAGTCTCCAGAGATCTCCTGACAGAGGCAGCCAGACATGTGAGGGAGAGGTGTCTGGGGAGGAAGAAGTGTGTTCTCACTTTGGGCAAAGGCGTGGGGGTGAGCCACCCTCTCCATGAGAAAAACAGGGATGATGTGGTGGAACTTAGGGGCTACATCCAGGCTGACGGAGTGTGGACTATTTCCCATGTCCTTTGAGGATAAAGGATTCTTCCCTTGAGTTCTGAAGAGTGGGGGTTAAGTGCGTACAGAAAGTGTAGGACGGACAAAGAGCTGTGCCACCCAAAGCTCACACGCAGGTGGACACCTGTGTACGGAAAGGGACGTAAACAGGCCGACAGGGCAGAGAATCTCAGTGAAACTTCATATTAGGAAGGCTAGTGTGTCTCCACTCAAAACCACAGAGTTGTGATTCCTGCTTACTCGCAATGGATGTCCCAGTCTCATCCCCTCCCGCACACCCTCTGAAAACCACCAAGACACACACCCCCCCAACCCAAGCTCACTTCCTTTGGCCATTTGTCTGGGAGGGGACAGCAGTGAGCTGCAGGCTTAGAGAGGTGACCAGGGCCCTGCTCCACTCATCCTGCAGGTCAGACTGAGTTTGGTGGCTGTCGGGGAAGCCCCCAGTGGTGGCATTTCCCTCAATGGTCATCTGTCAGGGGCCACTTCACTAGGCCAGCCCCCTTGGGGATGGGGGTCAGGGAGGAACCATCCAAAGGTAGAACTGATGTGGGCCCTGCCAGAGGGCACTTGGCCTCAGCAGGCAGTGGGGGGTCCATCCAGGGAGATGATGCTTGTCTAAGGCAATGGCCCTGTGCTGACTGACAGATCTGGGTATCACCCTTTATAAGTAAACTTGACAGACAGACATGCATCTACCATATTAAGGGGCAAGTTCACTTTGGATGAACTTCTATTCCTGAGGCAGAGGCCTAGTCATGAGTCTGGGGGCAGCCTTCTCACTCATCTGGGGATGGGATATGACTGCTGAGTGCCTTGAAAGTAACAGACTTCTGACTCTTGGAAGGAAGAAGGCAGCCCCAATGGACTAAAAAGAAGGGAGGAGCCTCAGAAGTTCAGGCCCAGCCTACAACCTCCGGCTCAGAAATGGTCTTGGCTGGGGCCTTGTCACTCTTGTCACAAGGTATAGGAGGAGGCTGTCCTTTGGGGGCTCTTTTCACTAGAACCACAGCACTGATTTTATACTGAATGTGAGTGGGAACCTGGACTCATTTTATGGCCATTACTACCGGAACCCATCTCCTCCCTGGACAAAGCCCTGGTCCCTCATGGGAGGACCCAGCCTCACATTTCCCTGGCAAGGAGAGGGGATTGGTGTTATGGGGCCCAGGATTACAGCACCGGAGTCTCACGCATTTAGGAAGACCTGATAACTGGTCTTACCTCTATGAGGGATGGGTTTTGTTGCACAAGTTTTCTGTGGGGGCAAGGTGTCGGAAATGTTCCCAAAGTACTTTAACATTCCTTCACACAACCTTTATGGAACACGTCGTACAAACAGGGAAAGGTTTTGACCCATGTGTGCAGATGCCTCAATATCTTAATTATAGACCACAGTTTTCTCTTTGTTCCAACCAGTGCCACCTGGGTAGCCCAGCTCTCCTTACTCCATGGACTTAAAACAAATAAAATGCATTTCTTTGGGAAAAAAAATAGAAAGAAAAAAAAAGCTCAGCCTTGAGCTGAACACAATTTTCATTTTTTTAAAAAAAGTATTTTTTCAAAGTGAATTCCAGTTCAGCATCCCATCTCTCCATTGCCAAGTGTCAATTTCCCTTTGCTGACCTTAAGACAAAGGTGACTTATACCTCATCTTAGTCCCATTGTGATGCATTAGTCCTGTTATACCTCATCTTAGTCCCTTTGTCCCTAAGTTCTGTTTTGAACTTGGGAAGAAGAATCTGACTATTCACCAGCACATTTCTAGAACCATAGCACATATACAGTACCTGGTTTTATGATGAAATAACCTAGTTTTATAAATCTGTCAAGTGAATAAGTTGGATTTTTTTTAAAGGGTAGGTAATACGTTGCTCAAATGAATCTGATTCATGGAAAGTTTTGATGTTCCTTTAGAGTGTATTTTTAGAGCTTTTTTTTTTTGCAATTGCTGAATGGCATATTTGGAACATAGGACATTATCAAATAAGGGCACAGCAGTGTTATACAACTGAGTTTAAATTCCAGTTTTTTTCACTGAATCAAATCACAGATATCAGGGAGGAAATTAAATTCTCCTAGTGTTTGAATGGTTAGCCTATGGCCTGAGCCGATGTGCCATTGCTAGATGAGACAACCTGGGCTGGGACCTGACAACAACAACCCTTCTGTCTATAACCTTGGGCAAGTCACTTGACTTCTCTGAGCTACTCATTCTTTGCATTTCTGAACCAAGAAAAATAATATCTCTCAGGAGTGTGAAGTAGGCCCTTCAAATGTCAGCCCCCATGCTCCCCAAAAAAGAACAAATCAAAAAGAAAAAAAACCTTTTTATTCTGCACCTGGCATTTAGGCCAAAAACAATTATTTCCCATAGCTCTGGCCCCCCTCATTGGTGAAGTTGAGTACACAAGTAAATGTGCTTTGGCAAGGCAGAATGTTTTTTCAGCTGAAATGGTGGTGGTTCAATTAGCTTAGCAGTTTGCAAAGAAGATTCATTCAAAACACTGAAAAGCAAACATTGGCAAAATGGAAAGTTATTTCCTAGCTTGCTTTGAAGATATTTTAAATACCGAAGCTCAAAGGAAAAAGAGCTAGAAGACAGCTTCTTGGTCCAACTGAAGTAGAAGTAGCCTTGGATCAAATGAATTCATGTGAAAACAAAGGCATTTCCCACTTGGACTATGCGGTTGTATGTTCCTGTTTACCAAGATGCAGAGTTCCACATCCAGGCATCCCCTCATTATTTTTCATTCTTCTATTTAATATTTATCTTTTTCTTCCTTTCTTTACATTAAATGGTGTATTCTAGCTCTTACCCCCTTTACTAGACCAAAAGCCACCTGAAGGCAGAATATCTTACTCCAAATCAAAAAAGAGTGAATAGCACATTAGCAGGTGATCAGAAAGAAAGCAGAAATTCCAAGCCTGTGGGTGAGTCAAGGGCTAACAAACTTAGCCATTTGGGGTAGCTGGGCTGGAGTCACAGACATCTGGGTTTTAGCCCTAAGTCCAACACAAGGAAAAGTCACCCATCACCCATCACCTGCCTCAGTTTCTCACCTCTGAAATGAGAATTATGTCTCTTAGCTCAGAAAAAATTTTCAGAATTGAGGTCAGGTTGGCATGTTAAAAGTTGAACACTTAACTATTGCTGGCTTTCCTTTCTCTCCAAAAATCATATGATGGACACAGACAGCGAAGGGAGTCAATAACAAAAAGATAAAATCAAAGGGACATCTCCTGAGCATCTACCGTGTGTAGATCCTTCCATGCACGGAGTCGAATTAGGTGCCTGGGGTTCACTCTTATGTTTATGCAATGGCCACCCTTGTGCTCGTATGACCTAAGAGTGAGTGCCTCCCTAAATGCTGCCTGCCATGTGCCTGCTGGCCTCCCCCAGTGCCCGTCCTGCCTGCCCTGGCTCTTGGATTTGTGTCCTCAGGCTGCCTTAACCTATTATCACAAACCAGGTAGCTTGTAACACAAATTTATTATTCTATCAGAGGTTTGGAGGCTAGGAGTCCAAAATCAAGGTGTCATAGGGCCTCACTCCCTCCGAAGTCTCTAGGAGAGAAAGTTCCTTGCTTCTCCCAGCTTCTGGTGGCTCCAGGTGTTCACTGGACATGGATACCCCGCTCCAATCTCTGCCTCTATCTTCACATGACCTTCCCCTCTTTGTGTCTCTCCTCTTCTGTCTCATATAAGGACATTTGTCATTGGATTTAAGGATCACTTGTATAATCCAGGATAATCTTATCTTGACAGCCTTAATTATTATACATCCGCAAAGACCTTTTTCCATGCACAGTGTCTGGGGGCAAAGACATGTTCATATATTTTGAGGGGCACCATTGAACTCAGTTCTCTTCCTCCCTGCTAACCTCCTTCTCATACTCCTTTTCTGAATCCCTTGTTTTGCAACAAAAAATGTCACCATCATACATGCCTGTGAGAGCAGAAACAGGGAGTCCTGTTGAGATAGGGAACATTCGTATTTTGATGGATGAGAATATTCACAACACCTTATAGTTCTCATTTGTAATTACAGCACTCATCAAAAGTGTCATTAATTGATATTAGACTGTAAACTCAATGAGGACAGGAACTGGGGCTTCCCCAAAGCATTAACTCTAATACTGTGGCTCATGGGTGCTCAGGAAATGCCCCTTAAATAAATAAGTGGAGGAGGGTTGGGAAGATAACCTATCCCATTACACAGCTTCTAAGAGTATGGTCTGGGATTTATACTCACCTGCCCGGTTTAGGCAGACAAGAACATTCTAGAATGGAATTGGACTAGAAACCAGAAGAGCCAGATTCTGATCCTGTTGCCAAGTCCTAGTTTTTGCATCTGTAAAATGGGGAACGAATTCTTGTCCTGCTGTTCCCAAAGTTCTTTATTATTAGTGGTAAATGCATCCAAAGTCATTGGTTCTTACCAGAAATACACTGAGGGCAAGCGGAGGAACTTAAGAAAGGTACAAATAAACCTGTTTGTGGGAGCGGAGCCAAATTATTTTGCACAACATCCAGACACCGGAATCCCGCCTCCTGCTGTCTTTCACAGGAGAGTCTTCCAGAAGGCACTGGATAAAAGGAGACAGGGAGCCAGAGAGCTGCCTTGCCCGGGAATGCAGCCCAGGAGCCAAAGCCACTTTTTTCTCTGCAGCCAGTTTTCTTTCTCCTGCCTTGTTTTCCAGTAGTGTGTGTCATATCAGCACACAGTGAGATGCAATTAAAATGTGTGTCATGGAGCGTGAGTATCTTTACACTCTAATTACAGGTTAATAGAATGTACCCAGAGAGATAGCCTAATTAATCTTGGAAGGAGATCGTATGTTTAACGATCTTTCAATAAAGGAGCTATGCTCCCTCCAAGAAGATTGTATTGAAAGGAGGTTAAATCCAGGTAAGGGGATTCATTTCTGAATGAATACGTGCCATCAACATCAAACTCACCAAAAATTAGGGCCCACCAATTGTATGTTCAATTCCAGTTTGTGAGTGCTGCTGATGTTGCGAAAGTCTTTAATCTCCCCAACTCCAAATATGCACGTTGTACATTTAAAACATTCATTCAGCACATAATTACTGAGTACATTCAACTTACAGCTATGGCCAGGAGCAAATTATTTGATATGTCAGCATCACCTGAATTCCTGATGGTGACTCACCTGATCTATTACAATCACCTCCTAAGTAATGTCTCTTACTCAGATTTCTCCCAGTTCTAATCTGACCACAATGTGAGGGCAGTGAACATTTGAGCCTGATGATAATATTCTCCTGATTTAACAATTCAGAGGTCCTCCCTGCATAGAGACTGAGCTCAAAATCCCTCAGCGTGGCCTTCAAGACCTTTTGAAAGTTCTCGAACAGTACCTTGAAAAGGTCCTTCCAGATCCTTCTTAATCCAAACCCAGATACTTGACCACATTATCTCCCATCTTCTCTCTGCTACTGTCACCTCACAGGTAGAGTGTTTCTCAAACTATGGGTTTATGTGCCACCTGCATCAGAGTCACTGAGCTCCTTGGTAAAAAGGTAAATCCTGGCCTCTGGGCCAGACAAGCTAAATCTGAACCCCTGAAGGTAAATCCCTCAGATGTCTTTTAATGAAGGATCCCAGGTAACTCTGATGCACCAAAGTGTGAGAACCTGTGCTCTAGGAGTACAGAGCATTCAACTCAATTCTGAAAGCTCTGTTCTGTTTCTCACCTCTATAAATCTGCTCACGCTGATTTCTTTGCCAAGATGCCCCTTCCCCTCTTCTCTTCTCAGTGACCTCCTGTCACCTTCCAAGTCCACTCAAATGTCACCTCTTTGGGGAAAATTTTCTACTTCCTTCCATTTAGTGCTCACGTGCGTCTCTTTACTTTCGGGTTTCTCACCCCTTGTTCTCCTCTTCCATTTATAACATCCAGTGTTTTTATTGAAGAGATTCATTTTCTTTTCCATATCTCCAATTTCTTGCAGAGAGAAAAAAAATTGTCTCAAGATTTTCAGGTTGGAGTGCGGGTACTTGTATCTCTGACATTCATAGTGTATCGGTGTTCCTCGAAATTAGGATGATGATAACGTAAATGTGAGGTAGAACTAGAGAGAGCATGGACTGAAATGCAACTCCATCACCATTTTGGGGGTAGAGGACTATATAAGCCTCAGTTTCCCTATACAAATTGGATTAACTTAACCTACTTGTGAAAGATTTATTTTATTAATAGCTATAATTCTTCATCCTCCAAGTATCCACACCCTTCACCTGCAACTATGAAGTTCCTCGCTAAAGATGTGCGACCTATTCCCCTACCCCGTGAGTCTGGACCAGTCTAGTGACCAGCTTTGACCAACAAAGTGTGAAAAAATGTAATCCAAATGGAGGCTTGAGAAAGCACTAGCACAGATCTGCACGTGCTCTTGTACTTCTTCAACCATCGTGAGAACACGCTGGGGCTAGCCTGCTGGAGGATGAGAAGCACGTGGAGCAGATGCCCTCTAACCAAAGCCAATCACCAGCTGACCTGCAGATGTGAGTGAGCTGGCTAAGATCAGCAGCACTGTGTTGTTTTCTCTCATCTGACCCCAGATACGTGAGCAATAATGATCTCTTATTGTGAGTTTTATAGCTTTTTGTTTCGCAGCATTATTGATGTCGTCGAAAACTGAAACATAAAACCACTGGGTTGTTGTAAAGATTAAATGGGCTGTATGAGAACATGTTTAGCTCAGCAGTTGGTATTCTTAGAGCTCTCAATAAAGGGTATAGTTGCAATTATTGACATTGTTCCAGGTTGTTTTCCGTATCTTTGGGAATTTGGCTTATAGTCAGGCCCTTTCTCATTGGTTCTACTCCTTCCTTTTGGCCCATGGCATGAAATAGGCCCTCAATTTCTAGTAAATTATGGTCAAAGGAGCCAGAGGCTACCTGTAGACTCCCAGCTTGGAATTCTAGCAGAGATTTCAAATCAACAGGTTCTGCAGATCATCTACTCTTCTTCATGAAAAGATTCATCATTACTTCAATGAATGTTTGTTGACCCAATGTCATATTTTAATGTACTGTATGTATAAAGGTAAACAAGACAGGCCCCTGATTTCTTGAAACAAACAGAATTTTGATATGCTGGTGACTCCTCTTAGTCATTCATTTATTTCTTAATTTATTCATTAACTCACTTAACATTATTGAACACCTATTGGTACTAGAACTGCAGTAGGGCACACTTACCATTTTTTCAAGAGAAACTTAACAAATTCCTGATTTTTATATAAAATTTCCAGACTTTGAAATGTTGAACCAAACTGGAAAAAAATATTAAAGCTTTCTATGGGCCAAACAACAACAACAACAAAAAAATCAAGGGCCACTGTTTGAGATGCTGCTTTGCAGCTCTCGTAGCTCTCATTGAAATTATCTGTGTGCATTTTATCTCCGCTTTTAAATTATGAATTCACTTTAGAAGAGATCAGTGTGTTCATCATGGTATCCCCCAGGTGTTCTGCACTGTGCTTTCAAGTAGGAGGTGTCTGTGAATCTTTATGAAATGGCTAGTGAGACACAGTCTCTGTATTCAAGGAATTACAAAGTGATCACAGAGATAAGACACATAAGACATGTTCACAAATAACTACTACATGTTAATATCTGTGGTAAAGGCAACAAGAATAATTACTGCCATTTATTGAGCCCCTACTATTTACTATGCATTGTACTAAGTCTGGAGATATGCTCCTAATTTAATTATCCCAGAAATTCTGCAAAATGTTGAAACCCACATGTCACCTGCCCGAGTATCCTTAAATGCTCTTGTCTTCTGAGGTCACCTGTCCTGAAATTTTAAATATAAAATGGCTTATACATCATTCCCCACCATCTACCACCAGCGATCTAAAGACTTTACTTCCTATTCAATTATTGCTCCAGTTTCCTCCCTCTGCTGGCTTCTGGCTCACCCTTGTGTTTTACTTCCCACAGTTGATTTATTCTCATACAACTCAAATATTGAGACAGCCTCTTTCTCCTTTTGTTCTCCAAAGTGACCACAAAATAAATACTTTTCAGAGATTGCTGAAGATTTGAGATTAACAAGTAAGGATTTCACTGAATGCACCATAGAATGAGTTTCTTAAAAAAAAAATCTGGACAAATTTTACTTAAAGCTTATTTGCCTTGCATAATATTGGGGAAACCTCACTGGCTTCTTCTGATTCCTGATTACTTTCTATCAAGTTGCACAGGGCCACCTCTCTCAAGACCATCTCAGATATTTTGAGCTTTGCCACCTCTACTACTTTTCCACAACTTCTTTTAGTTTCGTTAGCTGCTTTCAGGAACTTCTAATTCCTATCAAGTTCTTAGCAGAACAAATCACTTCTCCCGATGGTTAGTTTTATGTGTCAACTTGTCTAGACTATGGTACCTACTTTTTTGGTCAAGCAGCAGTCTGAATGTTGCTATGAAAGTGTTTTTTAGATGGGATTAACATTAAATTCATTAGACTTTGAGTAAAGCAGATAATCTTCCATAATGGGTGGGCCTCTACAAATCAGTTGAAAGCCTTAAAGAGTAAAGACTGATGTCCCCCAGTGAGGAAGGATGCCTCCAGACTTGCCTTTTGACTCAAGACTGCAACATCAACTCTTGGTACAATTTCCAGGCTGCCTTTCTGAAGCTTTCAGACTTGCCAAACCCATAACTGCATGAGCCAATTCTTTAAAATAAAAGTATTTACATATAGTTATGTGTATATGTTTGTATGCATGTGTGTCCTATTATTTCTGTTCCTCTGGAGAACCTTTATTACTTTGTCCTTGCTTTTCTCTCTTGGTATTTCTCTGAGGAAGAGGAGCTCATCACATTTCACACCCAGTTGGACCTATCAAGGTGTATTAGTAAATATAGCCAACTAACCCAAAGATACTTTTCAAATTGCTAAGAGATCAGAACAAAGTGTAGGCAGATGGTTGTTGAAGAATATTTTTCCCTCTTAAATAGAGCTTAGTTTTGCTTTTGTTTGCTGATTTGAAAGTGGAGAAAATGAAAATCAGAGGGATGAGATGATTTCCGCCAAACTATTCAATGGCCAGCCTGGACTTATGAACTTCAAGGTTCATATCCTTCCACCACATTTCACTGTCCCCATAATGTCAAAAAAAAAACTAAGAAAGAGAAAATATTTTTCATCTTGGCTCAGTCAGGAAAAGCTTCACTGAGAGATGCAGGCACTGGGACCCTGAAGGATGGGTTGTCCATCCCAGGGATGGTGGGTGGGATGCTGGCAGGAGGAAAGGCAGGGAGGTGGAGAAGCAAAAGTTTTATTCAGGGAAATGGAGAATAAAGAAATCTGGCTGGAACACATAGTTCACTCTGAGAATACCATTAGAATAGTTTGGAAAGCTAGAATGGGCATAGCCAGGGAAGAACGTGAATAACTACAATAAAAAACTAACACAGGTAGCATAGTATTCAAATCTTAAGTGCCCTGTGTATAGCCCTGTGTATAGTGTCACAGGTCCCCTAACTCCGGTGCTACCTAGAAGAAAGGAAATGAAGAGCCTTAATTGCTCAGAAATCAAGATGATGACAAAGCCATAATTCATAATTTGCAAACCCTCTCACATATTAAGTAACCTGCAAAGCATATCAACTTGAAGGTCGTTTTAAGAATGTGAAAGACACTTGGCAAAGTTAAACTGTTTTTCTCTCAAGCTTCTAAAAACTCTGTGCAGATGTGTTACTGTCTATCATCATGAAGATGTTACTGCTGAGGAACAATCTAGAAATAGGTGAGACTGCAATGGGCTCTGTTCACCTGAATTGCTCCCTCCTGCAAGATGCTACCTGAAACCCCATAGCTGCAGTTACTTTCCTAAGCTTGAGGCTTTGATCCCTGGGAGATGTCCTCCTTCGGTTAGAGTCCTTTATGTCTTTTCATTTCCCTTAAAAGATGAGACAAATGAATCAGTAATCAGAAGGTGCAGGGTCTTCCAGGCAGTGGAAAAGGCATTGTTTGTCTTCATCCTGACATTTTCCCTCTAACTCTCTCTCCTTGAGCTTGACGGTCATGTTGCCCATCAGCTTCTCATATGTACTCTGCTCACTCCTCCTCACCCCTCTGAATTTTTCACAGGTTAATTCCTCTGTCTGAAATGCTCTCCCTTCACTCTTCTTTCCCATTTATTTCCTACTCATCATTCAGATTTGGTTAAAAGGTTGCTTTTACAAGAAAACCCTTCATAGTGGTTGGACCTGGACAAGCCTGCTGGATGACATTCTTGTGGCAGCCTTTATAAGTAATTTATCATCTCTGGCATCCCTCAGGGCCCTTATGCACACCTGTCTCCATCTGACTTCTTACTCTTCCTTCAGTCACCAGAATGTTACCTGATACCTGCTGCCTCCTAACCCCACTGATGCCCCACACTGATTATTCTGGCTGCTTCTCCTTTGACTCCCTTACTTTGAGCCACTTATATTATACACTGTGGTATAGAGATGTCTTAGTTTGTCCGGGCAGGAATAACAGAATACCATAGACTAGGTGGCTTATAAACAGCAGAAATCTATTTCTCCCAGTTCTGGAGGCTGGGAAGTCCAAGACCAATGCACTGGCAGATTTGATGTCTGGTGAGAGCCCCCTCTGGTATTACAGACTCCATCCCTCTGCCCTCATGTGGCAGGAGGGCCAAGGAGCTTTGTGGGGTCTCTTGCACAAGGGCACTAATCCCATTCATGAGGTCTCCACCCTCATGACCTAATCACCTCCCAAAAGCCCCACTTCCAAATACTTTGGGGGAACGAGTTGCAACATATGAATTTGGAGGGAACAAATATTCAATCTATAGCAATAGAATAATGACATCCCCAAAGACGTCCTCATACAAATCCCCAGAACCTTTGAATCTGTTATCTTACATGGCAAAAGGGACTGTACAGAGATGATTACATTAAAGATCTTGAGATAGATAATCCTGGATGTTCTTGGAGGGTACAATGTAATCACCCACCTTGTGAAAGAAGGAAAAAAGGGAAGCGAATGACACACAGTCAGAAAAAGACATGTGACAATGGAAGCAGAGGTTGGAGTAATGTGCTTTAAAGATGGAGGAAGAGACCATGAGCCAAAGAATGTGGGCAGCCTCTGGATGCTGGATGAGGCAAGGAAGCAGGTTCTCCTCTAGAGCCTCCAAAGGAACATCCTTTGATTTTAACCCAGTGAGGTCATGCTGCTCTTCTACCCTCCGGGATAGTAAGATAATAATTTTGTGTGGTTTTAAGCCACAAAGTATGTGGTAATTAGTTGCAATGGCAATAGGAAACTAATACCCACAGCCTTGCTTCATTGTAATTTAAATTCCTTTCCGCATCACAAGGCTACTCTTCTCACCCAGGGGGAGCTTGCCTTAGTCACTTTTGTATTCTCCATCACAAAATAAACACAAGAAATACATTTTGGTTTTTTTTTTTTTTTAACCTAAATAAATACGTAAATGAGTGAACCACTCAGTCTACCAAATTTACTCTAATAGACTTTTCTGTTGTTTGGCTTGTTTAACTCTTTAAACATACTGAATGTTTTATTAAAATATAACATGCGTAGAGAGAAGTGCACACATCATCTGGTGGACAGCTTGATGAATTTTCGCAAAGTGAACATATCTGGCTAATCAACATCCAGCTCAGGAAACAACATTAACAGGGCCTCCAGAAACCCTCACATGCCCCCTTCCACTCAGTACCTACACCCCATTACTGTTCTAGCAATTTGTACCACAGTGTGCTTCTTTTTCAAATAAGGCATTCACATGGTAAAGAATTCAAATGTTCAAAAAATATATACAGTAAAAATTAAGTTGTTTTGACCTTGTTCCATGCTGATTCTCCCCAGAGGCACCCATTATTAGCAATTTATTATGAATCCTTTCTGAGACATCTTTTGTGTATGTCAGTATATACCTTTTGGTTTTGAATCACTTTCTGCAGAATTGTTGTCTTTGGGTTAATGCTTACCCTTAATTTTTGCTCCAGGTAAGTGTGCTAAAGTTCAGCATTTTGAGAGCTAACACATGCAGTGTAATTCTCAAGAAAGATGACCTCACCCTAGCAGGGAGGTTACCCACATCACTTTGCTCACTGGCCTAAGGTCCATCTCTGGTCCATCCCTCCTGCCTGATTCACCTGCTCTAATCTACAAGAAAAGGGATTTTAATATGACTGAAAAGAATTCTACTCTTGAAGAGAGCACATGAGAAATAGCTACTTGGAGGTGGAATTGGTACCCTGTTGCCAAAATCAGCCTTCTGTTTAAAGGCAAGAAAACACAGCCGTATGATTCACTGTTAGTGTGTGTGCATAGAGTGTTAGATTCCAACTGCATGTTGGAGTTGTCTGCTTCCTGGAAAAGACCAGATGTAAGTGAGAACATCTCTGGGACTGCAGTCCTGTAAATGCCACAGTGCCGTTTTAGCTGACTGTAGACAAATCCAAAGCACTGTAATTCTGTTGCCCTCACTGCCTGGGAAAAGTGAGCTTCTTTCATCCTTTATGCTGATTTGGTACCTTCCAAATACTTTTCCCCTAGAACTCACTTCTATACCACAGAAGGCAATAGAGGGCAACAGACAAAGCATGGGTTTTCAAGTCAGGACATGTGGGTCCACATCATGCTCTACTACTTACAAACCCTGTGACCTTGAGAAGGTCAACTTAGTCTCAGAATCTCATTATGTGTACAGAGGAAGAAAAATGATGACTTACCTTGTCCGGTAGTTGAGATGATGTATGCAAAACCACCTGGAACCAAAAAAAAAAAAAAAGAAAGGCAGTTATTATCCTCCAAGGATTTTGCACTGGAAAATTAAAAATCTTTAACAATAATTTAAAAAATTAAAAACTCACCTACTTTTTTATAAACCAGCTTTCCTCTTTCTATATACATTATCACCATTACCCCCAAGGACTCAGGAAACAGACACGAAACTTGGGATCATCTTTATTTTCTTCTTTCCTTTGACTTCTCTCAATTAAGTAACCACCAAGTTCCCCCATCCCTCCTTACAATACCTGTTATAGCCAGTTCCTCTATTCCTGCCCCAACTCAAGCTTATCCCTCCTTCCATCTAGTCCAGCAGTCCTCAGCCACAGGCAATTTTACCCCCGGGCACAATTGGCAATGTCTGAATACATTTTTGGTTGTCACACAGGGGAGCTGCTACCCCCTTTAGATATTGCTAAATGTCCTACAATGAAAACCACAGGCCTCTGCAACAAGGCATCATCTGGGTCCAACTGTCGATAGTGCCAAGGGTGAGAAACACTGGTCTCATCTAAGTCTTTTTCTTATCCAATCTTCCCTGGATCTCTGCCAGACTAATCTTCCTAAAATTTTCTCTTATGATCTATAACGCATACTGACTCTATGTTCCCTAGAAGGGCAAACCCAAAATGGACTTACTTTGTTTACCCATAGAAAATGAAAATTAATTTAATAATAATTAATTTCT
This sequence comes from Eubalaena glacialis, assembly GCF_028564815.1. Lineage (NCBI taxonomy): Eukaryota > Metazoa > Chordata > Mammalia > Artiodactyla > Balaenidae > Eubalaena > Eubalaena glacialis. Next base: position 39,198,983 of record NC_083720.1, on the reverse strand, counting down.
TTAATTAAATTTTTTGGCTGCTTTGGGTCTTCGTTACTGTGCGCGGGCTTTCTCTATTTGCGGCGAGCAGGGGCTACTCTTCGTTGCGGTGCGCGGGCTTTTCATTGCGGTGGCTTATCTTGTTGCGGAGCACGGGATCTAGGCGTGCGGGCTTCAATAGTTGTGGCATGCAGGCTCAGTAGTTGTGGCTCGTGGGCTCTAGAGCACAGGCTCAGTAGTTGTGGCTCACAGGCTTAGTTGTTCTGTGGCATGTGGGATTTTCCTGGACCAGGGTTCAAACCTGTGTCCCCTGCATTGGCAGGCGGATTCTTAACCACTGAGCCACCAGGGAAGCCCATTAATAATTAGTTTCTGAGCAACAAATATGTGCTAGAAATTGTTCTAACTATTTAATACATATATGAATTCATTTCCTCTTCAAAACAGTGCTATTAGAATTAAACTCAGGTGTTCATTAGCTCTGGTTTTGTAAGATGGCTTTCTGTAATTGAGCTTGGAACATAACAGGCAGACACTCAGTAAGGACTTGTCAAGCAACAATAATTAACATCAAATAGGCCTGCTAATATTTGTTGAGTTTGTTATATAACAGGTACTACTAAGTGTCTCCCATGTACTGCTTCACTTCATCATCAAAATCAAACAGTCCTGTAACAGGAAGAAAATGCAAGTGTCCAATTTAGTCATGGTTGGTTAGGTTTTCATATGGTTTAAGGTCCATGAAACGACAGACATTAAAATACATAGGTCATTTTTTCATTCTACAATGGGAGGATTGCTGTGGGATAAGAACTTGATACTTATGCATGTTCCGGTGTTTTTCTTCCATGCTTTGACTGAAAAGGTATATCTGAGGAATGGCAGTCTTCAATCTTTAAAGAATATATCTCCTGCTCACTGGAGCACATGTATCTTAGCAAGGTTTCCAAAGTATTAACCACATCTTGCTCATTCCATCTGATTAAGATGACCTCATCAATATTGTGGACCAGAGTGATGTTCTGCAGAACGTCCAGTTGGTCCTGGACCCTTAATACTAAAACTACATATTACAACAGAGGATGAGAGAGTTAGCATAGCCCTGGGGAAGGTCAGCAAATATATACTCAGTCCAGGTGAATGTAAGCCTTTCCAATCCTCTTTCTGATTGGGATAAGAGTAGATTTGCCAAATTGATGTTCACATGCCACATACCTGGAGACAGGCTAACCTGCTCTAGTAAAGAGCCCACATGTCACCCAGCAGCAGTAATTGGGGCTACTACTTGGATGAGTTAGAAGTAATCTACTATCACTTTCTAGAATCCGTCTGTGTTTTGTAGGAAACTGTCTAGGCTTAAATTATGAAATAGTAGGAACCACCACCTCTGCATCTTTTTTTTTAATTGAAATATTGTTGACTTATAATATTAGTTTCAGCTGTACAACATAGTGATTCAATATTTTTATAGATTATATTCTGAATAAAGTTATTATAAAATATTGGCTATATTCCCTGTGCTGTACATTACATTCTTGTAACTTATTTTATACCTAGTAGTTAGTACCCCTTAGTCTCCTTCATCTATCTTACCCTTCCCCCCAACCCTCTCCACTCAGGTAACCTCTAGTTTCTTTTCTATATGTGTGAGTCTGTTTCTGTTTTGTTATATTTGTTCATTTGTTTTATTTTTTTCAAATTCCGCATATAAGTAAAAATATATAGTATTTGCCTTTATCTGACTTACTTCACTTAACATAATACGCTCTAGTTCTATACATCGTATGTATCTATATATACATATATAGATATATTTATACCACATCTTCTTTATCCATTCACCTGTTGCTTCCATATCTTGGCTATTGTAAATAATGCTGCTATGAACACTGAAGTGCCTGTCTCTTAGAGTTTTCGTCTTTTCCAGATATATGCCCAAGGGTGGGATTGCTGGATCATATGGCAGTTCTATTTCTAGTTTCTTAAGGAACCTCCTTAAGAGGTATTGTTCTCCATGGTGGCTTCACCAATTTACATTCCCATCAACAGTGTAGGAGGGTTCCCTTTTCTGCACACCCTCTCCAGCATTTATTATTTGTAGATTCTTGGTGATGGCCATTCTGACTAGTGTGAGGTGATACTTCATTGTAGTTTTGATTTGCATTTCTCTAATAATTAGCGATGCTGAGCATCTTTTCATGTGCCTGTTGCCCATCTGTATGTCTTCTGTGGAGAAATCTCTATTTAGGTATTCTGCCCATTTTTTGATTGGGTTGTTTGTTTTTGTTATTGAATTGTATCAGCTGTTTGAATATTTTGGAAATTAATCCCTTGTCAGTCTCATTGTTTGCAAATATTTTTTCCCAGTCCATAGGTTGTCACTCTGCCTATTTTTTAATTGGGTTGATTGGGGATTTTTTGATGTTGATTTGTGTGAGTTCTTTATATAGTTTGGATATTAACCCTTTATCAGACACAACGTTTGCAAACATCTTCTGCCATTCAGTAGGTTGCCCTTTTATTTTGTTGATGGTTTTCTTCACTGTGCAAAGCTTTTAAGTTTGATATGGTCTCATTTATTCATTTTTGCTTTAGTTTCCCTTGCTTGAGGAGATAGATTCAAAAAAAAATATTTTTAAGACCTATGTCAAAGAGTGTACTGCACATGTTTTCTTCTAGTTTTACAGTTTCAGGTCTTATATTTAGGTCTTCAATCTATTTGGAGTTTATATTTGTATATGGTGTGGGAAAATGTTCTAATTTCATTCTTTTACATGTAGCTGTCCAGTTTTCCCAGTGCCACTTTTTGAAGAAACTGTCTTTTCTCCATTGTATATTCTTGCCTCCTTTGTTGTAGATTAATAAGTGTGTGGGCTTATTTCTAGTCTCTCTATTCTGTTCCATTGAGCTATATGTCTGTTTTTGTGCCAGGACCATACTGTTTTGATTACTATAGCTTTGAAGTATAGTCTGAAGTCAGGTAGCATGATACCTCCAACTTTGTTCTTTTTTCTCAAGGTTGCTTTGACTATTAAGGTCTTTTGTGGTTCCATATGATTTTATAGGAACAAGTATGGACAATTAAATTGCAAAATAGTAGGGACAATCATCTCTGAATTTTTAAGTATTTAAGGGCAATGCAGATTTCTACCATTCCCCCCATGTGCAATATTATTTATGTGTGTTGCTTCAGCTAAGGAGTAAGCAATTTCAATTTCAGAGACTTCCACTTGGCATTTCCCATTACAAAAGCTCTTATTTCACAAGCCAAGGGATCAACATGGAAGTTGTGAGAACTACCAAGAATGTTGTATTAGTTTGCTTGGGCTGCATAGCAAAGTACCACAGACTCAGTGACTTAAACAATAGAAATTTGTTTTCTCACAGTTCTGGAGGCTAGGAATCTGAGATCAAGATCTCGACAGGGTTATTTCTTCTGAGTCCCCTCTCCTTGGCTTGCAGGTGGATGTGTCCCCCTTGAATTTTCATAGTATCTTCCTCTGTGTGTGCCTGTGCCCTAATCTCCTCTTCTTACAAGGATACCAGTCATATTGGATTAGGACCCACTCTAATGACCTCATTTTACCTTAATTAATTGTTTAAAGGCCCTATCTCCAAATACAGTCACCTCTGAGGTAGTGGAGGGTTAGGACTTCAACATATGAATTTGAAGAGGATACATTTAACCCATAACAGGAATCTATTCATGACATAATTGGGGACCAGGAAAAATGGCCACCTGGTGTGCCTGTGGATCAGTCATTGTATGCAGAGCCTCTTGGGAAGAGGCATGACCTCAAGTAATGGGGCTCTCTTGAGCTGAAGCCATTTTTATACAGAAAGAGAAGCTGAGCACTGTCTGTTGGTACCACTCCTATGACTGTAGAATTTCATTCTTTCTTCCTAAAAGTTGTTCTTCTGTCTGAAACATCATAATACCTACCATACAATAATTGGGCATTTTGATGACATTCAAATTGACTAATCTATATGTTGACAATTTACTTGAGAATTTTGCAAATTCAGACTCTAGTTAATTAGAAAGTATATCATTCCTCCCCAAGTGACAAATGATTGTCATCACTCTAAGCCTTTGTGGTTTTCAGGGATAATCCAGGTGATAAAAAATAAAACACTAAGTTGGGTATCAAAAAATCCTGACTTCTAATTTCCCTCATGGAATATCCTTGCTACTCAGAATGGTCCATGGGCCAGCAGTAGTTACATCCCTGCAAAACTTGTTAGAAATATAAAATCTCAAGACCCACCTCAGACTTACTGGATCAGAATCTGCGTTGTAACAAGATCCCTTCAGGTGATTCCTATTCTTATTAAAGTTTGAGAAGTGCTGCTGTATATGACCTTGGACAATTTCTTAACCTCTTTGAGCCTGATGTACTTCGTCTGTAAAAGAAGGCAATTATAACTAGAAGACCCCTTAGATCCCTTCAAGTTCTAAAATGCCATGACAAATCTGAGCAGAGTTTGATCTTTAAAAGTAACACTGTGCCTCCCATAGAAAATGCATTGAACTTTTGGCCTCTTTTATGCACGAACATGCTGCTTCCTGCAAACTTGACTTCCATCTGTAATGGGCAATTAAAGTCATGGTTGAAAGGAGATTTCTGATAGCCTAAATGTAAAAGGCATTCTTATTAATATGTCAGCTCTGCACCTTAAGGCTAAAGTAACTTAGAGGCATCTCAGGGTGATGTGTAAATGTGCTAGACCAACACTTAGTGGAGTTTGGGAAGTGATTTGGGTTAGGCCAGCAAGGACTCTTATCAATTTGACCATTTAGTGACTTGACCCTCAAGAGAGGACTGATGACTCCTGGTTAGCCAGTTAATTTATGGCAATACTTCATTTAGATCCAGCCACCAACAAGACAGTGATGGTGAGCAGGAAGGAAAAGGTCTGGAATGAATGAAAGATAGAAGCTTTACAATTGAACACCAAATTACCCCCCATTCTTTCTGTATGGATCATTTGAAGTCCCAGGCCCCCTTCTAAATTGAAACTTCCCAAATGATTAAAAACCCCAAAGTACTTGAAGGGTGATCTGTGAGTAGAATTTGGTATAAAAAAATTATAATATAATATATTATATATATAATATTATATGTTATATTAGTTTTAAAAATAATATGTTATATTAGTTTGAAAAATAAAAACAATATTAATACCAATATGCTAATAGAAATATGACAACTAACTTTTATTGAGTATTTTCTCAATGCCAGGAAATTTTTCATGTACTTCATTCCTCCTTAAAACAAAATAATGAAGCAATGCTATTACTATGCACATTAAACAGATGAGGAAACTGAAGCTTAGATTAGGAGGTATGGGGTAGCTGAAATAAGAACCCAGATAATCTGACCTGAAAACCTCAATTTCTATACTGTTTTACATTTCTTAATCCTCTAATCTTTGTCACCTGCCACATAAATCTTCTTAATGAACATGCATGATAGAAATTATCATCTATATTTTATAAATGAGGAAAGGTCCGTTACCACCTAGATTCCCACAAATTTACATGTGGGAAGAAGAGGGCGCTATATCTACCTGATTAGAAAGCCTCACCTCTGTCCATACATAGTGCCCACCACCTCTCAGCACAAGGTTTGGGCTAGACCTTTTCCCTACCTGTTACAACTATTAACTTGTAAACAAAGTGATGCACATAATCCTCATCAGGTCTTCTCTCCAGGTGATTTGGCAGGGCTCTACTTGGTTCATGATAAAAATAAGTTACAATTTTAACATAAAAAAGGGATGTTCTCATGTAGAACCATGTGGAACAATATTACTTGATTAATGATTTATCGGCAGAGTAGTGCTCCAAATGCAGTCAGTTCACTCTGCAGAAATAGCCCAGGTGGTTGTCATGTCCATCCTGTGGATGAGGAGCCCTGGTTGAGAGGGGTGCAGAGATGTGGCAGACACCATGGGTACCCACTCTTAGCTTTTACCCCATCAGCGCTTACCATCCATGAGCCTTGCCTCACTTCCAGTTGCCAGCATCCAGGCTCTCTCCCCGAAGGCTTGGTTTTCTTTGGCAGACAAGTTCCCTCTGCCTGCATGCCAGACAGGCCAGCAATACTGGGGTGTTATTTGCACTCCCACTCCCATCCAATCACCCTCAAACAATGGCTGGTGAGAGCTGATGGTGGGAGCCAGTGGCTTCATGCCCTAGCTGCCTGGCCCCTCTGAGAAGTTTTTCACAGTATTTCTCAGAATTTCTCAGTATAATAAGCTATTGTCCACAGTGCCATAATCAAAAATTGCTTGATAGGACCCTCCTTATTAGCTTCCTTACCTACTTTCTTTCATTTTTCCACTCCCCCAGATTTTTCCTGGGCTCATCTTCCAAATAAACTATTTGCACTTGGAACCTTAATTTTGGTTTCTCGCAGAAGCAAACTCTGAGACAAGACAGTTGATTTGCTGAGTTTACACTGATATTGTGGGCTGAGTGCCTGCTTTATGTCAATCACTAGACTAAATGTCCGGGATATGATGCTAAATGAGACAGACAGGGCTCCGACTTTTTTTGAATCTACAGTCTAGTGTACAAGACGTTGAGAAAGTCATTGCAAGTCATCACAGTGGCATGAAAGAAGCCAGTCTAGAAGGCATTTGTATGTAGTATTCCATTCATTTTGATATTTAAAGAGGGAGTCACGATGGGGGAGAATGGTGTAAGGAGGAGGAAGTAAATGCAGTAAGCACATCAGAACGTAAAACCAAAGGACCACGTGGTGCATTGGAGCAGCAAGATTAATGTGGCTGCAGGGAGGGGAGAGTAGCAATGAGATAAGTGATGAGGATGGGGAGGTAGCAGAGGCCAGATCCAGGAAGGGCTTTTAATTACTAAAAGGGTTTCTGAGTTTATCCTCAGGGCAATGAAAATCTGTTGAAGGATCTTAAACAAGGCAACGGAAAGACCACTCTGGCTAAAATGTGGAGACCTGACAAGAAAGAATTGTAACCAGACAACCAGTTAAGAGATCTTAGACTTCTAGTCTAGTACGTTTATAATACACTTTGCTTCCTTTTGCTGACTGTGTCACTTAGGAATTTAGTTTAGCAGCACATAGCAGAAAATCCATGTAATGGTGACCTAAACAAGTCGGGGGTTTATTTATTTTTTCTTTCATAACAAGAAATTCAAGAGTAAGTGGTTTTGGCTTTGGTTTATTGGCTTGAGGACATTGGGGATAAAGTCTTCGTGGGTATCTTGCTATTGTCCTCACGGTCACAAGGTAGTCCAATCCCAAACATTATCTCTTCATTCCAGACAAGCAAATACGTAAAGGAAGGTGGAAAAATAGATACTGGCCAGCCAAGTCCACTTTTCAAGGATCATTCATAAGAGTCCATCCAATGATTTCTGCCTACATGAAAGTTGTCCCAAATTATCTCATGCGATCATCCCCAGACACTAGGGAAAATGGAAAATGCAGTTTTTAGCTGGGAACATTGCCATAGAACAAACATCCAAAGTTTCATTAATAAGGACGGAAGGGAAAATGGATATTGGGAAAGCAATTAGCAGGCTTCACCGAATCTATGTATACAATAAAACAGTCCGACTAGATGAAGCAACAAAACCACAAACGATAGCAAGAGAAAAACTCATAACAATGATAATAATTCAAATACTGCCCCTGTTTGCAGAGCATTTGGGCTTTTCAAAGTACATGTTGTGATTCAATTCCCCTATTTAATATACTTAATAAAATGGTGGAGCATAAAGATATTGATGTTTCACTAAGCAGAAATAACCCAAGAAAAGCTGAAAGCGTGATAAATTGGAATGGCAGAGAAACAACTTGTCACTGAGCCTTAAATTGCTTTTTTACCACAAATTCTTTTTTCTGGACTTTGACTCACATTTGTAATTGGTTACATCTTCCTGAAGCAGGTGTATTTGGGGGTCACTTAAAGAAATGACCAGAGATATTGTAGTATGGTGGAAAAAGAGAGATCCGGGTTCAAATCTGGCCTGCGCATTCACGACTCAGGAGAAATGAGCAAGCTACTTATCTTTTGAGCATCAGTTTCCTCTTTTGTAAAATCTAGTAAAATGAACCTGCTGTACAGTTTTCAAAAAGTTTCAAGACAATTCCTGGCTCAAGATATATTAACTAGGTGCTTGTGTATTCTTCCCTTATTGTGTTATTGCCATTGATCAGACACTAGGAAGAATATTAGGGTGACAAACTGGCAGAGCAGTGAGTGGTAAATTTTGACTTGGCCTGGAGGGCAAAGGGTGCTTATGTAACCTAAAGCTAAAAGACAGCTGGCTTTTGGTGTGAATTGAGGAAGTTCGCACTATATTCCACATACCATAGGCAACTGATAGTACTGCAGGGTGTTAGAAAGCGAGGTATCCTGATCCCGGCAGCCTCCTTAGGCAGAGAAGCACTGGACTGAGTGCAGGGAGAGAGAGAAGAATGGGGAAGTCTTTAAAGAGAAGGTCTCTGATTATTATTCTCCCTTAGAATAGGATGTTTGAAGCATGACCAACATCTACTTACATAAAATAGTCTCTTTCCCCTGAAAGGAGCTTTGGGAAATGCGGTTGCCGCAGTGACTCACAGCTACTGAGGAGAAAATCCTCAGGGCCTGTGTGATTGGCCTGTGGGGCAGCCACTATACGTCACTTCTGCTTCATGCTGTGAGTCCAAGGCACTTTTTCTGAACAACTGTAGTCTTGCCATCCCCTATCGCATGCCTGCAGATCCTGAAACAACCTTAACTCTATCCATCCCCTGCTGAGCTCGGTTAAGCTACTCGGAGTTGCCAGGATGGGCCAGGAGAGGCTACTCACATATATCTCAGAATGGTTGATGGCCGTCGAATGCAACAATTATTTACCAAATGAAAACTTCGTGAAGGCTCTAAGCGTGGCTCTGAAGATGAAGAGTGATAAAGCAATAGTCCTTTTTCAAGGATTCCACAGTCAGATTGGGGAGGGTCACAGATAGGAGGAAAAGGAAGGGCTCCAACTGCCTGAGAATCTTGGGGAGGGTCTCCGCAGAGGTGTTTTGCTCTTTTGTTTCTTTGTTGTTTGTTTGTTTGAGTGAGTAAGAAATAGCAGAATGAAACATCAGGCCAGAGAGTGAGAATGCCCAAAGACACAGAGGAGGGATGTAGCCTGGCATGTCTGGTAACTGGTTTTTGGAAAGATATGCTGAGTTCCATCATGAATACATAGCTAAAGGATGTAACAGTTTATTCTACAGTCAATAGGGAGTCAATGAAGGATTTTGACCAAGGGTAGAGTGTATTAAGATATTTATTTAAGCTAACAGTTCAGCAAGGTGTAGAAGGACCCAGAGTAGAGCTACATGGGAGTGAGGAAGATGAGCTTGAGGAAGTAACGTGAGAGTCCAAGGGGACTGGGAGGCACAAATGAAGACCCTCTCCTGGGCATCAGTGATGGCCATCAAGTGAGAGGTGGAGCCCCATTTTTAAATGTGCATACATAGATGCCACGTCAAGTAATGTTCATGACAATTCAATTTCCATTTTATAGATGGGAGGACTGAAAAGAAGTAATGCCTTACCCTAGGGTTAGAATCAGGATGTCTTGATCACAATTACAATTTGTCACTCCAGGCAGCATGTGGACTCAAAGTTTGCAAATGAGGTAGGTCTTCATGGCAGAAATCATAAGTCGTCCCTGGAATTCCTGCTAGGTTGATATCTCAAACGCTTTTTAAAAGAGATCTTTTGCACACATAGTGAGGAATTTCAGGGGTACATCTGAGGCCATGCATTTAATCTATCTTCATCTGGGGGAGCCTGGAAGAGAGATTTTGAAATAAAGTCCCCAGAATTCAAATATCTTTTCTCAGTCTCCTTCCTTAGTCACTGTAGGAGTCACTTCTTGCTTCATCAACTCCAGTCTGAAGCAGATGTGTTTAGAAAGTATTAGTAATATTTGCTGGAAAATATAATCATTTTCTTACATTTGTATTCATTTCTTTGAGCTGCTGATTTATTTCTGGATATTAATTTAAATCCGTTCCTAATTTTAATTAGAGGTAGGATTTAATAGTGTTGAGTTTCTTACCTTTTTTTCCTTCTTCTTCTAAGAAAGAATGTGAACTTCAGCAATCCAGGATTTAAAGTATCTGTATTTATTCTGGGACTTAACAACAATAGGTGGGGATTAATATTTGGATAGGGAATATGGGAGTGCATTCACTGTGCCTTTTGAAATTAATTAAAAATGTTTTAAGATTTTTTTTTAATGGGTTATTTAGTTAAATTTTTTTAATGGGTTAATTTAGGCATTTGCGTGTTTTATAGTGTCTGGTTCTAGCCCACCTCAATATTCATTAACTCATTTTTCCCCATCGCATCTCTTGTTCAGCAGCACAACATCGTCCTACTTTTCCTCCCATTGCATTTTAAACTGCAGCACTGCTCAGTGCCTTGTACATTCCCTCACACACCTCAGTGGTTCATGTCCATGTACTTTTGCCCATCTTATTCTCTCTGCTTGAACGCTCTTTCCATGTCCTTATGCACCTGGAAAATTCCTACACATTATTCAAAACCTTGCTAAGCCATCCTCTGCTTAGCAAAACCTTCAAGGAATCTTCAGACAGAATTTATACATCCCTCCTCTTATCATTTCTATCCCTCAAACAACTGCATTTGGATTTATGTATAATAAGGTATTGCATTTGTGTATAAATGCCTGTCTCACTTTCTAGACTATAAGCCATTTAAGGTATTATTTGCTTCTATATCCACTCCCCTGCCAGGCTTAGCATGGCCTTCAAAAATAGTGCTGACTCAAAAACCTGAACTCAACTCCCTATCCCACCTCTTTCAAGGGGAAATGATGTAACTACACCATGAAAGTTAACTTTTTTTTAACCTGCCAAGTAGATTATGCTTTCAATTTGTCAACCGCATGGTTTGAATTCAATCATATGTTGGCGGTGTACTCAGTGCAGTTATCGAATGCCAACTAAAAGAAATGGCAGAAAACTCTATCGATTTTACAGCTTGGAATTTACAATTTTCCATTTTAAGGAACACTATTGATATCAAGAATTGCAATGAAATAACAATGATATGTTCTGATTAAACTGTGTGAGCAATACAGCAGAATTTTTTTTGCACGGGGAGCTTTCCCACTTTTTGCTGTGAAGGAATAGAAAGTGAGGACTTTGATAAGTGGCAAAGCTCTACTGTTTGCCTTTTTCTTTGGCTTCTCATTGTTTCTGGGATGCACAGCAAGGATGAAGTGTATTTTAGTGACATGCAATGAGGTTGAGAAAGCGCAGTCTATATGGGTTTTTTTTTTAAAGCTCAGGAATTTAACAAATGTACCTAAAGCTTACTCCAACGTCAAAATTCCCCAGAGAACGCTCATAATTATTTTTGCTGAAATCTAGGATTTCATAAAATATACTGTCAAGAATGATTCTCTAGACTCAGAAACATCTGTCTTCCGTTCCTTATTTTCCATGTCACTTTCTTTTACAGCATCATGGATGAAACACACGTATACACACAGAGTTTAAAACCACGTGCAGGGTTCACACCTCAGTTCTGTCACACGTGAGCTGGGGGATCCTGGGCTTTAGTTTCCTCATATAAGAGTAACCTCATCATGCAGTAGCCCCATCAAACACCTTGCACAGTGCCTGCCGAGAAGAATGTGATTAAGAAAGGTGAAGTCCCTCCTCCTTCCCACTTTCCCCTCTTCCTTCCTCCCTTGAAATGAAGTAAAAGTAAACTTCCATACATAAGCTTTCCATTCTAAAGAATGCCAAGTTCTGATTTACTTTTTAATCCCCCCTGAATTGAGAAACCTGATAGCCAAGTTTATTTGAATTATATAGAAGAAAAGAATAAATGGAGTTAGTGAAAACAAAGAAAGAAAATTTTCAGGAATTTACTTAAACTTTTACACCCAGAACAAGACCAGGGGTTAGTAGAGTAGTGATGAAGCCACATTTAACAGGTATCATCCTCTATAAAGCAAACATTCATTCAACAAACACTATTGCTTTGCCTACTGAGTCTTGGCCAATGTATTGGACTCTGTGGATTCCAAGATGAATTAAGATGGAGGCACTCTCTCTCAATCCATGAGCTAACAATTTAGTGCAAGGACAAAGACACTTAGCTTTGTAATCATCTACCTTCTCACTGCTGTAATAAAGCAGACGTCCAAGTGTGGTATGGAGAAAAACAGAAGTCTGAGGTTCTGTGTCTCTCAACTCTGTTAGGGAAAAGTAAGTGAGAGTTATTAGAGAATGCTCTGATAAAAAGCAAAGGGGATGGGCTTTGTGAGATGGAATGGATTATGACCTGCAAGCTACAGAGAGTAATCAACAGGTTCTAGGCTAGGGAGGCTCTTGAGAGCATGACCAGTTTTGTGTTTTGGAAACGTGATATTCAGAAAGTTGACCCATGAGTTTTTATAAAATCTTCAGTGTATAGATAGTTGTATTGCAATTGTCCATACTTTGTTATACAGTAGGTTCCCACTATCTACAAATATCATGAGTGTAGTGAAAGGTCTCATTCTTCCAAGCCACTGCACTCCAGCATCAATAAGTAAGACCGTTTGGTGGTGGGAAACAAAAATCTGTGGGTAACTGAAATAAAAAAGAAAACCCCATTGCTCTTAGCTTTGTGGTGGAAAAGATTTCAAACCTACCTTTTCCCAATTTTCTGTGGTTTAAATAAAAGTTTCAAAAAATAATTTCTTTGTTATGATTTATTGTTTTGCATGCTTTCATTCGTCTGTTCATTCATTCAGTGGAAGGAAATATCATTTATTGAGTGGCTATTGAGTACCAGGCACAATGCTAAAGCATTTTCACATACATTATTTCATTTAATTTTCTCCAAATCCCTCCGAGGTTGATGTTGCCTTTTTCATGCTATAGATAATGAGACTGTGACTCAGAGCTGGCATTCTTTGCTAAAGGTCACAGGACTGGTCAGTCTTGACTTTCAATCACCATTCCTTCCAGGGCTACCATGTTTGTTCAAATGGTTTGTTCAAGTGGTACCCTGCAGGGTTGTATAGTGTGACAGCCCTATTACACCCGTATGTGACCCCAAAGCCCAGTATGAAGTTCTATCCAGGACCTTACTATGCCAAGGCTCATCTCTCCACAAATTTTCAATTGTATTAATTTATGGCACTGAAGTACTGGAAAAAGGACTCTATATATTGATACTAGAAAGTCAATAAATTCACAGTAGTAACATTTGTTGTAGATATTTGTTTTGTTCTCATAAAAAATAATCTGTCTAGGGGCTTCCCTGGTGGCGCAGTGGTTGAGAATCTGCCTGCCAATGCAGGGGACACGGGTTCGAGCCCTGGTCTGGGAAGGTCCCACATGCCGCGGAGCAACTAGGCCCGTGAGCCACAACTACTGAGCCTGCGCGTCTGGAGCCTGTGCTCTGCAACAAGACAGGCCGCGACAGTGAGAGGCCCACGCAATGCGATGAAGAGTGGCCCCCGCTCACCACAACTAGAGAAAGCCCTCGCACAGAAACGAAGACCCAACACAGCCATAAATAAATAAATAAATAAAAAATCCTTCCCCCCCCAAAAAAAACAATCGTCTAGAAACACAAGATAAAAGTTGTTTCAAAGATCCAATTATTTGAGTTTTACTTCTATACTTCCATCTCATTTACTTTACCCAGAATCCTGAGCTCCCCCAAATAGCTGAGAATATAATGAAAAGCAAATAAAGACCCCAGATCCTCCGGAACCCCCTCTGAAGCACAGGCAAATTATCCGTGGGGCCGACTTAGGTCTTCCCTCTGCCCCTTTACTCATTTTCTGCGAACTTAGAACCTATTTAGTCTTCATTTAGAAAGGATTCTAACATGCCTGATTATGAGTGGACCAGCCCACGGCACAGATGAAGTACCAGGTTAGGAGGTCTGAGAGATGCTGAGGCAGGAATGATGGTAGAACTGGAAGGCAATGAAAAGCCAGAAAGAAACCAGAAAGCCTAACAGTTGGCTCGCCTTCATGTGAGGGCAGACATCCATCCAGACTTCAAATGGCCCCTGAGGGGTTCACTCTAGGGGAGGAGTCAACAAACCAGGCCCACAGGCCAAATCCAACCCACAGCCTGTTTTTGTAAACCAAGTTATATTGGATCACAAACGAGTCATTTATCATGGCCTCTTTCATGATGTGATGGTAAAGTTGAGTAGTTGTAAAAGAGACCCTATGGCCCATAAAGCCTAAACTATTTATTTTATAGCTCATCACAGAAAAGGCAGGCCTGCTCTCGAATAATCAGTCTTACAAGGATTTGCCCCAGTCATCAGGTTAAGCTCAGTTCTGTGGGTCACCACTAGGCTGTAACTCTCTGGAGCAGCTGGAGGGTTTTCTTGTAACCATGGTACTCACATGGTACTCAGAATATCACCCACCGAACAAAGATTCCCCAGAATACAAAGTCCTTAAAAACATGCTGATGCTTACGATAATAATCTTTCCTTACAGGTAAATTCACTGATGCGATATTAATGGGTGCCTCTGCCTGGAGTAATCTCTCAGGAACTTGTATGGTGGCATTTCCATTTCATTCAGGGCTCTACTCGAATGCCACTGCCTTAAGGAACCCTGCCCCTAACCCCTGACCCCTGACCCCTAACCTAAATAGCCATGGTCTTTGTCTCCCAGTTCCTCTTGCTCTGCTTCATCTTCCTTCAAAGCACTGAGGGCTCACTTCCCTTGTATTGCAGAAGTGTTTATGCATCATTGATCCCTCTCACCAGAATCCAGGATCCGTGGGGCAGGGATCTCATTCACATCATCATAACTGTAGCCACAGCCTCTGTGATGTTACCCTGTTTGCTCGGTTAACATGTGTTGAATGACTATGAATGGAGTCCAGCAAAGGCACTAATGGATGAAACATTACCTTCCTTTCATGAATGGTCAGGAGGCTTAGAAAGAAAAGAGAAAAAAAATCCCTCATGAAAACATGAATGATTTCTTTAACTCTATGATACACCAAGAAAGCTCATGGAATCATGGAAGAAAATATTTATTCTATTCTATGGTGAGAGTCTGAGAAAGAGTAGCAAATGAATGGAGTGACACAGGTCTGGGTTCAAATTTTAGGTCTGCTTCCTAATAGTTGACCCTTTTATATATAAACTATTTGAATATCAATATATACATATGCATATTATTCAAATATATATTATATATAATCAATACACATTTATATACCTATATATTATATATAATCAATATATTTCTATATAATTTATATATATAATATGTATTCAAATATTTTATTCATGTATTAAGAAGTAGACCTGGAACTTGAACCTAAAAATGTATTTTTTCATATGTTCATATATACATACATATATGCATGTGTGTATATATATATTTATGATTAGTTACCACAAAGGATTATTATGAAGGAAGACAATGTACACAAAGTCACTGAGAGCTTGGCCCTCCACGTACTTGCTGATTGAGTTTGCTTTCAGCAGATGGGCTGTCTCTTGAAGAAGTGAGATATTGCTGCTCAGACCTGCCTTTGTGGTTCTTTACTAAACCCTCAGTTCCTCACTTTTCATTTTGAAAGTAAAAGTGAGAACCAAAAGTCATCTCCCAGGGGAGCTCCTTGGGTCACCTTCTCCTTTGTTGGGAGAGGGAGGCTGACCCACTTCCAAGGGAATTCCCAAAGTCTTCGGAAGAGGACTGGAATTTGTTTACTGTTTTCCACAGTCTTGTTGGTTGTCACAGCTTGACTTGAGGCGGCCCTGGAATCAGCTGCCTCATTAAAATAAAGCCCACTTTCTGCCTTCAGTGGCCAGGGCTGGGCATCTGAAAAGGCTTCTGGTCACGTCCTGCAGGCGACCAGAGCTTACCCTTGGAGGGGAGAGGCCTCCAAATCAAGGGCAGGTACACGCCTCCCATTCTCAACCCCCTGCCAAGCAGTACAATCACTCTAGAAATTTTTGGAAAAAAATATCTTTCAGCATAAAAGGCAAATTTCATGCTCTAATCAAAATAACTGCCAAGTTTTTTTTAAATGCCACCGTTTTAAAAGTCTTTCAGTGAAAAGGGTGCTCTAGGAGAAGGAACAAGAAGAAGAGGAATGTTCTCACCCAGACACTACCTCTCTGTGAGGAGGAAAACAGAATAAAATAAAATGACATGAAAGAGTTGCTTTTCGCTTTTGAGAAAGAGTAGCCAGCTCAGCAAACAAAACGCCCTTCTGAAATGTTAAGGACTTCTAATTATGACAAATAAGCTTGGCTTCAACTAACTTCCAACCCTAAGATTTACAACCTCCAGCTGCTTGGAGAATTTTAGTTCTTTGGCAAGATCCTTCCTGCTAATGTAGTCAATTCTTGTTTGTCTACAGTGTTGAGGAAATGGGGGATTTCTAGTCTATTAAATAATTCAGGTAAGTAATGACAAATAAAACCAGACAAGTTTTCAAACCCTGGATCTGTTACTTCACAGCTGTGTGAGGTTGGACCAAATCTTTGCCTCTCTGAGCTCAATGTTGTCATTTGTAAAATGTGAAAAATGTTACCTGACTTTAAAGGCTGGTTGAAAGGTTGGTGAAACCTGAGTAAGAATCTATTTTCAAAGTGCCTACAATAGCATGTTTTGCAGTAATCTATCCTATTCTGTAATCTCTGGACACCACACTTTTAAAACAGATATAGGAAAGTGGCTCAAGACCATAACTTGAAAACCTAAGATAGGAGTGAGACTTAAGGGGACATGAAAACCATCTTCAAATGAGTGGAGCGCTGTTAGGTAGGAGAGGGATTAGACTGTGTAGGCGACACGAAGGAGGAATTAAAAACAAAAAAGAAAACAAAGATTACCAATTATGGGAAACATACTTTAGTTTAGAATTGGGCCAATATGAAATATTAATTAAACATGGGCTGAGAAGTCAGGCAGAGTTCGGTTCTTTTGTGAGTTATCTGACCTTGAGAAAGCTTCTTCACTTCCTAGGTCCCAGTTTCGTTTCTGAAAAATGTAACCAGTCATAATCCTTATGACCAATTTATGGCATAGATATTAAATGCATAGTGATATAAAGCACTCTGTGCCTGGCTCATAAAAACATAATAAAATAGAATGTAATGTACAAAATAGAATGTAAAAATACTATAATAATAGCAACTATTATAATTCCCTAACATGCAAAGAGGGTCATCTAGAGCAGAAGTAGTAATAATTCATGGTCATTGATGTGAGGCTAATACAAAACTAACTATCTGGGGAGCAGGGTGGAATTCAAGCAAACCAAGATCGTTGTCCTAGAATATTTTTGAGATCTATTCAGACCTCGGGAGTCTAGCATTCCAACGTTGCTAACGTCATCTGAAACATGTTTTTTGTTGCTGGTGCTTTCAACTTTGTTGTTGCAGTGTTTTAAATACAGCTTATTTGAGATATGTCACACATCATAAAATTCACCCTGTTAAAGTGTACAGTTCTGTGGGGTTTAGTAAACTATCTCATTTTAGAACATGTTCATCAGCCCCTAAAAACCCCCATACTCATTAGCTGCCACTCCCAATTTCCCCCTACCCCTTCTCCCTCACAACCACCAATCTCCTTTCTGTCTCTATGGATTTGCCTCTTCTGGAAATTTCACATAAATGGAATCATTGGTGTCTTGTGACCGGCTTCTTTCACTTAACATAATGTTTTCTGGTTCATCCATGTTGCAGCATGTATCAGTATGCTATTCCTTTTTATGACCCAATAGTTTTCCATTGTATGGATACATCACATTTTGTTTACTCATTCATCAGTTGATGGGCATTTGGCTATTTTGAATAATGTTGCTATAAACATTTGCATACAAGTTTTTGTGTGGAAATATGTTTTCATTTCTCTTGAATATATACCTAGAAATGAAATTTCTAGTCATAGGGTAACTCTGTTTAGTATTTTCTCCATATCCTCCAAAAAGACTTTGATTTTAGCCACCCCAGTGGGAGTGAAGTGGTAGCTTAGTGTGATAGTGATTTACATTTCCCTAATGACTAATGATGTTGAACATTGTTTTCATGTGTTTATTAGCCATTTGTATATCTTCTTTGGAGAAATATTCTATACTTTTTGGAGAAATGTTTATTCAGATCCTTTGCACATTTTTTGTTTGGGTTGTTTTTTTATTGTTGAGTTTTAAGAACTCAATAATTTTTTATGCATTCTGGATACAAATTCTTTATCAAATATAAGATTTGCAAATATTTTTTACCATTTTGTGGTTTATCTGTTCACATTCTTACTGGTATCCTTTGAACAACAAACATTTTAATTTTGATGAAGTCCAATTTATGTATTTTTTTCCTTTGTTTATTTTTGTGCATTTGATACCGAATCTAAGAAGGTCACAAATATTTACCCTTATGTTTTATTCCAAGAGTTTTATAGTTTTAGCTGTTACGTTTAGGTCTATAATACATTTGAGTTAGTTTTTTTATATATGGCATAAAATAGAGAATCCAATTTCATTCCTTTGCATGGGTATATCCAGTTGTCCCAGAAAAGTTGTTAAAAAGATTATTCTTTCTTTATTGAATTGCTTTGTTAAAAATCAATTGATGATAGGACATCCCTGGTGGTGCAGTGGTTAAGAATCTGCCTGCTGACGCGGGGACATGGGTTTGAGCCCTGGTCCAGGAAGATCCCACATGCCGCGGAGCAACTAAGCCCGTGTGCCACAACTACTGAGCCCTTGTGCCACAACAACTGAAACCCGCACACCTAGAGCCCGTGCTCCACAACAAGAGAAGCCACCACAATGAGAAGCCCGCGCACCACAATGAAGAGTAGCAATTACTAGTAGTGCATAATTTGAAAATAAAATTAAGAAGAGGGCTCTATAGTAGTATCAAAAATGTTAAAATACTTAAGAATAAATTTAACAAAATAAATGAAAGATTTGTAAAACTATAAAACATTGTTGAAGGAAATTAAAGATCTAAATAAATGGAAAGATATT
Organism: Eubalaena glacialis; assembly: GCF_028564815.1. Classification (NCBI taxonomy): domain Eukaryota; kingdom Metazoa; phylum Chordata; class Mammalia; order Artiodactyla; family Balaenidae; genus Eubalaena; species Eubalaena glacialis. The sequence continues at coordinate 39,179,976 of NC_083720.1, read as the reverse complement.
CTATGTTCTTGTTTCAAAAGACAATATTGTCAAGATGGCAATACTCCCAAAATTGATCTACAGATTCAATACAATCCCTAATAAAGTCCCAACAGATTCCTTTTGAAGAAATTGATAAGCTGACAATGAAATCTATATAGAAATGCGAGAGACTCAGATTAGCCAAAACAATACTGAAAAAGAGCAGCAATATTGGAGAACTCACATATTTCAATTTCAAAACTTACTGTGAATCTATAGTAAGATGGTAGGGCACTGTCATAAGAATGGACATTTACAGTAATGGAATAGAATCAAAAGTACAAAAATAAACCCTTACAATTATCATCAATTGATTTTTTTTCAATAAATTTATGTATTTATTTATTTTTGGCTGCATTGGGTCTTCATTGCTGCATGCAGGCTTTCTCTAGTTGCAGCGAGCGGGGGCTACTCTTCTTTGCGGTGCACGGGCTTCTCATTGCGGTGGCTTCTCTTGTTGTGGAGCACAGGCTCTAGGTGTGTGGGCTTCAGCAGTTGTGGCACGTGGGCTCACTAGTTGTGGCTCAGGAGCTCTAGAGCACAGGCTCAGTAGTTGTGGAGCAACTCAGTAGTTGAGAGCAACAGCATGACGAAGGACCTGGAAGTAAGAGCATGCTTTGCTCTGCTGGGCCCTGCCAGCTATCTGACATTTTTGTGCCACTTTTACATTCTTGCAATAAAAGAGCATTGAGCATAGAAGTACTTTTCTTCATTAACTACATGCTAGAACAATAAGGGAAAACCATCCTAAGTCTTTTTTCACTGTGTTGTCCTCAGGGCAATGTTTTTAGACTGTAGTGAAACCTAAAGAAATCAACAATTTTGGTTCAATCTGTGCTTCTTGTTTTACATGGTATGGGTATATTCTCCCCAAACCACTTCTGCTCCTGTTCCCCCAGGGACCCTATTCCATTTTCAATTTTAGCACCATTCTCGTTTTCAAAATCACTCGTGCAACACACAGAAATAGAAATGTAGGCTACCTGAGTCAACCTGAAAAAGTAACTATCCAGTACATACCCTTCCACAAATGACCCCTATGACCATATCACACTTTGTGCACACCTCCCTTCCTGCCTATCTCACATGTCTTACAGCTACTGGTGCACAGATCTGTCCCCAGAAACCTCCTTAAGAAAAAAAATCATGTCTTTTTCATTGCTGCATCCCTAGAGCATCTAGCATACTGTCTGGCCCATAATAAATGTTTAGAAAATGTTTTTCAAACAAGTGTGCAAGGGAACTCTCTTTTGAGACTCTCCTTTACCCTTCCTGAGTCCCCAGACAACTTCACAAACACAACTGCTTTGGCATAATTTTCCTAAGCATTTCTTCTGACATTTCTTTTGGGAAAAAATTTACCAAAAGTCAACAGAGTTATTGAGCACCTGCTGTGTGAAAGTCTCTGCCATATGTTATGGGGGGTACAAAGAACAGAACTTTTGATCTCACTGAGGGCACAATTTATTGACATGATAAAAATAAGTGCAAACATTAAGCGAGTACGTACTATGTGCCAGGCATTGTGCTTTGATGAATATAACTCATTTAATCCTTGCAGCAAGCTCATGAGGTGGGCACTGGCATTGTCCTCTTCGACAAGTGAGGGGATGACACACAAGTGGGCTAAGTAGCTTGTACAAGGTCATTCATTTCATCAACAGCTGAGCCAGGATTTGACCCCGGAGAATCCAACTCCAGGACATATTCACTTAATTCGATGCACTACTCTGTACATACAAGGCCACAAATGACCACTGACAGGTAAAAATTTTTATTTCTCCAGTATTTTAGAGAAATAGGTGACCACTTTAGGCTGGGATGTTCATTGAAGGACTCAAAGAGATTGTAGATTTGAGTTGACTGCAGAAAACTAAGCCAAATTTAAAGACAAAGTCAGGGAACTCTAGGCAAGAGGGGAGTATGGGCAACACTATAGAGGCAGGAGGGGGTCCAGGCATTGAGGTAATAATGATTAACAGTGCTCAATGCACTAGTCTGGGCAATAAAGATTGAATAAGACAAACTTCCTGCTCTCATGGGCCTTATAGAATAAATTCAAAAATAAACAAAGATTTATTGTCTGATGGTGAAATGTGCTATGAAAAAAATTATAAAAGATGATAGAAAGGGACACAAGAGGTGTTGCTATCTTACACAGTGCTTGAAGGAAACAGCCTCTCTGAGAAGTTGACATTTCACCAGACACCCCAAGGAAGAAGAGGACGGAGCCACATGGAAACATGGGAATGGGGCATTTCTGGGAAGAAGGAACAGAAAATCCAAGGACAAGTACTGGGTGATATCACTTATATGTGGAATCTAAAAAATATAACAAACTAGTGAATATAACAAAAAAGAAGCAGACTCACAGATACAGAGAACAAACTAGTGGTTATCAGTAGGGAGGGTAATACAGGGGTGGCAGATTGCAAAGTACAAAAATTGGGTATAAGAGAGGCTATAAGGATGTATTGTACAACATGGGGAATATAGCCAATATTTTGTAATAACTGTAAGTGGAAAGTAACCTTTAAAATTTGTATTTAATTTAAAAAAAAAACAAGACCCTGAGGTAGGAGAAATCTGGGAGGTGAGACTCAACAAGTAGCCAAGACCAAGTTCTACAGTCTTGTAGACCATTGCAAAGTCCTTGGCTCACGGAGTAAATGAGCAGACAGCTAGGCATGTTGGAGGACCAATCTTCTTAATAAAAATGTTTATGTAGAGAAGCAATGAGCACTGAAGCTGGAGAAAGTAGATTGGAGGCGGTTTTGGCTGCCATGCTGGCAAATTTGGGCTTTGACCCTATGGCAATCAAAGGGTTAGAGGAAGACTCTCTACCAAATACATGATACAATGCTCATATTTCCTGCCTCAAATGCCTTCCAGTTCTATGAATAATACGAGCACTGATGATTTTCAGGCTTTTTAAAAGTATGTTTGACTAGGTGAGACACAGGAAACCAAAGAAATTCCAAACAAGTAAGGATATAGCCGTCACCGATCCTGGGGCAGGTAAGATGCATTCCAGTCAATTTTATCTTACTGACAGCAGACATCTTCTGAGCATTTCCTATAGGTTAGGCACTCTGATACATGCTTTCCTCAGATTATCTTTTGAATCTTTATAAGAACTCAAGCAATCAGGTGCATCTTGATTTCACAGATGTGGAACCTGAGGCAGGAGATAACTTAGCCATGGTTACAAGGTTAAGAAGGGTGAAGCCTGGGAGTGTTTTCATTAATATTTTACAGTCCTTTTTTAATATCACCATACACTAGTATAAATATATACAGCCATGTTAGTTAACCTGGGGTTAATGACCAATTCCTAACAACTCCTAAGAAATTGTTTATAGTGGATAAACTAATAATTTCTCTGTACTACATAAATTGACAACCTGGTTAGAGGTTGGGAGAGAAAATGGAGGAAGAGTAGATCAACTGAGACACAGGAGGAAACTTAGAAGAATGTGGGACCTGCATTCCTCAGTCCAATCTTGATGATATTAGACTAAAAAAAAAAAAAAAGGTCATAAAGTCAAATTCAGAGTTTTTAAGATAAGACAAAAATTTTCAGCATACTGCTCCCTTCACAGGATTCTTATGAGCATCCAAATAATTACTCAGAAGGAAATTCAGTGAGAATTTAATCCTCATCTTCACTTCCCAGGAGCTAAGAATAGCTTGTCCACAACTGGAGAGTCTTAAGCTATACTAACCTCAGGTACTCTGCTCTCATCCTGGGATTTATCTCATTGCCCAGCTCTGAATTCCATATCTGATAACCAGTCTAGCCACTGTGAGAGGAGAGACAGAGTTTTCATATTAGCCATCCATCAAAACCCCACATTTCACTCCTAAAGAAAACAGGACTTCCTTCTGGCTCTGGGTGTTGTGTTCAACATTGTGGGCTGGAGATTTTTCCTATCAAATGTGACTACCTCAGATCTCTCTATAGAAGTCAGACATGAGAGTAATGAGTCTTTCACACTAATCATACAATATATAAACAGAAGCAGGGTGTCAGAGAGCTTCCCCTTGGCAACATCTTTTATCCATCACTTTGGTTTCACTTAGCAGAAAAGACCTTAGGGCAAGGGGACAGCCACCCCTTTCTTCCCTACTGTGATTAAAGGTGATGCCCGCTGAGGCCGTCCCTCTTATTTGTGTAGTGAATGGATTCCTATCACATAAACACTTAATACATGTCTAATCACATATAATTGGCAAAGAACATTTTTTATACTAGTTCAAAGGAAACCAAATCAGTTGTAGGTGACTTTGCAAAATTGAGTGCTGATTAAATTCAACAACAACAACAAAAACTGGTTTACTTTCTACCTTTTTGGGCAGGGGATAAAGAAGGGAACAAACTAATTCGAAATAAATAAGATAGACTGTCCTTAGAAGTTTCCTAAGAATTGAATGGAAAGGTCATGAAGAAAGAAAAAGCGATGAGATAAGAGAACAACATTGGCCTTCATCCTTGCATCATTCCTCCTCTTAGCTCCATTTCTGTTATCTACCTGTGTATCCATCTGCCTGTCTATCCCTCTATCATTGTCCTATCCATATCCCTCCCTCATTTATCACCCATATCTATCTATAAACTATGTATGTAGGTGTCTACCCATCCATCTCTCCACTCTTATTTTAATTTTTCTTTATTTTACAGGCATACACTGGATACTTAAGGCATCAATCAGTTCCTCTATTAGAAGGAATACTGTAATCAATATAGTAAAGACCTGACCTCAGTTTACAGCATACATGGGGAGAGTCTGACAAGTGACTATAGTGACAATTCAGCGGGATAAACGCTACAAACAAGGTTAGCACAGGTTCTGTGGGGACTCAGAGGGGGTTATGCTTGAAGGAGATTCAGTGAATGGAAAGAAATTAAACAATCAGGAAAGGGAGGAGGAACAGTATGCAGAGTACAGGATGCACCAAAATAAGGAGATATAAAAGAGAAGTCGGAATCTGGTGAATCTGGAAAGGTACATGTAGGACCAAGTTAAATGTTTGGTTTCACTTTGAAGTTGTTTTTCAACAAGAGTCATGAATGTTACTGGAACTCTGCCCAGAGCACCTACAATTCAAACATAAATACTGCAGCATGGCTTAATTCATATTCCCAGAAATAGGTGAAAGCTGATGTCATGTAAAACAGACTGTCAACATAGACTTGAGTGTATTGTCAGTTTAGGTTATAATCATTGAATGCTGGGATGTCATTTGACACTATCTGGAAAACAAGGTACTGTTAAGAGAGGAACTGGTAGGAAAAAAAGGAGAGATAAAAGGAAACAAAGAAAGGCAGCCCAGCACTAGATGTATGCATTCTTTATCACCACTTGGAGAGTTTGCTTTTCCATTTTATATGTTGCTGTCCCGGGTGGAAGCAATTGAGAATTTCCGTTATTATCCAAGTAGGATTAAGAATCTGGTTTCTACACTGATGTGCAGATATAACATGCTTTCCTCTTTGGATTCAGTCTTTTAAACACAGCCTATTAAAAGTTGCTTTAATTGGCATTTTGTTAGAAAGTTAATGCAAACTTACCAAAAATAGCTTGTGAAAGAAGCAGATAAGAACACAAAAGAAAAATGCATTCTAATTGCACAAATACTTTTTCTTTCATTCAAACTTCTTTTCAAAGGCTGTTTTAAAAATAGTGGTTCAATAACTTAGCCTTCGGCAGTCTTGTCTCTCTGGCAGTCTCCATTATTCCTTGAGGGATCTCTTCTGCTCCTGCTTCTATACTTCTACTCATGTATTGTTGGTTAGAAGGCTTCCTTATTCATCCAACCAGTACTATTGGTGTGGCATTGCATAGTTCTCCTTGCTACACATAATCTCAGTTTGTTTGACTCTTTTCTGTTTATCCCTTTGACAGGAAACTACGTTTTCATGTGTGTCCTTTGAGAACTGTTTGCAAGACCTATGTGGAAGAGGTTTCGCTACAGTCAACTTTTATTCTTTTCACAAAAGCAAAGATTCACATAGTCTATCATGTACCGTGTAATAAAGGTAAAATATACACATAGTCCTCACCTCCAAAAAGGTCACTGTCTGGTGGTCAAGACAGATAAACAGAAAATTACAATAAAAATCAGTATGTAAAATCAGTATACAGAGACAAAGAGAAAGAGAAAGAAACACAGTCCTGGAGAAGAGAGAAAGGAAACTTTCTAACCCCCCTAAGCAAAACATGGAGGTTCTTACACGTCATGAAATGGTATTAATCCTGTGGGTTACTGGGCTTGTCCAAGGTCTCTTTAATCATTCCTTTTTTTTGCATACTCTTCATTTGCATACTTTTTTCACATAATAATCATATAATTACCTTTCTCCTGAAGCCACAAAGAAGCCATTGAGTATTTAAATTGAAATCTACTTCATTTGGCTGTCTCTTTCTCTAGCTGGGTTTCTTCTCCTGTTCTGCCTCATGCTCTTCATTATGTGTGCCTTGCTGCTTCTCAAGCCCACACACCTGCTCTTCTCTCTCTGGGGCAAGTGGGCTGGTAAGACTATCAAGGTATGACTCATAGAGCACAAGAAGCCATCATATACCATGATCACCGCCATAGCCCTCATAGCAACCATCGCATTTGTGGAACACTTTAGCAAAGATATTTAATGTGTAGCATGTGCATTTCACCAATACGCTTAAGAAAACTTCATATCAACTCCATGAAGGTGAGGTTATTCTCTTTGCTCAGAGAATTCGTACACTTGACCAAGGTCACTCAGCTAGGTGGTACCCGAGCCCTTTCTGGTGAGAACTGAGGCATAGGCAGGGGGTGTGGGACAGATGCTAACTTAATCAAAACTGGAGCTCAGGGTCCGGCTCACAAGATCGGTGAGTCTAGGAGTGGATCTGGAACTGCCTAAATCCCTCCTTCCTGATTCAGTTCTAGAAGTGCTGGTTATGGAGAGGAGGGCAGGAAGCAGACAGAACTGACAAGACAAGCCTGAGTCCCCACAGTGAAGCTAAGAGGACTGGCCTCCGTCTTTGCTCACCACTGCACTAACCTCATTTGACATGTCAGGGCTCAACATCTCATGGAGGAGCCAGCCTTGTTCAAGATCCTGTAGACACATAGGGCCCAGAGGGGCTTTAAACCCAGGCCTCTGAAGTGGTACAGCCTGAGCTCTCTGCTCTGCCAAAGCTGCAGGCAACACATTAGCTGAAAGTCCTGTGTGTCAGGTCACCTTTGCTCTGGTAACCTTCTGCCTTGGTTCTGGAAATAGAGCTTTCCTTGTCACTTACAAGGCCAACTGCCCACAGGAAGACCCAGTACCAGTCCCAAGCCCTAGTCTCTTTCTCTTTCTCTGCACTCCAAAATTGATAACTAGATTTCTACCCCAACCCCTGGGTCCAAGGCCTCACTAATTACTCTTTACTCTCATTATCTCCAATTTTGCAAAGACTAAGCCCCAAATTTTCTCTTGCATGGCTTCCTTTATATCTTCAGGTAGAAGCTTCTGCTAAAACAAAACATGAAGCTTGAGCCCATCTCCTTGGTGTAAGACCTAACTGATGCTGGTATCTTACCAACTGCCAATTTGTAAGCATTTCCTGGTTTTATGTTTCTATTATTTTGTCTTTCACTCAAGCCTTATTTTATTATCTTACTAACTAAAAGACAGCACCAGGAACTGACACCCCACAACCTGCAGAATAAAGTCTCAACTTCTTAATATACAGAGTGTGTCTGTGATGATGATGTGAACTCCAGAAACCTACCCAGCCTCATCTCTTACCATCATCTGCTACACCTGTCATGACACAGGACCACCAAACTGCCTGGACTTCTTCCCTGAATATACCATTCTATTCACCCCACGTTCCATTTACAAGTCTTGGGATAGTCTCTTTCCTACTCGGTAAACTTCTATTCACCCTTCAAAGCTAGAGCTCATGTCACCTCCTCGAAGAAGGCAAAATCTGTCTTCTTGAGAGAGAATGTGTGTTTCTACAATCTACGATAGTCTATACTATCCCTGCTCCTTTCATGAATTTTTATCTTTCCATTCACCTGTCCCCAGAGTTCCATCCAGTGGGTACACTGATAGAAACGTGAACTGAAATTCATTTGACTATTTAGCTAGCTTATTCCAGGGTATAAAGTGACAGTACTGGGGGCCCTCATGGTTGTCAGACATTCTTAATAGATCATGGTGCTCTTTCTTACTGAGTTGCCCATGGTCTCAAAACCTTTTGTAAAGTAATGCTCCAAGCAACCACTACCAATCAATATGAAATGGAAGATGAACCTCTGTTCGTCAAAAGATTCCATGAGAACAGCGAGAAGGCAAGCCTAATCCTGGGAGGTGATATTTGCAATGTACATAACAAAAGATCAGCATCCTGATCTTATATAGAATGCTGGCAAAGAAAGAAAGAAAAGAAATGGCATATTCATTACCTTTACCCTAGGAAGGAAGATTCCTGGTCTGGGGGAGGGGGAGACAAGTTCCCTAAGCTTAGCCTTTGTGAACATAAGGAAAGAGCACCACGGGGTCATGCAACTGTTTGATGCCAACAGCAGGTGTGAGTCAGGCTTGTGGCCCCTCCTCTACTCTCTTACCTACTTTGTCCCAAAGCCAGCAGACTCCAGGTTCCTGCAAGCAACTTTGTGTCCTTGTGAGTAGCTACTAGGGACTTCAACCTGATTTGGTTCTCCTTGACCACTGCACCCATCAAATAGATCAATACATTTACAGACCAGGATCCTTACAGGGAATCCGGAAAGGGAAGAGATTTCCAAACAAGCACTGACACAAAACATTTTGACAGTGAAGAAAATCCGAGGCTTCTGTTTGTTATAGCAGCTGGGACTTAGCCATAATCTAGAAGATGTATAGTGAATGCAGTTGCAAGTTGTTTAGCCGTGTTTCTTGCTAAATTTCTGTGTCTTTAACGGTGAGTCCATTAAGCTATTTTTTGTTGTTAAGCTTCCCTCAACTATGGAAAAAGTTGTCAACAAACTGACCTGCATAGTAGAAAACCTGAATAAAGAGAGGGAAAAATTGAGCTGAGGGATATGAGGATTCCCTCACCTGACAATACAACGCTTTTGCTTCTGCTATCATGCCTGAGAGGTGATAAGTCTTGGTTCAAAGCCAGAATGGTAGAGCTGTAAGATTGTTTGTAGATTGATAGCATTGCAGGCAGCAAAATGGTCAGGCTTTGGTGTCAGGCAGCCCAGGTTCAGGCTTGGCAAATCCTGGAATTGGGGACAAGTTCCTTAATTGCTCTCTCCTTTTGCTAACTCAGTTACAAAACCAAGTGAAAGATGTCTCTGCAAATGGTTGTTTTCAGGAGAAAATGAGTTAATGCCTGTAAAACCCCACTGTAGTGCAGGCATACTGTAGCTGCTTGTTGAGTAGTAGTCTGTCTCCTCTTATTAGCACTCCTTAAAAAAAAATGAAAAGAGTATGTTTATCATATGACATAGTAGTAAAAGCCATAGACTAACTTTAAAAATACACTTTAAGGAAGTAAGCATGGGCAACATGCATCCAGAATTGACTCTTTAGGAGAAGGGCACCAATGTGTGGCAGTTATGCAAGAATGTCAACTCTCTGGGTCCAAGGGGCACCGCTATTCATTCTCTGGCAGATCTGTTAGCTTGGCAGTAACACAGGCTAATATTCTCTGAAAAGTGATGAAAGTACCTCTGGACAAAATATAAGAAGTATCAGGTAAATAGCTCCTATAAATTACGAGGCCAGCAAGGGAAAGTGGACAGCATGGTGCCTGGCACATAGCAGACACTTAGATGGATGAGTACATTAATGGGTCTTTGAAAAACACATAGATGCAGGGCAGGGCAAGTGGCAGATAAAAATAATAATCATAGAAGGTAACATGTTATTATTCATTGATTGTGTTAGGAATTTTGATATACTCATTTCCTCTATTCCTAACTTGGGGGGGAAAATGAATATTCTAGTTCCCATTTTATAGATAAGAAAACTGAAGCTCAGAGAAGTTCCCTAGCTTCTCTAGTTCCCAGTGTCACGTAATTAATACATAATGAAGCAAGAATCTGACTGTCTTCAAAGCCATCTTTCTGTTTTTTTTTTTTTTTAGGTATTATTATTTTATTTAAGTTTCAGTGCCTTCAGCTGTTTTATTAAGATGACCATTTAAAAAAATCACTCAACAATTTGAGGAATTTCACCTACTTTCTCAAGAATAAGACAAAAATTTTCTACAACAGATTTTTTTTTTTAGTTATTTCTGAGATATACATTTTAGAGTAATAACTAGAATTATGACTTATAACATTATACCAGAACATATAAGATTTTTAGAAATTTCATGTAATGTCTGAAACATTTATATTAACATATTTCCATACAAATAACCCAATGAAAGTTTAGTATTAGTTGTTTTGTTTGTTTGTTTATACTGCAGGTTCTTATTAGTCATCAATTTTATACACATCAGTGTATACATGTCAATCCCAATCGCCCAATTCAGCACACCACCATCCCCACCCCACCACAGTTATCCCCCCTTGGTGTCCATATGTCTGTTCTCTACATCTGTGTCTCAACTTCTGCCCTGCAAACCGCCTCATCTGTACCATTTTTCTAGGTTCCACATACATGCGTTAATATACGATATTTGTTTTTCTCTTTCTGACTTACTTCACTCTGTATGACAGTCTCTAGATCCATCCACGTCCCAACAAATGACTTAATTTTGTTCCTTTTTATGGCTGAGTAATATTCCATTGTATATATGTACCACAACTTCTTTATCCCTTCATCTGTCAATGGGCATTTAGGTTGCTTCCATGACCTGGCTATTGTAAATAGTGCTGCAATGAACATTGGGGTGCATGTGTCAAAGCCATCTTTCTTAAGGCTACCCACAGGCAAGACCGATGAGGAAGTAAACTCCAAGCGGACAGTGAAGGGGAGAAGGTGGGCTATTATCTGGAGTGTCCAGTGGCAGTGACCTGAAGGGGATGGTGCCCAGGAAGTGGCACAGGGTCCAGAGGCAGACACGGAGATGTGCTAGCTTCAGGGCTCTTGCCATGGGCGAGAGCACATCACAGCTTCAGAGTCACCCCGAGAAAGGCTGTGGAGTCAGGAAGCTGTGGTTAAAACCTGGAGGGCAGAGGGGGTCATGGAAGACAATGCGATAGCCACAGCCACAAATAAAAGGGGCACCGCACCCCTGGCAGATTGTTTTTTCTTCTATTTGAGGCTGTTCGGCAGTTTTTCTTAAGCTTTGGTTGTGCCCTCTGAAACCTCTTGCACAAGGAATTTCCTAAAATGAAATGTTGCAGGGTTTACTGTCCCACTCACCCCCTTCAAGAGGGAATGGCATAAATAATTCACATTATCCTTTTTAGGATCATGTTGGCAAAAATGTATTAGCAGATATAATTGTCTGACACTTTGAGGAAGTGAGGTTTCCAAAATAGGAGCCCATGGAGAAGGAAGGAGAGAGAGAAAAAACACCTGCCTCACTTTGCTTCCTGTGGCTATTTATTTGAAAGATAAGGCTTTTTTTTTTTTTTTGCCTCAAGTTGCTGGCATATTTATATATCTACTTGTAATGTGCAAGACACCATTTCCAGGTTCTTGATGCATCAGTTCTCACCTCTTCTATCTGTCCTCAAAAACTTCAGTCGTTTCTTTGATTGCTATGGCGTTTCAGAATTGAAAGGGGTTTGCAGGGCACCTCATCCCCATTCAGAGCTTGAATCCCTCTCTGTGTTTAGCTAAATTCAACCAAAACCATTCAGTGACAATGGAAACCACATACACACACACAACTCTCCCACAGCAGGCATTCCCCAAGTACAGCCTGTAAAACTGGAGGAGCTATACTTGCTATTGGGATGAAGAACAAAAAACCTTATCAACCTTCCCAAGCTCCCTCTTATCCCAGGGCCATTGTACATGCTGCTACCCCTGTGTACTTCCCATGCTTATTTAAATTCACTCAGACTTCAGTCTTGTGCTGGATATAGCTTATATGGACTCCCAAGGGTTGACTATTAAACTTCCAGGAGTGGTTCATGCTGGTTGTTAAACAGAGCTATTATTAAAAAATGAAATTATATAAACTCATGAATAAACTATATTAAAATAAAAGTAATAAATACTCAAAATTCATCATTTCCTGATTATTTTACCACCCTTCCCTACTTTCTATGTTCTTTTTTCCAGAGTTATTGAGATATAATTGACATATAACACTGTGTAAGTTTAAGGTATGCAACCTGTTGATTTGATACACACATATTGTGAAACGCTTACACCATAGTGTTAGCTAGTATCTCCATCATGTCACATACTTACAATTTCCCTTTGTGATGAGAACATTTAAGATCTACTCTCTTAGCAACTTTCAAGTGTATAATACAGTATTATTAATTATAATCACCATGCTGTACTTTAGATCCCCAGAACTTATTCACCGTAAAACTAGAAGTTTGTACTCTTTGATCAGCATCTCCCCATTTCCTCCACCCTGCAGACCCTGGCAACCACCATTCAACTCTCTGTTTCTATGAATTCAGCTTTTTTAGATTTCATATATAAGTGATATCACACAGTATCTATGCTCTTAAGGTCATTTTTGTGTGGTCGAAATGCTATATGATGGCAATTACTGTACTTTCCTTTTCAAATCCATATTTAAACACACCCCATTAAGAGCCTGAAAACAGACCTAGAGAGACGATTTACACCATGGAAACTGGTAAATGATACACAACAGGACTTTTTACCCTCCGACTCCCTGAGAGAGCCAGTTGTTAAACCTTTAGCAACACACCACTGCTTCAAAATCACCTCCATCCTCACTTCCCGTGGATCCCTTTTCAGATCTCCAGTCTAGGTCAGATCTGTATGTGGTGTTACCTCATAGGACTGAATTCCTCTCTCGCAAAGCCTTCTTTTTGTAATTACACATGAACGGTAAATGTCGCTACTAAATATGTAGAATCTACACTGTCTGAGGGCAGAATTCTTGCTGGGTTTTGCACATTATTATGACACCCCTGGCAACAAAATGATGTCACACTCATGAGTTCTCAATAAAAAAAATTGTAAGGTGACTATCACACTCAAATTATTAGAAAACTTTAACTTGAGTTGAAATCTTCAGTCCCTTTTAAAAGAGAATAGTAATTTATTATCTTAACACATGAATGAGAGTTTCTTTTAGGAAGAAACTATCTTCCTTTGAAGTAACATCGGTAAGCTATTTGAGGTTAAAAAGAATGCCTAGGACTGTGTGTTAGCAGGAGCTAAGGTACAAAGGATGTGGCTAAACCCCCCGCCTGAGAGGAGATGAATGCGTAGCCTGATAGCATGAGGCCAGAGGACTGGGAGCTGTGAACTATCCAGTGAGAATCCCCTGTGGTTGGAGGGCCAGAGACTATTTAAGAAAAAGGATGTCTGGTATTTTATTTGAAGTTTTATTGACATAATGTAGATGACTCTAGTCTTCCTCTCTAACTAAATATAGTTAGACAGTAAAGTCTACTATACGCACAGATGTTGCGTGTATGCACGTGAATGTAAATTAAAAGAAGGACTGCATTTCGTCCTTGAACTGATGCCACAATCTAATTGGTGTGTGATGGCAAGATAATTCATAAACTGAAACGATTTAACATATACAGGAGTTGAGGACTAGAGGTGATCATAATCAAGTGAGACTAGGAATTTAGGGAAGTCTCCTTGGTAGTTTTAGACTTCCAATTCAGGAGGCATATAAGATGTGGGGTTTTTTGCTGTTATTGTTTTTACTCAGATGTTAAGGTGCTGGAAGACTGGGAAACATTGATTTCAGTAGTGGTCCCATTTCTCAACCTGGAGAACAGAAAATATGTCATCTGTGGCCGAAAGTCCCCTTTGGAAAAGGGGAAAAGGAAAGGTCAGAAACAGATCTGTATTCAAATGCAAGATTAAAAATGCATCACTTCAATGTGGTATATATACAATGGAATACTACTCAGCCATAAAAAAGAATGAAAATTTGCCATTTGCAACAACATGGATAGACTTGGAGGGCATTACACTAAGTGAGATAAGTCAGACAGAGAAAGACAAATACTGTGTGATATCACTTACATGTGGAATCTGAAAAAGACAACAAACTAGTGAATATAACAAAAAGAAACAGACTCGCAGATATAGAGAACAAACAAGTCATTACCAGTGGGGTTAGGGAAAGGGGGGTGGGGCAAGTTAGGGGTAGGGAATGAAGGGGTACAAACACTTAGGTATAAAATAAGCTACAAGTATATATTTTACAACACAGGGAATATAGCCAATATTTTATAACAACTATAAATGGAGTATAATCTTTAAAAATTGTGAATCACTATACTGTACACCTGTAACTTATATAATATTGTACATCAACTATACTTCAATAAAACTATAGATTAAATAAAAAATGAAATAAAATGCATCACTTCTGTTCAAGGCCATTATACTCATCTAACAGGAACTAACGGAGGATGAATTTAATGAGGAGCAAGGAGAGAAGGGTGGGCAGAGTTTGAGATACATTTTGGAGATGACATCATCATGAGACTTATTAATAGATTGATATTGAGAGTGAGAAAAACAGAGGAGTCTTAAACTTAGAAGTTTGAGTCATATTAATAACTGTCTATATTTCAAATCCATTCCTTTTTGAAAAGCAAATGGCAGTGAAAATATTAACTTGGGGCTGCATGTAAAAACTATCTGGTAAATTTCCAATCTGCATCTTTCACACGTATTTATCTAATCTTTCTTACTTGCAAGAACTATACATTAAACATTGAATGAAATACAGTCAAGTAAATATCATGGAGGAAAAGGGGCAGATGGGGCAGGTAATTGTATATAAATTACTTTTTTTCAAAAATTTTAGCTTTGTTCTTATAGTTCAAGGTTTAATGAACATGAAGTACAAACCAGGAAAATATAATTCAGATGTGACCTCAAAGAGCTTATATTATCTAAAAGCTACAGAGACACCTGTATTCCAAGTTACAAAGAGCCAAACAGGATACAAATAGACAAATTCAGAAGAGGGATTAAATATTCTCACTTAGCAATGACCCAAAGATTTGAGTATGAGATACTAACCATGATTATGTACCATCAGGAAGCTAACAAAAATCATAATATGTAATATGGATATTGCATATGGATTGAGATTCATGGTAAAAATATGGCTCCACAGAATAATTAATTGCTTTATAAAGTGATCAAACTTGGAAATACTTAGTACACAATAAATAGAGAATAATATCACATATATATATCACATATATATATCACATATATATATATGCTGAAATTATGAGAAAGAAATAAGAACTACTGAGTAGATGGCAAATCTGCAGGAATTAGTTGGTAAAAGTGTCTCTTGACCAAGCTGGAGCCTGGACATCTTGCTTTAGGCATTAAGTCAGATTATTTCCCAAAACTAAGGTCTACTATACAAATGCATTTATATCACATATACACAAAGATAAAATATTGCTTCATTTATGCTTCCTCTCCTCAACACAAGACCTAATTCGAAACCCAGGGCATGCAGGCATTCTTCTAAACACAATCTGCCAAATAAAACTGGTTTGAAGGACACAAGAAAGAGGTTCTGTGTAGGAGATGTATCAGGGTGTCTCAATGTCATCACCACTGACATCCAGGGCTGGATAACTCTCCGTTGTGTGGGGCTGGCCTGTGCATTTTAGGATGTTGAACAGCATCCTTCATCCCAACTTACTAAATGTCAGAAGACCTACCCCAGTTGTGACAACAAAACATGTCTCCAGACATTGTCAAATATCCCCTAGGAGGCAAGATCTGTTGAGAATCACTGAGCTAATCTTGAAGCTGGCAAGGATTTGACAGTGTGACCTGGAACAAGTTTCCCAAGCCTTCTTGATTGTTCTCCTCATTAGTCAAACAGACATTTTATGATGTGTCATTGGGTTACTGGGAAAATCCAGTGAGGTGGTTCACACTAAGGACTGAGAACCATGTCCAACAAAACACAGGGGAAGGACTTGAGCACTGCTGTGCTTATTGTTAGTTATCTTTCCCATCTTGTCTATTTGTTTATATAGAATACCAGGTAAAGAAATTTGAGTAAAAACCACTTCGCAGATCATTGTACCATATCAGCATTTGCTTAGACAAGGCTCAAAGTTTCTTTCTTTCCTTCTTTTTACCCCTCATTCCTTCTCACACTTAACTTCTCACATGGAAGAAACTCATTAGAATGGGGGTCTCTATCATCAACTAATTTTGTGCGTGTGCATGCTTTTAATTTAAATAATCCATTGAACAGTAAACCTCCTCTCTTTCTTACTTTTTAACCTAAGACTATGTTTTAATATCTCTGTGAACCTCTACTTCAGTGGTTCTCAACATTGAGCACACATCAGAATCTCCTGGAGGGTTTGTTAAAGCCATTAGAGAGGCCACACTCAGATTTTCTGACTTGTTAGAATTGGGGTGGGGCCATTCATTTGCATGTCTAGTAAGTTCCCAGGTGATGCTTATGCCTCTGGTGCTGGTACCACAGTTTGCGAACCACTGTTCAAGTTCATTTCTTCTAGCTGCTGCCTAGTGCCCCGTTATTTGCATGCTCAGTATTTGACTCATTTATTCCTCTCACAATGGACAACTTGGCCGTCTCCACTTCTCTGAGCCCACAAACAACACTGCAGTCAGGATCATACTTGTGCCTGTCCCCTCACACATGGGTGTGACTTTCCCTAGGTCTATCTCCAGGAATGGCATTGCTGGCTCATAGGGTGCATGCGTGCTTTATTTTCATGAGTACTGCCCAATCACTCGGGAATGGCTGAGCCAGGCTATGTCCTACCAACTGTGCCTAAATAGCTTTATGCTCATTTAACAGAAGAGGAACTATGAATCAGGAAGTTGCTGAAACTGACCCCCTCTGCCCCTGCCATTAACAGAGCTAGTGAGTGAATAGTTTTGGTGAAAACCCTGGTCTGACTGTTTCCTACAAAATGATCTTTCAGTGGCTTTGAGTTCCACCACAGAATTTTCCATGACTCTCAAACTGACCTTCATTATTCACCTCACCCTTAAAGTGTGCTTATTTACTCTCCCTGGGCCTCACAGCCTTAAGCTGGCAAATAAGCAATCATGTTGTTGAGAATTTTACCAAAGAGAAAAAGTACCTGGTCTTTATGAGCTCTCCACAGGGCTGGGTTGGATCTCTCAGCCCATTCAAATTCCAAATTTTTTATGGGATGAGAGTCAATCTCTGTGACATATTTCCCATTCCCAAGGCCTCAGATTTCTGCCTTGGCTTTCACAGACAGGGGTGGCCAGGACCATGCTGTGTCTAAGGGAAGAACTTCAGACTTGATGTGCTGCTGATAGATACCTATTGCTTGTGACCTTAAAGAAATTACCCTTTATGCTTCTATGTCTATTACAGTTGATAAAGCATCTTCATGGCAATGGTCCCATTTGACCTTTATTCCCCATGCCTGGTAATGCCAGGCAGGCATTGTCATACCCAAGTGGAGGATGAAAGTCCCGATAGGTGATTCTAGGTCACGTGGTTTATAAGAGGTGGGGCTAAAATTCTGAAATGGGCAAGTCCTTTCTACTCCATGTCACTCTCATACATCTCTGGGCTTTAACTTTCTCCTGTATAAAATAAGAAGGTTAAAGGAGTTGTTGGTTTTTAATCTTTAATGATTTTACAATAGAAATCTTACTTACCCCACATATGGGTGGCACTGTCCCCCCCACCATTCACATGTTGAATTTCTAACTGCCAGTATCTTAGAATATCACCTTATTTTGAAATGTGGTTGTCTTAGATGCAGTTAGTTAGGATGAGGTCCTATTGGAGTAGAATGAATGCACATGGGATGATAAAGCAGAAGCCAGTGATTGCCTGCTACTGCCAGAAGCTAGGAGAGAGGCCTTCTCTTTTGCCCCTCAGAAGGAACCAACCTCACCAACACTTTGATTTCAGACTTCTGGTCCCCAGAACTGTGAGAGAATAAATTTCTATTGTCCTAGGCCAGTCAGTTTATGGCACTTTGTTATGGCAACCCTAGGAAACTAAGACACACCCTAATATATTCATAATATCCCAACTGGTAGACCCCTTCCTTCTTAACTCTAGTTCCTACATGTTGCACAGAGTATCTCTTTAGTTGGGGGTGGAGGTAGTGGGGGAAGTGAGGGTAGAGTTTTCTCTTTCTACAGCTGAGACCCATCTAGGGTGTAGTTATTTCTCAACACCAAGGAGCAGGTACAGCTGTCTTTGAAGGTGCTGCCAAGTCAGAGACTAGGGAGGGGAGACACTTTCTTCCTCTCATTTCAGACACCTACCCATCTTTACCTCGAATTCATACTGCACCAAGTGAAGCTTATGTTCCAGGCAAGTCAGTGCACATTACCAAATGTTGACATAAAAGTGTGACTCCCTCACTTGGTATAAAACCACAGAAAGTGGATATTCTGGCAAAGTGGAGATCGTGTGCCTGTGTAAAGCGATTAGGTACAATTAAACTATTTTTAAAGAATGTCTCACCCCCTGGGCTACAGTTAGTCATCTCTGGCTTAAGCAGTTCTTTACCAAAAGGATCCCTTTGCCATCTCCAAGGTGTTATGAGAACCTGGAGGAGAATGATGCCCCTTGTCTAGTTGCTTTGGCTCTTCTACTTCACAAGGGAAATAGGCTCTGAGCTCAAAAGATCGAGAGTCAAAGATACATCCACTTGTGCTGTCACCCCCCCCCAACCTCTCCCTCAAATCCAACCCACAGGCCTCTCCCTTGAACCCCTTTCTCTGCAGGTGTCCTGTTTTCACATGTGTCTTCATCTCCACCTTCTTCCCCAGGACCCAGCAAACCCTGGCCTCAGAAGTAATACACATCAGTTCTCCCACTAACATCCTCTTGGGTCTTAGAATTTTTCATTTTCAAACATTGCATTTGAATGGCCTTTCTTTTATCCCCATTACTAAGCCTATTCTGAGGGAAATCATAGG
Organism: Eubalaena glacialis; assembly: GCF_028564815.1. Classification (NCBI taxonomy): domain Eukaryota; kingdom Metazoa; phylum Chordata; class Mammalia; order Artiodactyla; family Balaenidae; genus Eubalaena; species Eubalaena glacialis. The sequence goes on along the minus strand of NC_083720.1, from coordinate 39,160,907 downwards.
TTCTGGGCATGAGGTCAGATGAGTCACCAGGAAAAGGGGATGCTCCCTTCCCACTCAGGGACTGGGGGCCTGGGGGAGAAAGAATGGGTAACTGGAGCCCTGGGCTGCAACTGCTTCTTCCTGGGAGGGTCTCCAAGCAAACCCATCTTTTCCTCATTGGGGCTATTTCCTCTGCAAAGCCCTATCTGATTTATTCTTTTATTCACCCAATATTGAGCACCTACTGTGTGACAGGTACCTTTCTAAACACTTAGTATACAACAGAGAACAAAACAAAGTTCCCTGTTCTAGTGAGGTTTATGTTCTAATGGGGGAGATAGAAAAGAAACTACAAATATAATAACCAAGTGAGGCATATAGTATTCCAGAAGGTGATTTGAGCTATAAGAACAAAGAAAGGTAGAGAAGAAAGAGGAAGAATGGAATTCTGAGGATGGAGAGTACATATTGTAGAATTAAATAGGGTGGCAGGCTGGGTCTCTCCCAAGGGTGACATCTGAGCAAAGACTTGAAGGAAGAGGTGAGGAAGTTATCCATGCAGATATGTGGCAGAAGATTCTGGGCAGATGGACTAGCAGGTATAAAGATTAAAGATGGGACCATGATTGGCATGTTTAGGGAGAAGCAAGGAGGCCAGTGTGGCTAGAGAGGAGTAAGCAAGAAAGAGATGGCTACATAACTTACATGATAAATTCGTATATATAAACCTTTATACAGTTTCCTTCCTAATAATAAGTAATTATGTTGAGAGTATCCCTCAACACCTTGTATTCATGTTCAAAATATCTCACAAAATATCCTATGCTATAATTTCTGGGCAAACTCATGTATCCATCCACACTCAAAAATAACCAAAGCCTCTCTGGCCCCTGGGGTATCCTCAGACCCCTCCAGAGAGCAATAGAATTTCAGCTGACATAGATAACTGTGATATAACTGGAAGAGACACAAGAAGTCCTACAATTAAGTGATTTCCAAACAAGCTGTTTCAATAAACATTATCTACTCTGTACCAGTAAGTAATATACTGAATGGCATGCACAATTATTTTTTGTAACATTATTATTACTGTGCAAGAATCAAAACACTAAAATGAATAAGAAATAGTCCCTGCTTGGAGAGAAAAAGGAAGTGGACAGAAATGCAAAAAAAGATTTCTCTTACTATAATAAGAACTAGCATTTCCTAGTCCTACACACATTCTGGGCAGTTTTCTGAATATCTTCCATGTGTTATTTGTCTTAACCTCATATCGGTTCTGAGACATGATCACATTTGCATCCATAAAGTCATAAGGAGATAGAGATTCTGGAGGTTAACAAGCTTTCCTGAGTTAAAACAATCAGTAAGTGGGAAAAGTAAAATTCAATCTCTATCAACTCTATCCGTTTGATCCCTGAGCCTCATGTGTTCTCCTGGCACATGATTAGAACCTTAACAACACCTATACTTAAGTGCTGTGGGACCAGATAGGCATAGCCTATCTGCCCTCTGTGTACTAACCGGAAAGCCACCAAAAGCTACAGAACAGTGGGACTTGGGTTTACAAGTGGGAAAAGAACACTCCTGTGGAGAAAACACATGCAGAGAGAATGAAAAACACAAGGAGCCCAGCTGAACTAGCTGCAGAGGAGGCAGGAAAGGGAGGTTAGGGCTACATATTGGGATCCTGGTGATTCCTGTTTAGGAGCTTGGATTTTATACTGAGGATAATCATATTCTATCCTGATGAATGGATGATTTTACTCATCCCTCTGCAAAGAATTGGTGAATTACTCCCCTTTCTCACTTTATATCTACCTTATTTCCTAGGTTGTCAGAAGGCTAATAATTTGGCACTCAGCTCTGAAAGCATGCTTTTTATGCAGTCAATAAGCAGTTATAAATTAATGACATATATAGTCATATTTTTATGCCAAGCAAAATGGCAAGCCCTTGGGATATAATTAGGCATTTATCAACATTGGCTGAATGGTTGTTTGGTTGTTTGGTTAGTTGGTTGTTTGGTTGGTTGGTTGGTTGGTTGAGTTGGTAGTGAACTTGGTTGATGAAACGTATAACTGAATTACTGTGAGCTCCCTAAATTCAGATGCCATGTCAGGCACATTGTCCCATTCCCCTAGTGCTTAGTACCGTACCTCATATACATTTAGTCTCAGTAATTACTGTTTGAGTGAAAGATAAGATGAACAAGTGAATAAAAATGTTTATAAATGAATGAATGTATGAGCATATAAATGAGTGGACAAATTGACTGCAAGAACAAATGAATGAATGAAAAAATGTGCCAATGTTCTACCCTATCTTTGCCTTTCCCTCTAGGGAGTAGACCTTTACAAGTACATAACATATTCTCTCTACACTTCTTTCAACCTCTTTCCCCAAAACACAATCCAGAAGTAGCCTATATTCCTGGCGAGAGGAATATGTCAATGTGTTCTTTTTATTTGTTAATCAAACTTTTAAAATGTGAGATTATTGTAGAATCTCATGCAGTTGTAAAAAAAATAAACAAAGAGCATCAGTGTGCCCTTCACTCAGTTCCCCCCCCAATGGTAATATCTTGTGAAAATATAGTATAGCATCACAATTCAGATATGGACATTGATGCAGTCAAGATACAGAAATTTCCATCACAAAGATCCCTCTTGTTGCCCTTTTATGGCTACATCCTCATTCTTCTCAAGCCCCGCTTCCTCCTCAACCCTTGGCAACTACTTATCTGTTCTCCATTTCTATCATGTTCTCATTTCAAGAATGGTAAATAAATGGAATCATACAATAAGTAACCTTTTAGAATTGTCTTTTTTCACTCAACATAATTCTCTGAGGACTCATCCAAGTTGTTGCATGTATCCATGCTTTATTTCTTTTTATTACTGAGTAGTGTTTGATGTTATGGATGTACCAGATTGTTTAACCATTCACCCATTGAAGGACACTTGTGTTGTTTCCAGGTTTTTTATTGCGAGTAATAACCTGTATTTGTGTACACATTTTTGTGTGAACATACATTTTCATTTTTCTGGGATAAATGCCCATGAGCACAATTGTTAGACATTAGTGTTTCAAGAAACAGTAAAACAATTTTCCAGAGTACCTGTACCATTTTGCATTCCCACTAGCAAAGTATGGGTGATCCAGGATGTGGAGAAACTAGATCACTCATACATCACTGAAATGTAAAATGATACAGGGACTCTCTACAGTCATATATTTTATTTTAGTCATTCTAATAGGTAGGTAGTGATATCTCATTGAGGTTTTAGTTTGCATTTTTCTAATAACTAATGGTGTTGAACATCTTTTCATGTGCTTACCTGCCATCTGTGTATCCTCTTCTGTGAAATGTCTGTTCATGACTTTCTAACTGAATTTTTTCCATTGAGTTTTGCGAGTTCTTTAAATAGTCTAGATATTAGTTCTTTGTCAGATATGCGGTTTGCAAATGTTTCCTCCCACTCTATAGTTTGTCTTTCATCCTCTTAACAGAATCTTTCACAGAGCAGAAGTTTTTCATTTTTATGAAGTTCAATTTATCAATTTTCCTCTTATGAATTATGCTTTTGGTGTCAAGTCTAAGAACTCTTTGCCTAGTCACTGATTCAAAGACTTTGTCCTATTTTTTCCTAAAAGTTTTATAGTTTTATATTTTATATTTAAGCCTATGATCTATTTTGAGTTAATATTTATATGAAGTGTGAGCCTTAGGTTAGGTTAAGTTTAATTTTTTTTAATTGCCTCTGGATGTTCAATTATCCCAGTATCATTTGTTGAAAAGGCTATCTTTCCTCCATGGATTCTCTTTTGCACCTTTGTCAAAAATCAGTTGGGCATATTTTCATGGACTTATTTTTGGGTTCTCTGTCTGTATTGTTCCATTAATCTATGTGTCTATCCTTCTCCCAGTACCATAGTCTTTTTTTAATATTTATATTTTGTATTCATATTTTCAGGATTGCCTCATGTCTCAATTTTTTTCAAATCTCTCATTTAAGCGAGAGTACTTCAAATTGAATATGGGTATTCTCAACTCCTCATATTTTTTTTTAATTGAAGTATAGTTGATTTACAATATCATGTTAGTTTCAGGTGTAGAGCAGAGCGATTCAGTTATATATATATATACATATATATATGTATATATGTATATATATATTCTTCAGATTCTCTTCTCTTACAGGTTATAAAAAATATTGACTATAGCTCCCTGTGCTATATAGTAGGTCCTTGTTGGTTATCTATTTTTTATATAAAGTAGTGTGTATATGTTAATATCAACCTCCTAATTTATCCCTCCCCCTCTCCCCCTCTCCCCTTTGGTAACCATGAGTTTGTTTTCTATGCCTGTGAGTCTCTTTCTGTTTTGGAAATAAGTTCATTTGTTTTGTTTTTTGTTTTTTGGGTTTTTTTTGCAAATGATTCAACCACCAAGGGATTAATCTCCAAAATATACAAATAGCTCATAGAGCTCAATATCAAAAAAACAAACAAACAAGCCACATAGTGTTGATTACTGTAACTATGTAAGTCTTGTAACTGGGTAAAATGATTCCTACAAAAAAGAATTTTTGTTCTTTTTCTCAAAAGTTGTTTTGGCTACTCTAGGTCCTTTGTCTTCCCACATAAATTTGAGGATAATCCTATCTATATACACCAGAAAATCTTGTTGGGATCTTGATAGTAATTGTGTTAAACCTATATATCTACTTGAAGTGAATTGAGGTCTTTACCATATTGAGGCTTCCAATCCGTGAAAAAAAGTATGTCTCTATATTTATTTAGACCATCTTTTATTTTTTTCATCAGCATTTGTGGCTTTTAGCATACAAATTCTGTACATATTTTCTTAAGTTTACACCTAAGCTTTCTTTTATTTTTTGTAATGACTGTAAAGGGTACTTTAATTTTGTTGTCCATATGTCATTGCTAGTATATTAAATACAATGGATTTTTTAATGTTTATCTTTTATGCTAGGACCTTGCTAAACTCACTTCTTAGTTCTAGGAATTTTTTGATAGATTCCTTGGGTTTTCTATATAGGCAGTCATATCACCTACCCATAGGGACGGTTTTATTTCTTCCTCTCTGATCTGTTTGACTTCTATTTCCTTTCCTTGCCTTACTCAACTGGCTAGAAATTCCAGCATTATGTTGAATAAGAGTGCTGAATGCAGATATCTTTGCTTTGTTCCTGATTCTAAGGAGAAAACATTCACTCTTTCATCATCAAATACGATGTTACTATTGTTTTTTTGTAGATGCTCTTTATCAAGCTGAGGTTTATCCTTCTACCCCTGTTTTCCAGAGAGTTTTTATAATGAATAGGTGTTGAACTTTGTTAAATCTTTTTCTGCATCAATGGATAAGATCATGTGATTTTTCTTCTTTAGCCTGGTACAATAATATAGTAGATTATGTGGATTGATTTTTAAATATTGAACCAGCCTTGTATCCCTGGAATAAACCTCATTTGGTCATGGTATATAATTCTTTTTATATATTGCTGAATTCTACTTGCTAATATTTTGTAAAGGATTTTGCATTTATATTCATAAAGAATATTTGTTTGTAGATTTTTTTTTGTTTTGTTTTGTACTGTCTTTGTCAGGTTTTGGTACCATTCATACTAGCTACATAAAATGAATTAGAAAGTTTTTCCTCCTCTTCTATTTTTTGGAAGATATTGTGTGGAATTGATGTTAATTTGTCTTTAATGTTTGATGGAGTTCAGAGAAACCAACTGGGTCTAGAGAGTTCTCTTTTGGGAATTTTAAAATTACATACTTACAAATTAAATTTCCTTAGCACTTAGAGGGCAATTCAAACTATCTGTTTCCTATTGTGTGAGTAGTAGTATTTTTATTTTTTGAGAAATTGGTCTATTTTATCTAGGTTGTCAAAACTATGTGTCAGATAATATCCCTTTAATATCGTTTTGATGTCTTCAGTGTCTGTAATATATTCTCTCTCTCTTTCCTGATAGTGGTAATTTATGTCTTCTATCTTTTTTTCTTTTGTCAGTCTCTCTAGAAGTCTATAAATTTTATTAATCTCTTAAAAGAAATAGTTCTTGATTTTATTCATTTTCTCTACATTTTTGTTTTTTATTTCATTGATTTCTGCTCTTATCTTTATTATTTTCTGCCTTCTGCTTCCTTTGGGTTTATTTTGGTTTTTTAAATTTTTTTTAATTTTTTAAAGTAGAAACTTAGATTATTGATTTAAGATTTTCTTTATTTCGCACGTATGTAGTTAGTGCTATAGCATTTCCTCTTGGCCTTTTTTAGCCATGTCCCACAAATTTTCATATATTGTATTGTTATTTTCATTCAACTCAATGTATTTTTTTTTTTTTGTATTTCCCTTCAAACATCCTCTTTGATTTATGGATTATTTAGAAGCATGTTATTTAGTTTTCAAAAATTTGGAGATTTTCCTATTTTTGTTAGTAATTTTCAGTTGACTCACATTGGTCAGAAAATGCATGCCTCATGATTTAAATTCTTTTAAACTTGTTTTGTTTTGTTTTATGGCCCAGGATGTAGTTTATTTTGATATATATTTCATGGGCACTTTAAAAGAATGTGTAGTCTGCTACTGTTGGGTGGAGTGTTTTATAAATGCTGATTAGATCTTCTTAATTGATGATGCTGTCAAGTTTTTCTCTATTCCTGATGGTTTTCTGTTTGGTTGTTCTATTAATTGTTGAGAGAGTGATATTGAAGTCTCCAACTATAATTGTGGATTTGCCTGTTTCCTCTTTCAATTTTTTTCAATTTTTGGGTCACATATTTTGCATCTCTGTTTTTTGGTGCATACACATTTAGGTTTGCTATGTCTTCTTGGTGGGTTCGTCCTTTCATCATATAATGTTCCTTTCTGTCTGGGAATTTTCTGGGACTCACATGAAACAAGTATTAGATCTTTTGTTATACCCACAGGTCTCTGAGGCTCCCTTTGTTCTTTTTGTTGTTGTTGCTGGTGTTTTTTAAGTCTATTTTCTCCATGTTGTTCAGATTGAGTATTTTCTATTGTCCTACTTCCAGTTTATTGATTCTTTTCTCCTCCTTTTCTGCTATTGAGACCATCCATTCAGTTTTTATTATGGTTATTTTATTTTTACTTTTTTATTTGGTTCTTCTTTATGTCTACTATTTCTTTGTTGAGACTGCATTTCTTTGCTAAGTTTCTCATTTTTAAATTTATTTCCATCATGTTCTTAATTACTCATTGAAACATTTTCTGAGGGCTCTTTAAAATCTTTGTCAGATGATTCTAAAATCTCTGTTAATCTGGCTGTTGGCATCTACTGATTGTCTTTTTCTCATAAACCAGAACTTTCTGATTCTTGGTATGATGAGTGACTTTTAGTTGAAACTTTACATTCTGGGTATTATGTTAAGACTCTAGATCTTATTTAAACCTTACGTTTTAACTGGCCTCCTCTGACACAACTCTGAGAAGGGAAGACATTACATCATTAATCCCAGGGGTAGTGTGGGGGAAAGAGTCTAGATACCCCACACGACCTTCATGGTACACAAAGGGGGCACCCCTTGTGGTTACCAGACAGGGATGGGAGATCTCCTCACCAGACCTCACTCATACCTCATTGTTTGGGGGGCAGAAAGGTCTCATTATGACTGTCTATTAGGCCTCCTTTGACACCACCCCAGTGTGTGGGAGTGGGGGAGAGAAACACCTCATTACTGCCTAATAAGATTGGAAATCCAGGTACCCCACATGGTCACCACTGATGCTGTGATGTGGAAGGGGCTCATTACTGCCTGGCAGGGATGAAAAGTCCAGCTTTCTATTTGGCATCCCCTGACACCACCCCAGCAGGGGCTTGGGGCCCCTTGCTACACCCAGGAGGGTGGAAGTCTTGGGCTCCTCACTCAGCCTTTGCTGGTGTGGATGGGCCACAGTTTTTCCTGTGGTGTTTGGCTGCAATAAAGTGGTTATTTACTAGAACTTTTCTGTCCTACTAGCATACCCCTTTCCTACTCCTCTGGGTAGAGAGGGCATACTTTTGTTAAGATTTTTTTTTGGGGGGGTGTGGTTTTTATCTGTGCCTGTTGGCATCTTTGGGTGGCTGGCTTCTTCAGCTCCAAGTTTTGGACATGTGAAGCAGAAAAAAAAAACTCAGGGAGCTCATTACCTTGTTTCTCTTTGGGTCTAGAGGTCCCTAGCCAGTCCATCATCTTCTTCACACACTGCAGAGTTTTCTTATGTTTTTCTTGATGTAACATCTAGGGTGTTTAGTTGAACTGAGTGGAAAAAATAGGTCAAAGTACATCTACTCCACCTTCCCAGAAGTAGAAGTCTCGAGGTGTTCTTCATGGTTCTCCTGTAAAAATATTAAATTGCTCACATACTTGGCCTCAACTGAGACATTTATGTATTTTTTATTAACCAGTTTACTTGATTTTACCAGAATTCTAAACCTCAAAGCCCCAAAAAAAGTGAAATAAAAAGAGAGAAAAACAAAGTTATAGAAATTTTCCTGAGCCAGGGAGTGCAAATGTTGCCACTTATAAAGAAGAAACCTCCTGAGAATTAATTCAGATAGAAACTGCTTATTTTTGTTTTAATATTGCTGAAACCTCAATTCTGTGGCATTCACTCAGAAATCCAAACTTTAAAAATAATCTTGCATGCTCAACTTTTGGTTAGATATCATTAAAAACTTCCCTACTCTTTCACACAGTAGACACTCAGGAAAATAATTCATCTCCTCTTGATGACTCAGACCCTAATTCCAAGCTCCTGGGGCAGCTTTGTTTTCTCTCTGCAAGGCAACTGCAAGCTCTTAATGCACTTTTCAACAGCTGCCATTCCCTCATCCCTAATTTCTGCTCATAATGTTCTAGGGAATTGGAAGAAGATAACCATTCCTGATAGTTGTGGGTAGACAAAAAGTCAAATGCTTGGACTAAGGACACAGGGTCTCATCTACCATACAACAAGGAAGGAATTGACTTATGGTGGGTTTCATAATAATTGTAGTGCCGCTGAAGAGATGTAAACTTAATTCAGTATTCTTAGTTATACTCTGGGTAGCTGAGATTGCCAAACAAGTAGAAGTTTAAAAAAAGAAGAAGAAAAAGGAAGGTAAAGAAAAGGAGGACAAAGGAAGGAAGAAACAGAAACTAAGTGTTATTTTGACAATGGTGAGTATGCTGTTATCCTGTTGGAAATAAATTTGTGGAGTGTTGTTATGAATGAAATAGTACACTGCGTCCATTACAGATACGATTATTCTGAATATGTCCTACTTTGCAGAGTCATGGTAAAGCATATTATACACATTTTTAAAAGGAGACAACTGGGGCTGGGAAGTCAAGTGAATTAATTGCCTGAGGTCACACACCTTGCAGACAAAGTAGCTGGATTAAACCCAGTTCTGCTTTTATCCTTTCCACGATGATGGTGTAGAGGTGGGAGTCACAGGTCTAGTTTAGCACATGGACAATAAAGCCCATGCTAAACATAACACGGCTATCTAGAAGAGTGCTTCTCAAACTCTAATGGGCCAGGAAAGAGACAGAGGTTTCAGTACTTGAAATTTTTAAAAAAAGAAGGATAATAAAAAATATCTTTCCTTTTTTGGGGGGCTTCCCTGGTGGTGCAGTGGTTGAGAATCTGCCTGCTAATGCAGGGGACACGGGTTCGAGCCCTGGTCTGGGACGATCCCACATGCCGCGGAGCAACTGGGTCCGTGAGCCACAGCTGCTGAGCCTGGGCGTCTGGAGTCTATGCTCCGCAACAAGAGAGGCCGCGATAGTGAGAGGCCCGCGCACCGCGATGAAAAGTGGCCCCCACTTGCCACAACTAGAGAAAGCCCTTGTACAGAAACGAAGACCCAACACAGCCAAAAATAAATAAATAAATAAATAAATAAATAAATAAATAAAGTAGCTATTAATTTAAAAAAAAAAAAAAGAAATGACTAGGGAAAGTTGCAATTATGGAATTGTGAGGTGGACAAAGATGACCTCTTGTTAAAAAAAATATATATATATCTTTCCTTTTTTTAAGAGGAAGTAAACCAGCCTATCAAAGCAAAAAAACTTGGTGACGCAGTAATTTTCCAAGATGCTCTGTTCCAATATTCTCTAAGACTTTTTGTTTTATGGATTAATATATGTTATTATATCTCAAAATTATTTGACAGCTATTCTTTGGGAGAGAATGTTCTGTGACCCAGCAGTATTAGGTTAGAAGGGCTTCTGTGAAATTAAAGACCAGAGTCAGAGAGCACTTGTTTTTGCTAAGAAAAACCGATGGTTCTTGAACTTGTGTTGGACACCAGGTCCCACACTGCGTTAAAGAAGCTTGGTGCCTCCCAGCCCCCAAAGCCCATAATGTGGATGCCACAAAGCAGTTAAAAGCAGAGATGCTTTAATGTCCCAGACGTATGGTCAGCCACCAGCTCACACCTTTAGAGAGAGATGAGTATGTGGGTTACAAGTTCTAAATGTGTTATATTGGTCTATAGATTCTCCTCTTTGATGAGGGGTAGAACCTTCACACCTTAAGCTGGAAATCACCCAAGAGGCAAAGTCAGACCCTTGGGCTATAAATATCACTCATTCTAATAGTCAAAGACCTCAGAATGGAAACATGCCTCCAGCACCTGGTTTCACATTCAAAGCAAATAAGATGTCCTACCTGGCTCTTCTGTGATGTTCTCTCGTCTCATCGTTCATTTGGCTTTTATCAAGCAGGTAATATGTTTACAATTGCCTGTCTTATTAATAAGACAGCCCCTGAGTTTGAAGAAGTGACAATGTAAAGGGAGACACAGACATAACCAAGGGCAGCAGCACATCCCTCTGATAGTAATTACCCCAAGTGTCTGGGAGGCACCCAGGCAGTTTGGGAGAGAGCAGAGTACTCTGACTTCGGGGTTGAACACATCACAGCTGTTGCCAAAGATGCAGTGACTTGCTCAGTCAAGATCCTTCCTCTCCAAAGCATCTGTTTCCTTGGCCATCAAATGGGGGCCAGGGCAGCGCCTGCCTCAAGGATTTGTTGTGACGATGAAATGAGTTAATACTTTTAGACTAGCCGGAATAGGGTCTATCACATAAGCAGTGTCAGACAAACATTAGCTCTTATTATTTGAAAGGACTGTGATAGAAGACACGTGCCAATAAATAAACACACAGAGAAGGCTGGTGTCTTCTTGTTTCTTTATGAGTGTTTCTTAGCCCACTTCTTTTCCCTCTATTTTTATTTGTGGCCAGCTTCACTTATGCCCCCTCCCGCCCTCCTAAGAAGCTGGAGGACCACCTCAGCTCTGGTCAGTCTCTCTGACTCCTGTCCCTCCTGGTCCCTCGTCACCCTCAGGCTGATGAGCACAGAGAACCAACCACTCTCAGTGCCTTACTCTGTTGCTCAGAAATCTAAGGGGTGTGTTACTGCCCACAGCCTAGATCCATGCACTTTCCTGATTTACAATTTCCAGAGACAGGGAGACCTGGGTTAGCTCTCCTTTGTTTATTACCTTGATGAACTTAATAAATCCTCCTTTCGCTTCAGAAATGTTCCAGCCTGTAGAGTAAATCAAATGGTTATCATATCAGTTATCAAAAATGCTATGTACCAAACAAACCTCAAACCCAGTGACGTAAAAGCACTTCTTGAGCTTGGGACTTTGAGGGCTGGTTGAGCAGTTCTTCCGGTCTGGGCCAGGCTCCACTGTTGTGAGCTGGGTTCACGCCTGCGCCCGCAACATCGGCAGGGGTGTCTGCTGAACTGGGGTGGCCTCACATGTCTGCATTTACCAGCTGGGATGCTGGGGCTCCCAGGCCATGAGGCTCTCATCTTCCACAATCCAAGCTGATATTGTTTACCTGGTGGATGTTAAGGACTGAATGTTTGTGTCCCCCCAAAATTTATGTTGAAGTCTTAACCCACACACAGTGTGATGGTATGAGGAGGTGGGGCTTTCAAGAGGTAATTAGGTTTAGATGAGATCATAAGAGTGGGGCCCCTATAATGGAATTAGTGTTCTTATAGAAAGAGGAAGAGACCAGAGCTCATTCTCTCTGCCACATGAAGACACATGCACCATCATCAAGCCAGACAGAGGGCCCTCACCAAAAACCAAATTGGCTGGCACCTTTATCTTAGACTGCCAGCCTCCAGAACTGTGAGAACTAAATGTCTATTGTTTAAGCCACCCAGACTTTGGTATTTTGTTTTAGCAGCCCAAGCTGAATGAGACTAAGTACTTGGCAGTGTTCCAAGAGAACTAAGAAAAATATATATATCTTCTTGAGGCCTGAGTTTGGAATGGGCATGGCATCGCTTCTGCCACATTCTATTGGCCAGAGCAAGTCACAAGGCAGCCCAGATTCAAGGGGTGGGAAAATACATTTTACCTCTTGATGGGAGGAGCTGGGAAATCACATGGCAAAGGCCCAGCTACTGGGAGGGATGAGAATTATGGCCTTTTTTGCTATCAATATACCAATGTCACCAAACTGAAAGAACAAGAAATAAGAATTTTAGAGTCAAAAAAGATCCAAGTCTGAAATTAGCTGTGAGGTCTTGGGAAAACGGCATAATCTCCCCCAAGACTCCATTTCCTTGTTTCCTCACCTATAAAATAGAGGTAGGAATTACACCAAACTCACGTGGCAGTTCTAATGATTAAACAAGAAAATTCCTAGGAGTATGGCGCCTGGACATATTTATAATAGGCACTCAAGAAACATCAGCTTTATAAATATTCTATGTAAAGTCCCTTCCAGTAAAATAATTTTTGTGTCTTTCAAGTTTTATATTTTACAAATGGAAACACAGAGTCAATATAAGCCTCAAATTCAAAACTCCTGATTTCTGACTGACCCCATACCACTATCCATGATGAATGGAATCTTATTAATACGAAGCTTAGTCACTAAAACCATTGAGTGAGTATCCTTGCTTAAGTAGAGTGTTTTAATGCTGTTTTTATGTTCATCCAAATTGAGTTAAGCTCTGCTTTTCAATAGACCTTATAGAAAAACCCTGGAAAGACAGCTTTACAACATAATCATAGGAGTAGTCTCCATGGCATCTTGGCAGTCTCTCTTCCTTTACTAACTGTCCTCTTTCTGTGACACTGTAAAGGCTATAAATGAAGGCTCTTTAATCTCTTTCAACAAACTTAAAATGTCCTTCAGTATCCCGCAAAGACAGAATGCTGCCTTATTCACTCCAAACCTTCCTGTATGTGGCCACAAGCAGGATCATCCTAAAATGAAAATCTAACCATGTCACCTTCCTTGGGTTCTCAGTGACTCACTGGATAAAAGACAATCAGAGCCCTTCAAGATCTGGCCTCTGCCTACCTCTCCTGCTCATCAGTGCCCCTCCTGCCCCACTGTGGGCTTATTGTATATTGTACATGTTATCGACACCACTGGTTAAGAGCATTGTTGGGTCTGAACCTCAGCTCTGCTGCTAATTAGCATGTAACTTTGGACAAGTTGCTAATATTTTTTTTTTTTTGCATTTAGATTCCTCATCTATAGAACAGGGGAAGGGTAGTGTCTAATACAAAGAGTTGAGAAGTTTAAAGAATTAATAGGTCAATCCCAAGCTCCCTAACTATCCCTTCCCCCTACCCTCCCCTCCTGGTAACCATAAGTTTGTTCTCTAAGTCGGTGAGTCTGTTTCTGTTTTGTAAATAAGTTCATTTGTATCATTTCTTTTTAGATTCCACATATAAGTGTTATTATATGACATTTCTCTTTCTCTGTCTGACTTACTTCACTCAGTAATGACAATTATACGATATTTTTCTTTCTCTGTCTGACTTACTTCACTCAGTATGACAGTCTCTAGGTCCATCCATTTTGCTGCAAATGCCATTATTTCATTCTTTTTATTGACATGTACACACTGCTATATTTAAAATGGATAACCAACAAGGACCTACTGTATAGCACAGGGAACTCTGCTCAATATCATGTAACAACCTAAACGGGAAAACGTATAAATGAATCAGTTTGCTGTACACCTGAAACTATCACAGCATTGTTGATCAACTATACTGTAATATAAAATAAAAAGTTAAAAAAAATAAAGAATTAATAGGTATAAAGCACTTAGCAGTAAGTGACACAGACGCAAACTAGATCTGAGCCCAGGTCTCTCTGACATCAGCATTGCATACTGTCCAATAAGCCGAGTTTCCTCCTGCTACCTCCTCCCATCAGAGGGAACCACCTACTCTTCTCTGAAAGAGCAAAGCCATCTTTCACTTCTGTTCCATTGCCTGGAAACCCTGCATCCCATCTTGGTCCAACAAAGGCCTACTTTGCCTTCAGCATTTAGCACCAGTATCCTTTCCTCCCTGGAAAACTTCTAACCATCTCCACACTGGCTCAGGCAACTCCCCTGGGTCTAAACATACGTCGCACTTTCCTCCATCATAACCCATGCTACACTGTATCACCATCAATCTCTACCTCTGTGCTATGAGACACTTGAGGGTGGCAACCAGCTCACCTAAATGAATGAATAAATGAGTGAACCTTAGCTGTGTCCTGAGGAAACCTACGACCCCAGGCATTAGCAGGGGTAGCTCAGACCTCACATAAGAAAAGGAGGTGCATGGTGCTTTGGCCTGATCAGTGGCCAGCAGGGTAACCTTGGCTCCACCTTTTCTCTGGACAAAAGCAACTACAAAACCCCTCCTATGTACATTTAAAGATTTGGAGGAGGGACTTCCCTGGTGGCACAGTGGTTGGGAATCCACCTGCCGGTGTGGGGGACACGGGTTCGAGTCCTGGTCCAGGAAGATCCCACATGCCGTGGAGCAACTAAGCCCGTGTGCCACAGCTGCTGAGCCTGCGCTCTAGAGCCCACGAGCCACAACTACTGAGCCCGCGTGCCACAACTACTGAAGCCTGCGTGCCTAGAGCCCGTGCTCCGCAACAAGAGAAGCCACCGCAATGAGAAGTCCGCGCACCACAAGGAAGAGTAGCCCCCGCTCCCTGCAACTAGAGAAAACCTGCACGCAGCAACGAAGACCCAGCACAGCCCAAAATTAATTAATTAATTAATTAAAAAGAAAAGAAAGATTTGGAGGAGGGATCAAATGAGGAAAAATGAATGGGACCGCCCATGACATCCACGGGAGATGTGCACGAACGACATAACTTCTCTTCTCCCAGTCATGTCCCCACAGCTGATATCAGACCCTGGATGTATTCAGAGATGCTTCAGGAGGAATTTAAATAAAGTTTGCCCCTTGCCCAGTGAAACACTAGTGTTTATATTGGTGTTTCTGCGCGTACACTGGGGAGCCCTTGCATGTGGCCCTCGGCAGGAAACTTCCCTATGGAGTCAGCTCAACACAGAAACAAATCCTGGGACTTCCCCTAAATGGCCCGCTGTAGCCTTGAATTTACAGTGATAGAAGCCCAGCCCTTGGGAGAGAACTGGAGGACCAGGAGTTCATACTCTACATGACCCCCTCTATAGAGGGTCTAACTGAAAAGCAGAAAGGAGGTAAATTGCCCAAAGACACACTTCACCTGGGACTTTGAGATTCTGAGACAGGTGGGCTTTCCCCCGTACCTGTCTCCTACTTTCTTTCCTTGTGGAGGATAAGGTCTCGAATATCTTTGTAAACATGCAAGTGTGTTACCCCAGCTAGAGAACAGAGCAAGACTAACAGAGACCCACCCTGCTCCTCCTTCCTTCTCGTGTGACAATCACTCTGTCTCCAGACAGGGCTGCTGATACACAAGTGAAGAAACAGGGAACCGTCAAATAAAATGAATTGACAGATCACATGGCTCATGAACAGTGACGCTGCAACCAGAGCCCTTGGCTTCTGAAAGTAGTTCAGTGCCTTATATGTTTTGCATGCCCCTGGCCCAATGTAAAAGCACATTTGATTTTATGCAACACTGCCTGTGGAAGGCAGAAAAGCAGCCCCCCAAATATGTCATGCCCTCATTCCTGGAGCCTATAAATGTGTTATGTCACACGGCAAGAGAGAATTAAATTTGTCGATGGAATTAAGGTTGTTAATCAATTGACCTTAAAATAGAGAAATTATCCTAGATTACCTGAGTGGACCCAATGTAATCACAAGGGTCCTTAAATGTGAAAGAGGGAGAAAGAAGAGAGGGTCAGAATGATGCAACGTGCAAACAACTCTATTCAACTTTGCTGGATTTGATGCAGGAGGAGGCCACGAACCAAGGAATGCAGGCAACCTCTAAAAGCTAAAAAGGCAGAGAAATGCATTCTTCCACAGAGACTCCAGAAGGGAACACAGTCCTACCCACACCTGAATTTTAGCTCACTTGAGACCCATTTTGTACTTCTGACCTCCAGAGCTATTAGATAAAAAATTGTGTTGTTTAAGCCACTAAGTTTTTGGCAATTTGTTATAGCAGCAAATGGAAAAGTAATACAGTGTCTAAGTGTACCTAGTATGCCCCAAGGTCACACCAGCTGGGGAAGGACAAATGAGCCCTAACAATGTAAATGTATATTTTGTTCATTCTTTCTCTCCACTTCCTGTAGACTCTATTCTTTCGACCTCATTTTCACTGGTTGTTCCCTGGGAGTGTTTTATATGTAAATGCTTTTAATGAAGTCCAGATAAAATCTTTTTACTCTCTTCTACTCTTTACTGATGCCCACTCCAAAGGCCACCCCTGCCTTCCTTGCTCCACGAAGGCACTTTCTTGCACCCACTCTCTATTATTGGACCAAACCATCCTAGACTCTGCATTTAGATGCCACTCTGACCACATTGGTGCCACAGAGACATTGGAGCCCTTGATGCACCCAAGGGAAATGTTATTCCATCAAATCTGTCATCCAGTAGAGTCCAGCTCCTCCTCCCTAAATCTCTCATCCAGCCCCCCAAGGACTCATGTCCAAGAACAAATCTGAGTGGCAAATACTATCTGATTTAGGAAGTTCTGCTTTGTGACCCCAGAAACGTTTCTGTAGATCAAGTGTATATGCCTGACCCCTGTGTCCATCTGGATGAGTTTATTGGGAGTTCCCTTCCTTCTTCATGGAACTAAAGGTTCTCAAATCCAGATGGACCCATTTAGGGCTGAATTTAACAAAAGTAAGAAAGCCAGCAGGGACCAGGTGTGCTTTGATTTATACGTACTGTAAATCTACTGTGTGCCAGGCAGTCTACCAGACACTTTTTATAATTGTGTTTATTTTTCTCAGTTCAGGGCTCTGAGCTTCAGAGAATTAACCCTTCCCCAGTCCCACCACCAGGAAGCAGCGTGCTTGGAACTTCAGGCACAGGGAGCCTGGACCCTGTGGGTACAGAAACTCCACCTGTACCAGCTGCCCTGGGCAGAGATGTCATATCCTGGATACAGGGGCGGGTGTGCTGTCCTAGCAGCTCCACCCTGCCCAACCTGGGGGAGGGGGATGGCAGACTTAGACCTCCTCCAGCATATGGTTGATCAAGGAAGAAGGAGGGAAGGGGGCTGCAGGCAGCACCATCCCCAAGGCCTCAGGGTAGGCAGCTGACATCAGCCAGTAAGAAAAAAAAATCCATTTTTAAAATGGCATAAGAAAAATTAAACTTGCAGTTCCGTCATTTCATATTTAAAAAAATCAAGAATGGAAATAAAAATGGTTCCACGTTATTTTATTCTGAATCTATTTTTAATGCCAATGGCAACAAAATCGCTCTTTTATGTGAGTCATTTTACAAAACAGAAAACGTGATTTCCTGAAATGTTATTTTACAGAAGCTGAAAGGAAACCACAATTTGACATGAGAAAGATGGAATGCAGCTAACCCTGATCACTTGGGGGTCTCTCTCTCTCTCTCTGGAATGTTCTCCCCTCTCTTCTCTAGCTAAATCCTTGTTCTTCCCGCAAATCTCATTTAAGCTGTTACTTCCTCAGAGAGGTCTTTTCTGGTCACCCCCTCATTTTATATGAGATTCCCCCTGTTATACACTCTCAAAGAGTATTATATCATTTCTTCATTGCACTTCCTGAAATTGTGTTCATTATTCTGTATGTGTTCATGTGCTAGGCACTTGGGACATGATGAAGTGTCGACACAGACACGACTCTGCTATCTTAGAGCTTACGGTTTATAGGGGGAGCAAGAAAGTTTCCATGTCTCTCTCAATCAATTATACTAAGAAATGCAGAATTCCAGAAGACAAATGTCCTTAAGTCAAGAACCATGAGCGCACATAGCAGGGGACTGTGCTTACACACTAAACGAACATCCAAATGTATGTGTCTCCTACCAGACATTGTTTTGTTCTCTCTTTGTGTGTCCCCCATCCACTGACCCAGTGTTGGGCACATATTAGATGCTCAATAAATGATTATTGAAACTCTTAATGAAATGGAAAGTAGCCCACTTCTGACATATGGGCCAGTGGTGTAGTTATTGCTTGTGGCTATGGGTTCAAAGCCGAACCCAGCAGGTCTAAAAGACAAATATTTGGACTATTATCACTAACAATCCTGCAAAGCACATTCCAACTCTCACCTTTGGGGTAGAGTTCAAATCTAATGGAGCATTTTCCATGTTTAACATCGTTGTTCTCCAGACTGGGTTGGGTCTTGCTGACATGACCTCCTGGAGGAAACGTACCTGACGTGACGTGAGCTTCTGCTGGGGTTCTTCTTCGTCTCTCTCTGGCTGGTCCTTCTTACGGTCTTCTTCCGCCTGTTTCTAAGATGCTGGTCCTGTTCAGGCTCCTCTCTCTGTTCTCCCGCTCCAGGACAGCAGGTATCAAGTGAGAAGACAAAGGTCAGCTGCCATCTAGATGAGGTTTCGTTTATTTATTTTGCTTAATAAGCACTAGTACAGCAAAGACTAAGTTCCAGGCACTGTTTAGGTGCTTTATATGTAATAGTTCATTTAGGGCTACTAACTTACAATATAGGATTAAGGCCTGGCCAATGGCAGAATTCCAGACTCATATCCAAGAAATGATAGTGTAAGGGAGTGGTATAGAGAGGACTCTGGCTGCCCCACAAATCTCCAGCACCTCCTTCCTTGAAAAATAGCCAATTGTCTGTACCCCTGTTCTATAAACACAGCTGTACAAGCCCCCAGTCACCACTTCTGCCCAGATTGCTGCCTCTCAGCGCCTCCATCCAGATGCTAATCCCGTTGTATCCACCCGTGGTGTGCATGCATCATCCCAGGCAGAGCTCCCAAGTACCTCCATCCCTAACGATCCCAAATAGGACTATCTTCCTCCCCCTGCTCCATCTTATATGTTCCTTGAGACCCATCTAATCCAGTCCCAGTCCTCAGCATCTTCCTCTTCTTCACTTGCATGGCCCATCAATTCTAATTCTACTTCTCCCATGTTTCCCAGTCCATCTTGGGCTCTCTCCTCTTCCCACCTGCACCTTCTTTCTGTTCCTTGGCACCTGGACAGTTGTGAGTCTCCTCACTGGTCTCTGCTTTGTGTCCCCACTTCTTCTCTAGCTACAGAGACTCTCCTTCACATGTCCTCCGAATGACCTCATGGATAATGGAAATCAGATCATGCCACTCTTCTAGGTAAAATTATTCAATGGCTTCTTGTTGTCTTCAGAATAAAGCAGGGAAGTCTTTGCTTGGAAGAGGCAAGATAAATATGCTGAAATGTCTAGCCTCACTCCTTGGCACTTGTGTCTTCATTACCTGTGTGTCACAGGCATGTAATGTTGTCTCCACCCTTGTCTTGCCTTCCTGGTCCCTTTTGCCCCAAATTAGGCAGCTCTCTCTACATGGAATGTTCTTCCTCTTACTGGTTAACCATTCCCTCCCCCACTAACCGCTAGGTGAGATGGTGTAAGATAGCAAGTCAGTGTACAGACTGTGGACCAGTCTACCTGGATTCAAATCTCAGGTCATATACCTGCAGTGTGACTTCAGGCTACTCACCTTTCCATGCCTCAGTTTCCCCATCTATAAAACAGAGATGATAGTAACCTACCTCACAGAGTTATTGTAAGGACCAAATGAGCTACTATCAATATATGTGAAGTCCTTATCATGGTGGCCCATGGCAGGCACTGTATAAATTTTTATTATGATCAATTCTCACATATTACCAGGTTCATCACCAAATCCTGATTCATCTCTCTATTTGCTCATTCACCAAACAACTCGTCTGTTTATTTGCAGTCTCTCTTACCTCACAGCAAGTTCCTTGAGAGCAGGGACTGGGCTTTATTTGTCCTTCTAGCATTTAGCACAGAACACGGCAAGGAACAGGAATTTAGTAAAGGTCTGTGGTAGTAGCAAAGAATACCTGTTTTCATCTGTATTCTCAGCCTGGTTTAGAGGGTCTGGGACACACACCTTTAATGTAAGACATTTAACCACACTGGTTAGGAAAGAGTTAAGAGAGGGAATATTTTCAAGGAGAGAATTTCGGTTTATGTCCATAGGCAATAGATGCAGCAAAGCCTGAAATAGATAATGTCTGCTTGCAATATCTGTGGCATGATTTTAAGCATCTCCTTGTCGAAGTGTTGAAAAAGAAATGAAACAAATATATCTCAATCCTGGCCAGGGAATGTGGATAGTGGTAGCCTCATGGACAACTTTATGAAAGAAATGGAAGAATTAATTCAGGGCTTAAAGAAATTTTGACTAGGCAAGGGTTAAAGCTGGCAAAACATTTTACAGGCACCAAAAGTGATCAGCTTGATTGTTCAGCAAGTTGAAATCACTACAATTTGCTAAAATGTTTTAAGCGGTACACCAGTTAAATGACTTAATTTCTAAATACAAAGTCTCTGTGTAAATATATATATATACATCATTGTATATCATCCGCTGTAGTATTTACATATTCCTGTTTGCCATAGTCTGCACAAAACTGTGTTTCTTTTACTTTGTGAAAGACATAGAGCTTTTTGTAGGTAATTTTCCCCACCTGTGCTCGTTGCCTTACCACTTCCTGTAAGAACCTAACTTCCTTTAAAAGCCAACCCCACTGAATAGAGATGAAGCACATGGCTTGGAGTCAGGAAGTCTGAGCTCCAGCATCACCACTTCATTCAAGCTGCATGATTAGCAACTCACTTCTCTAAGTCTTGAGCTTCCTTATCGGTAAAATTAAAAATAGTACCTACATCACAAGCGGGTTCTGAGGTTTGAATGAGGTAATGAGTGTTAAATTGTTAGAGACTATGAAGCACTGTGAATGCATAATAAGAACCCTCCTACACCCCTCATGCAAAATAGTGGATAATTCCAGGGTCTCTGCAAATTCACCATAGATATTTATTTGCCTTTGAAGTTAAGCTTGGGTTCCTTTTCTGGCTCCATATACTAGGTATCTTTTTTATTCACTATGACCTTTGGTTTTCTGTAGAGCAATCACATCAGTCTCCTAGGGTTTACTTAATAATTATAGTGCTGGATGCATTACATAGGCTATCTCATTTAATCGTCATAGAAATTCCACTTTCTTTACCTCCAAAATCAGCACCTTCATCTCTAGCTCATGCCTTAAATCCCATAAGTAGATATTTTTCCCTTTGCCAAACCTGTTTCCTCTTGGATTCCTATTGAAATGCAAAAACTTTAATCTATGGCCATACCACCCTGAATGTGCCCAATCTCATGTGAAATGCAAAAACTTTATCCATGAGTATATTGGTCAGGGTTCTCCAAAGCTAGATAGCTAGCTATCTAGATAATAAGGAATTGGCTCATAAAATTATGAAGGCTAAAAATGTTCCAAGATCTGCTGTCAGCAAGAAGGACAGCCAAGAGAGTAAAGTAGTTCCAGTCTAAGTCCAAAGGCCTTAGACTCAAGAGAGAATATGGTATAAGTTCCAGTTTGAAAGCTGACAGGCTCTTGACCCTAGAAGAGCCAGTGTTTCAGTCCAAGTCCAAAGGCAGGACAAGCCCAATGCCCCAGCTCAAACAGTCAGGCAAAAAGAGTTTCCTCTTGCTCAGCCGTTTTGTTCTATCCAGGTCTTCAAATGATTAGAGAAGGCCCACCCACTTCGGGAAAGGCCATCTGCTTTACCCACCACCTGAGTTAACATTTATTCCATTGTTGTTTAGCTCAGATAATGGTTTTAGTTCCAAGCAAAAATCTTTCTCCTTTAGCTTTTACTTCCATAGTCCTATTTATATCACAGAATTGAACACAAAACGATCAACTCTTCCATAGACACATATCCTGCTCCTGTCTTCTTGGCCCAGTTTAATGATCATGATGATGAAAATGACGATGGCATTTAATTATGATTTTTTAAGTTCCTGTAGCATGTCATGACCCTTTTATAATTAGCCTCATTTTATCCTCACAACCCACACAAGCTGAAACAAAGTTTCCATTGTTCAAATGAGTAGACCAAAATTTAAACATGGTGGGTAGTTCACTCCCTGTCCCCAAGAGAATGAGAGCCAAGTTGGGTTTTGAAACTATTTCTGTGTGACTCCCTAGTCCCTTCTCCACCTACCACATTACATAGCTTTGCCCAAAAGTAGCCAACAGAAAGAAAATCAAAAGCAAATTTATTCTGTACATACCCAATGGGCCTGCTAACTACGTAGAGAATGCGCTCAAGTATGAGAAGCCATTCCTGTTGAACCCCTGAACTTAAAAAGTGAATTATTTGGGGAAAAAAAGGCAATCATTATATTCTCCCTCACAAGTTTATTCACCACTGTAATTTTCTTTTCACTGCACTTATAAATACCACCAGTAGCTTCTTTTGCTTACCAAGAGAGATGATCGGCTGAAATTTCTTGGCTACCCCAAGGCTAATTCTGCAGGGAACATTCCAAATTAAGTCAGCTGTGCAGACTTTTATAAGATTGTCTTAAGTCTCAAGAAGTCTACCTGTTCAAGCATCCACGTCCCCAGACTTCAGATGTTAAATGAACCGTGCAAAAACTCAGCAATTCCTCGTGGATAACATTGGGGTGAGAACAGACAGGGGGCCAGTGACAATGACCTTACTGCCCTGAAACTCTGTGGTAGCCTCTGGTGATTTCGCCGACTTTTCTGGAATGGGATTTACTTAAGATTTCATTTGCAATCACATGCATCTGTAATCATTCACCAGTGGCAAGAAGTGTATCATAGGTTGAGGGAAGAGACTAGAGATAGTTATTTCTCAGTTGTTCCAGGCAAGTAAGATGCCAAATGTTGATCAAATAACCTGCTCTTCTTCCTCAGTTTCAGAACTAGAGCACTGGTTCTCAGACTGTAATGTGCATGAGAATCACCAGGAGAGCTCTTTTAGAATGTACAGCCCTACACCCAAAGCCCAGAGATTCTGAATCATACGTCTTGGGTGGGGCCTTGGAATCTTCATTTTCACATGTTTCAGTGATCCAGAGAAAATGCTGTAAAACCAACAGTAGAGGGAACCTGTATTAACCCAGTTCCCCAGAAAACAGAGCTTAAGGCATTTATGGTTGACTACTTTATTGGAGAATTTGATCCTAGGGAAGCTGGAATGAGGGGAAGTGGGAATATGACAGGCTAGGAAGGAGTGCCCATATGGTGAGATGGTGTTGAGTTGGCTGAGCATTTTATGTCACGTCCAAGTAATTATTCTATCTCACTCTCTCATGATATTACCTTCCTAGTGCCTTTACAAGCCAGTGTGTTCTGGACAGTCCCTTTGCAGGGATGAAGGGGAAGAGCTTATCTGCCAGCTTACATTTCCCAATGTCAAAGATAAACCCCAAAGTGTTCTAACTCCCCTGTACTTCCAGTTGTTCTGCCTGGGCCCAGGTGAGTCCTGCAGCATCTCATGCTTCATCAGCAACTGGGGTGCTCAGTGTTGGAGGTGAGAGGCTCAAGGTGTGGCTATCAGGGTAGATGCAGGGGAGATGGCTAAGGAAGCTCATGTAGTACATGACTGTAGCCAGATCTGAGTCTAAACAGATGGCCGAGAGGACTGGAAATGGCACTTAAAAGCCATCTGATACAGACTCCAGGGCCAACCTCCTTACCCTATCTACTTGGAGAAGAAACTCTAATTGTGGAGAGGACCAAAATGGAGTTAAAGTCAAGCCGTGGGGACCGAACTCTCTGTGGACTGAAATGAAACTCTGAGCTGGAAACTCCTCTCTTCTCTTCCCCACATGTGCTTCTGTTTATGACAAGATTGACTGGAGAACCGTATGCCTGGAAAGCTGACCTGAACCAGGCTGTGGGGAGAGGAAAGCAAGACTTGAGGATGTTACTTGGGGGAGAGAGCTTTATTCCCCCTTCGTATCTCTCACCTCTGTCATGATAGAGTTCAGATGGCCCTGCAGGGCCAGGATAAGCATCAAGAGAAGCAGGTATAGAACAAGCCATTGAGTTTAGTCTGGGAGGAAAAGTGAAGCAAGGAAGGGCTTTGGAGTTGGCCAGGTATGAGTTAGGTTAAGCCCAGACCCAGCCACTTTCTGGTTTTGTAACACAAACTCTCAAATTCCAATCTCCTTCTTTTAAAACAGGATGCAGTGCTCACCCAAGATAATATATGCAGAATACCTGGAACTGTACAGGTGCTCAACTGGTATGAGTCCCCTCATTCCTTACCTTCTGGCCCAAGGTATAGTCTAAAGGTGCAAATGTAAGCTGAAGGCCACACCTAGTTGGATGGAAATTAAATAGGATTTGGGAATCTTGTACAAGTCACCAAAAAAGAGGGATGCATTTAGCTGTGCTTATGCCATGGGTGTTTCTTCTGCTCAAAAGGCTGACATGGCAATTATAGGGTCTTGGGGGATGATTCAGGGATGGGCCCTAGAATTGGTTTCCTGACCTCTATCACAGCCAATTGCAAAAAAGCTGAAGAAGCTGAGGCACCACGTCAAGAAGACAGGGCAGTCTTTGTGTTGAAAGGCCTCGAGTATTTGAATGCATTATCTCAAGAGTTATTTAAACAGAGATTACAGCTGCTGTTCATAGGATCTCTGACCACCAGGGCTGCAAGATGATTTAAAGCTGTGATCTCCAGCCCCCAACTCTCACAACACATGGCTATGGTCTATCATATTTGCATTCCTAAAAAGCCTCAGATCATTTATTTAAAATTACATCATAAAAACATTTTTTCGATGATGATAAAAATATGTTTGGAACTAGAGATTTATGGTCTTGCAGTATGAAAATTGTTTTTCTACAGGAATTTCCAAAATAATGGTGTTTCAGAGTCATTAGTGTATGTTTCTGTATTAGTTTCCTAGGTCTGCAACAAGTACCACAAACTATGTGACTTACAACAACGGAAACGTGTTCCCTTACCGTTCTGGAAGCTAGAAGTCCTAAATCAAGGTGTCAGCCGGGCCACGCTTCCTCCAAAGCCTCTCGGGGAGATCCCTTGTTTGCCTTTTCCAGCTTCTGGGACCCCAGGCATTCCTTGGTTTATGGCAGTAGAACTAATCTCTGCCTCCATCTTCACATGACTATCTTCTCCTTGTATGTCTCTGTGTCTTCCCAGGGTGTTCTCCTTTCTGTGTGTCTCTCCTCTTCCTTTAAGAACACCAATCATCTTTGCTAGGGGTCACCCCTGATGACCTCATTTTAATTTGATTATCTCTGCAAAGACTCTATTTTCAAATAAGTTCACATTCTGATGTATGATATTCTACATATCTCTTTGTGGGACTCAAGTGAATCCATAACAAGCTTTAAAGCCAAAACATCACTGAACAAATATAGTCTTTAATTATGCCGTTTAATTTAATATATGTTTGCTCCTGAGTCTTTTCTCCCATGAACACCATCAGAATCACTGTTGCATTGCTTCTTATGCATTCTCATCCCATTTATACACACTGTTATGATACACCAGGCTCCAGGAGAACCAAATATATAGATATACAGTGGAATAGTACATGTCCATAAAAAAGAATGAAATAATGCCATTTGCAGCAACATGGATGGACCTAGAGATTATCATACTGAGTGAAGTAAGTCAGAGAAAGACAAATATCATACGATATCACTTATACGTGGAATCTAAAAGAATGGGACAAATGAACTTATTTACAAAACAGAAACAGACTCACAGACATAGAAAACAAACTATGGTTGTCAAAGGGGAAAGGGAAGAGGGATAAATTAGAAGTTCGGGATTAACATGTACACACTACTATATATAAAATAGGTAAACAACAAGGACCTACTGTATAGCACAGGGAACTATATTCAATATCTTATAATAACCTGTAATGGAAAAGAATCTGAAAAAGTATATATATATACATATATATATATATACTTTTATATACATGCTTTTATATATATTCAGTTATATATTATATATTATATTCAGTTAGAATATATATATAACTGAATATATAATATAATATATAGCTGAATCACTTTGCTGTACACCTGAAAGTAACACATTGTAAACTGACTATACTTCAATTAAAAATTAATTAATTAATTTTTTAAAAAGGACACTCAAATAAAGCAGCAGTCTTGCAAGCCCAACAGCTTCCCTGATGGCCCAGCATTAACTATACTTCCCATCTGAAAATTCTATTACATATACAATAGACCTATAATGAAAATTTTGTCCTCTAATTAATTGATTAGAATATCCTCAATTCATAATGGGCAGTCTCTCAGAATAGGAGCCATGCCTTCATCTAAGACCTGGTGTTAATGAAATGGAGGCTTAATATTCAAATTATTTGGCATAAATCGAGAAATCTATGTAACCCTTTGTTATCTCTTTTCCATCTGTTAATCTGTAAAGCTGAGCAAGTGCTGTTCCAAGTGCTGAGAACAGAGCATGAACAACACAGATCAAGTCCAGGCCTCAAGGAGCTTGTATCAGTCCTTCGTTAATATTCATTAAGCACCTACTATGTGCCCAGAGATGTTCTACATGGCAGATTTCAAGAGGGACAATAGTCCACCTGCCTGAAGCATGCATTTCAAGAACTTTCCCTTCTCCTCTCCTTAAAGTGCCTTAGAATTCTTTCGTCTACATTTTGCATTTTTATAACCTTCCTCTTAGGATTCTAGTTGTAATGGACCTCTCAAAATTTATATGTTGCGGGCTTCCCTGGTGGCGCAGTGGTTGAGAATCTGCCTGCCAATACAGGGGACACGGGTTCGAGCCCTGGTCTGGGAAGATCCCACATGCCGCGGAGCAAATGGGCCCGTGAGCCACAATTGCTGAGCCTGCGCGTCTGGAGCCTGGGCTCCGCAACAAGAGGCCGCGACAGTGAGAGGCCCGCGCACCGCGATGAAGAGTGGCCCCTGCTTGCCGCAACTAGAGAAAGCCCTCGCACAGAAACGAAGACCCAACACAGCCAAAAATAAATAAATTAATTAATTAATTTTAAAAAAACAAACAAACAAACAAACAAAATTTGTATGTTGCAATCCTATTCCCCAATGTGGTAGTATTTGTTGGTGGGGCTTTGGGGAGGTAATTAATGTTTACACGAGGTCATGAACCCTCATGAATGGATTAACACCCTTATAAGAATCACAGGAGAGCTGGCCTCTTCCCTCCGCTCTCCACCCTGTGAGGATGCATGAGAAGTTAGCAGTCTGCAACCTGGAAGAGGGGACACGCCAGAGCCTAGCCATGCTGGTCCCCTGATCTCAGATTTCCAGCCTCCAGGACTGTGAGGAAACAATGTCTGTTGTTTATAAGTCACCCCGACTCCCACCCCCAGTCTGTGGAACTTTGTTACAGCAGCCTGAGCTAAGACACTAGTTTTTCTCTGGCTGCTATAAAATATCTGTAGGATTTTCGACATGAAATCATTAAGGAGCTGTGCTCCCACTGCCGCTTAGAAAATCCCAGAGTCACAGAAGGTTCCCATCACAGAGCTAGCAGCACGGACTGTGCAGACAAGTCCAGCCTCAAGAACGGAGACCAGCTTTATAGCTGCTAACCGTGAACTTGGTCCTGACTATACTTTGCCATGCCTCTGTTTCCTCCTTTTAAAGATGGAAAAGCTACTGGTTGGGGTGAGCAACATGAAGGTTAGAGATGTGAGTTTGTCCTTGCTCAATGGTTTACCAGCTGTGGATCCCAGGCAAGACTTGTAATTGAACTTCACTGAGTCTCAAAGAGGCATTATGGACCAAGATACATATGAAGAAAAAGTTTAGGAAGAGAGTCTGAAAATGGTAGTTACTTTACTGATATCAGCTATTATTATTCCTATTTGCCTTAATTTTAGTTTCCTTCTCCTTCCTCTTAGAAAAGGCAGTCTTAAAAAGAGAAAGAGAGAGAGAGAATTAAAGAGATTAAAAGCCCTGTCCCTACTTTTTTAAAAGCCAAAGGTCCAATTCCATTTTGGATGTTGAGCTTGACTTCATTTCTGTCTTCCTCTACTCTGAGCCCTGCCTTGTCCCACTGTCCCCCGCAAAGATTGTTAATCACACAGGCTGAACGAAGCCCATCAAGGATTCCACAGCAGTGTTTGTGCTGTTTTCCTTTTTCTTAATTTGATTCTCACTTCAATACCTAAATTCAACCAATGTGAAGACAGATGGCATGAGGTCCTTTGCCCTGTCAATTTAGCGACCCTGGCAATGATTCAGGCCGTGCGTGGATAGGGAGCGATTTTGCCTGAATGGTCTAAGAATACTACAGTTTTTAACCTCTGGGAAAAGTGTTTAGCAAACAACCTATAGCAGATTTGTGGGGGGGGGAGGGGATGATGTCACATTCCTAGCCAGATTTGTCTAAACAAGGCTCTGCTCAAGGTAAGTGGCTAGCTATGGTCACCATTTACATGTAGAATTAGGAGACATAGCTATGCTGGCCTGGCAAAAGATTTGGCTAAGAGATTGGAACTTGGGTCACTGTCTTGGTTCTTCCCCCAACTCACCAGAGTGGTTGGTCACTTCACCTCAAAAGGACTCCACTTCTTCATTTTAAAATTAGAGGTTTAGTCTATAGCCAATTCAGTTCTACTATTGCTGGGTGATGCAAGGTGGGTTCTTGGTATTGTGATGTATTCCAAGATGAGAAACAACTGCAGTCATCCTTAAGAAATGTAAAATTTATTAAGATATATATACCCCCAAAGCTCATCTCTTGGTTCCCTCTCCTCAAAAATCTCTTCTCTCCAGAGCTACATTTGGCTGGATTCTTTTCACCACTCAGGCTTCAGATGAAACATGACCTCTGCAAAGACTCAACCCCAAAACACATTACATAAAGAAACCCCCATCTCATACATCCCAGGCCACTCTCTGTCCTCTTATTCTGTATCATT
This sequence comes from Eubalaena glacialis, assembly GCF_028564815.1. Taxonomy (NCBI): domain Eukaryota; kingdom Metazoa; phylum Chordata; class Mammalia; order Artiodactyla; family Balaenidae; genus Eubalaena; species Eubalaena glacialis. Next base: position 39,131,709 of record NC_083720.1, on the reverse strand, counting down.
CATTCATTGCACAGTGCTTTCTTTTAAGTATTTCTTTATCACTGGCATTTCACTGGGTATAGTAGTCTCTACCTGTCCCATGGCCTTCGTTAGGACAAAGCCACTAATGTTCTGGAGCCATCATGGTGCCAAAGCCGGGAAGGGACACCTGGAGACAGTGGGGACAAATGAATCTCTCACCGGTGTGGTGAGACTCTGCTTTTTTATTCAAATGGGTAATAGCGATTATGACACCAACATGGAGGCATCATTGTAGTGATTAAATTACGCTTTTATGCAAAGTGCCTAGAACAATGTCTAGTATATACTGAGATCTTAATTTTTCATGTTAGCCCCATGAGACCTTCCTGGGGAAAAATAAGGTGACCTAAGCAATAAGTTCATATTTAATGGGTATTCATTCATTGATAAACCTCCTATCATTTCTGTGAATAAAGAATTAGAGGAGTCTAAGGAAATTGAGCACAGATTTTAGGGAAAAGCTCTTTCGGCATTTACTACCACCTTCACCTCTGTGATTTCTAAAGAACTTAGGCGTGGATGCAACAAAAGTAGGCCAGGAGATAAAGCCAAAGGTCAGGAACCATGTTATGTTCAGAATAGCCCTTCACCTCTGACCCGTGAGCTATTACACTAAGTCCTGGATTTCCTTATGTTGGGGTCTACCTTTCTGTGGGATGTGTCACGGTGGTTGGCCCAGGAAGCAGGGAAAATCTGAAGACCACTTCTGGAAAAAAGAGACTTCCATGGAAATAGCCCCACCTGCTTTAGTTCCCCAGATATGACCAGATGTGTTTGAATGTCAGCTGTGTCTATGTTTGAGATTTTCCCCAGGAAGCTACTTCTTAGCAGCCAGGAAATTGTCCAACGGCGACACAGACCCAGGTGAAAGGGAGCATGCCTGAAATCCAGCAGGGGACAAGACCTAAGTTCAGCTGAGGTTCTTCCCCTTCCAAAAATGCCAGAGTGAGGCAAAAGGGTGAACACAGCTACATGAGGGGCTCATAGGGTGTGTCCTGAAGGGAAAGGCAATTAACGTGAGGCGAGCCCCTCTCAGGGGCCTACAGTCAGACTGCCCAAGGCACCCACATAAACAGGTGCTAAGCTATAATAAATCAGAAATGCTGGTGCCAATTAACCCAGGTTTCGACACAGGAGCTCCCATACAATTAGTAAAAAATACAGAGATTTTGATCCATTGCAGGGGACAGTACCTTCAACCAGGAGTTTATAAAATAACATACCTACCATGATGGTGGTGGACATTCTCTTGTGTTTCCGGCATGTTTGTATGTGTAAGTGGCACAGTGCAACTCCAGGCTTGACACCACCCTGAAACCAGCTGTGTCAGGAGCCTGAACTTGGTTGGCAGTCACCACCGACTGAAAGGAAGAAACCCAACACCGCACAATATCGGGATGCTTATCCAGGACCTGCAAATTTATTTATCACCGAAATTTGTTTTATTCAAAAAAATTGCAAAAGAAAACAGAGGAGAGAGCAAGAATAACAGGGAAGTAGTAAGGTTAGGTCAGACTTTGCTATCTTCCTTTTTTTTTTCTCCTCCAACACATTGTCTTCGCTTTAGAGAGAGGAAGTAAATTAAGAATCAAACTTTTCACATAGAATAGCTATTCATAAGAAATCAGTTTCTCAAACAAAACTATAAATCAAATTTGCTCTGGGGTTGACTTGTGTCGTCCCCCCCCAAATTCATATATTAAAGTCCTAACCTCCAATGCCTCAGAATATGACCTTACCTGGAGACAAGGTCTTTAAAGAGGTAATCAAGTTAAAATGAGGTCATTAGGAAAAGCCCTAATTCCATGTGACTAGTCTGCTTAAAAGTAGGAAAAATGTGAGCCTTCCCTAGTGGTGCAGCGGTTAAGACTCTGCGCTTCCAATGCAGGGGGCGCGGGTTCCATCCCTGGTCGGGGAAATAAGATCACACGTTCTGCACCGGTGCAGCCAAAAAAAAAAAAGGAAAAATGTGGACACAGACATGGGAAAATGCTGTGTAAAGATGAAGACCGCCATTTATCCTTCCCTCACGGCCCTCAGAAGGAACCAACGCTGCCAACACCTTGATTCAGACTTTATCCTCCAAAGCTGCGAGGCAACACATTTCTGTTGTTTTAGCCACCCACCTTGTGAAACTGTTATCACAGCCCCAGGAGACTAACACAGGCCCAGACCAAATTACCGACCACTCACAATAGGGAACTAAATAAAATGGTTATTGCTTTAAGCCCCTTATGCAGCAAAAGCTAATTGATAAAGTGGGCAAATTATGGAATCTCTCTAGGCATCAGCATTGACAATTACAAAAAGGATTTAAACATATTTTCCTCACCTGATTATCAGGAAGATAATCAGAATAAGATAAGCAGAATAATGCCTGTACATTGCCCAGCACAGTACCTGGCATATAAGTAACATTTAATGAGTACTTACTTTGGTGTTACCTTTGGAGCATATGGTAAGTCAAAATCAGAGTTACATATCCAAGAAAATATAAACTTCTACCTTTGAGTATATCTTAAATAATGTTGGAGTTCAACATCATTTTATATAAAACATTGATTTATATAAAACTAGAGTATCACATGGCAAGCACCAAGAGAACAGCAGGCATTTGACAAGGACTTGCTGTCAGTTTAAATGAACGAGGATTAAGGCGGAGCAAAATTAAAATATACTGAGCACCTAATATGTGCCCCAAACCTTGCTCCTTGTACTTATTGAACAAATGAACATCATTTTGTTCATTTCTTGGAATATCTCTAAAATAGAAATATTACTATCCGTCAATCATAGGCAGGGACACTAGTTGAGAAATAAACTGCAACTTGCTCAAGATCACATAACTGATGTGTAGTACAGCAAGAAGAAGAGCCAGGCGTTTCTTATCCCAAACCCCAAGTTCTCTCCATCACGCATGAGGGATTTGGTCCATGTGACTTGGAGGGGGGCGTCTCAGAAAGCCATTGGCAACATCAAGTCACAAGATAATCAGTGTTTCATGTGTATGTGAAACAAGATAAACAAAACCCATATGCTTCCATGTTGCTCAGCAAAGCTTCAGGACGTTCTGGTAATTTTGAAGTGCCATATGAGGATATTGGGTGTCTTTAAGGACACCCTTTGGGTTGGGAGACCTCAGCCTCCTGTAGTTTTGTTCATTGCACTTGAACTCAAGAAGAGGAAGTCCCTCCCTTACACAGGTCACACCACCCAAGTTCTGTGGCTGCATTTCACAGGAAACCAAACCTAAAACGGACCTAGGAGGAGCTTTCTGCTAAAGGACACTGCTTACCATTGAGAATATTTCAAGCCCCTGCCTCTTGGATTACCGGCTGCTGGACTTCTCCGTGATGCTGCCACGGACCCCTGACGCAAGGGACATCTCAGCACAAGGCCGTTTGCGATCCCCACGCTGTTCAGGTAAACTACGTAGGCCAGCCTCGTCTGAGTGGTCATCTCACTGTCATAGAGGATCATTAAGAAAGAGCTGATGCCAAGAATAAAAGGTTTTTCTAACAAGGAATGCTGGGCCTTCTATAAAGCATCCGACGGACATAACGAAAGCCAGCTCCCTTAATCAGTTTTTAAAGATTCCTTCATCTGCTGGAAGAAGGAATCAAGATACTGACCCATAAAAATTAAAAGATGAAATGTTTTCAATCTTCCCTTCCTGGAGCTTGAACCCCCTAACTGTTGGCTACCAAAATCTGAAGACCAGGCTAGTCTCTGGCTTTCTTGGCTGACCTTCATTACGACAGCCATCTAGAAAGGCAGCCTCTATTCAAAGTGGGCCATTGAAAGTAGAAGTTAACTCCCGGTGCCTCTGTGGGTGTATATTTTTTAAATGTTCTAAATTGAGATGGTTTTCTTTCTGTGTTGGTCTGGAGGAGTGTGGACTTTTTAATCGTGCTAACCATTTTCCCTCTGCAGGTGTGAGGAGCCCAAGCAGGAGAGTGAAGTTGGGGTGAAATGCCCACCCTCTAGGGGTACCAGGAGGTATCTCTTCTAGATGCCTCTTCTTCTCAGAGAGAACAAACAAATAGTAAGCTGGAATAAGACAGAAAAGAGAATAAGTGTCATCCGAGTATCTATACTTTAAAAGATACTGATGTAGCTGAACTTTATCAGTACTGATTTTATTACAATGTACCAATGTTACTTATCTAATTATCTCCTTCAATGATGCTGTTCCTTTGGATTCCCAAGGGCTACCCAAACCACAGGGAATAGTCATTTCAAAAATCAGGAAATCAATTGTAAGTCAGGCGAACTGGAGGTCAGCAGAGAAACGACAAAGCTTCAGAAATCCTCTGAGAAACTTAAGATAAAACTTTCCCTAGAGAAGCAAGAAGGGCAACTGGTGTTTATTTAACTATGTCTCTTGCCAACCAGTCTATAGGCATTAGCTCATTTAACACTTATATCCTAACTTGAGACTTAGATATTGTTTTCCCTGTTTACAGAAGAAGAACTTGAGTGGCCCAAGTTAATGTTCAAGGTTGTCCAATCACTAATATCAGTAACAGAATTCAAAACTACACTGATTTGCACCTGGTTCTCACTAATATGAACTGTGGCCACTGTTCCTTTGCAGCTTCACAGAGTTCACCTCGAGTCCATTCCTGGCATCTTTGACACCAGCCCTGCTAGTGGTGACATGATTTTTTCTTTTCTCCAAGGAGCCCTCTCAGATGATTCTATGAATAAGACCATTCTAAAACCAAAGGTTATGGTTTTCTGTACCATCTGGTCACCCCTGGCTTGATACCCAGAACCCCGTCTCTAGCTCACTTTGCCATGAGTCAGGTGTTGTCTTGGAAAGACTGTAGGATTTAACATCTGACTAAATTGATCAGGCTCCAAACTCTATAGCTTGACCAGATATGTTACTTTATTCCCTGCAATCCTCAATTCCTGCATCTTTATAATGGAGCAAGATCATATCACTTGTATTGACAACTCTTTAGCCTCAATAATATAATATCTATATTAAATGGCATATGGTATATATTTAATACTTAGTATGTGTTCAGTAAATGTTGGCTCTTTCTCCATTACTTTCCTTTCCTCACCCTACATCAGCTCTGGCCTTCTCCCTAAAACATGCTCACAATTAGCATGGAATTTATTGATAGAGATAAATTTATGAATATTTTATTTTAATAATCTCATTAGAGAATAGTAATATAACACAGTTACATAGCCTTGTAGAATTGACAGAGTCTTTGGATACTTTTTTTAATGTAATGATCTTAACAACTTAATGAAGTAGGCAGGGCAATATTAGATGTTGAAACTGAGGCTCAAAACGTTGATGAGGATGGACAGTATGGTGATATGGAGAGGAGGCTTTGAGATCAGTCAAAACTGAATATGAATGTGGTGTATGACTTCATTATTGTTTGGGGGTAAGTGGCTTAACCTCTCTGAGCTTTGGTTAGCTTTTGTTGGTATTTTGTAGTTTGAAACTGGGTGGATTAATACATGCTAGGGATGGCTATGAGGATGAAAGTGAATGTATATATTGTGTCTGACACAGAGGAAACATTCAGGAAATGGATAAATGGCAGCTGTACAGTGTTGTTGCCAAGGTCACAGCAAGTAGCTGAGCTAGATCTGGAAGTATCTTTTTATAAATACCATCACATAAAGCAGTGAGATTCACCTTCACAGGCAATTGCCAAGGTCCACCAAGACCTGAGCTCTGGACAGTTGCTCCAAGCTGTGCCTACCCATCCTAGCATGAGAAAGAGAGAATGGTCAAAGGGGGTAAATTACTAAACAGAGATAATTAATTGAATCTATTTATATTTAAGATTTCTAACAGAATGAACATAATTTTCAGTGATTTGGGGAAGTAAGTTATCAATAAGACTGAGAAACATCAGGTTATAAAGGTTAGATATGAGTAGCTTAGTAAAGAAGAATAATCATGAAAAACAGAGTTGTGGGAAACAGCGATCATAGGAATTTTTTGTGATTTTTGTTTCTTTTTGTTACTTTTCTGGACAGGATACTTTGGGAATCATCACCATGTTTATTCAACTTAATTTTAATCATCCCCTCCAAATAGCAATGACCATTTGAGTGCCTGCTATGCACTGGACAGTGCATACTCACTCTTTCTCATTTTTTAGTAGATATACTTATTCTTACTCTATAAAACAGGATACCAAGGTTCAGAGAAACTCCATACATTGTCAATTTCACACCAGAACGAGAAGCCAGGTCTATGGAAATCCCAAGCCCCTGCTCTTTGCACTGCATGCCACCAATGCCCTGCTGGATGTATTCAGAATCATGATCACAACATCACTTTCCCTCCAACTAACCAAAAGCATTTTAGGACTCCCAGATATACCATAAACAATAGTAAAATACGTATGTGAGTTTTGTTTTTTGTATTTCATTGGTGATGCTAACTGAAACATTGTTTCCCAAACATCTAAGGATGGGAATTAGAATTCTACCATGTTTAAATGGCTCTGTGCATAGCTGTTTGCCCTACAAACTAAGATGAGCCAAAAGGTCTGGACATAACATGGAAATTCAATATCCATGTGCATGAGGGCACAGCCCTTAATTGTGGTGTCTTCTCTGTTGAATTTAGCAAGAGATAAAGATGAAGCATGGCTAGTAGCCCAAGCCCAGCCTCTGAGAGTGTTGAGCTTTTGTGGAGTCCCCAAGGATCTGCATTTCATCATCAACTTTGCAGATTCAGAAGACTAATTTTATGCAAGGAACTCAGAGTTGATGGGACTTCAAGACATTGTCTCACTCTGGTATTCTGGCATATACATCCATCTTCTGTGACTTCATTCAAGTGTTAAAGGAAGCAACCTAAATGTCCATCGACACATAAATGGATAAAGATGTAGTGTGTGTATGTGTGTGTGTGTGTGTGTGTGTGTGTGTGTGTGTGTGTATAATGGAATATTACTCAGCCATAAAAAAGATTGAAATAAGCCCATTTGCAGAAACATGGATGGACCTAGAGATTACCATACTAAGTGAAGTAAGCCAGACAGAGAAAGACAAATATCATATGATGTCTCTTATATGTGGGATATAAAAAAAAAAGATATGAATGAACTAATTTACAAAACAGAAAGAGACTCACAGACATAGAAAATAAACATGGTTACCAAAAAAGAAAGGGGGGAGAGATAAATTAGGAGGTTGGGATTAACATATACACACTAATGCATATGAAATAGGTAACTAATAAGGACCTACTATATACACACATATGCATATACACACACACACATATATACATATATATGTATATATATTCTTTTTCAGATTCTTTTCCCTTATAGGTTATTATTAGTACAGTTCCCTGTGTTATACAGTAGGTCCTTGTTAGTTATCTATTTTACTGTATATAAAATAGATAACTGATAAGACATTGTAAAACAACTATACTTCAATAAAAAATAAAATAAAGTATATTCTAGTTGTAAGTTCCCTCCCAGGAGGCAAATCTACAGAGGATATCAAATGACTGTCAGGAGGTGAGAACCAAGTCAGAGCTGTGTCATTGCAATAGCTGGATTTGCCCAGCTACTGATGATCTGATGCCTTGATAGGCACCTGGGAGCCAGTCTGCCCCACACTACTTATGAATATTCACAGAGCAGGTCACTCTTACTCCTGGGCAAGTCCAGGGAGCTCCTGACCAGCTCCATCTCTCTGGTACTTCCCAGAGAACACCTCCACCCTCTCCTTATCCCAAACTCCTACTTCTGTTCCCAAGCTCTCTCTACTAAACCACCACATACATCCTTTGAGAAATAGATAACCTGGGTTTGAATTCAGACCATTACTTGCTAGCAGGATGATTTTAGACAAGTTATTTAACTTCTCAGAACCTTAGGTTATCATTTATAAACTGGAATTGCAATACCTACCTTCTGAATTTGTGGTGATAAGTGAGATGCAGTATGTAAATAATATAGTGCATATTATAGTGTCTAGCAATTGTTAAGTGCGAAGTAAATGATGGTGGCTATATTAATCACTTTTAGCACAGTTATCATGAGTTTATTTTATATTCAGATGAACTGTCATTAGAATCTTTGGGGGTTTTGTCTCTTCTTAAGAATTTTGATCTAAAGAAGTCCTATATTGAGGTGATTTCTACAGAAAGGTAATCTCATCATTTTTGCCTTTATTTTAATCGGCCATTTATCAAAGCCTTGGTAGTATCTGCCCACTCCCCAAATGTATTAATCCTCTGAAAAACACAAAGATTTAATGAAAAAATGATAGAAATTCCTTTAAAATACTTTCCTTGCCAATTACATACCCTGCATCCTTCATGGTACTGATGAATAGAATTTACTCAGTAATTACCTGTTGAACTAGACTTGTCTAACAGTTTATAGTTTACAAAATACTTTCACTTCCATGATCTCATTTGGTCTTCAGAATCATCCTTTGAGTAAAAGAGCATGAGGGTTTATATCCCCATTTTTCTGATTGGAAAAGATGAGGCTCAAGTTGTACAATTCACTGTGCAATTCAACGTACCTGGGCTTAGAGATCTGCCTCACATCTGGCTAGGGGAGTGATCCTGAATAGAAGAAGGGACAAAGAAAGCATTAATTACATGGAGGAAGTTCAACTCAGAAGTTAGGTTCTAAATGCATTGAAGTTACAAATTAAGTGATGATCTCATCTGAATCCATATCGTGCATTTGTTCGCTGGACAGATTTGGCTCAAGAGGACTGTCCCTGAACAAAATGACAGAATTGTTCAATATTGAAAAATCTGGGTCACTTGGATTGTTGCCTTACAATGGAATATAAATTAAACAGGATGTCCTACATAGGGTTCTGGCATTCAGTAAATGGTATCATCACCATCATCATCATCATCGTCATTATTATTATTAAATTATATTACTCTTAGTCCTGGCTTTTCATGCCTCTTCTTTGGATTTTTAAGTTTCCCTCAAACTTCTTTGAAGTCCTTCTTATGGTGAAACAGTTCCTCAGAAATGGCTAGCATACAGCAGGTGTCTTGTAAATGACTGCTTAAAGAATGACAGTGCTTTCACCATTGGACTTGAGATGTTCATGGGAAGTAGGCTGGCCTGTAAATTGTGATTGATAGATAAATAGATCCATCCCTGAATCTCAGTTTATTTTCTTATATCTTTCTTTTCTCTAAAATTTACCTTCAGTTCTGCCCCAGTGCATTAATCAATCAATGGAGAATTCATCACAGTTGGGGATATTCTGATTAATCTAGGCCTGGCAGTACCTGCCCCTAATCAGCATGCTTCTAGCATCATTTATGAGAGCCAAATGAAAAAAGGGGCAAGGTAAACAGGTAAACTTTGAAAAAAATAAGAAAACATCAAACTAGGCTCTTGGTAATCTACATTTTATTTTCCTACAGCTTCATTTTTTTGAACAGTTAAATAACTTTAATGATAAGAGAGCAGAAAGAGGAAGGATGGGGGAAAAGGAAGAGGAAATTAAGGAAGAAGGAAGGAAGGACAGAGGGAAGAAAGGCATACGTGAAAACAAAATGAGTGAATGAGGAAAAGAGATGATAAAGAAAGAAGCTATTTACTACAAAATAGGGGGGAGAGGGAAAAGGAAAAAATCTTACTACTGAAAGAAGGCAACCCTTTCTGCAGAAGAGAAAAGGAGATGGCTTTTGAAAACAAAAGCACCAAGAGTGATGATAAATTCCAAAACGATAGATTGCATCAGTTCATTAAGGGTGTTTTCAAAATCATTTAAAATAAAAAATGGATGCACATGAAAATGGTTTGAGATATTTAAGGGAAGTTACTTGTTACCAAGACAGTTGCAAAATCTTTTTTAAAAAATATGCCCATACTTAATAGCAGAAAAACTAGGAAAGCAATCTCCCATAGTCCTCAAAAAAAATCTATAATAACAATCCATTTGACTTCAAACGCCTTCATTCATTGGAAATCCAATAAAATTAAATGTTATATTTAATTAAATTTAGCTGATTGCCCTGACCAGGGTATAGAATTAGAAATCCAATCAGCATATATCTTTCTCTAAGTATGAGTATCTCTAAAATGTAACTTTCTCATTTGTGATAAGAAAATAGAAGAAAATTACATACAGTTGTGACCAAATTAATAAATATCTGCATCTGAGAAATCTTGGTTTCAACATGTTTGCTCAAAATTCATGCACCATGCGTGCGTGTGCACTCACACGCACACACACACACTTCCTGGCTCTCTTCCCAAAATATACACATTTCACACCCTCCCTCAACTCCAAATGACAACCACCACTTTTCATATGTTAGGTGTGATTGTGTAGGGAATCAGATATGTTGCATGTATTTTATATTAATTTCTTTTCTTGTTTTCTTGTTTTAATGGGAAAAACCATCAACCCTTAATTTAGACCCTCTCCTCCAGGCTTGACCCAGTTTTAGCTGCACAGCTACATCTTAGCTTTATGACTGATTCTAATATCTTCTTCAGCAATTCTTAGTTTGCTTCTGGTCATTTCCTATATCTATTTAGGTACACTGTCATTATTAGAATGATGTTTCTTAAACTTTGCAACAAACAGAGGCCAGTATTTTTATAGGCTTTATCTTCGAGGAATAAGTGAGAAATGTTTGAGAGCAAAAAAAAATGTCCTTACTATAAAAAGCATTGCTTTCCCTTCATGAAATATTAATTTCAGATCAGGTTGAAACGCAGCAGAAATATTTATGATAAAAATGTCTCTTTGCAAGCTCAGTTTGGTAGCATGGGTGAAGTCCCTGTGGAGAACAGAAGAGTTCTCCAGGATAACAAGGAAATATGATTTGTTGCTTCACTTGTTTCCAATTGTTTAAACTGTTTACAATACCATAGGTGTATTATTTTTGGATTAAGATCCTCCCCAAAATCCAATTTATTTATTTAAAAAAGTCTTTCTTTCCTAACACATCCACTGAGACCCCAGATGGGTTATGAGCTCAGAAGCAGCCATTCTGGTTTTAATGCCCACATTTAATGTACATTCTTTGGAGGTCTTAAGCATGGTCCCAGTCTGTAGAATCCTGTTTCCTTTATTTCAGTTTTCTGAAATATTGATGTGTTTTAACCATCAAATCCATGGCCTTTACCAAATGCTTTTCAACCTACAAAGTGAGCTAATCATTGGGATCATCATCTCCAAAATGGTGGGATTATTTGGCCAAAATGGATGATTAGGGCAGGAACTCCTTTACTCTCAGGACCTCAGCCATGCTGTGCACCTGTCTTTGACATGACCCTCTTTATACCTTGAGGGGGGTGAAAGAGCCTTATAGGGAGGCAACATAGGATGGAGCTGTGTTTCTCAAACTGGGGTTCACTTTGGACCTCCAAGGAGCTCCAGAAGCCTATAAATAGGCTCTATAAATAGGGTCTATAAATAGGGTCTATAAATCCCATGGGAACTCTATTCTTGAAATCAAACCATAGATTTCTATGGCAAAATTAATCATGAGCATATTCCAGCTCTTTTGCTTAGGCTTTGAAGCCTGGTGTACATTCAAGCAGTTTTAGTGCTCAGCTTGGTATTTATGATTAGATCTGCATTGGCTTCTACCTTTTAATGCAGTCAATTTTTTCCCTTGTTGGAGAAGTAAACAGGCATTATGAAAAAAGGTGGCCTCCTTTTGTGGACTCCTCGAAGGCCCAGGGTCTCTTCCTACCCAGTCGCTTCCCTACCGTGGGACCTTGCAGGCACGGTGTGGTTTCTTGGTGCAGGCAGGATGCAGGCAGCATCCCCAGGGCAGAGCCAACTCTGGACATGTTAGTGCCATTTGTAATAAGTGCCCTGCTGTGACTGACAGATGGCACCCGAGCGTCACTTCTCTTTGACAGCAAGAGCCATGCTTTGGCTTTATTTCTGTGGCTAACTAGGAAGAGAACCTGAAATCAATGCCTCCATTCCTATAGAAAATGAGTGTACAAAACACCATGAGATTTCCCCATTTCTGGGGTGCCACAGACTCTCGAGGTCCCTGAGTGAAGGCAAGAAAGGCAGGCATCTAATGATGCTCTTTTATCTTAGATCATCTCTAGATCTTGAAGCTTCCTGGAGAAAGACCTGCAGGCCTGGGGGACTCCTCAGCCTGGAAGTCCCTCCCCCCCTCCCATTATCATGCCCCAAGTAGGTGTCAGGGTTACTTGAAGCTTTGATTGCTGTCTTTGAGACATTTGAGAAATTGCTGTCTGGTGGCTTTTCCCACTTTCACCTGTGTCATAAATTTTGGGATGTGGTAGATTTCCTTTCAACATTTCACTGAAAATTAACTCAGAAATAGCTCTAAATGTATGGAGGATTCTTGATGAGTGGTGGCAGTTCCTGTATTTCCATTTAGGATGAGCTTTGGACAGCAAGGAGAATGGAAGTGTAGTTATCTGGTACTTTCCATAAGGGTAAGAAGTGTCAGTGAGTGGTGGGTGCAGACAGAAATGAGTGGCCTGATGTTCTTATATCCACTTCCTCTGCCTCACTGCCCGTTGAAATACCTGGGGCACTTTAAAAATACCAATACCTGAGCTCTAGCCCAGAAGAACTGACTCAAACTTTTGGAGCCATCAATATTTTTTAAAGTTTCCCAGGTCATTCTGATAGGTATGAGGATCCATGCTTCCCTCACCTGGTGGTCATGAACTACAGGTAAGCACTTCTCATTTCTGGAGACTAAAACCCAAAAGTGATATAGGGCATTTAATTAATCTTAAAAGTTTAAGTTAATGTGAATCACCATTTCTCCATGTCTTAGATACCTTATGTTCTCATGTAATCCTAACAAGAGCCCTACAGATGGCTGTTGGGTTACACCCATTTTATAGATAAGCAAACTGAGGCTCAGAGCAGGTAGATAGGCATCTCAACATGTAACTAAAACATTTCAAGGCCAATGGTTTGCAATACCAACTTGTAGAGCAGGCTATCTACCACCTGTGAATGTTCAGTTTGGTTTTGTTTAAAATAAGGATGATAATACAGATCATATCGAGTTACTGTGATAGAGGCTGAGGACACATAGTCGGCGTTCAATGTTCATTCCATTTTTTTTTTAAATACGCATGTCAGGAAGGGACAGGTCTTGTCTTTTCTATAATATGTTATGTTTGTAAAACCTATGGGCATGAAATTCTGTCTGACTCACCACATCCCATTCTCACCACATCCTCTACAAAGTGACTAAGATCAGATAAGACCGTAGCACTCTCAGACAGGACTTAGACATTCTGAGTAGAGCAAAGAGCTCTTCACCTTGTGGAGTGCTATCCATTCTGTCGTGCTGATGACACCATTTGGCTGACTCATCTTCTGATATGGGTCACTAAGTCCCCAAATTTTGCTTTTCAAATGCCAGCAAAGTTGGACTCTCTTCATGACATTTTAAAATTCTTTTTGTACAATAGATTGCTCACATCTCTCAAAAGCTGCTAGTAAAATATCTCCTTTGAACTTCTATTAAGATTTTAAAATACAAACCTAATAAACACTGATGTTGCAGACTGAATAATTTACAAAAGTTTAGGTATAAAACAAAAGCTAAGAATTCCTTCCCCAGCGTCTTCCCTGACCATCGCTGATGCCCTAGGTGTTCACACTTTGTCAAAGTCTTTCTGCAATTTTGCTCTGCAAGGAGCTCTATTAGAGAAGACAATAAAATGTGAGAAACATAATAACCTACTTCCAACTTTTTAAAGCCATTTTCTGTCACCAAGTATGGAGGGATTGTAGTTTTTAAATGGAAATTTTTTGAGGAATCTTTGAGCTGGAAGAAACCTATTGGGCCCAACATGTTCATTATTCAGGTGAAAAAAAAATGAGGCCCAGAACATTCCAAATGCTTTGTTCAAGGCTACACCATGGATGGCCAGAGCAGGGCTGGAAAGCAGCTTCCCCGGCCACCGCCCTGTGGCCAGTACTGCTTACTGATCCAAGGCAGCAAGCCTCCGAGGAAACTGTCCTGTACCTTGTGATTCCTTCACTCTGTACATAAGTGCTAGCCAAGAACCAGGCACATGGGGAGCCCTCTATAAAGATCTACTTATTTTATCTCATTTCAACATAACTTTAGCCCTGCTGGTCAATGCACTGAAAGGAATGAAGAGACTATATATGCAAGACATTTAAAGTCATAAATGCTCCCAAAGTCGGGAAGGGGTTGCAAATTGACCTGTATGACTATAATCAAGTCATCTCATTCCTCTAAACAGTAATATCCACAAATCAATGTCAATAACCCGAGATACCCAAATATAACATGACCAATGTTAAAACGACTTGCAAACTTTGTTATGCAAGGAATTGCATATCTGTATTTCCATAATGTTTATAGTTTGTAGGGTATTTTCAGAGGTACCAGCTTATTTCACACTTAAAACAATACCAGAAAAGGATCATATGGACGTTACCATTTATAAATGAGGAGATGCCAGCTGCTCCTACAAGGTCCAGTGCTGGTTAATGACCGCACTGGAACCGAACAGAGTCTCTCAACTTTCAGTCCAGGACTCTTCCAGTATTTGATGTCCATTGTTTGTATTACATTGATGAAGTCCTCTTCCCCACCACCATGGACAAGACAACTTACAAAGAGGCCATGAACTGGATACTCCACACCCTATGCATACAGAACGGTCAGTGAATGAGTACCTAACAGCAGCCTCCCCTTTCCCTGTGTCATTCATTGACCTAGAAGCACAAGGTGAGAGATGCTGTGGGGTAGAACACAGGGTGCCTGAGGACCTGGAGCTTAGTCCCAGTTCTTCAGGAACTTTCCTGCAGTTACTGGTCCAAGATCACACAGCTCAAGTCCAATTCGCATCCTTTGTCATACATGGTCCTTGACAATCAAAATCCAAGAGACCGGGACTTCCCTGGCAGTCCCGTGGGTAAGACTCCTCACTCCCAATGCAGGGGGACTGGATCGATCCCTGGTCGGGGAACCAGATTCCACATGCCACAACTAAAGATCCCTCATGCCACAACTAAAAACATGCCGCAATGAAGATCCCGCGTGCCACAGCTAAGACCCAGTGCAGCCTAAATAAATAAATAAATAGATAGATATTTTTTAAAAACCCAGTGGACCTTCCTAAGCTTTTTTCCACATGCTACCAACATCCAAGCTGCTGGCCTCTGTTGTCCCACCAAGCTGTGCAAAGCCTCTACATCACACTATGTATTCTAACATCTTCACATCTTTGCAAATGTCACCCCATTGGCCCAGAACACCTTCCCTAATTCTAAGCCAAGAAGATGGTGACATATTCTGCAAGATCCAGCTCAAGTATGATCTCCTTCATGAAGATTCCCCTGTCTGTCCAAGGCAGAGCTAGGATTCATTTTGTTTTGTTTTATCTGCATGTTTTATAAAGCACTTTGATAACAACCATCATAGGGGGATGCAGAATCTACCTTAAACTGAGTTTTAGGCATGATTGGAGGGAAAGGGATGTTTCTTATTGGGCACAATATTTGAACAAAGTTAGTTTTCAGTAAATGGCGATTGGAGAGATGAAAGGATGAATGGATGGACACATGGGTGGCAGAATGATCTAGGAGTGCCTCAACTCAGTGGGCAGTAGGGTGACTGGCTAAGAAATGGAACGTTTGAGTCCTATGGATCTGGGCTTTTATTGCAAATGGGTGATCTTGGGCACATAATTTAACCTCCATGAGCCTCACTCTCTTTAACAGTGAGATCCACACTCCACGACACTCAGCTGAGAGCCCCAGGAGGCTGAAGGATAGAAACCACGCCAATGGCTCCTCACACTTGGCTTCCTGTTGAGTTTGGCCAATGGGAAACGGCAGCAGCAAGATATTCAGGGCAGGAGGAGCATGAGATGCATATCTTTATTCCACCCACCAGAGCCCCCTCCCTGCGGGTCCCTCAATTGGAGGCCACAGTTCTTTTCCCACCAGCCCTGTTTCTGGGTCCACATGACCACTGGCTCCCCAGACTCCTCCAGGTTCAGGCATGGTAACAAGCCCCTCAGGTCCTTCACTGTCCTTTGTGGATTCCCTACACTGCCCACATTGTTTTAAAAGATCTCTTTATTAAACTGTTCTCATATGACCCAATTTGAGGGTGCCATCTGTTTCCTGCTGGAACCCCAACTGATCCCATGGGTAATATCCTTTATAACTCCTAGCTTCTCTGTGTAGATTCAATGCGATTATTGATGTAAAGCCCTTACTGAAAACTCCCAGGGTCTCTGCTGTTAATTTATATGGTAAATGGGGCTAATCATCTCTCCTACGCAAGTGAATACAAGCCACAAATAAAATGTTGTGTCCTATGTGAAGCGGTATATAAATGTAACTTCCAATAAATATTTCATGGCAAAGTCACACTTTGAAAAGAAAAGCATTCCTTCTGCTACACGCACGTGGATTCCCCAGAGCAGAGCCTAGGCTAACACGCCTTGGGCGCCCAGGGGAAGCACACAATTGCAAGCCAGGGAAAACCAGGCTCGCTCGGGATAGGTTTGCTCAGCTCCCCGAGGCAGATGGGATGAATGCTGACAGAAAGAGGACAGCATGTCAGGGAAGCAGTCCCCTCACCCACCCATTCCCGAAATAAACCAATTATCGACCTGGATTGATTCTCTTTCTGTCGTTTCCTCTAAGCTGGCACCTGTATCCCATTTTAACAGGAAGAGACAGAAGCATGTTCACCAGAATTAAAACATGATGGGTAAGGCCCAGTAATGAGCTCGCTTTTGTTTCCACAGGCTGAGTTGAAGATCCCTCTCATTTGCTGGGTGCCAAGAAAGATGAACAAGCAGTAAGTACCGCGATGTTGCCCTGAGCACGAATCCCCCATCTCCTAGTGGGTACCGGAGTCAGCTGCTGGAGGAGCGCTAAGGAAGGACGCAATGTGTCCCCGTGGGAAGGCTGGGCTTGAGGATGTGTGAGTGTCCAGTGAATAGCTGTCCCACTAACAGCGATTTTTTGCAGGCAGGTCCCTTGTTCTCCCCCAGCGCAGCTGGGGATGTGGGATTAGGCAGAGACTAGATAAACAGTACCAGAATGCCAGGAGGGCACCCAGAAATGCCATCCATCACCTCCCATTGGGGTGTGGAATGAGAACTAACAGAATAGCAGTTTGCACACTTATTCCCGCAGCAGAGAGCCTGGAATCCAACTTTCTCTTTGTGGAACACCCAGAGGGGGCAATGTGGTCAGTTTAGGATATCTAAATGTGTAGCTGAATCAGCAAAACCTTCATCCCATTCCGGATGTTTATGAGTATAGTAAAAAGATAGCTGGCCTCCAAGTTGTAAGAGATATTTATGATGAAAACAAAAGACCTTTCAATTGAGAAAGTTGGGTACACTAATTTTAAAATTGATCTACTCATCTATTTATTTGCTTTATCTTGCCAATTGGAAAGGTAGCGCTGTTTTTTCTCCTCTGCGTGAAATGAGCAGTCGTGTGAGAAAGAACACGAGTTGCAGAGTCAGGCAGACCTAGGGTCAATCCCTTGCTTTGCCCTGTCATTTTATAGCCGTACAATATTCAGGAAGTTACCTGATACCCTGGATATTAACCCTCCCTCTGGGAAGTAGGGTCTGGCCTGGAGAGGAGGGCGGCCTGGCTTCTGGGTGGACCCCCGGTGCTAGAGGAGATCTGGGGGCGGCCCAGGGTAACCGGGTGATGCCCGGGTGTCACAGGTGGGCACTAGGCACATGGTTGTCCAGGGTGACAACAGAAGCAGCAGCCCAAGCATCAGACTCATACCCCTCTTTGCGGGCAAAGTGGGGTTACTTTGACGATCTAGGCAATATTTGCTATAGGTTGCCATCTGGCTTTGAGGTCATGAATCCCTACCTTTCAGTCCTTGATTCTGTTTCTCTCTCTGATTCCGCCCTGTGCCAGCTGTCTCCTTCATAAAGAAGAGGCATCCCCCTTTCGTGACTTTAGGTAGATTTGTTTTTCACCCAGACTGCGGCCCCTTGGCAATTGCTCTCATCAACCTTCCCGAAGGGTAGTTTTATGAGTTCAGCTTTAGAGTCATGTCAGATATGAAGCTGCCAATACATAGACCAGAAAACAGACCACCTCATCATAATTTCATAAATAGTAGTTTTCTCCTCTAAGGATGCTGTACTTTCACAAGATCCCCAGTTGATTAATAGCCACATTAAAGTTTGAGAAGCATCTAACTGTAGAGCAATTGTTCCCAGAGCTGTCTCCATCGTGGCACACTGCGGAAGTATCTCCAATATTCGTCAAGATATGACTCAGAGAAGGCAGTTACGTATTGGATGTTGCATGAGCATAAATTGGAAATTTGCTTCCCTCCCCCTCCACAGACACACACACACACAAGCACACATACACAAATACACACACCATACATACACACAAGTTTTTGTTTTGCTATATCTTGGGGGGAGCACTCCTTCCTCTGTGAAAATCATTAACCCAGTTAATTCAAGGCAGTAGATTTTAAATCTGACTGAACATTAGAATCATCAAGGAACCTCTAAACAACAGCAATTTCAGTGACTCTCCCAGACCAAAGAAGTCGGAATACCTGGACAGTGGGCCATTCTTTTAATGCGCAGCTGAGTCTAATCTGCAGTCAGCCTTGCAAAATGCTTGTCTAAGATGTCTGACAATTCTATAACCTAGAATTCTGATTTTATAAAGTGAAATTCTAAATGGCCTTTTTAACTATGGCTAATTCCTTACTCTCTCCCATTGGGCACTTTTACAGAGAAGGAATGAATAAACACAAATGAAAGGATGATATAGAAATAGATTTATATATTTATACACATGCACACACATATGGGTACACACACACAGTACGAGCATATGCACATGCATTTCCCTTTAAATGTATCAGTTGGGTCAAAAGCATTTACTGAATAGTATACACTACACCGGGCACTGAGCTAGACACCTCCATTATAAAGATGAATAAGATCTAGTCCCTGCCCTCAAAGAGCATTAGCCGTACGTTAAGCAAAGCAGTTTAGTATTATGTCGAAAGTGCTGGGAAAGCTCCGCAAATGCTATGGAGTCTGGCTGTCCCGATTCTAAATTGCTTCTGAAATTAGCAAGCTATTCTGCATTAACGGTCTCTGCAACCAAACTCGCACTTCCTTAGCAATCCATAAAACTACATAAAGCCTCATTCCTTGGAGCATATCGGTGGAGTTAGAGTAGACTGGCCAGACCAGCCCACTGCCCATTACGCCCTCAGCGCTGGTTACGGGAGTCCTGGGCTTGGTTTCCAGTATCTCTCCATCATTCTGGACAGAACAGATAGGAACCGTGGTGCTGCGGTTCTGAGTGTTCTGGAAGAGACCACTAGAGTGATCGCTTCTAGGCCTTTCCAGTAAGCAAACGCCCTCGCCGGCCAGGCTCCTTTGGGAATGCCCTCAGACATCCCAGACTGAGGACTGATGGGGGAGCCAGAGCCCCCAACTTTGAAACATACTGAGACGGTATAACACTAAACTCGCTTGTTCACTGTTAAAATGATTCCCAGTTCCCATAGAAATTTCAGAAAATATACCAAAGTACCAAGAAGAAAATGAAAATCACCAATTACCCTAGCACGCAGAAATAACCACTATTTTGTTACCGATTCCTTGTCATTGCTCTATATCTTTGTGTAATATTTTGAAATCCCAGGAAGCCTACTTTCAAAACTTATATTGTTTTCAGTTTTTCATTCAATAATACTGCTTTATATTATAAACATTGTCCCACATTAGTAAGTCCTCTTCAAAAGCAGGGTGTTTAAAGTCTAGTGTTTAAATAAGGTTCACAATCCCTTAGCCATAATTCCAAAGTCAAAAGTTTTCAAAATACTGAAAATTTTTCATAACTAATTTGATGACAAAACTCGACCTACAATGAGGTGAAGTTATGGATGTTCTTCATTTATCCCACTTAGTGTGAAAACCTACATGTTTCACTGCAGAAATATTAATGTTTTTAATGACCAGGTGTTGCTCCAGAGCTTACTGGGGACTTTACTTAGTACTCAATACATGCACAATATTACTTTTCTAAAATCCAAAATATTCTGAATCCCTAGCCCTAAGGAGTTTAGATAACAAATGGTGGATCTGTATTTTATCTGGTGGTTTATTTTATCTTGACCTTGGTGTTGGACATTTCAGTGGTTACCTATAAAGTTTTATGAGGCAGTTTTATTGCCAAGATTTAACTTAAAACTTTATACTCTAGGAGTATTACAATAGGCTGTATCACTATGGTCCCCAGCATGCGATGCTAGGTGTCCTGTCACATGTAGGACAATTATTCTGTGATAGTCTAGCATTACGTAGAAACACAGGTGCAATCAAATTATCTAACAAAGTCTACTATTTCTTTTCTTGCTTCGGGGAACTTGTCTTTCACACCTATTTTGGAAAGAGTTTTGATGGTTAAAAAAGTAGAGTGTGTCCCTAAAGAGAGAGTATTAACGGTATGGAATTCAAGCTTCCACACATGGTTGTAACCCCATTAGCAATAGATCTGAGAGATAGAATTGAGACTCCTTTTCCATCATACACACATAATTTTTATCAGGAAATGTATACTGTGTTTAAAACCGATTACAAAGCCTATTTCAACTTTGAGTTACGCAAGTTCATTTTACCACCAAAAGTTTTCTACCCATTTCTGTTCTGGAAATATGTTTTTAGATGGTTGGACTCTATACAAAAATAGAACAGAAATGACTGATCAGATTGTTCCCACATGAAGGCTTTCTCATTTTTAAAAATATACAGTGGTTTATAGTATATTCATAGAATTGTGCAACCATCACCCACATTCAATTTTAGTATTTTTATATTCTTTATGTATTATAGATGCAAGTCCCTTATCAGATGTCTGAACATTTTCATCAACCCCAAAAGAAATCCCTTACCCTTTAGAGATTCCTCTTGAATAGGTCTTAGGATAAACAGCCAACTACCTTCTGAGACAGCGAGTTTAAAAAGTGTAAGAAAGTGCCTCTCTGTATTGACATCAACAAAGCCAGCTTCAAGTCAATGTCAATCATTGATCATTAAGCAAAATAATGATACTTTCCCACAATACTTTTCTCACTTGAATTCATTGTCTACTTATGAGAATGAAAGGGTAGACAGAATAAAAATTTCTACAGGCCAGGCACTCTGCTAGTCATTTTGCATGAGGATCTGTGCCATGCTGTCTGGCTACTCAGCACTGAAACACCTTTCCCATGTTGCCACATAAGACCCCCTGCTTTGGGATAGCAGTCTCCCCAGTTCACAGTCCGTTAAAGCCACATCTCTCTGACTCCAAAATCCATGATCTTTGTGCCAAATTGAACTGCTTCACAATGGTAAGGAAAATCATCCTTGTGTATATCTCATCAGGGGCACATTCCCAAACTGAATGACTGTTTTGCTTGTGAGGGACATATTTTCTTCTTGAAATCTTGCCTGATGAAATTCACTCCATCACTGGGTGGCGATGGACATGGGCTCCTCTCAAAAGGGGCCAGTTCAATATCTGGTACACAGGAAATGCCCAATAAATATTTCCCTCGATATGTATGTATCATATCATTTTTATGATAAAATGATACAATTTCGTGTAAAGCCCAGGTCATTATTTTCCTTCCTGATATATGTGAACACCCCTGCCTTTGACCTCAGGGAGCAACTGCATTTTGATTTGCAGGAATTAATAAGTGTAAATCCCACTGAATCTTGGGGATACAAGAAGCAGCAATTTTGGCATCCTGAGATCAGAGTCTTGCATCCAGCAGAGGAGTCAGTGTGGCTGCCTTCCCAGTTACCCAGTAGTAATTATGAACCAACTCTCAGGGCAACCAGGCTCATCCACTGGTGCCATCAAAGTCACATAGCTAGGATTCAGCTTCGTGGTTGGCTGGCAATTAAAAAGCTACAAGCTGTGAGAGAACATAGCCAAGATACAGGATGAGAGTTCACCCAAGGTTGCAGCCATGGCCAGAGATACCTTTGCAGGAGCAGCAGGTATGATTGTCCTGAGACCCATGAAGATGGGTAGTGATGGGGGATGGGAGATTTTAAGGTAGCCTTTCTTCTCTCTTAATGGCAAAATTGCCAGCTGGGGATAGAACTAGCTGACTGAACTCACCTACCACCACTTGGGAAACTTCCAGCTGAACAAACATTGTCTCCTGCTAACTAGCCACAAGGTTGGACTTTTATAGTTATGGCCTTTAAAAATATTACAAAGAGTAAAGAAGGTTGTGACTTATTTTAATATTTGAGTTTATTATCATTCAAGTTATATATATTCAATGTAGAAAAAGTTTAAATACTAAAAATATATATAAAGAAAAAATACCACTGATCAAAACCACTGAAAAGGGGTCAACACTATTATTGGGTATTGGTTTTTTGGCTTTCTTATACAACTATGCATCTTATTTTTTTAACTTTAATGTATCATAAATATTTTCCAATGTTACTATCTTTTTTTTATAGCTATGCAACCTTCCATCATTTAGGCAGCTCATATTTTATATTCTTCAACTACTGGAAAATAACACAACCCATGAACGAGTTTGACAAACCCTATTCATCTAACCATGTCCAAATGTTAAGGTGCTCTGTTCTGTTACCTGGTAATGAGCAAAACCTACCACCCCAGGGAATCTTATGAGCCAGGGCAGTGTTTGGAGAAGCTTACCCCCAATGACAGCTTATAATGATCACATACTATTTAATTATATAAATGTGCAGAGAAATTGGAAACAAGGCCTAGAATTTGCACTTGGATACTCCATGAAGGCCAAACCACCAGTCACTTGCATGTCCTATTTTACACATACCTGACATTTTCCCACAAATAAGGTATAAGAAGAGAGAAAAGTCAACTTCGTAAAAACACTTGTTCATATCCAAATGCACCTGATAACCAAAAAAGTTAAAGATTTCCAAAACTTTTGGATGGATATGATTTGAGGCCAATATTAGGACATCCTGGAAAATGAACCCAATGGAAAGAGAAAAAGGAATTTCCTAAAAGCCTAGCTGTCTGGAATTTCAGAATTCCTGGAAAAGAGAGATCAGGTCAAAAAAGGGCAAATGAGTTTTATCAGAGGCTAAATATCAAGTAGAAAAGCATGAGTGTCTCCTGCTTTGTTCTCCATTCTTGACTTTAATTCTTCTCTATTATTTTTTTGTGGAGGGGGATATTTTAGCAGCTTAAAAATAATTCCGTTGAGTTAATCCAAGAAGGGGGATATTAAAGTCAAACATTTATTTAGCTTCCATGTTGAGGAGGCCAAATACTTCATTAATTAGGAGGGTGGGCGCTGTAGTGATCTAATGGCAATATCAGCTCTGCTGCTTACCAAGCTGTGCCATTTTAGGCAATCATTTAGCCTCTCTGAGCCTCGTTTTCTTTATCTATCAAATGGAAATAGTAATAGTAACTAAAAGGGTTTTTGAGAAGATTAAGGGACAATGTCTGCAGTATGTTTAGCACTGTGTCTGGCAAATGGGAAGCATTTGATAGATGTTGCAGCAGATGGTACTTTCTAAACACGGCGACAACAATATCTCCCATCTCATATGTTCTAGTGCAATGTGACCTGAACGCTCCCCATTCAGAGTGAATCAATTTCTCCACCTCCTTTCACTTGTGAGGGCTGTGGCAGTGTTGACCAACGCAATATGGCAGAAGGGACACTGTCAAGTCTGGGCAGAGGCTTTAAGAGCCAGGCAGCTCTGCTTTCTGCCTTTGGCAGCCCACTTCCATCAGTCACATGCTACGACCACCATGCCGTGAGGAGCTCCAGCCTTGTGGAGAAGCCCTGGGGAAACAGACCCCATGGAGAGACGGGGGGCTGAGGGGCACCAGGCGCTAGACTAGACTTAAAATCAGGAAGCCATCTTGGGCATTCAGTTCAGTCCAGCTTTGAGATAACCCTCTGAATACAACAGCACGACAAGACCCATCCAGCTGAGAACCAGGAGAGAGAAAAATAAATTATTTCTAAGCCGCTGCTTTGGAGTGCTATGTTATGTAGCAAGAGACGACCAGGACAGATATTGTCTCATACTTTTATCATCATCACAATTATTACCTCACACAAGACCCTTTGCTGTCAGATATTCAGGATTCAACTTAGAGATTCGTAGGACTTGATATCCCACCTTGAAGAACATCTGTTCTAGATGAGAATGATAAAAAAAAAACACACTGCTAATAATAGGCAAGCAGAGTGTTGATAAGGGGTTTTTTGTTGCAAGTGCGTGCAGAGTGCTAAGGGGACACAGAGGAGGGACTGGTTACTCTGTGAGGGAACAAATCCTGGGGAAGGGTATGGTGATACTGGAAAAGACATCCTCAGAGAAGGTGACAGTTGAGTGATGAAATGCTGCCGAGTAGCAAAATGGAGGAGAGAGCAGGGATAGACTTTCTGAAGTAATTATTGCAACTGGAAAAGCTCTATCAAGATTTACTATAAAGGTAACACTAAATTGACCGACAATTTGAATTTTGTTGCTTAAAAACAATATAAGTAATCGGAGAGAGCATTTCTTGATGACATGATGGGTGGTAGAATTTATTTCCCATATCTCTTTTTTTATTTGTTCAATTTTTTTAATTTTTATTGGAGTATAGTTGATTTACAATGTTGTGTTAGTTTCAGGCATATAGAAAAGTGAATCAGTTATACATATACATACATCCATACATATATCCACTCCTTTTTAGATTCTTTTCCCGTATAGGTCATGACAGAGTGTGGAGTAAAGTTCCCTGTGTTTTACAGTAGGTTCTTATTAGTTATCTATTTTATATATAGTAGTGTGTATACATCAATCCCAGTCTCCCAATTTATCTCTCCCCCCCTTACCCCCAGTAACCATAAGTTTATTTTCTACATCTAATAACATGTAGTAATAGTAACTCTATTTCTATTTTGTAGATAAGTTCATTTGTACCCTTTTTTTAGATTCCACATATAAGCAATATCATATGATATTTGTCTTTCTCTGTCTGACTTACTTCACTCAGTATGAGTCTCTAGGTCCATCCATGTTGCTGCAAATGGCATTACTTCATTCTTTTTTATGGCTGAGTAATATTCCACTGTATATATGTACCACATCTTCTTTATCCATTCCTCTGTTGACGGACATTTAGGTTGCTATTTCCCATAGCTCTTTATCAACAAGGAAAAGAAAGAACTTCAATCCATAACCTGAAGGAAGATAAAGGCCTGAATCTGGGTTACAGTGTTTAAAATCCCATGTTGGAGGGATGGATTTTTGCTGCCCTGCCATGTTACCTTTTGGATAGGCTGCAATTAGAGACATTTGTCCTGCCATTTGGTGCCATTGTTGTTCATTTAAACAAAAATCCTTTGAATAATGAAAATTCTACATCCAGGTAAGTTTCTGTAGACTTTTCTAAGGATTCCATCAACAAAGATACAAGAAATTTTTTTTCTTTTTTCTTTTTTTTATTGGCTGCACCACACAACATGTGGTATCTCAGTTCCCCGACCAGGGATCGAACCTGCACCCCCTGCGTTGGAAGTGCAAAGTCTTAACCACTGGACCACCAGGGAAGTCCTTACAAGAAATTTTATGAGGAAGAAACATGAAGTCTTTCTCTGCCATTTCGGCAAGGTTTCATTTTCTTCCTTTATTTTCTGCAATTTCTTAAAATACTGAATAGAAACAAAAGAATAGTCATAAAATATGCATGAGGTATAAAGAACAAAAAAAATTCAGATATATGAATGAAAAACTCATTCTCAGTTTTTAAAAATTACTATTATTTTTGCAGTTTTCATTCACTTTTCTGTGATCACAACTTCTCACCACCACCACCCCAAACACATAGGAAACAACTGTCCTGAATTTTGTGTTAATCATTCACTCGTTTTTATTTTTAATTTTACAACATATGGTTGTATCATTACAAAAATTTTGTTTTGTTTTGCTTGTTTTTGAACTTTAGGCCAAAAAATCATATTACAGGGTCTATTTTGCACCCAGGCTACCTGGTTTTTGACAACTGTTTCCACTGGTTCCTCCATGAGATCTTGAGCAAGTTAGTAAACAGTGCTGTCTCTGTTTTCTCAACTGCAAACTGAAAATAATAACAGTGCTTCCTTTGTAGTGATCTTGTGAAGACTAAATGAGCTAATTTATATAACATGTATATATAAATGGAAGATAATGTGAGCTCTATACATATTAGCTATTATCATTCTACAATCTGTTTTATGATTACCCCAATTTGCATTTCAAAGGTAATCCATGTTTTCGTGGCTAGCCATAATCCTTCAATGTCATACCTATATAAGATTTCCTTATGTGCATATAATACTATTTATTCATCACCATCTAGTCAGTAGAGATTTGGATTCTTTTCCAGATTTTGCTTACATCAGTGCTGGTAAGAACATTCTAGCTTGTGTCTTGGAATATATATTCAAGAGTACCTGTTTATAAAGGTATATTCTTAGGATGGAAATTTCTGGGGCACAGGGTACGCACAGCTGTAACTTCACAGATTATGCCACAGTTTCCAAAGTCAGCAGGCCATTTTGCTCTCCCACAAGTGTGTGTAAGTGGCCCATTGGCTTTGCCACCTCATCAACCCTCCACACTAGCAGTTTTCATGTTTACCAAACTGGTGGGTGGTTTTAATTTACCTTTTGTTGACCACGATGGGGTTAAACATCTTTTCAGCTATTTATTAGCCATTATGTTTTTGTCTGTGCACAGTGTTAGTTCAAATCTTTTGCTCACTTTTCTTTCAGGTTTTTTTGTCTTTCTCGTATTGAGCTGTATGAGTTATTTACTTATTCTGTACACTTTTCCCAGTTTGTGACTTGAGCTTTCATTCTCTTTTGATGTTTTCTTTTGGTGACCATAATTCTGAGGCAGTTGAGCATCACAAACTTTTCTTTTTGACTTACTGAAGTTGTGTATTGTTTAAAGAAACTGTCCTTACCACGAAATCAGTAAGATGGTTTCCTATATTGAATTCCAAACATCATAAAATTTGTCTTTAATCAGCCTGGAATTGATTAATTTGCAGGTAAAATGAAGTAGGAGAGGATAGTTTTTTTTTCATACAGATGATTTATTCAGCATCACGTATTAAAAAGTCTACCTACCCCTTCTACATTGATCTGTAATGCCAGCTCTGTCATAACCAACTTTTCTTACACAAATGAATCTTTTTCTGGGCATTCTCTACTGTGCCATGATTAATGTATCCACCCCATGTCAATTACACAAATCCTAATTAGTATAACTTTGTAGCAAATCATGGTATCTAGGAATTTACAAACCCCAGTTTGTACTTTATCAATGAATTGGCTCTTGAATGTGTATTCTTTAATGTAAACATTAAAATTGGCTTGTCCATATATACACATACACAACCTTTTGGGATTTTGGTTAGAATTACTCTGACTCTATAGATAACTTTGAAGAGAAATGGCGTCTTTTTGATACTGAGTTTTCCAGTTCGTGAACATACTATATATTCCCAGAGAGAGAGACAGAGACAAACATCAACATAATTCCATAATGTTTTATAATTTTCTCCCCCAAAGGACTAGACCCTCACATCTTTTGAGAGATTTGTTTCTAGGCACTTTACATATTTTAAAGATCTTATAAATGTTACGATATCATGATTTTGTGTGTTCATGTTTGTAGTTGGTGCATACATTTTTATAGATGATATATACAGCAGGCTTGCAAAGTGTTTCATCAGTTCTAGTATTTGTCAGTTTATTCTTTTGGGTTTGCTATGTAGATGATATCATCTGTAAATAATTTAATTTTATTGCTTCCTTTTCTTTTTTATACTTTTTTTTTTCCTCCTAATGGTACTGTTGAGGGTCTCCAAACAATGATAAACATAAAGGTTGATAGTAAGCACCCTTGTTCTTAAAGGGAATGCTTTCAATATTTCAGCACAAAGCATTAGTCTTGTTTTCAGATTTCGGTAGCCTTCATATCAGGTTAAAGACACTAGGTTGCCAAGAGTCTTTTTTTTAATTATAAATAAGTATAAAATTTTATCAATATTTTTTCTGTATTTATTGAGATGATTATATATTTTCCCTACCCTTATTGTTAATGTAATGATTTAAATTAATGGTTTTTCTAATGTTAAACAAAACTTTAATTGTTGGGATAAATATAACTTGATCATGACATATTAATTTTTAGTGTATTGGTGCAATGAATCATTAATGAGTATTTGTGAGGATTCCCTATAATTTTTCTTTCTCCTACTTTCCTTGCTCGGATTTGTGCTAGCTTCGTCAAATGAGTTAGAGAGTATTTCCAAATTTTCTATTCTCAACAAGAGACTGTGTGTGTAGTGGGTAATAATTTGATCCTTTACCAATAAAACAGTCTTTAAAAGGTATTTCCTTGGGAAAGATTTTCAACTATTGATTCAATATCATTGCTGGTTATAGAAATATGTTCAGTTTCACTATTTCTTCATGAGTAATTTTTGTTGTTATATATTTTTAAGTATTCATTTATTTCATGATATTTTCTTATAATTTTGATCTCTGTTGTGCCTATAGTTATGTCTCCTTTTTCATTTCTAATTTTGCCTGTTGATGACTTCCCTTTCATGCTTAATCAAGCTTGCCAAAGGTGATGAATTTCATTATTCTTCTCTGTTACAATTTTATGTTCTATTTTGGTAACTTCCATTCTTATCTTCATTATTTCCTTCTGCCTACATTCTTGGCATTATGCTTTTGTTATTTCACTGATCTACGAAGTTAGGTGCTTTAATAATTAAATTTTATCTTTTCTCCTTTTCTAATATAAGTATTTCAGTTACATATTTCTACATTATTGTTCAGATTTAAATATTTTTATTCCTATTATAATTTATTCTTTGACTCCTAATTTGAAATTTCCAAATAAAGTTGGATTTTTAAATTACCTTTTGTCACTAATTTCTAACCTAACTATATAGTGGTCATAGAAAATAGTTTACATGATATTTTTTTTTTTTTTTAATTTTGAGTACTTGCTTAATGTTCAAATATAGGGCAATTTTCTTGCAATATTCCATGCGTGCTTGAACAGAAGGTGTACACCACCAAAATTGAATGCAATGTTTTAAAAATATCCATAAGAACAATTTTTTTAATTATGTTATTTAAATCTTTATTCTAATGGATCTTTTATATTTTATCTTATTACAACTTACAAGACTGGAAGTTTAAAATATTTCATAGGATTGTGAATTTGTCTTTTTCCTGACAGTTACTGCAAATACATATGTTATTAGGAACATAGAATTTTCAAATATTATACTTCCTGGTGAACTAATTCTTTTTTCATTATGCAGTGACCCTCTTAAGAAAAATGCTTTTTTTCTAAAAAACAGAAAATTATTTTGCCCACTGTTAATATAGACAAGATGGCTTTCTTTTAGTTAGTATTTTAATAGTACATCTTTTGCATGACTTTATACTCAAACTGTCATATCCTTATGTTTTAGGCATGTCTCTTATAAAAAATGTAAAAAGTATATGACTGCACTGTGAATTGTTTGATCCAGTGAAGTAAAATTGTCTTTAAATGAAGGATTTTTTCAATTTACAATTATTCTAATTGCCGAACTACTTAAATTTATTTCTACACTTTATTTTGTTCTTTCTATTTATCTGCCCATTTCTTTTTCTTTCTTTCATTTTTCTTTTTGGTCTTCTACTTTCCTTCTTTTGGTTGGATGTGCATGCATGTGTGTGTATGTATTTTTTTCTCACTCTATTATACCTCTACTAGTTTATTAGTTATGCCTTCTAATTCTATTTTTGGGATTTCCTTAGATATTTTTAAGATATAATTAAATTACCAACATCTAAGGTTATTTAACCCTCTTTTAGAACAATACATGTACTTTTCAATACTTTATTTCTGATCACACATTCACAATTTATATGCTACTGTAGTCATGTATTTTAATTCTCTTATTTGTTAACCCCTTAAGACCTCAGTAGTATTGTTTTAAACAGTCAAAACTTTAGAATATTTAGCCAAATATTTAACATAATCTTTGGTAATTTTTTTCTGTTTATATCTCAAACCTTCTCATGAAGATCACTTCCTTTCAGTATGGAGAACACAATTTGAATTTTTGTTTTGTGTCAAGGCCCATTATAAGAAAACAAAATGTCTTCATTTTTCCCTCATTCTTAAAATGATATCTTCATTGGACATACAATTCCAGGTTGACAGTTATTTTCTCTCTGAACCGTAAAGTTATTTTTCTACACTTTTTTGCCAACCACTGTTGTGATTAAAAAATCAATCAATATAATTGTCATTTTTTTGAAGGTGCTATTTCTTTTCCATCTGGATGCTTTTTGGGTCTTCTCTTTGATTTTCTGCAGTTTCACTAGGATGTGCTGAGTGAAACTTATTTTTCTTGCTTATTTGTCTTACTTATCCTGCTTTGGATACACTAGACATCCTGATTCTCTATTTTGATGTTTTTCACCATTTCTGAAAAAATATTTCTTATGTTAAAGCCTCATCTTATTTATTTAAAAATACTATACACAATTGGTTTATATAATTCATCTGATAACTTTAACATCTAAAGAATGAGGAGATGATTCTGTTGTCTATTGTTTCTTCCATCTCCTATTTTGGTGCCTTGTTATTTTAAGGGTTTTCTGATTTTGTCTGTATGATCGTTTTTCTTAGAAATTAATCTGTGAGAATTCTTTGAGGCCTGAGTTGAAGGTGCGCTCCTCCAGAGAGGATTTATGTTTGCTTTTGTCAGGTCTTTGAAGGAACTACAAAAACAGGTTTTACTTACTCTAAATTCTCAGGTTGAAGGGTTTCAGACAATCTAGGCTGAAAACCCACGTGTATTAACAGATTCTCAGGGGGGAAAGAATTGTCCCCATCACTCTGCACCAATGTTTGAGAGTAGGGGAGGTAGGCTTAACTCTAGTTCACTCTTACACTAGCACTGTAGGTCTTTAGAGTCCAGTTTACATGGGGGCAGGGTCTCCTCCTAGACCCTGAGCATAGAATATCTCAAATTCTCAATATATTTCAAATTCTCTGAATTCTGGGAGGCCATGAAAATCAAAGACCATTTCCTCCTGTTTTAGCAACACCATCAAGGAGAGGGCTGCCTTCAGTGCTCTGTTTCCATCTCTGAGTTCTTACTTCATTTAAATTTTGGGCTCTCTCTGAGCAGTTCTTACTTTTGCCAGCAATCGACTGCAAAAATAAGTTGTTTTTTTAAAATTGTTTCCTATGGAAGTTTCAGTCAGGGTACCTAGTTTATTATGCTGCAAGAAATAAAAGACATTCTCCCTATGGAATTCAATTTTTTAAATTATATTTTGATAAAATTTTAATTAAAAATAGAGTAAAAGAGAATTTCCATGTTTTCAGTTTCATTAAGGGTGTTCTTATTTTTATATAAAGTAATAACACATCCCTGGGATTGGTGTGTCCTTTACTTAATATGATTCATCATAGTTTTGCAAATGCTCATTCAATGAACATGAATTAAGCTCTTACTACTTGCCAGACTTTGTGCTATCCATATTTGTATACAGTATCTCATTACCTTTAATCATCAGAGATCGAGGATTCTAGGGCTGTCCTATATATTAAAATGGGAAAACAGTATCAGATAGCAGTCTGTGCAAAGCTATCATTGCTTGTTATATGCCTATATTAACAGGTCCATATATGTACTACCAATTAATCTTTGTATACATGAATGAGCAAACAAATAAACATATCAATAAATAAACCTAAAATACATGAATAGCCTTAATGCTGGTAAGGACTGATTATGGAGTTTGGGCTCTAATACTGGGTATGGCAGCTCTTAAGACTTGAAGCCTGGACTATTAAAGTCATCTCTCTGTGCCACAGTTTCCTGGATCAGTAGGAGATAATAATACTCCACCTAACATAATAAAAAGAGGCATTAAATAAGATAAAGTATGTTAAAAAAAAACCAGTGTTTGTTAGGTCTCTCTTTCCTTTTAATCAATCAAGTTATCTTTGGTAACTTATCAGCTGTGTGACCTTGAACAGGTTACTAAACCTCTGTGTGTCTCAGTTTCTTAATCTATACAACGTAGATAATAATAATAATAATTTTATTAAGTTGTCCTGACTACTAAGTGACTTAATATATGTAGAATGCTTAGAACATTATCCTGAACATGGTAATCCTTCATAGATGTTAGCTATTCTCAGCAGTTATTATAGTCTCAATTTAAGAGAAACCCTAAATCGTACCAGCCTTTTTAATATAAGAAATAACATTTTTTAAAAATTTCTTTCCTTTGATTGTAAAATAGGAACACATTCATGTAAAACACAAAGATAAATCAGAAAGGCATTTTAAAAAAGTAAAAGCAGCCCAAAATGGCACTCAAGTTAAAGATCACTATAACATTTTAGGTTCAGAAAATTCTAGAAGGGTGTATACTAAAATGTTAGTTGTGGTCTCTGCATGTGGGATCAGGGTGATTTTTAACTTTATGTGGGTACATAATGTTGATATAGGTATAAATATAAGTATATTCAAGCAATATATGCATATGTAGCTATATCTAATTGTCTCTTTACAATTCAGTCATTGAAACAGGGTCAGTTAGCAGTGTCTAAATTAAGACATTGATTCAGCCCTTTATTCTCTTCTTTATTCATCCATATGTTAATTCAACCCAGCATCTATTCATTTGTGCATTCATTCATCCATTTATTTCCTATGTGCAAGGCTCGGTGCTGGCTGCTAGGGACAAAGAGATGGAGACATCTCAGTCCCAAATTTAACAATCCGATGGAGCCAGTAGAGCAATGGATCAGTAAGCAAAGAGTTTCCAAACAACGATGTATGTTAAGTGCCAGAGGAAAGTGAAGGGTAATGCAGGATCACAAAAATAAGGGTACCTGCATCCACCTAGGTAGGAGGAGTAGGTGAGAGGTGCAGAGACGTATGTGAGAATCACAGAAAGTTTTCTTCAGGGCTTATACTGAAGACCAGTAGGAGTTTGCCAGGTACGCATGGAAGGAAAATTTATTCCTAGAATGAGAATGCTCAGTGATGTCTGGAAAACATGCTTCCTTCTAAGCCAATGAAGACCACTGGTTTTTGTCCTCCCAGGAAAACCAGACCTCCCTTGTTTGAGGGATGAAAGTAAGGGCATTAGCTGGGTTATTAAATGGATTATTAGTAAATAAAACTGAGCTGCTTTGTTTTCTCAAGCTTTGGGCACTAAAGTCTAGAAGACTAGAACAACAGGACAGCCATTGACTCAGAATCAGAAAGCCTAAGCCTTCATCCTCTCTCTGACACTCACAAGCTCTTTGAATCCAGGCAAGAGCTTTATTCTATGACTTTTGAACTTCCTTATCTAAAAAGGAATACAATAGCATCAAATTTCTCCACCATCTTTTATATGTTAGATGCTTGAAATGGCAACATGTTTGATCATGAAGATAAATGACTGTGGCTGCTGTAAAAAGAGATTATGTGAAGAGAGATTAAGCCTTGAAATCAACCAGACCACAGTCCCAATCTTTCCTCCATCATTTGCTAGATAATGGTTACATGATATAATGTATGTAAAGCACATGGGAAGTGCCCAGCATCAAATGCCTCTTAATTGTTGGTTCTTTGAACTTGGAATCATAAGAAAGTAACACCTCCAGCATTTAGTGACATTTGAGACTAAGATAAATTGCCCTGTTACCTCATCTATAAAGCAGAGATGTCTCACAAGATTTTGGCCCCATGATGTCACTTGAGGTAATATGTGGCGAAAGTCTTAATCTGTTCAATGGGACCAAAACAATGTGATGACTCATTACATGGTAATTTGTGCAATGAGGTGTATTGCTGAGAAGATTAGTAACAAGGTGAAGATCCTGTCCTATAACACCAGGATACAAGTGAGATATGAAACATGATGATGTTTCTCCTGGTTTCTGATCAATGCAGAAGGTGAACTGCCAGGATCTAGTATCCAGAGAGAGGTCACAGCAGAACAAGTGGATTCAGTAAAATTGGATGTCATGAAATGGGTACTGACTTAGAATCCAGAAGCCTAGATTTCTTTTTAGAATCTGACACATACTGGCCTTTTGAGGATCCAAGTTGGAGTATCCATGGGCTTTAGGACTGCTAACATGTCTGTGTTCATCATTTTTCTAATTTAATTTTTATTTTATATGGAAGTATAGTTGATTTACAATGTTGTGTTAGTTTCAGGTGTACAGCAAAGTGATTCGGTTATACATATACATGTATCTATTCTTTTTCAGATTCTTTTCCAATATAGATTATTACAGAATATTGAGTTCCCTGTGCTATACAGTAGGTCCTTGTTGATTATCTATCTTATATATAGTAGTGTGTATATGTTAATCCCAAACTCCTAATTTATCCCACCACCCTATGTTTCCCCTTTGGTAACCGTAAGTTTGTTTTTGAAGTCTGTGAGTCTGTTTCTGTTTTGTAAATAAGTTCATTTGTATCATTTTTTTAGATTTGTATCATTTTTCCACATATAAGTGATATCATATGATATTTGTCTTTCTCTGTCTGGCTTACTTCAGTTAGTATGATAATCTCTAGGTCCATCCATGTTGCTGCAAATGACATTATTGCATTATTTTCTGTGGCTGAGTAATATTCCATTGTATACATGTACCACATCTTCTTTATCCATTCCTCTTTCAATGGACATATAGGTTGTTTCCATGTCTTGGCTGTTGTAAATAGTGTGTTCATCATTCTTACATCACCATCACCTAGAAGAGTGTCTTGTATGGGTCAAGTGAATGCATAAGTGAAGTATTTTTTTTACAGGCAACTTCCTCCTCTGTGCAATGGTGATTATAATAGCAATCTGTCAGAATTACTGGGATAGACAGGAAAGGCCTCACCGAGGACACAGTAGGTGCTTGTTATGGAGCACGTCCCTCCCCGCACTGCTGATGAGAGGCTCAGCTCTGTATTGTAGGTGGATTTAATATGGCCTTTTCCTACTAGTCCCACCAGAGAGCTCAGAAGTATGTTCATAAACTAAGTGCCCTTACAACTTCCAAAAGGCTCTGTCTTAAATTGCCATCTTCTTCTTCATTAGAATTGATGATAACACACCAATGATAAAATATCTTCTGGTAATAAACTCAAGATCCGAAGAGGACAGATGTCTAGCTATTTCCCATCCCTAAAAACATTCAAATTCATAAACCAGCAGCTCAGAAGCTTCATATAAAATAATCAGATAAGAGAAAGTAGTGAAAGACTCTGAAGGTTCCCCAACAAGCCTGAGATTATAACTGCAGTGGCTAAGTCCCCACTTTTCACCGAAGAATTACAGAGGGAAACAGTTGAGAAAAGGAATGATTTCTTGGTGTCCAGCAACTTTTTGGAGGTAAACTCAAGGCCAGTCTAGAATAAGCCATGTCTCCTGTGCCTCACAGAACCTGGACCCACCCAGTAGGTGCTTAATGAGGTGAGACCCAACACCTGGGCCAAGAAAGGGGGAACGCTGGGATCAAAGTGTATACAATATTCAGTGATGGCAACAAAAAGACTAGAAAAACCTGCCTGAGGATGGGGAGGAAGGTCCAGAAAGGCCATCTTGAGAATATTTTCTTCAGCATAGTCTTGACAACAAGAATCTTAGTTCAGCAATTTTTTTTTTCATATTCCCAAATCCATAGTCTTGAAAATAATGCTGGTGTCAACCCAGTTCCTATAGAAACATCTGCATAAAGTTGGTGCGAGGGGACAATAGTTAGGAATAATGGTTTGAATGCTGGCTGCTTGAGTTCCTGTGAGTCGTGGAAAGGTGCATTTGCCTGTGAAATCACTCAGTTTTACATAGAAGAAAAGGAAAGAAGCAGGTAAGAGGAGACAGCCTGCCTCCATCACACTAGCATAGCTCAGAGGAGGCAGGACTTTTATCAAAGCAGTGTGGCTGGGAAGCCACACTCTCGGCCGAGAAGCACACAGCTTGGTGGCCAACTTCTGCCTCCTCCACCCTGTCTTCCACGGGCCAGGTTCACTGGCAGTGAGAAACTTTGTCCTGACGAAATAAGTTTGCTTGGCCTCATCTGCTCCAAAGCTGATAACACGTCCTAGAAACCCATCATTGGACCACGTCACTTTGCACCTCAAGTCTTGGGTCTATTTCCAGAGCTGACACATAAGTGACATAGACTGTCTCTTCTTCCAAAGCTGTCTGGGTTTAAAAATAAATCTTAACCTTGCCAAGTTCAGCCTCTGATTCGCTTCTGGTTGTGTTTTGTTTAAAAGAAGCGTTAAAGTTAGCAGAACTGCAATTAGAATTTGAAAATTTCAAAATGGATATCTATACATACAACTGTAATATGGGTGTTGGTATGGGTGCATGTGTGTGTGTGTGTGTGCACATGTTCTATTTCTAAGTTACCCAGTATGTGCCTGATACAAACATTATGTCATAGGATCATCCAAAGGATCAAATGAGGATTATATGTATTGTTGTCTCCAAAGGTAGCCTAAACAGTTCAGTAAGTAAACTCAGGTCTATCTGATTTAGATACTGTGTTACTTCTATTTGCCATGTTGATTTATAAGGTTCTCACCCTCAAAAGCAGAGGAATTGGTATTTCAAGAGGCATATAGAACCTTAGAACAATATACAGGTTAAAGTTTCCTTGAAGCACATTTACTCACTTTTCAAGCATCTAGTGAACTCTCTATTGTAGCTAGAGAGTTGTCTAGCACCAACTAGACACTAGCACAGTGACACAAACACATTGTCAATCATCCCTTCAGGTGTATCCTCACACCCCTTCATTAGCTGTTAGAAGCAACAAATACTATGACAGAGAACAGTACAGGATGCTTGGCATCTAGTAGAAGACCACCTGCCTGAGGCAGGAGCAGGAGCCCAGAGACGAGGGGCATCAGGGAAGGTCTTTTGGAGAAAGTTTTTTGTTTCACTATTCACCTTACTCCTTTTTATGGCGCAAGGTCTTGCAACACTACTCACTATAGTTAAGATGTGGAAACCACCTAAATGTCCATGGATGGATGAATGGATGAAGAAAATGTGATATCTACATACAACATAATATTATTCAGCCTAAAAAAGCAAGAAGGAAATTTTGCATCATGCAACAACATAAATGAACCTGGAGGACATTATGCTAAGTGAAATCAGCCAGTCATAGAAGGACAAATACTGCATGATCTCACTTATGTGAGGGATCTAAAATAGTCAAATTCATAAAATCAAAGAGTGGAACGGTGGTTACCAGGGGCTGGGGAGAGGAGGAAATGGGGAGTTATTAATCAATGGGCATAAAATTTCAATTAAGCAACATGAATAAGTTCTAGAAATTTTCTGTTCAACACGGTTGGACAGAATACTGTACCGTGCACTTAAAAATTTTTTGAGTATAGATCTCAAGTGCTTACCACAATCAGAAAGGTTTTTTTTAAAGAGTCAATTCAGGAATCACAGCCAGAGCAAATAGTAAGTGCAAATGCAGGAAGACACATGACAGGTACCCAGCTATCAACTGGCATCTTCTAAGCCTTGCGATCTAGCAAGGATCTGCACGAAAATCCTTTCCACACTTTGTATAAGTGCAAAGCCCTACCTGAGAATTTTACAAATCCTGGCATAAGCATCTGCTCAGAGCCCTCCCTGGTTTAGAATGGAGAACAAGAATTAAGAAGCAGCAGGAAAATCTGATTCCATTTAGGATTGTGCTGAGCCGCATTGGAGCCAGTGGGAAAAGAAAAATCAGAAATATTGATCCTGTCTTTATCTGATATTTGATATCTTTTCATAATGGATTTTTGAACTAAATTTTTTTAAAATTGCATTCAAACTATGCTCACCTTGATTACTGAGGGTATTTTTGTGTCCCCTTAAATTTTGTTCCCAAGGTGAACGCCTCCCCTGCCTCCCCCTGGTCTCCATCCTAAAACTCCACTATATTCTGACCTACAGGGTGTAGACCCAAACCTGGGCTCTGCCTCCTACTAGCAGGGATGAAACCTCCCTGAGCCTCAGTGCCCTCATCTGTAAAGTGGAGAGGATAACAGCACCTATCATTGAGTTGTGAGGTTTAACTGAGTTAATACATGGAATGTGATAGAATAAGGCCAGTCACCTGAAAAGCACAGCGTTAAGCTATAATGAGGACACACAATAAATGTGAGCAATCATCATCCTGAGACTCCCAGCTGTTCTTTTGTCCCCACTTCTCACCATAGCAACGACCAAGACAAGCCTGGTGCCTGAAGCAAAGCTTGTGGCTGAAGATTTAGGAGTAAAAGGGAACGGAAACTTCATACCCTACGCCACACACAAGTTAAATCTCATAATAGATGTTCATTCCTTGGGGCCACTTTTCCCCACTGCACCAGCCCTCATATAGCTCAGCCTCTTAACCTCCTCCTGACTCCTGCCTCTGACTTCCTCTGTGTCTCTTTCTTACCCTCTTGCTCCCATGTTGCCCAAATTCTTGTTTATGTTATGCAGAATATGTTGACCTTCTCCAGTCCCTTCTTCCTGTGTTAGGAAAACGTGAAGCTGGTGTGTTAAATTAAGAATATGTAGATGATGATGTGCTGAAAAACGAGGAGGCACAAGCCACCCACTAGGGGTCAGCAGGGAGCTCCCTCGGCATCCGGGCTCCCACCCTGCGGAAGTGAAAACCCCGGGGTGATTTTGATTGGAGGCACAGTTTCAATACATCCACACAAAGGAAGTAGAGTCACCAGATTTATAACTCAGAGATCCCAGCATAGGCGTACAATGAACGGGGGGAGGGGAGTCCTCTGTCCCAGGTCATGAGAGAGCAAGAGACGGAGAGCAGGGTAGCAAGTACCTATTATTTACAAGGTGGTTGGGGCAGAAGTCACTAACTTTTCACAGACTCAGCTTTAAGTGGTTATTTTAGAAGGTTCCCTGGGCAAAGCAAAGCAGGAACTTGTAGCAGGAATCAGCTCAGGTCCTTATCTGATTGTCCAGACTCTGGGTGGGAGCAGGTTGTCCCATTGTAAAATGCCTTGGCAGTAACTCGAAATGCCTGTTTCCTCAACACACAAGCCCAGTTTCAGGCCTGCCTTTTTTTTTTTTTTTTTTGGAAGTTTTTTAATGCGCAAAAAGAACATCCCAGAAAGAGAATGGGTTTTGACTTATTAACAATGAAGCGCTACATAAGGAAGCCCCCTCCCCACTTAGTAGATAGGAATATAGTGTAAACAGACTTAAAGGGAGATGGACACTTTAGGATTAAATGCAAAACCTAAAGTTGTATTGAGGTTGAGGTTGTCACTGACGATGACAACAGAAAAAAGGGATTTCCATGTATGATGATCTAGGGAAGTATGATGATAAACACAGGAGTGTCAAAGAACTGAGGAACCACAAGATACTCCGTGTGGGTGATGCCCAGTGAAGGTGGAATTTCCCCTGGGACATTTGGACATTCCTTTGGGACACTGAGACTTTACGATTGTGCTGTTGCTATGGAATGTTACAACCTAATTTTGAAAGCTCGTTGGGGGCATATTAGAAAGTGGAGGAGTTTTGAGGCTGTAGGTATACTGGTGTAGCCACCCACCCTTTGACTATCCTCTACTATTATATGCCTGCCCATGACAGTGTGTCTTTTCCTAGTGTGTTATCTTTTGTTACATCAGCATCTATCCTGGTGGCAGCAAGAAATTCTGAGATAGTAGCAATAGGTAGGAAATCAGTCATTATTGGGCAACTGCAAAAGGCTATTTCATTGCTTTTGGACAGTAGATGCCATCAGAATGAGAATGACATATCTCTGGGTCACTGCTATATCCTCACTGTGCAGCACAGACCCTGACACAGCAGAGTCTTTCAATAGAATTTTTTTTTAATTTATTTTATCAAAGTATAGTTGATTTACAATGTTGTGTTAATTTCTGCTGTACAGCCAAGTGACTCAGTTATACATATACATATTCTTTTTCATACTCTTTTCCATTATGGTTTATCACAGGATATTGAATATAGTTCCCTGTGCTATACAGTAGGGCCTTGTTATTTATCCATTCTATATATACTAGTTTGCATCTGCTAATCCCAAACTCCCAATCTATCCCTCTCCCACCCCTCCCTTGGCAACAAGAAGTCCGTTCTCTATATCTGTTAAGTCTGTTTCTGCTATGTAGATAAGTTCATTTGTGTCATATTTTAGATTCCACATATAAGTGATATTATATGGTATTTTCAATAGACATTTGTTGATGGAGTTATTGCCAGAGCGATTGATTGAAAGATGAAGGGAACCTAAAGATGGAATCTCATGACTGACGTCATAATGAGTTCCTCCCTCGGCAGCCATCCCAGTGAGGAGAAACTATGAAGAGGCATTTACCTCTTTCAGGAAGAGCCATTCTTATCCAAGTGACATAAGTTAGAAATACAGTCAGCAAAGAAAACCATGATAATAGCCAAGATCCTGAAAATTTACATCCTAAAGTTGACCAGCTGATTTTAAATATCATGTCTGTCTGTCTATTTGTCTGCCTTCCTGTGTGTGGACATATAGCTTGATAGATCCATTAGCCATCCATCAATGTGGTTTTGCCAGATATATACTAAAATAATTTTTTTTTAAGTGTGACTTAGAGCTTTGCAGCACTTTGAAAGTCCTTTCAACGTCCTTTCACTTTGAGCATTTTGAATGTCCTTCAATGTCCACTGTTTTATTTAGTCTTCCCAGGAGCTCTATGAGAATATCAAGGCAGGTATAATTATTCCCATTTTAGGGTTAAGGCAACTGTTGGTTTAAAAAGTTAGGTGACTTGCCCAGAGCCATCCAGTTATTAAATGACAGTGCAACCCAGTGAGATAGGTTGTGGTTTTTGCTTTGTTTTCTTTATATTTTCCCTTTCTGTTAAATAGATGGGGATACTGAAGCTCCAAGATTCCATGCCCCACCCAAATTCATACAGGCCCCATCGGTGGCAGTACCGGGACTCACAATAGCAAAGTGAGATGACCTGTTTTCTCGTTCTAATATCCATCCTGCCTCCCTGCCTCTGTCCCAATAGCCCACTCTGCCTGGAATGACCTCCTTTCCCCAATGGATCCGCCTTTATGATGTAAATCAAATGACTGTCCGGCAAAAATGTGTCCCTTATTCCTTCAGATCTTACTGGACATCCTCTTGCTGCTCACCTTGACTTTACATTTGTTCATTTTGCCTCTGCATCTCAATCAGAAACTCCCTGAAGGCAAGTGCAATGTCTTGGCCATCTCTGCCTATCCCAGAGCAACTCTGGGACAGGTGTCAGGCACATGGCAGGAGGCCCTGAACATGAAGTCTGAAAGTGTATGGCACAGTAAGCTGAAAATGCAAAGAGCTATATACATATGTCAGATTATTTATTTTTACTCTCATGTACACTTGGCCTTTTTTTTCCCAAAATTGACTCTTTTTTTTTAAAGATGGTCTTTTATTTATTTATTTTGATTTTTTTTGGCTGCACCATGTGGCATGCAAGATCTTAGTTCTCCAACCAGGGATCAAACCCATGCCACCTGCTGTGGAAGCGCCGAGTCTTAACAAGTGGACTGCCAGGGAAGTCCCCAAAATTGACTCTTAAAAAATGTTTTTCATGTATTCGTGACTATAGTTGTATTCTTGAGAATACCAAATTAATGGATGGTGTATTTGAAGGATGCACTTTTGTCATTCATTCCTTCATTCACGTGTTCATTTGCTCAGATGAAGAGGTCTGACAGTTGTCTGCAAGCATCATGCCCAGCAGCTGGGGGTAGGGTGGAGGGGGACTCCTTCAGTCCCACAGGATGATTTGGGTGGCACATCACACTGCCCAATACAGAGACACTTGACGTGGTTTGGACTCTATCCCAAGTGCAATGGGAGATCCCGTAGAGTGAGCATAGTATCTGCAATTGACCTTTCACTCCATGTAAACTCTTGTTTTCTGCTGAAGTGATGCTTGGTGCAGACCCAGATTGAATCAATGACCCAGATTATGGGCACCATTTGTTTGTTTCTGCCCTCCCGGAGTCTTCTGCTCCAAGAAGCATAACTTGGGTAATGCCACTGCAACTACCCATCCCCCCATGCCAGCCCTCCCTTCCAGCGGCCTGTGAAACCCCACTCCACTCAGTGAGCCCTGCCACACACCCCCAGCCATCCCTCAGGAGGCCAATTCCTCTCTACTTAGAGGTATAAATCAGGCTTCAAAGCACAATCTTATTCACTTATAACTTTAAGACATCAGGGCAAAAATCATAATTCTGATCTGATACTTGAATTTTTTTCACATGAAAAATAGCCCCACCATGCTCAGAGCGGGTGGGCAGGCTTCCAGAGGCAGCAGCCATGAGCTCCCCTTAGCTGTGGCTTCACTTCCAGCTGTAGCGAAGGTCTGCCTCTGAAGCTTGAAGCACAGGCTCGCAGGCGAGCGCTACCTGCTGGCTTCAAGCATCTGCCTTTCATCTGCCTATAAGTAGGTTTCATGTTGCTGTTTATAGTTTTTGCTGCAAGATAGCTCTTGGGCTGGGAAGCAGAGGCCTGCAGCACTTGGGAGAAAGCAGAAGCTTTCTCTGGAAGAGTAAGAACAATAGTAACAGGTCATCCTTGTACAGCTCTGTGTAGTCTGCATCTTAAGTCTCCTGAGAAGAGCTAATGGCCCAGCAATAGGATCCCTATTTTATTTAGGGAATGGAAGTGAAGAATGTTTATGAGGCTTGTTTAAGTTTGCACAGCAGTTAGCACTGCTAACTTCTTCGAGGAAGAATTATGATACACAAGGCGTGTGGGTATGTGTGTTGCAAAGAGAGGCAAAGAATGGGAGACATAAGGACAGAGACAGAAAGTCAGAGAGAGAGAGAGACCTTTAAGACCTCTTCCAAAAATTTAAGTCCGGCCCCTGCCCAATACTGCAATGTCCTGGATAACCTTCTCGGCAGAAGATTCCAGAAACCAAAAGCTTACTCATTGCCTTTCAAGCTAGACTATAGTGTTGTTGACTCTAATGACTGAAGAGAGATAATTCATTAAGCTAAAAATAGGATTTTTTGTAGTGAGATAGAACCCAGACTCTAGACATTGGGCAGTTCTGGAGTTGAGTCTCAGTCATTCTACTTTGTATGCGACATGGAAGAAGAGCTTAACATCGCTGCACCTCGGATGCTTCACCCATGGAGGGGAAATAATATCCTTCATGAGAAAAGCTATGTAAAGCTCCTAGAACTTTCCAGTAGAACTTTCTGCAATGATGGGAAATGTTCTAAATCTGGACACTCCAATAGGGTAGCCATTTGCTACACCTGGATATTGAAAACTTAAAATGTGACTAGTGCAATGGAGAAACTAATTTTTTTAATTAATTTTAAGTAACCACATGATCATGTGCAGATCTAGAAGCTACAAATCCATGGCTTCATTGGTTCTCCGTGACAACTTTGTGACTTATACGATGCAGAGATGATGCATTTGATTAATGAGGAAATTGAGTCTCAAAGGAGATCCTGCTAAAAGCTCACATGGGCATCTCATGCCATCAGCAGTCCCCTAAGCTAGGGAGCTATAAAGAACCCCAACCCAGCCAGCCCAGCAGGCACACACAAGCCCTAAGGCCAGTCAGGCATGGCCTGAGCAGAGAAAGTGTTTTTCACAAAAAGCCAAAGCCACTGACAAAGTACTATTCGCTGTGTCAGTGTTAAGACATTCTGTCTAAACTGTTTCCCATCACCAACAGGAGAGGGCTGTCTGGGGAAAGGCTCAGAGTCATTCGATCAGTTTCACACAGCCTCACTCATCAGGGCAAGAAGGGGCTTAAAATTTGATGTTAGACTATGCTTTGCATTAGCCAGAAATGTCTCTAACTCACCAGATCAAGAGTATTCTTAAAATTCCTTCATTACAATGGGTTTTGGCCTTGATAAAATGCCAACATTTCTGTTGGAGGAAGGCATCTATTATGGGCTGAAGTGTGTCCCCTACACCCACTAAATTCATATGTTGAAGTCCTAAACCACAACACCTCAGAATGTCACCGTATTTGGAGATAAGCTTTTTAAAGAGGTAATTAAGGTAAAAGGAGGTCATTAGAGTGGGTCCTAATCCAATATAGCTGGCATCCCTAAAAAAGGGGGAACATGGACACAGATGTACAGAGGAAGACCAATCCAAACAAACTTACACAGTCATCTTTTGGTATCCACAGGGGACTGGTTCCAGGACACCCTGCAGATACCAAGTCCACGGATGCTCAGGTCCCTTATATAAGGTAATGTAGTATTTGCATATAACCTACACGCATCCTCTCGTGTACTTTAAATCATCTCAGATCATTTATAATACTTAATAGAATGTAAATGCTATGTAAGTAGTTATAAATGCAGTGTAAATGCTATGTAAATAGTTGCTGATGCACAGCAAATTCAAGGTTTTCTTTTTGGAAATTTCTGTAATTTTTTTCCGAACATTTTCAATCCATGGTCGGTTGAAC
This sequence comes from Eubalaena glacialis, assembly GCF_028564815.1. Classification (NCBI taxonomy): domain Eukaryota; kingdom Metazoa; phylum Chordata; class Mammalia; order Artiodactyla; family Balaenidae; genus Eubalaena; species Eubalaena glacialis. The sequence continues at coordinate 39,087,117 of NC_083720.1, read as the reverse complement.
CTGTGGATGCAAAACCCACAGATATGCTGACTATACAACATTTATTTGCTCAGTCTTCCCAGACGATTCTAGAAAGCAACACAGGTGAAGAACCTCAGCTTTAATTCACCAAGGAACAAAAATCATTACACAAATGTCAACAGCAAGGATGCTAATAATAAATTAAAGCATTATAGCTTTTTAGAATTAATATGCCACTTTCACATACATTTTCACAAATGTTGTTGTGAGAATTAATCATTCTTCCCAATTTACAGACAAGCTACTGGAACCTTGTCCAAGTTCACAGAGTCTATAATTAATAAAGCCAGGTACACACACTAGTTCCTGGACTACACAATCCTGGGCAAAACCGTTTCATCACTTTACCTGCTTTTCACCAAAACCATCTCTGAGCAGGGTGAACATGTATCCCAACTTGCCCAAGATACTCCAAGTCCGCAAAGTTTTCCCAGAGTAATTATGAATAGCATCCTCTTTCACTCTATCAAAAGCATCTGGGTTTATGCAATTTATCACATGGCCACTTACAGATAAGCCACATTTGATAGTAAAATGTTTCCTGCAGTGGTTACAAACCCTCACAAGATCGAAGCAGCTGTCGATATGGCAAGGCAATGTCTTCGTGCAACGGGGAGTCTCATGGGCACATCTATTGGGTAAAACATCAGTTGGACAATGGGCTGTGCTGTACAGAAGAGAGCACACCCAAGTGCCCACCCAATTCAGGAGACCAGGACCCTGATTTGACCTGCTTTGGGCTTGCAGTGGGAGCTTAGATAAAAGGAAGGAATTCAGCTAGATAAGCCTGAGATCATTCCAGCTTTAATCCTCTGGTTAATTTGATGAGCGCTTAATATGTTTAAGGGACTGTGGGTGGGAGTGGGCAGTAAAAGAGGAATGATCAACGTGTTCCAGGGTCTTTCGGAGATGTAGGACGTATGTGTGATGGTGATGTTTTGCCTCGAAACATCTGAAATATGCATTCGTTAGTTTGTTACAGTAGCAAACAAACTCCAGAAAGATCAGTTGCTTACCACGGAAAGGTTTATCATCTTGTTCACACAAAGCGTGTGGCGAGTCCAGCAGTTCCCAGGGCAGATCCCTTCCATGCAGTGGTTCAGGGATGCAGCCTCACATCTTGCAGCTTCACCATCTGAAGCAGGTACCCGAGGCTGTGAGAGAGAAAGCTGGGCAGTGATGACACAGTTCCCTCCTGCTCGCACTCCATTGACCAGAACTAGTTGCCTGGCCCTGCCTAGGAACTGAGTTACCTGCTAAACCCCACCCTTTGAAATTTAGTCCCAATCTAGCATTTCAACCTCATGGCCTACAGTCTCCTGCCTGCATGCTCCGGCTCCAGACAAACTCTCAATGCATGATAGGGAAGTTGTCCCCATGCCTTGGCACACTGTTTTCCCCTCCTGCCATAGCCTTCTCCCCGCTCCTCTGCCCAAGATCACTCAGGCCCCAAGGTCCACCTAGGTGATATCTGCTTGTATCAGTTTCCTAGGGCTGCTATAAAAAATTACTATAAATTTAGATAGCTTAAAGAACCAGAAATTTATTCTCTAGCAGTTCTGGAGATCAGAATTCTGAAATCAAGGTTGTCTGCAGAACGATGAACTCTCTCCGAGCTTCTGGTGGTTGTTGGAAATTCTTGGCATTTCTCCACTTGTAGCTGAATCACTTCAGTCTCTGCCTCCATCATTACATGGCCATCTTCCCTCTGTGTGTCTGTGACTTCATATGGTGTACTCCTCTCTGTGTGTCTGACTCTCTTTTTTTCTCTTCTTATAAGAACACGAGTCATATTGGATTGAGTCCACCCTACTCCAGTATGAACTCAACTTAAATCCTAACCACATCTGCAAAAACATTATTTCCAAATAAGGTCACATTCACAGGTACCAGGGGCTAGAACTTCAACATATCTTTTTGGAGAACACAATTCAACCCATGTCACTGTTTGAGAAGCCTCCCCAGGTGCCCTAGAGGAGAATTACCCCCTTCCACCTCTGTGTTCTCATGGATCATATGCCATGTACCATGACGATGACATTTGTTCCAGTGTAAGAGTTGCTGGTCTGGTCACCTCTCTTTCCCACTTTGTGGACAGGGATGACATCCCGTGTACCCTTGACATCTTTCTAGCTGCATCTCTCATAATGCCTGATGCTGCCCAGAGCAATCTCGTCTAGAAGAGAAAATATGGGCTTTGGAGACAGGTATTCCCTTGAGTTCTAATCCTGACACCTTCTTGCCGTGTGACTTGGAGGAAGGTATTTAACCGATTAGATTTTCGTCTTTAAGGTGGGAATAACCCTCCCCTGAAGAAGACCCAGTCCAACCTCGCATTTTACCAAAGTTCCTTCCAGCAATTATATTCTCTGGTCCTTCCTCATCTCTGATGACTTTCACTAATCTGAATGGACCTAAAGGAAAAAGTCAGATTGTTCTCCCAAGCTCTGCCCGGGGCAGTGGGACAACTGAACGTACTAAAAGCAATTAGCACTCCAAATGCACAGGTTTGCGGAGAGCAGCATAAGCCCAGTAGGCAGGATCTGGGCTGCAACATTATTTTCTCTTCCGTTAGATCAAATGAAGAAAGGTAGAAAGCGTGAAGCTTGAGTTGCAGGGGAAATGACAGGCAAAGGCAGTAAATAGGACTAATTAACTTCAGCTTCATTCCCAGGTTACAAAGAGCCGTGTGTGCACAGCAAGCTGGCCGGGGAACGGTAGGATCTTTGGATCTGCCTATTGACCTGAGATAACTTGTAAAATACCTCCCAGAGTGACTGTCTTCTTTTATTTGAATTTTTTTAACATCTTTATTGGAGTATAATTGCTTTACAATGGTGTGTTAGTTTCTGCTTTATAACAAAGTGAATCAGCTATACATATACATATATCCCCATATCTCCTCCCTCTTGCGTCTCCCTCCCGCTCTCCCTATCCCACCCATCTAGGTGGTCACAAAGCACCGAGCTGATCTCCCTGTGCTATGTGGCTGCTTCCCACTAGCTATCTATTTTATATTTGGTAGTGTATATATGTCAGTGCTACTCTCTCACTTCTTCCCAGCTTACCCTTCCCCCTCCCCATGTCCTCAAGTCCATTCTCCACCTCTGCGTCTTTATTCCTGTCCTGCCCTTAGGGTCATCAGAACCCTTTTTTTTTTTTTTTTAGATTCCATATATATGTGTTCACATACAGTATTTGTTTTTCTCTTTCTGACTTAACTTCACTCTGTATGACAGACTCTAGGTCCATCCACCTCACCACAAATAATTCAATTTTGTTTCTTTTTATGGCCGAGTAATATTCCATTGTATATATGTGCCACATCTTCTTTATCCATTCATCTGTCGATGGACACAGGTTACTTCCATGTCCTGGCTATTGTAAATAGTGCTGCAATGAACATTGTGGCACATGACTCTTTTTGAAGTATGGTTTTCTCAGGGTATATGCCCACTAGTGGGATTGCTGTGTAGTATGGTAGTTCTATTTTTAGTTTTCTAAGGAACCTCCATACTTTTCTCCATAGTGGCTGTATCAATTTACATTCCCACCAACAGTGTAAGAGGGTTCCCTTTTCTCCAAACCCTCTCCAGAATTTATTGTTTGTAGATTTTTTGATGATGGCCATTCTGACTGGTGTGAGGTGATACTTCATTGTAGTTTTGATTTTCATTTCTCTAATGATTAGTGACTTTGAGCATCCTTTCATGTGTTTGTTGGCAATCAGTATATCTTCTTTGGAGAAATGTCTATTTCGATCTTCTGCCCATTTTCGGATTGGGTTGTTTGTTTTTTTGATATTGAGCTGCACGAGCTGCTTGCAAATTTTGGAGATTAATCCTTTGTCAGTTGCTTCATTTGCAAATATTTTCTCCCGTTCTGAGGGTTGTCTTTTCGTCTTGTTTATGGTTTCCTTTGTTGTGCAAAAGCTTCTAAGTTTCATTAGGTCCCCTTTGTTTATTTTTGTTTTTATTTCCATTTCTCTAGGAGGTGGGTCAAAAAGGATCTTGCTGTGATTTATGTCATAGAGTGTTCTGTCTATGTTTTCCTCTAAGAGTTTTAGAGTGTTTGGACTTACATTTAGGTCTTTAATCCATTTTGAGTTTATTTTTGTGTATGGTGTTAGGGAGTGTTCTAAATTCATTCTTTTACATGCAGCTGTCCAGTTTTCCCAGCACCACTATTGAAAAGGCTCTCTTTTCTCCATTTTATATTCTTGTCTCCTTTGTCAAAAATAAGGTGACCATATGTGCGGGGGTTTACCTCTGGGCTTTCTATCCTATTCCATTGATCTCTATTTCTGTTTTTGTGCCAGTACCATGCTGTCTTGATTACTGTAGCTTTGTAGTATACTCTGAAGTCAGCAAGCCTGATTCCTCCAGGTCCGTTTTTCTTTCTCAAGATTGCTTTGGCTCTTCAGGGTCTTTTGTGTTTCCATACAAATTGTGAAAATTTTCGTTCTAGTTCTGTGAAAAATGCCATTGGTAGTTTGATAGGGATTGCATTGAATCTGTAGATTGCTTTGGGTAGTATAGTCATTTTCACAATGTTGATTCTTCCAATCCAAGAACATGGTATATCTCTCCATCTGTTGGTATCATCTTTAATTTCTTTCATCAGTGTCATAGTTTTCTGCATAAAGGTCTTTTGTCTCCTTAGGTAGATTTATTCCTAGGTATTTTATTCTTTTTTTTGCAATGTAAATGGGAGTGTTTCCTTAATTTCTCTTTCAGATTTTTCATCATTAGTGTATAGGAATGCAAGAGATTTCTGTGCATTAATTTTGTATCCTGCTACTTTACCAAATTCATTGATTAGCTCTAGTAGTTTTCTGGTAACATCTTTAGGATTCTCTATGTATAGTATCATGTCATCTGCAAACAGTGACAGCTTTACTTCTTCTTTTCTGATTTGGATTCCTTTTATTTCTTTTTCTTCTCTGATTGCTGTGGCTAAAACTTCCAAAACTATGTTGAATAATAGCGGTGAGAGTGGACAACCTTATCTTGTTCCTGATCTTAGAGGAAATGGTTTCAGTTTTTCACCATTGAAAATGATGTTGGCTGTGGGTTTGTCATATATGGCCTTTATTACGTTGAGGTAAGTTCCCTCTATGTCTACTTTCTGGAGGGTTTTTACCATAAATGGGTGTTGAATTTTGTCAAAAGATTCTTCTGCATCTACTGAGATGATCATATGTTTTTTTTTTCCTTCAATTTGTTAATATTGTTGATCACATTGATTGATTTGTGTATGTTGAAGGATCCTTGCATTCCTAGAATAAACCCCACTTGATCATGGTATATGATCCTTTTAACGTATTGTTGGATTCTGTTTGCTAGTATTTTGTTGAGGATTTTTGCATCTATGTTCATCAATGATATTGACCTGTAGTTTTCCTTCTTTGTGACATCTTTGTCTGGTTTTGGTATCAGGGTGATGGTGGCCTGGTAGAATGAGTTTGGGAGTGTTCCTCCCTCTGCTATATTTTGGAAGAGTTTGAGAAGGATAGGTGTTAGCTCTTCTCTAAATGTTTGATAGAATTTGCCTGTGAAGCCGTCTGGTCCTGGGCTTTTGTTTGTTGGAGGATTTTTAATCACAGTCTCAATTTCAGTTTTTGTGATTGGTCTGTTTATATTTTCTATTTCTTCCTGGTTCAGGCTCGGAAAGTTCTGCTTTTCTAAGAATTTGTCCATTTCTTCCAGGTTGTCCGTTTTATTGGCATATAGTTGCCTGTAGTAATCCCTCATGATTCTTTGTATTTCTGCAGTGTCAGTTGTTACTTCTTCTTTTTCACTTTGAATTCTATTGATTTGAGTCTTCTCCCTTTTTTTCTTGATGAGTCTAGCTAATGTTTTATCAATTTTGTTTATCTTATCAAAAGCCATCTTTCATTTTTACTGATCTTTGCTATTGTTTCCTTCATATCTTTTTCATTTATTTCTGATCTGATCTTTATGATTTCTTTCCTTCTGCTAACTTTGGGGGTTTTTTTTGTTCTTCTTTCTCTAATTGCTTTAGGTGTAAGGGTAGGTTGTTTATCTGAGACGTTTCTTGTTTCTTTAGGTAGGATTGTGTTGCTATAAACTTCCCTCTTAGAACTGCTTTTGCTGCATCCCATAGGTTTTGTGTCATCATGTTTTCCTTGTCATTTATTTCTAGGTATTTTTTTGATTTCCTCCTTGATACCTTCAGTGATCTCTTGGTTATATGTAGCTTATGTTTAGCCTCCATGTGTTTGTATTTTTCCCCGTTTTTTTTTCCTTTAATTGATATCTAGTCTTATAACATTGTGGTCGGAAAAGATACTTGATACGATTTCAATTTTCTTAAATTTACAAAGGCTTGATTTGTGACCCACGATATGATCTATCATGGAGAATGTTCCATGAGCACTTGAGAAGAAAGTGTATTCTGTTGTTTTTGGATGGAATGTCCTGTAAATATCAATTAAATCCATCTTGTTTAATGTGTCATATAAAGCTTGTGTTTCCTTATTTATTTTCATTTTGGATGATCGGTCCATCGGTGAAAGTTGGGTGTTAAAGTCCCCTACTATTATTGTGTTGCTGTCGATTTCCCCGTTTATGGCTGTTAGCATTTGCCTTATGTATTGAGGTATTCCTATATTGGGTGCATAAATATTTACAATTGTTATATTGTCTTCTTGGATTGATCCCTTGATCATTATGTAGTGTCCTTCTTTGTCTCTTGTAATAGTCTTTGTTGTAAAGTCTATTTTGTCTGATATGAGTATTGCTACTCAGCTTTATTTTGATTTCTATTTGCATGGAATATATTTTTCCATCCCCTCACTTTCAGTCTGTATGTGTCCCTAGGTCTGAAGTGGTCTCTTGTAGACAGCATGTATACTGGTCTTGTTTTTGTATCCATTCAGCCAGTCTATGTCTTTTGGTTGGGGCACTTATTCCATTTACATTTAACATAGTTATAGATATGTATGTTCCTCTTACCATTTTCTTAATTGTTTTGGGTTTGTTATTTTAGGTCTTTTCCTTCTTTTGTGTTTCCTACCTAGAGAAATTCCTTTAGCATTTGTTGTAAAGCTGGTTTGGTGATGCTGGATTCTCTTAACTTTTGCTTGTCTGTAAAGGTTTTAATTTCTCCGTCGAATCTGAATGAGATCCTTGCTGGGTAGAGTAATCTTGGTTGTAGGTTTTTCCCTTTCATCACTTTAAATATGTCCTGCCACTCCCTTCTGGCTTGCAGAGTTTCTGCTGAACGATCAGCTGTTAACCTTATGGGGATTCCCTTGTATGTTATTTGTTGTTTTTCCCTTGCTGCTTTTAATATTTTTTCTTTGTATTTAATTTTTGATAGTTTGATTAATATGTGTCTTGGTGTGTTTCTCCTTGGACTTATCCTGTATGGTACTCTCTGTGCTTCCTGGACTTGATTGACTAGTTCCCTTCCCATATTAGGGAAGTTTTCAACTATAATCTCTTCAAATATATTCTCAGTCCCTTTCTTTTTCTCTTCTTCTTCTGGGACCCCTATAATTCGAATGTTGATGCATGTAATGTTGTCCCAGAGGTCTCTGAGACTGTCCTCTTTTCATTCCTTTTTCTTTATTCTGCTCTGTGGTAGTTATTTCCACTGTTTTATCTTCCAGGTCACTTATACGTTCATCTGCCTCAGTTATTCTGCTATTGATTCCTTCTAGAGAACTTTTAATTTCATTTGTCATGTTGTGCATCATTGTTTGTTTGCCCTTTAGTTCTTCTAGGTCCTTGTAAAATGTTTCTTCTATTTTCTCCATTCTATTTCCAAGATTTTGGGACATCTTTACTATCATTACTCTGAATTCTTTTTCAGGTAGACTGCCTATGTCTTGTTCATTTGTTTGGTCTGGTGGGTTTTTACCTTGCTCTTTCATTTGCTGTTTCTGTGTCTTCTCATTTTGCTTAACTTACTGTGTCTGGGGTCTCCTTTTCACAGGATGCATGTTCGTAGTTCCCTTTGTTTTTGGTGTCTGCCCCCAGTGGCTAAGGTTGGTTCAGTTAGTTGTGTAGGGTTCCTGGTGAAGGGGACTCATGCCTGTGTTCTGGTTGATGAGGTGGGATCTTGTCTTTCTGGTGGGCAGCGCCACATCCAGTAGTGTGTTTTGGGGTGTCTGTGACCTTATTATGAATTTAGGTAGCCTCTTTACTAATGGGTGGGGTTGTGTTCCTGTCTTGTTAGTTGTTTGGCATAGGGTGTCCAGCACTGTATCTTGCTGGTCATTGAGTGGAGCTGGGTCTTAGTGTTGAGTTGGAGATCTCTGGGAGAGCTTTCACCATTTGATATTACATGGAGCCGGGAGGTCTCTGGTGGTCCAATGTCCTGAACTCGGCTCTCCAACTTCAGAGGCACAGGCCTGACATCCGGCCAGAGCACCAAGACCCTGTCAGCCTACGGCTCAGCAGAAAAAGGAGAAAAAAAGAAAGAAAGAATAAAATAAAATAAAGTTATTAAAATAAAAAAAAATTATTGAAAAAAAAATTGTTTAAGTAATAAAAAAAGAAAGAAGAGAGCAACCAAACCAAAAAACAAATCCACCAATGATAACAAGTGCTAAAAACTATACTTAAAAAAAAAAAAAGGACAGACAGAACCCTAGGACAAATGGTGAAAGCAAAGCTATACAGACAAAATCACACAAAGAAGCATACACATCCACACTCACAAAAAGAGAAAAAGGAAAAAATATATATATATCTATATATATATTTAAAAAGGAGGAAGAGAGCAACCAAATCAATAAACAAATCTACCAATGATAATAAACTCTAAATACTAAACTAAGATAAAAATAAAACCAGAAACAAATTAGATGTAGAAAGCAAACCCCAAGTCTACAGTTGCTCCCAAAATCCACCACCTCAATTTTGGAATGATTCGTGGTCTATTCAGGTATTCCACAGATGCAGGGTACATTAAGTTGATTGTGGAGATTTAATCTGCTGCTCTTGAGGCTGCTGGGAAAGATTTCCCTTTCTCTTCTTTGTTCGCACAGCTCCTGGGGTTCAGCTTTGTATTGGCCCCACCTCTGCGTGTAGGTCGCCTGAGGGTATCTGTTCCCACCCAGACAGGATTGGGTTAAAGGAGCAGCTGATTAGGGGGCTCTGGCTCACTCAGGCCAGAGGGAAGGAGGGATACGGAATGTGGGGCGAGCCTGCGGTGGCAGAGGCCAGCGTGACATTGCAATAGCCTGAGGTGCGCCGTGTGTTCTCCCGGGGAAGTTGTCCCTGGATCAGGGGACCCTGGCAGTGGAGGGCTGCACAGGCTCCCAGGAGGGGACGTGTGGATAGTGACCTGTGCTTGCACACAGGCTTCTTGGTGGCTGCAACAACAGCCTTAGCGTTTCATGCCTGTCTCTGGGGTCTGCGCTTATAGCCGCAGCTCATGCCTGTCTCTGGAGCTCCTTTAGGCAGTTCTCTGAATCCCCTCTCCTCATGCACCCCAAAACAATGGTCTCTTGCCTCTTAGGCAGATCCAGACTTTTTCCCAGACTCCCTCCCTGCTAGCTGTGGTAGCTGTGGCGCACTAGCCCCCTTCAGGCTGTGTTCACGCAGCCAACACCAGTACTCTCCCTGGGGTCTGACCTCCGAAGCCTGAGCCTCAGCTCCCAGCCCTGACCCATCCCAGCATGTGAGCAGACAAGCCTCTCAGGCTGGTGAGTGCTGGTCGGCACCGATCCTCTGTGTGGGAACCTCTCTGCTTTGCCCTCTACACCCCTGTTGCTGCGCTCTCTTCCGTGGCTCCAAAGCTTCCACTCCCTGCCACCCCCATCTCCGCCAGCGAAGGATCTTCCTAGTGCACGGATACTTTTCCTCCTTCACAGGTCCCTCCCAGAGGTGCAGGTCCATCCCTATTCTTTTGTCTCTGTTTTTTCTTTTTTCTTTTGCCCTACCCCAGTACGTGGGGATTTTCTTGCCTTTTGGGGAGTCTGAGGTCTTCTGCCAGCATTCAGTAGGTGTTCTGTAGGAGTGTTTCCACATGTAGATGTATTTCTGATGTATTTGTGGGGAGAAAGGTGATCTCCACATCTTACTCCTCCACCATCTTGAAGGTCTCCCCTGTCTTCTTTTATATCCAAAGCTTCCAGTGGGAAGATTTTTCAAGACGAGTATTCATCCTTCCTCCTATCCACAGTGTCTCCTATTTTCTCAGAAGCCTTCCCTGAAATCCCCACTGGCTCAGTCCCCCTTTTCTAAGCTCTGGCACCTTCAAGAATAAGTTTTGGCCAAGGAGCGGGGGTATCACACAAGGATTAAGGGCAGGGCTCAGGGTGAGACCCAGTCTGGACCCAGCTCGACATGTGTGATCTTAGCAGATAACTTAACAACCCTGGGTCTCATTTTCCTTGTCTGTAAAATGGAAGTTCTAATTCTAACCTCACTGGTTGTTCTAAGTATTCATGGGAATATGTAAACACAACGCGTGGCCATCATCTTTATGTGACGGAGCACCCAACATTGTTTGACTTGTCCCATTTCAACCAACCTCATGAGACTGACCCTGGGAGTCAATGAAATATTGTATGTGAAGGCACATAATGATGTCTAGCACTTTTTATATTGTAATTGCTGCTCCTATAACAATTGTCTGCTTCTTGTATGTATGTCTTTCAGCCCAATTTCATTCCTACTGGTTGGTATGGTGTAGAACAGTTACAAAAACTTGGAGTAGAAAGATGACTGAATTCTTGGTCTTTGGAGAACTTGCAGACATCCAAGAGGGCATTGCAGTCAAGAGGAAAGGACATTAGTGCTAAGGCCAGATATTCTTGGGTCAGGTGTACCATTTCCATCAAATTGCTTATCTCATTTCCCTCACCTGCAGACCGTGATCACAATCAAACTTCCCACGTAGGGAATAAGAATTAACGAAGGGAACGTAGATGAAGTGTTAACATATCACCCTGCACAAAATAAGTACTAAGTAAACACTAGCTCTCATCAGATCCTCTGAGAAAGCCACAAGCCACTAGTAACAATGGTGAGGATGATAAACATAATTAACAGCACAAATGACAATGCTCTCAACCTGAGATAATGTGCATGCCTCAACTTAAGAACGTTTACCTTAGCTTTCATTCTGTAAACGAAAAGAAGTTCCAGATCTAAAATGCTTCTGTTGTGAGTAGCCTCGCCATATTTGCTTATCTGGGTCTAGGTTTGAGGTATTTTTTAAATATTCTTTAGTTCATGATATGTGATGAATGCAAAAGTAGTGAGATCATTAAAAGTGGTGGAAATAAAATTGGAAAATTTTTATGTGAGAAGTGAATAAAAATGATGAATGTCTTATGGTTTATGTGCCATGACTCTTTCAATAGTAGGAACATTCTGGAGGACAAACCGTGAACCTGTTGTGTTTGAAAAGAGTGGTCAATGTGCACCAACAACATTTATCAGAAAAGAGGAGCATGATTGTCAGACACTGGGCTGGACTGGGTCTAACATAGGATGCATGGTACACAAAGAGAGCCAACCCAAGCCCTCTCAGTGTTACAATATGGTGAAAGAAACAAATGTTCCACAAATAGTCACACAAAGGTCAGATATGCTCAATGAAAGTTGTATGTCGTGATATGTCTGAAATGCTACGCAGATTGCCAGGACAGAATAGAAGTTCCCCACCTTCTTCTTTTGTATTCCTTTACATGAAGCTCTGATAAGGGCTAAAGATGCCGTGGGAACACTTGGTAGAACGGGAGACCAGCAAAGATGATGGTGGGTGTGGAGGAGGTCAGACAGAGAGAAGTGGACCGATCCAGGAGTTGGTTTGGAGGGAAACTCTCCAAGAATGGTGATGGCTTGGTCTGGGGTTATTAGACTGTCAAGGATGATTCCTGGACTCTTCTATGGCACAACTGGGTGAAAGAAGGTGCCACTTATAGAACCAAGAAATCCTGTGGAGATAGAGATTTGAATGATAGGAGTTGCATTTTGAATGCTTTAATTTTTAGATGCCTGTCAGGCATTTAATTATAGATATCAGGTGGCCACCCTACACAAGGGCCGTCCATGCTGTCAACTACCGTTTAATGTTGCAACGCAATCTGTGAATCAAGTGACATAGGTATCGAGCTCTCTATTCAGAAAAAGAGGCTAGGGGTTCAAAGAGAAAGAACTCAGAAGCAGACACATTGGAGTTTTTATTCCATTGTCATTAGCTGTGTGACATCTGAAGAACAATTGGGAAAATCCTTTTGTGGTTTGAGCTTTGCTAAAATGTAGAAATAATTATCGTGTCACCAAGTGATTTTGAGAATGAAAAGAGATAGAAATTTTTTCATCACCAGACACTATAATTTCCCTTTTCACTTTTCCATTTCTCTTTCTCTCTTCTATTGCCCTGTTACTTGGTGATGGGACTGGAGTAAATTACTCTCAGATGTGTAATTAAAGATTGTTGAAATTGTTATGTAATGTTAAAAAATTATTTGCCTTACCCCAAGTTCCTAATAATTTCAGATAGAGATAGATAGAGGGTAGATAGATTAGATAGATAGATAGATAGATAGATAGATAGATAGATAGATAGATAGATATAGATAGATAGATACATAGATACATAGATAGATACATAGATAGATAGATAGATGATAGATATAAATAACTATATAGATCTATATGTCTAGGTGATATAAATATAGGCATAGATATAGATAGACTAGATATAGATATACCAGGTGTTCTCATCTTATTTTCCGACTACACAATGATCTGGAAATTTTCTAGCTCCCTGTAATTGTGATCTTTCCTCTCCAGCCATTTCATTTTCTTTCTCTTCATCTGAGCATCTGAGGCAGAGGCAATATCTATATCCTTTCCCACCGGTCTCCAGTCTCCAGGCTTCTGCTTTACCCACTGCTGCCCATCCTAGAACAGAACACAATTAAATGACTTCCTGCAGAAGCCAGCTGGAGCTCAGCCTTTATGAGAGATGATGCGTACCTTAGACAGCGTGGAAATGCTTTTCAATCAATATGCTCCAGGCTGGGGTCACTCAGACGGTACTTAGATCCTTTAGAGTTCTTCAGGAGCTGACCTCATCATGTTGACTCAAAGATGAGTAGACACCAGGAGGAGCAGGAGGGAAATGGAAGGCCAGAAATAAGGCTTTCATTATGCTCTGATGGGAAGTGAGACTGGATCAGGAAACGTTGATTCCCTAAAATGGCTCTGGTATTTGGCAAGATTGATGTAGTATGGGAGAGGGCATCTTCTTTTGTGTTTCTCGTCTACACTTTCTGTAAATACCTTCATCACAGCCCTTACTCATTTTCCCATCCGTTTATTCAACAAATGTGCATGGAGATAAATGTGCATGGGCGTAAACATCACCCTCAATTCTGCTGAACTATTTTAAGGGGCTGCCCACTATAGCATACATAGGACAATAGTGCCTGCCTGGCTTGTGGTAGGCTCCCCATAAATAATGATTTACTGGTGTAATTAATAAAGAAGCATATGAACTTATGAACATGAAAGGATGGATAAATAGATGAATGAATGGATGGATGAATGAATGAAAAGGAACTATGCTCAGCCCAGCCTGTGAGATTGTGTGAATAGGAAATAGGATGTGCACATTCTCTGAGGTTGGCTGAGACTCTAAATCTTGGGTTGAGGTTTTCTAGTTCTGGGCATCCTCTCTCGCAGCCTTGAGAGCTGTTAGTGCCTCTTCACCCCTCTGGGTCAGAGTTCACTTCTGGTTCCCAGAACGGGTGAACTCTCAGGGGATCTCCCAAGAGAACACTCTATTGCCTTGGATTTCAATTGTTGGCATGTTTTGGGAAGGTGAGCCCACCTTACCCCTCCTCCTTAAAGCAAAGGCCAGTTTAGCTCTAGTTAAACCACTAGTGGTTATAACCACTTGTTACTGAGCAAGGCCTTTTGCACAAGCCTGTGAGGGAGGCTGGCACTGCTGTCCTCACTGAAGGACAATGGCCAACACCATACAGTTTGTCCCAAGCAGCTAGGAGCTGAGTCCATCTCCCCCGCCTCCAAAGCCCCTCTGCCCCTCTGGTCCACTCTGCAATGTCCCAGGTACCTTTCTAGGGGCTGTCATATCCTGGTGAGCAATGGAGAAACAAACCCTGCCTTTTAGAAAATGAACATTAATTCAGAGAGAAAAAGAGAGTAAATAATCTCACAAGTGAATGTTTCCAAATGACATGAAGTCCAGGGGTGACTTATGAGAGGGGACGTTGATGTCACCTGAGTTAGACTGTCACCTTGAGCTGAAATCTGGAGGACAATTGGAAAACTAAACAAATAGTGTAGAAAACTAAATAAATAAATAAATAAACTTCCCATCTGAGGGAACCACATGGAGAAAGACCTTGAATTTGAAAGGATAATGGCCTTTTTGTGGAAATGAAACGTCCGTATGGCCTGAGTTAGGGAGGAAGATTGGGCTTAGCCTGTGAAGGCTGACAAAAGCCAAGCGGCGTCGTCCGTGTGGTCTTTGCTCTGAGAACAAGGAGACACTGAACGTTTCAGGAGTGGGATGGACATAAACAGATACGTTTTAAAGTATCCGTAGGCCGCTTTCTGGAAACATATTGGAGGGACACAAGAAAGAGGGGTGTGGGAAGGCCCTTAAGAGGATCCTCTCCAAGTGACAGATGCTGCTGAAGTCCACCTCATTGTCTGCCAAACCTTGTGCGAATATCAGTTTCTAGGAGCAGAGCCTGCGACAGGGATTCATGTGTGAGTGATTTAGGGACAGAGTGCTGCCAGGAACATCCTGCAGCGGGGAGGAAACCAGGAGGGGCCGGGAGAGTTATGGGGAAGTCTGCCTGACCCCTGACCCCGCAGGAAACTCCCAAGCGTGTCATAGAGACTGTTCAACAAGGAGGCAGGGAGCTGAGTCAGTCAGTGGCTCAGGTTGCCCATAGAGGTGGGAGTGGGGAACACAGCCTCTCAGGCATCAGCAGGCCAGGGGGCTCCTGTCAGTCAGAGGCAGTCCTCCCGAAAAGGTGCAAATCTTAACTGTTAGCAGTCACCTCCCAGTGGCAGGAGGACGGGTGCACTGGTCCAGTAAAGCAGGGGTCCTCAACCCCCGGGCCACAGACGGCTACCAGCCCGCGGCCTGCTGGGAACCGGGCTGCAAAGCAGGAGGTGAGCGGCCAGCGATCAAAGCATCTCTAGCATTACCAGCTGAGCCATTCCGCCCCGCCATCCATGGAAAAATTGTCTTCCACGAAACCGGTGCCAAAAATGTTGGGGACCGCTACAGTAAAGGGGTCCACTGGGGGCACCAATAGCATCTGCTACACCTCCAACCGAGGACCCAAGTGGTCATACTGTTTGAATAAATGAATCAATATGACACTATATGTTAGCAAACTATGTAGAGGTTATTAAATAGGTAACTATACACAAGTTTACAAGGATAATTGACTTTTTCTCCAAAAGCCCAAGCAACGGGAGGAAGGACCAGGCTAGCAGAAAAGGATACTCAGTTCTCCCAGGCTCTGAAGGCTCAGAACACCGGGCATTCACAGGCCTTTGGCCACAAGGCCAGGCTTGGAAGCGTGTGTGTGGTGAGCCTCCTCTTCTACATAAAGTAGGTAACTGTGCTCCAAGGCCTGGGGCCACATACAGCTCCACAGCCCTGGGGCTGGTCCTGGCCCCTGAGAAAGTCATAACATCACCAGTAAAACAAATCCATTCTCTGTGCCTGTCAACTTTCCAGCCAACAACTGAGGGGAAAAAAATGTTTAAGCTCCTTGGAAGAGGAAGGCACAGCTGTCCCAGACATGCCTCTGACATTAGGTGACATTTACCCAGCACAAGAAAACCAGAAACTCTGAAAGCTGGGTTCTAGAGCTGGTTCTATGGAAGAAAAGTGGCACAAAGCTCTCCCTGTGGTGCAGGTGAGGAAACTGAGGCACAGAAAAGTCAAAAAGCCTGCTCAAAGAACCCATACGTAATGAGCGTCAGGACCAAGGCACTTAGGAAAGCACACATCATGAATCTGGGAAATTGTTAAAATATAGTCTAAAAACCATATTCTGAAATGTTATGCAGCCATCAAGTATGATTTCATGGAGGCATGTTTAATTATGCACATATTTTTTACCAAAAAAAATTGTCATTTATTCATGTGTCTGCTATAAGCCAGAATATGTCAAAATTTGCACTGCGTGATTTTTATTTTTTTGTTTTCCCTCGTAGTTATTTTCTCAATTTTCTACAATGTCCATGAATTATTTTTGCAATTAAATTGTTATATAAATAAAAACTTAAAAATCAAATTTAAAAAAAGGGGGGGCTTCCCTGGTGGTGTAGTGGTTAAGAATCTGCCTGCCAATGCAGGGGACATGGGTTCAAGCCCTGGTCCGGGAAGATCCTACATGCCGCGGAGCAACTAAGGCCGTGCACCACAACTCCTGAGCCTGTGCTCTAGAGCCCGCGAGCCTCAACTACTGAAGCCCCATGCCACATCTACTGAAGCCCGCATGCCTAGAGCCCATGCTCTGCAACAAGAGAAGCCCCCTCTCACCACAGCTAGAGAAAGCCTGCGCGTAGCAACAAAGACCCAACACAGCCAAAAATAAATAAATTAATTAATTAATTAAAGGGAAAAAAAGGAAAGGGGAGGGGGAAGGGGGAGGAGTTGGCCCTCCAGTTGTCGGGAGGGGAAAGAAAGAATGTGTAAGTAAATTAAAGACCATTCAAGAAATTCAGAGGCAGGGAGGGGCAAGATGGCGGAAGAGTAAGACGCGGAGATCACCTTCCTCCCCACAGATACATGAGAAATACATCTACACGTGGAACTGCTCCTACAGAACACCCACTGAACGCTGGCAGAAGACGTCAGACCTCCCAAAAGGCAAGAAAATCCCCACGTACTTGGGTAGGGCAAAAGAAAAAAGAAATAACAGAGACAAAAGAATAGGGACGGGACCTGCACCAGTGGGAGGGAGCTGTGAAGGAGGAAAGGTTTCCACACACTAGGAAGCCCCTTCGTGGGCAGAGACTGCGGGTAGCAGAGGGGGGAAGCTTCGGAGCCACGGAGGAGAGCGCAGCCACAGTGGTGCGGAGGGCAAAGCGGAGATTCCTGCACAGAGGAGCGGTGCCGACCAGCACTCACCAGCCCGAGAGGCTTGTCTGCTCAGCCGCCGGGGCGGGCGGGGCCTGGGAGCTGGGGCTCGGGCTTCGGTGCTAGCCGGGAGGGAGTCCGGGAAAAAGACTGCAGCTGCCAAAGAGGCAAGAGAATTTTTCTTGCCTCTTTGTTTCGCGGCGCGCAAGGAGAGGGGATTCAGAGCGCCGCCTAAACGAGCTCCAGAGACGGGCGCGAGCCGCGGCTATCAGCGCGGATCCCACAGCAACAGGGACGCAGAGGGAAAAACGGAGAGATTCCCGCACAGAGGCTCGGCGCCGAGCAGCACTCACCAGCCCGAGAGGCTTGTCTGCTCACCCGCCGGGGCGGGCGGGGGCTGGGAGCTGAGGCGCGGGCTTCGGTCGGATCCCAGGGAGAGGACTGGGGTTGGCTGCGTGAACACAGCCTGAAGGGTCTAGCGCACCATAACTAGCCGGAAGGGTGCACGAGAAAAAGTCTGCAGCTGCCGAAGAGGCAGGAGACTTTTTCTTGCCTCTTTGTTTCGCGGCGTGCAAGGAGAGGGGATTCAGAGCGCCACTTAAACGAACTCCAGAGACGGGCGCGAGCCGCGGCTATCAGCGCGGACCCCAGAGACGGGCATGAGACGCTAAGGCTGCTGCTGCCGCCACCAAACAGCCTGTGGGCGAGCACAGGTCATTCTCCACACCGCCCCTCCCGGGAGCCTGTGCAGCCCGCCACGGCCAGGCTCCCGTGATCCGGGGACAACTTCCCCGGGAGAGCGCACGGCGCGCCTCAGGCTGCTGCAACGTCACGCCGGCTTCTGCCGCCGCAGGCTCGCCCCGCCTCCTCCGTACCGCTCCCTCCCCCCGGCCTGACTGAGCCAGAGCCCCCGAATCAGCTGCTCCTTTAACCCCGTTCTGTCTGGGCGGGGAGCAGACGCCCTCAGGGGACCTACATGCAGAGGCGGGTCCAAATCCAAAGCTGAACCCCGGGAGCTGTACGAACAAAGAAGAGAAAGGGAAATCTCTCCCAGCAGCCTCAGAAGCAGCGGATTAAAGCTCCACAAACAACTTGATGTGCCTGCATCTGTTGAATACCTGAATAGACAAGGAATCATCCCAAATTTAGGAGATGGACTTTGGGAGCAGGATATATTAACTTTTCCCCTTTTCCTTTTTTTTTGTGAGTGTAGATGTGTATGCTTCTGGGTGAGATTTTGTCTGTATAGCTTTGCTCTCACCGTTAGTCCTAGGGTTAGGTCCGTCCGTTTTTTTGGTTTTTTTTTGGCTTAAAAATTTTTTTTTTCCCTAATAAATGTTTTCTTAATAATTTTTTCCTTATTTTCTATTTTTAAAAAAATTTTTAATATGTTTTTTCATATTTTTTATTTTAAAAAATTAAAAAATTTTTTTTCTTAATAAATTTTTTCTGAATAATTTTTTTCTTATTTTTAGTATAAAAAATTAATAAATCTACTTTTAAAAATTAAAAAAAATTTTTTTTTCTTAATAAATTTACTCTTAATAATTTTTTTTCTTATTTTTTATTATAATTGCTTTATTTTATTTTATTTTATCCTCTTTTTTTCTTTCTTTCCATTTTTTCTCCCTTTTATTCTGAGCCGTGTGGATGAAAGGCTCTTGGTGCTCCAGCCAGGCATCAGGGCTGTGCCTCTGAGGTGGGAGAGCCAACTTCAGGACACTGGTCCACAAGAGACCTCCCAGCTCCACGTAATACCAAACGGCGAAAATCTCTCACAGATCTCCATCTCAACATCAAGACCCAGCTTCACTCAACGACCAGCAAGCTACAGTGCTGGACACCCTATGCCAAACAACTAGCAAGAGAGGAACACAGCCCCATCCATTAACAGAGAGGCTGCCTAAAATCATAATAAGGCCACAGACACCCCAAAACACACCACCAGACGTGGACGAACCCACCAGAAAGACAACATCCAGCCTCATCCACCAGAACACAGGCACTAGTTCCCTCCACCAGGAAACCTACACAACCCACTGAACCAACCTTAGCCACTGGGGACAGATACCAAAAACAACGGGAACTACGAACCTGCAGCCTGTGAAAAGGAGACCCCAAACACAGTAAGATAAGCAAAATGAGAAGACAGAAAAACACACAGCAGATGAAGGAGCAGGGTCAAAACACACCAGACCTAACAAATGAAGAGGAAATAGGTAGTCTACCTGAAAAAGAATTCAGAATAATGATAGTAAGGATGATCCAAAGTCTTGGAAATAGAATAGACAAAATGCAAGAAACATTTAACAAGGATGTAGAAGAACTAAAGAGGAACCAAGAAACGATGACAAGCACAATAAATGAAATTAAAAATACTCTAGATGGGATCAATAGCAGAATAACTGAGGCAGAAGAACGGATAAGTGACCTGGAAGATAAAATGGTGGAAATAACTACTGCAGACCAGAATAAAGAAAAAAGAATGAAAAGAACTGAGGACAGTCTCAGAGACCTCTGGGACAACATTAAACGCACCAACATTCGAATTATAGGGGTCCCAGAAGAAGAAGAGAAAAAGAAAGGGACTGAGAAAATATTTGAAGAGATTATAGTTGAAAACTTCCCTAATATGGGAAAGGAAATAGTTAATCAAGTCCTGGAAGCACAGAGAGTCCCATACAGGATAAATCCAAGGAGAAACACACCAAGACACATATTAATCAAACTATCAAAAATTAAATATAAAGAAAACATATTAAAAGCAGCAAGGGAAAAACAACAGATAACACACAAGGGCATCCCCATAAGGTTAACAGCTGATCTTTCAGCAGAAACGCTGCAAGCCAGAAGGGAGTGGCAGGATATACTTAAAGTGATGAAGGAGAAAAACCTACAACCAAGATTACTCTACCCAGCAAGGATCTCATTCAGATTTGATGGAGAAATTAAAACCTTTACAGACAAGCAAAAGCTGAGAGAGTTCAGCACCACCAAACCAGCTTTACAACAAATGCTAAAGGAACTTCTCTAGGCAAGAAACACAAGAGAAGGAAAACACCTACAATAACAAACCCAAAACATTTAAGAAAATGGGAATAGGAACATACATATCGATAATTACCTTAAATGTAAATGGATTAAATGCTCCCACCAAAAGACACAGACTGGCTGAATGGATACAAAAACAAGACCCATATATATGCTGTCTACAAGAGACCCACTTCAGACCTAGAGACACATACAGACTGAAAGTGAGGGGATGGAAAAAGATATTCCATGCAAATGGAAATCAAAAGAAAGCTGGAGTAGCAATTCTCATATCAGACAAAATAGACTTTAAAATAAAGACAATTACAAGAGACAAAGACGGACACTATATAATGATCAAGGGATCGATCCAAGAGGAAGGTATAACAATTGTAAATATTTATGCACCCAACATAGGAGCACCTCAATACATAAGGCAAATACTAACAGCCATAAAAGGGGAAATCGACAGTAACACAATCATAGTAGGGGACTTTAACACCCCACTTTCACCAATGGACAGATCATCCAAAATGAAAATAAATAAGGAAACACAAGCTTTAAATGATACATTAAACAAGATGGACTTAATTGATATTTATAGGACATTCCACCCAAAAACAACAGAATACACATTTTTCTCAAGTGCTCATGGAACATTCTCCAGGATAGATCATATCTTGGGTCACAAATCAAGCCTTGGTAAATTTAAAAAAATTGAAATCGTATCAAGTATCTTTTCCGACCACAACGCTATGAGATTAGATATCAATTACAGGAAAAGATCTGTAAAAAATACAAACACATGGAGGCTACACAATACACTACTTAATAACGAAGTGATCACTGAAGAAATCAAAGGGGAAATCAAAAAATACCTAGAAACAAATGACAATGGAGACACGACGATCCAAAACCTATGGGATGCAGCAAAAGCAGTTCTAAGAGGGAAGTTTATAGCAATACAAGCCTACCTCAAGAAACAGGAAACATCTCGAATAAACAACCTAACCTTGCACCTAAAGCAATTAGAGAAAGAAGAACAAAAAAACCCCAAAGCTAGCAGAAGGAAAGAAATCATAAAGATCAGATCAGAAATAAATGAAAAAGAAATGAAGGAAACAATAGCAAAAATCAATGAAACTAAAAGCTGGTTCTTTGAGAAGATAAACAAAATTGATAAACCATTAGCCAGACTCATCAAGAGAAAAAAGGAGAAGACTCAAATTAATAGAATTAGAAATGAAAAAGGAGAAGTAACCACTGACACTGCAGAAATACAAATGATCATAAGAGATTACTACAAGCAACTCTATGCTAATAAAATGGACAACCTGGAAGAAATGGACAGATTCTTAGAAATGCACAACCTGCCGAGACTGAACCAGGAAGAAATAGAAAATATGAACAGACCAATCACAAGCACTGAAATTGAAACTGTGATTAAAAATCTTCCAACACACAAAAGCCCAGGACCAGATGGCTTCACAGGCGAATTCTATCAAACATTTAGAGAAGAGCTAACACCTATCCTTCTCAAACTCTTCCAAAATATTGCAGAGGGAGGAACACTCCCCAACTCATTCTACGAGGCCACCATCACCCTGATACCAAAACCAGGCAAAGATGTCACAAAGAAAGAAAACTACAGGCCAATATCACTGATGAACATAGATGCAAAAATCCTCAACAAAATACTAGCAAACAGAATCCAACAGCACATTAAAAGGATCATACACCATGATCAAGTGGGGTTTATTCCAGGAATGCAAGGATTCTTCAATATACGCAAATCAATCAACGTGATACATCATATTAACAAATTGAAGGAGAAAAACCATATGATCATCTCAATAGATGCAGAGAAAGCTTTCGACAAAATTCAACACCCATTTATGATAAAAGTCCTGCAGAAAGTAGGCATAGAGGGAACTTTCCTCAACATAATAAAGGCCGTATATGACAAACCCACAGCCAACATTGTCCTCAATGGTGAAAAACTGAAACCATTTCCACTAAGATCAGGAACAAGACAAGGTTGCCCACTCTCACCACTATTATTCAACATAGTTTTGGAAGTGTTAGCCACAGCAATCAGAGACGAAAAAGAAATAAAAGGAATCCAAATCGGAAAAGAAGAAGTAAAGCTGTCACTGTTTGCAGATGACATGATACTATACATAGAGAATCCAAAAGATGCTACCAGAAAACTACTAGAGCTCATCAATGAATTTGGTAAAGTAGCAGGATACAAAATTAATGCACAGAAATCTCTTGCATTCCTGTATACTAATGATGAAAAATCTGAAAGTGAAATTAAGAAAACACTCCCGTTTACCATTGCAACAAAAAGAATAAAATACCTAGGAATAAACCTACCTAAGGAGACAAAAGACCTGTATGCAGAAAATTATAGGACACTGATGAAAGAAATTAAAGATGATACAAATAGATGGAGAGATATACCATGTTCTTGGATTGGAAGAATAAACATTGTGAAAATGACTCTGCTACCCAAAGCAATCTACAGATTCAATGCAATCCCTATCAAACTACCACTGGCATTTTTCACAGAACTAGAACAAAAAATTTCACAATTTGTATGGAAACACAAAAGACCCCGAATAGCCAAAGCAATCTTGAGAAAGAAAAATGGAGCTGGAGGAATCAGGCTCCCTGACTTCAGACTATATTACAAAGCTACAGTAATCAAGACAGTTTGGTACTGGCACAAAAACAGAAACATAGATCAATGGAACAGGATAGAAAGCCCAGAGATAAGCCCACGCACATATGGTCACCTTATCTTTGATAAAGGAGGCAAGCATATACAGTGGAGAAAAGACAGCCTCTTCAATAAGTGGTGCTGGGAAAATTGGACAGGTACATGTAAAAGTATGAAATTAGAACACTCCCTAACACCATACACAAAAATAAACTCAAAATGGATTAAAGACCTAAGTGTAAGGCCAGACACTATCAAACTCTTAGAGGAAAACATAGGCAGAACACTGTATGACATAAGTCACAGCAAGATCCTTTTTGACCCAGGTCCTAGAGAAATGGAAATAAAAACACAAATAAACAAATGGGACCTAATGAAACTTAAAAGCTTTTGCACAGCAAAGGAAACCATAAACAAGACCAAAAGACAACCCTCAGAATGGGAGAAAATATTTGCAAATGAAGCAACGGACAAAGGATTAATCTCCAAGATTTACAAGCAGCTCATGCAGCTCAATAACAAAAAAACAAACAACCCAATCCAAAAATGGGCAGAAGACCTAAATAGACATTTCTCCAAAGAAGAGATACAGATTGCCAACAGACACATGAAAGAATGCTCAACATCATTAATCATTAGAGAAATGCAAATCAAAACTACAATGAGGTATCATCTCACACCGGTCAGAATGGCCATCATCAAAAAATCTAGAAACAATAAATGCTGGAAAGGGTGTGGAGAAAAGGGAACACTCTTGCACTGTTGGTGGGAATGTAAATTGATACAGCCACTATGGAGAACAGTATGGAGGTTCCTTAAAAAACTAAAAATAGAACTACCATATGACCCAGCAATCCCACTACTGGGCATATACCCTGAGAAAACCATAATTCAGAAAGAGTCATGTACCAAAATATTCATTGCAGCTCTGTTTACAATAGCCAGGACATGGAAGCAACCTAGGTGTCCATCATCGGATGAATGGATAAAGAAGATGTGGCACATATATACAATGGAATATTACTCAGCCATAAAAAGAAATGAAATGGAGGTGTTTGTAATGAGGTGGATGGAGTTAGAGTCTGTCATACAGAGTGAAGTAAGTCAGAAAGAGAAAAACAAATACAGTATGCTAACACATATATATGGAATCTAAGGGAAAAAAAAAAAAAAAGAGGTCATGAAGAACCTAGTGGCAAGATGGGAATAAAGACACAGACCTACTAGAGAATGGACTTGAGGATATGGGGAGGGGGAGGGGTGAGATGTGACAGGGTGAGAGAGTGTCATGGACATATATACACTACCAAATGTAAAATAGATAACTAGTGGGAAGCAGCCGCATAGCACAGGGAGATCAGCTCGGTGCTTTGTGACCACCTAGAGGGGTGGGATAGGGAGGGTGGGAGGGAGGGAGATGCAAGAGGGAAGAGATATGGCAACATATGTATAGGTGTAACTGATTCACTTTGTTGTAAAGCAGAAGCTAGCACACCATTGTAAAGCAATTATACTTCAATAAAGATGTTTTAAAAAAAAAAAAAAGAAATTCAGAGGAAGATGGGCTGATGCAGGTCAATGAAGTACGAAGATAGGTGGGAAGAGGATGAATGAGAAACAGCAAGGTGGAGGCAGGAGCTGTCTGTCCAAAATCTAAGCCTCTTAGAGATAAAAAACCTTAATCAGACCATTGCCCGCAGAGAAATCCTCATCCTATAGATGTACAGATTGAGTCCCATGTTCAAGGGCAACTTCCCCCAGACTCTTGAGGAAGGAGGCAGAGCTGGCCCTAGAGGACGGGTCACTGTACAGTGGGAAAGGCATGGGCTCAGGGTGGAGAGACCTGGGTGTGAAGGCGGCACTGCTACCTACTAGCCAGGTAGGTACAGGCAGGTCAAGGGCATCCCCCAACATTCAGTGGCTAGAGCTGGAAGATAAGAAGAATCCTTCCTATGCCTGAACACCTCCATGAAGGTTAAATGAAATGAACAGCAGGAATGAATGTGCCTGGCCCAGGGCAGGTCACGAATGCTGGCTTCCTTTCCTGGTCTAAATGACCCTTCTCCCCAGATGGGACCCTGCTCTCCTGAGCCACGTTAGCCCTCAGATACGTCACTGGGAGTTTACATGGAACAGACCTGGTACAGAGTCAACAAAAGGAGGCTTGGTTTGGGTGCCTCTCTCTCTGTCTGTCTCTCTTTGTCTCTTTCTCTCTCACTCTATCTGTATATGTTTCTCTGTATCTCTGTTTCTGTCTCTGTCTCTGTGTTCCCTTCTGGCTGTCTCTTTCTCTCTGTCTCTCTATCTCCATCTCTCTCTGTCTCTGTCTCTGTCTCTCTGTCACACAAGTACAAGCAACACACACCCCCTTAGTACAATAAATGCCTCTCTCCTCATTTCCAAAGTTCACACATGATCTCACTGGGTCTAAAGGAAACAGTAGATTGGAAGGAGAGAAAGGAGCCCAGAAGAGCCAAACTCCGTGTAGAAGCAGTGAGAAAAGCAAACACAACTTGTTAAAATGGCCTCGCGGTGGCCTCAGCCTTTCACGTCTGCTTCCACTCTCTCCTTTATGTGCAGAACGCTTTCAGTTGTGTTGGTTAATGTCTCCCTGTAATAGCGATCTTCAAATCCCATCAGACATCCCCAGAGCCTGCTTGATTTGTCTGTTAAAATCTTGGGTGGTTTTACGATTCCAGACGCAGGAGATCTCCAAGTCAAAGGCCTCTTGGAGAGCAATGCCTGCGTGTTCTTAGTGCGCCTGGGGCTTTGGGCATGAAAGACTCATTCGCATTCACAATGTTATGATGGTCATTATTCTACTGCCCAGTGAAACCACTGCAATTCGTTCTTCTTGGAAACTACCAAGAAGGACATCTCGATCTCTCCACCCAGTAATCAGTGAAGTGAAATCAAGGAAGTCTTGAGTCCAGCGGGGAATTGCCACCAGCTTGGTTGGAGATGTCAGGCTGGTCACTTCCCCTCCGTAGGACTATTTCCTTAACCATAGGACAAGGAATTTGGGCAGATTCACCATTTCCCAGTGTGTTCCTTTGGATACCAGTCACTAAAGATCTGCCGAAGAACAAAGAGTTGTTTTACAACCAAATACTATGGAAAGCAAGACAAACCCTCCCTCTTGAGTTTCATGATGCTTGAAGTTACGCAATGAAGTCCCTGAGAAGTCCTGCAGGAGGTCTGCCTGTGGTGTTTCATATCCAATGGGTAAAACAAAACCACCTGACATTAGGTTGCTTCTCTTCATGGAACGTCTGTCATTTAAGATGTCTTGAGATTAGGGTCCAGCAAAGCACATCAGCGTTTACCTGTCCCAGCATTACTGACATCTCTCTAGCTTTAATGCTCTGCATTGTTTAAATGCTGTAAGCCTAAACTACTTGGGCTCTGTACTTTTTCACCCGTGGGTGGAGAAGAGAGAAAGCACTCCCAAATGCTGGTTGGCTGCAATCACTGGGATATTCCCATTTCACAGGAATTCACATCTTAAGCACATCTCAATGTTCCAAGTTAAACACATACCTTGCAAGTGTCACATTTAACACATCCCCATACCCCTCTTCGCTGGTCTGCCTTTTTATCCTTTCAGTCTAAACATTGCCATCCTGACTGAGGTTCCACAAAAGGTTTTCTATGATTGGGTCTCCTTCCGTAGCAGCTGTATTTTCCATACATAACACTTTCACAGTGCATTGAAATTGCTTGTTCATTTGCTTATTTCCTCCTCTAAATTGAGAATCCCTAGAGGTCAAGGCACAGTTATTTTTAAGTATTATATCACTGTGTTCCTGACACTTAAATATAATAGTATCTAAAATGCACTGGGTGTTTATATCGTGTGGGCACTGTCTTATTGAGTCCTATATATCCGGTGAAGTAGATACTGGTACTACATCTGATTTGTAGACAAGAAACCTGAGGTTTAGAAGTGTGTTCTGACCTTCACTAAGTCCACACAACTACAAGATTAGAGGCTGAAATTTAAACTAAGCAGTCAGACTCCAGAACTCTCAGACTGACCATCATATTAAATTACCCAGAGGCACTGACAAGATTTGTTGAAAAAAGAAATGAACAAAGCTGTAGTAAAAGATCATTCTGTAAGGGGGCCGCCTCTCCAATTTTGCACACTCTGAAACTTGGAGCAAATGGTCCATTAACCCTCTTCAACCCAGGTATATATTTCTAAAAACTCAGAGAGAGATTTATTGTCAGGAGCTCATTAAACTAATCAATGAGTTAATTGAGTTAAGGAGGATCCATTCTTCAGAATGAGAACCGTATATAGTATAGATTTTTAAAATAATATTTTAAGAACTTTATTGAGGTATAACCTACATAATAAAAGCCACTGAATCATATGTTTAAAATAGGTGAATTTCATAGTATAGATTTTTATGTATTTGTACTGAGGTTCCCTCTACCAAACCATGACAAGGGGTTTTGATACAAAACTCATGCTCTGTCTCAATAAAAAACTGAGGGAAACGCAGCCAGAGTGGAGACATCTTTGCTGTGGTATGAAGGCCCCTTTCTGTCCCGCATCATTTGGACCAAGGATCATAAAGAGACTCTCTCCTTGGGTCTGGGTCCTCATGCCTGTGTCACAGTGAACCTTGACCTGTTGCACAGTCAGGTCTCCTCATAACTGTAAGCTCTCCGAGGATGAACCCAAGAATGAACAAAGTAACATAAATGTCTAGAAAAGACATGGGGCTTGAAATCAGGTGGCCCAAGTTTGCTTCCCAACATCACCTGTTTGGTTTTTTTTGTTTGTTTGTTTGTTTGTCTTTTATTTATGGCTGTGTTGGGTCCTCGTTTCTGTGTGAGGGCTTTCTCTAGTGTGGCAAGCGGGGGCCACTCTTCATCGTGGTGCACGGGCCTCTCACTATCATGGCCTCTCTTGTTGCAGAGCATAAGCTCCAGACATGCAGGCTCAGTAATTGTGGCTCACGGGCCCAGTTGCTCCACGGCATGTGGGATCTTCCCAGACCAGGGCTCGAACCCATGTCCCCTGCATTGGCAGGCAGACTCTCAACCACTGCGCCACCAGGGAAGCCCACATCACCTGTTTTTAAGCTAGGTGGCCCGAAGCCTCAGTTTCCCCAGCTGTAGAATGGAAATAATACCTATGGGTTCCAGGCTGGCTATGTCCCTAACAATCTATACGGCATTTATCAAACAAAGGGGTAGAGCTCAAAGACATTTAATTATTTTCTACTCCGTGAAACCTTCCCAGGCCTAGAATTTAAGGACTCAAATTTCCGAACAAAAACTTTTCTTTTTCCTAGTCTTTAAGCAGCCATTGTTCCCAAACCACTTGCTTTGATGACCCAGACTGCAATACCAAGTCCTGTTTGGCCCAGATGAGAATCATTCAACGGTGTACATTTCTCAGCATCACGATCACAGAAATACCTGGGCTAAACGGCTCAGTGCTGATCCACTGTGAACATGTGTGGAGTGTTCAATTACCCTTAGATTGTTCATCTCTTACCCATGGAGCCCCAGCATCTAATCATGGAACAAGAGGCTGCAATTGGGAAATTGTTCATTGCACACAAAGGCAGTTCACTGAGAAGCCACAGGCTCCAGGCCCCAGGTGCAAAGTAAGTGGTCCATTTTTCAACACGTGCAACATCCTTCTCTTGGCATTTTGTTTTTAGCATATTCCTGGAGAGGACAGAATAATAACAGTGAATCTAACGTTGGTTTAGGGAATATCAGGATAGAATGAACTCAAAGGCTAGAGATTCCAGTGGCTAACATTTGTGGGTCTTGGTAGGTCTTCATTGGATGTGGTGTACTTCAGACATGAGCCACGTTTCTGGCTGCAACTCTATCGAGCAAAGCTTATGCCCTTGACTCAAAGGACCCCTAAATGGAAAGGCCTCAATGACACTTAGCCTTCTTATATTGAGTTATAGACTCATTCATCCATTTCTTTTTTTAATTTATTTATTTTGTTTTATTGAAGTATAGTTGATTTACGATGCTGTGTTAGTTTCAGGTGTACAGCACAGTAATTCAGTTATACATATATAGGTATATATATGTGTGTGTGAATATATATATACGTATATATATTCTTTTTCAGATTCTTTTCCCTTGTAGGTTATTACAAAATATTGAGTATAGCTCCCTCTGCTATACTGTAGGTCCTTGTTGGTTATCTATTTTATATATGGTAGTGTTTATATTATTCATCTATTTCTTATTCCACAAATGTTTAATAAATATCAGTTATCTGCCAGTAACCATGCTTGGGGCTGGGAATTAGAAACATAATGAGATACAGTCCCCGTCCTGAAGAATCTCCCTGTCTCAGATGTATTGCTACTATTCTGCCCTCTCCAGGAAGATGTTTCTACTCTCTCTCAAGGGACAAACAGACAAGGAAACCAGTAGTTACAATCCAGTATGGTAAACATGATGAGGAAACAAACACAGACCATGAGATCCAGGAGAGAGACCGCCTAACAGGGCAAGTTGGCAAGATAGACTAAAGAAGGCAGAACTGGATCTTAGTTTTGAAAGATTTGAAAGTAAGAATCAGCCGGCTGCCTTACAAGCTGGGCAGGAGAAACTCTATTGGTATGAGATGCAACATTCCTTGGGTGGAGGGCATGGCGCCTTTATGGGAAAATGAGAGGGGAGGACACTGAGTTTAGAGAGAGCCCCACTGAGCAGCTCCAGACATAATAAGCGATGATTCTCGGACAGTTAAGTCAGTGTCTGAATGAGGTGACTTTACGATACCTGGGTTCTGGCATCAATGTTAACATGGATACTCTGGGTACAAAAACCCCACTGAAAAGGATAAAGCAGTTGGTTCCCCCCGCAAAAAAAAAGGCACAGATGCCCAGTAAAATGGTGCCCTCAGGAATGGAGGTAGCTCTGCCTTGTGTGGGTTAGGTGTACGGCTTTCCATTTCTGATCTCCAAGTCTCTCGTTTTCGCAGTGAGGAGTTGTGAGCTCTAAGGGGAGTAGTTGTAAGAAGATGGATGCATGCTTCCCTTTATCTTGATACATAGAATTTCCTGCTTAGCCGGGATGTCCAAGGGGAAGAAGGAGTGTCCAGGTACAGATTCCCCACATTCTTGTGTGCAAAGAAAATCAGAGCTGGTGATTTAGCCTCCTTCTTTTTGTGCCACTTAGAATCCATCAGTGAATACTAAAGACAGGGCATTGTTGAAAGAATCCTGGGCTTTGAGCCAAACAGGAATAAGTTTTGCCGGCAGCTGCCACTCATCACTAGGGGGCAAGGTGTTGCATGCCTCTTGGCCTCAGTTTCTGCATCCGCAAAATGGGGACAAGACCACCAGTCCTCTGAGAGGACTCCCTGTGACTCTATACACACAGTATACTGTTAAGCACCTTTTTATTTGTTTACGTTTTGGTTTTTTGTGGGGTATTTTTTAGTATCATAGAGATCTATCCCAATGTATTTATAATGCTGAATGTCCTCTTTCCATTCATTTTTATTTCCTTCCTTTCCTTTCTTTTCTTTTCCCTTTATACCTCCCCCCTGCCATCACATACACGTCTGTGTTTCCTGCAGAGATGAAGCCAATTCTAATAACTAATCAGTGAGGTCACTGTCGCACAGAGAGGAGCCAAGGTGTGCTGAGAAGGACGGTAGCCCATAACAGTCAATTTTATTCCAACAAGGTTTCGACCACATCATTATTACCTAAACACAGTCCCGAAGATGCCATCTATCTCCCATTGATACCTATCCCTGGTTTCCTGGCAGCAACTGGAGGAGTCTGACCGGTTTGAAAACACAAAACTCCTAAAAAAGGAATAAGTTCATTTTCCTTACAGTTGATTACTATGCTTAACTCTAATTTAGCATGAAAGGCCGGGCGATTGCCTTCAGAGATAGCTGGGTGTTATCAGAATGAATTACGGCTCTTGGTCCATGGGTGTTTGCCTACCGGCAGGTACAGCCACAAAGACTAAGCCTTTAGGGAGTTTCAGCTGAGGTGAGCGGTGGTGCAGAGCACGGACCTACTCACAGGTTTTCTGGGGACGAGGACAGAGCCTGGGACATTCGCTGATGATCAAAGCTTAAGGATGCTGGCAATATGTCATTTTTCTCCTAAACCTTCTATTAAATAGAAACTCATTGTTTTTTAAATTTTAAATCATTATCTGTAGAATATCACATAATTCACCCATTTCAAGTATACAATTTAATGATTTGTTTGTAGTAAATTTACCAAGTTGTATAACCATCACCATAAAACAGTTTTAGAACATTTCCATCATCCCCAAAAGTTTCTCGTCCCCATTTACTATTAATCCCAGTCTCCCAGCCCACACCCTTTGCCCCAGGCAACCTCGCATCTAGTTTCTGAATGGAATCATACAATATGTAATCTCTTGTGTCTGGCTTCTTTCACTTAACATGTTTTTGAGGTTTGTCCGAGTTGTAGCATATGCAATTGTTCATTCCTTTCTATTGCTAAGTAGTATTCCATTGCATGAATACATCCCATGTTGTCTATCCATTCCCCAATTCATGAACGTTTAGTGTTTTGTTTTTTTTTCCATTTTTGGCTCTATGAAAAATACTGCTAAGGACATTTGTATACAAGTTCTTGGGTTGGGTGGATATTTCCCTCGGGTAGATTCCTAAGTGTGGAATGGCTGGGTCCTATGATAAATTTGTGTTTACATGTTTAAGAAACTGTCTTGAGAATCTTGATTCTTTTGAATAAACTCTTTTACTCTTTCCTTCACGACTAAAAAGCTAGTGAGTCTACCATGTGGGACATACCCTGCTCACCCTTTCTCTCTGCTCACACCTCTTCTTACAGCCCAGGATTGAAAACAAAAACAAAAGCTAGGGCTTCCCTGGTGGCGCAGTGGTTAAGAATCCGCCTGCCGATGCAGGGGACACGGGTTCGAGCCCTGGTCTGGGAAGATCCCACATGCCGCGGAGTAACTAATCCCGCACGGCACAACTACTGAGCCTGCGCGTCTGGAGCCTGTGCTCCGCAACAAGAGAGGCCGCGATAGTGAGAGGCCCGCGCACCGCGATGAAGAGTGGCCCCGCTCGCCACAACTGGAGAAAGCCCTCGCACAGAAACGAAGACCCAACACAGCCAAAAATTAATTAATTAATTAATTTTTTTTTTTAAAAGCTATTATTTTTCTCCCGATTGGATACATAGCAGAAGAGATGTGAAAGGTTCAAACCACCGAATGAGCCTGCCAGGGCAGTATAAAATGTATTTTTTCTCTCTCTCTTTTTTCTTCCTACATGGTACAGCGGGAAAAAAACACATTAGAAGTTACTGGGAAGTCAAACCTTCCACTTTAAAAGACTGGCTTGGCTCCTGAATCACTAGTTAGTCTTTATTTGCAATGCTCTGAGCAAACATTAACTGTTACCTAATTAGAATTTAATGTACTGGAGAGTTGTGGGTAGCTACTAAGTGCCTAGTACAGAAAAAGATGAAAATAGGAAAGTAGTTTCCAATCAGCAGCCGCCCCACTTCAACAGGTTGTGGTCCCACCGGTGGGAAGCCCACACCTTGTAATTCCTTTGTAATCGCATTGTAGATCACAAGGGCATTTTGGATCTTTTCTCCTGTTTTGCTCCCAAATCAGTTGACAAAGATTTTTTTTTAGGGGGGAAGAAAGAAAGTGGTGTTTGAACTTAGATCTGCCCTGAATTAACAGCTCCTCTAGCTATAAACAAAGATGCTGGGGGCGGGGTGGGGGGGAGTTGATCTGGAAGTACAGCAAAACAAGTATTGAAGTCATCCACGTATTAGGGAGGGAACACAGAAGCCCACTGATTTACATTCACTTTGGGAGAGCAGAGGGGAGGAAGGCAGCATGATTCTATGGGCTTTTGTTCCTCTTGTGTTCCTACACTTGAAAGGAGAATAGAATTAACTTTTACTGGGCACCAGCTTCCCATCCCATCTGCCAAGGCATTATTATTGTTCCCACTTTCGAGATGAAAAACATGTGACTCAGAACAGTAAAATCAATGACTCGGGCTGAGACCTAGGGTCTAATCACAGATGTGCCACATACCAGCTATTTCTGGCACCTAAGCTGAACTCCTTCTGCCTTAGGACACTGTAAATGGTGACAGTTCAGGGTGGGTTAGCCAGTGGTGTTGTGGTAAATTTTAGTAAATGTTTGTCAAACGGCTCCCTGGGGGAAAAACTGTATGCTTATATATGTACACAAGTGTGTTATAAATTTTACTGATATAAAGATGTGTGGCATACCATTCACAAATAATAATCAAATATACAGTATTCTTTATAATACATCCCATACAGCCAATTGATTCTCACAGAATGATTTTATTGATTTTTGCTAAACTCATATCTCTAGCCAACCTCTGGTTGCAGTTGACAAGGGACTACAGTCCTGACATCAATATTGATTAATATTTTCCTTTAGTTTAATGAGTAAAACAGAAGTGAAACCACAAAGAAGGATGCCAGAACTTCACTGATTCATCAGTGATGTGAGCACCTTTTCTGCTGAATTCGAAATTAGTTTTGAATACTGGAAGATATCTTCTCGGTTCTTGTGCTATTCATAATGGTACAACTACAGACATGACTCACTTTTATTTATTTATTTTATTTTATTTTATTTTATTTATTTATTTTTGGCTGTGTTGAGTCTTCATTGCTGTGTGCAGGCTTTCTGTAGTTGCAGCGAGCGGGGGCTACTCTTCGTTGCGGTGCGCAGGCTTCTCATTGTAGCGGCTTCTCTTGTTGTGGAGCACGGGCTCTAGGCGTGCAGGTTTCAATAGTTGTGGCACATGGGCTCAGTTGCTCCAAGGCATGTGGGATCTTCCCAGACCAGGGCTCGAACCCATGTCCCCTGCATTGGCAGGCAGATTCTCAACCACAGCGCCACCAGGGAAGTCCCTCACTTTTAAATTAAATCTGCTTTATCAACATTTCTTCCATCATTTTTTTAAGTTAATCTAACAACAAAGCAGTAAATCAAACCCTGATCTGTAGCACATGCCAATGTCTGTGGTGTATATGCTCCAACTACGGCCAAAGTCAATGCCAGCGTGAGGTCATGAAATGCACAGTAGCATTTTTCCATCCTACAGATACGACAGACAAAAATAGCACCAAGACTGCAGGTAGTAGTAAAATGTGGTAAAATAATTAGGAAGTGATGCATTTTGAGTATTTATTACATTTGCTTTTAATATGTGTATTCAACTGTAATTTTATTTAATTTTTTTAAAAGGCTGTGTTAACAACTGGCTCTCAAAATTCATGACATTTTTAACACTCAGCTCTGCCGTGTAGTGTGAGCCGACTCCAGTGCATCACCGTATGCAGAAGGTCCAGTCATTACTGACTTTATGAAGACTTAGGGCTTTCTCTGAACACTGACAGTTACTAGATGACCTTGGGAAAGTTGTTTGACCTCGAGACTCATTCCTTTCGTTGTCAAGTGGGGATGGTCATGCCTTCATCATAGTATCACTGTGAGGACTGATAAAGTGACCAGCACTGTGACAAGACAGTAAACCTGCTCAGTAACTAAAAGTTTGCACCCTAGTTTTCCCCTTCATACTTCCCGGGGCTCTATGCACAGACATCTGCACTGGCCCCCATCTCCATCACTATCATTTCCCTATCATCTTCCCATCTCCGTCACTATCATTTCCAAGTTCTGTGCCCAGAGCTAACAGTGACCACATGACCTTCCTGATTAGGGGAATGCATACACGTGACAAGCAATAGTAAGTAACAAGGCTTTTCATGTATTAGCTCATTTGATTCTCATAACAGTTCTATGATGGAAGTGTTTTTATCCACCTTGTTTTGCAGTTGGGGAAAATGCAGCCCAGAGGGATCAGGTCACTTACCCAAGGTCACATTAAACCTATCCCACTTGAAGTGCACACAGATCACATGGCCTCTTGGTACAATGCAGATCCTGGTTCTGTAGGGCTCGGGTGGTGCCTGGGATTCTACATTTCTAGCAAGCTCTTGGGGGATGCTGCTGGTCTAGGGACCGCATTTTGACTGGGGATGAACTGGACTGCTAGGCCGAAAAGGAGGCACTGTCACTTAGGTGATTCCAAAGCTCATGTGCTTATCTCCAATGGTATTCAACTTTCCAGAAAATTAGAGCTCTGTGCCAAGCAGGAGTCTTCTGACGGGGGCTCCTAGGGGCACATGGTATCAGAAATGTCTGCAGAACAAGACAGGCAGCTCAGCTCCAGGAGCCTATGTAAATAAGCCTCACATACCCAGGGCACCTGTCTTCTTCATGATGATAGTGTTTACCATTATTTGAGTCACTCACCAATGTGCTACACACCATACACCCAAGATGACTAATACCCCACAAAAATTCCCTACCACCAGGCCCTTGCCTACATCTCACCCAGGTTTCTGCTGGGGAAAAAGTTTAATGCCTCACCCCATCTGACCTCATTCACCAAAAAGCCATTGGATGGTCTTCCCAATCCATCCCTGCATTCAGTCCTGTTCAGCCATGCTGACCCCCCCACCTTGACTCAACTGCTCAACCGGGCTTCTGCCTTCAGGCTTTCACCCCAGCCATCCCTGGGGCTGGATGCTCCTCCTGCAGATACCCCAGAGCTGACACCTGCACACCTCCTCATGGAAGCCCACCTTGACCACCCCATGGAATAGTCACACCTGTCCACACGTCTTTCTGTGTATGGTGCTTGTCAGCTTTCTCCCCCCCTTCCCCAACCAAGGGTAAAGCTCCTTTTCTGTTTTGTTCCAGGAAAGTTAGGAATCTTTATTTTGTTCACTGATATATCCCAACACCAAGAACAATCCCTGGCCCATATCCTGCACTCAGAGAAAAAAAAAATGTATTGCTGAATTAATTTTGAGAAAGATTCGCAGCCCAAATATTTATTGAGGAAGTATTAGATTCAAGCACTGTTCTAAGTGTTTCGCATGCATTATCTCATTTAATTCTCACAATGTTCTCAAAATATAGCAAAATCTAAACACCTCCCAGTGCTAAATGATGCCACTAAAGAGTCCCCGGGAAGCACAGATAAGAGGATGTGTTATAGCAATTAGATTCCACCCTGACTTTTCCAGGTTTGATTATGTTTTGATAAGTGCTTTGGAAACCAGTGTCACCAGACAATATGTTAATATAGTTCTGCTGGAGCTCAGAGCTCATCAGTGTGGGAAAGCAGTTGGGTACAATGGACAGCATATGAGTTCCAGGGTAAATCTGGGATCGTGGATCGTGCTCACCCCCCATTTCCATGAATCCTGGCATGATGCACTAGAAAGAAATGGTCTTTCAGTCAGACAGGCCTGATGTTGAATCCCAGCTTGGGCACTTAGAGCTATGTGGCCACGGGCAACGTGTTTGGCCTCTCTGGGTCTTCTATTTTCCCACCTGTAAAGTACAATGTATCAACAGGAAGAACTGAGGAAAGTGGTTGACATACTAAGTAGTATTTTAGGTCAATTTGTCCACTATTCCTGATTTCAAACTCATGCTCCCTCATCAGGACCCTGATGTTGGAAAGATCTGGTGTTAAAGCTCAGCTCTGTCACGTCCCTCCAAGCTGTGTTGAACTGTTCCTGTGGGTGGGGCTCTATACTAAGAGCTGGAAATACAGGAATGCCATCTTCTCACTGAGAGATGTGGGCAGGTTCCTTGAGTTCTGTCAACACTCAGCTGCTGAGAGAATAAAGCAAGATGTGTGTGGAACAAGAGACCTTGCCCTGCGTTCATCTGTGGACCTCTTGTAGAAAGTGGGGGATGTTGATACTTTCTCTGCATACAGACAGAGATTTGAGGGGCCAGGCCCATTCAGGGACAGGCCAATGGCGCATGACGGCTGCCATTAGGGCACAAAGTTGGGGCTGTAGAGAGAGAACTGTGGAGAGAACGTCAGGGACCAGACCATGGGAGGCCTGTGTGCCACGTTCAAAACATGGGCCATAACCGCAGGCAGTGGAAACACCAGATTTTAGAATGAGGACCCCAGCTGCAGCTTGGCGGATGGATTGAAGAAAAGGAGAAATGATGTAACGGAAGTAGAGGGATTACTGAGAAGGGGCTACAGATTCTAGAGCAGAGAGGCGTCGCCAAGCCCAGGAACTGGCACATTATAAAACTTCCTCCTTTCTCACCCCATTTCCCTTCCCTGCCTTGATTTCTCTTCCTTTTTCTTGGCCCTCTGGAGTCAGGAAGTGCTGGCCTGGGAGATGGAAGAAAGGATATTGTCTTGAGGAGCCTCATTCCCTACATTCTAAGCACAGGGTCCCTCCCTGGCGCTCCTGCCGACCACCCTTTTACTCTTGGGCTTTTACGGAGTGTGCACTAACCAGGCACAAATTGAGTTTTTGTTTTGAAGGTTTTTAAAAGATAAACATAGTGCTTTTTCCCTGTTGCTTTCTATCATGCATCCAGAATCTTTCAGGCATGACCATCTATAAATTAAATTCCGCTATGAATACAGCTATGGACATATAAAAAGGGTAATTCACTGTTGTTATTGTGTTTGCTCATTGATGGCCTATTAGAAGCTACATCCTCTGACAATCAAGACAGAGGGGGGGAAAAAGGAGAAAGCATTTGAAAAGATATGTAAGGCTTCTATTTTTTGGTTCATTTGTTTCCTTTTGCTGAATCAAAATTTAAACAACAACAACCAAAAAAAAAACAGGAAGAAAGGTTTTATAGGGTTTCTTGAAATCTGAACATAAAAGGATTCAGGATTACTTTCTTGTTTTCTAAATTAGGTTATCATTCTTTTGTCTTTCTGTCCTCAAGGAGATTAAAAAGAAAAAGAGATTTTATTTAGAAGGCACACAAAGAGGCTTAATTAGAAGACAAGCACTGAGGAAGCCGAGGCCAAATGAAAGGGACCTCAGGCACCACGCATGGAAACAGGAGCTGATCCAGAATCTTCTGTGTCAGCCTCTGGTTAGCGTGGGCGAGCCATTTCACTTGTCTGGGCCCAAGTTTTCTCATCTGTAACATTAACAGGTTCAAACAGGTGATACACATCTTTCCATGGAGCTCCACGCTCTGGGACTCTCTGAAGCTGTAACTCTGGGAAAGCAAAGAGTTACATTCAGACACCACCCTCCACTCTGCACCTGCAACCCACAGGCAGAGCCGGTCTGTGCTAGAATATTCTGGCTCCATTTTCTGCCTTAATAAACAAGAATTAGTAATTCCCTCCAGAGATTCCTGCCTCCGTATATGGATCTTCTCATGAGAAACTGTTTGCTGCTAGTCTGTGTGAGGGGAATAACAGGAATTCAGAGCTTTGGTGGGGGGATGTACACACCGATCATGACCACGCAGGTGGCAGCCCCTGAAAACTGAAGGCTGATCCATTTCATCAGAGAACCCACAGCCTCTCCCTGAGTCCAGAGAATCGGGAGGAAGAAGTGCAGCCCAAGCGGCTCCCAGAGGCCTGAAGGAGGCCCAGAGGGAGCTGGCCAGGGCTACCTTCTGGCCAGGTATGAATCTACAGGCAGCTGTCATAGCTGTGTACAAAGGGAAACTCAGGTAAGAGCCTGGTGGACTGTCCTGAAACCAGGGAGCCATTCAAATCAGGAGTCAACAAAGATAGGAAGCTGTGGGGAAAAAAGACAGAGGAGGTGAGCTTCTTGCTCACTAGCTTGGTTCCCACTCACAGGCGGCCAGCTCCACAAGGGTAGGACCTTTTGTGTCTTGTCCACCTGTGTCTCCAGGCACAAGACAATAACCAGCACATAATAGCTACTCAATAAATATTTGACTGAAGGATGGCACCAGGGCCCACTGCTCAATTTCAATTCAGTTCAGTAGAGGACTTAAGTCTGAGAGGATTTTGTTCACAAGACCATGAGACAGAGCCTTTCAGGAGCTGTCAAAGAGGCTACAGGAGGAGAGGGGCCGGGTCCAGGATGGGCTGGGGGCTTAGGAAACATGGCTGCCACCCACTAAGATAGAGAACAAGCACCATTCTAGCTCACAGAGGGACTTAGGACATCTGCCTAGTCACATCTGGAAAACATGATTGGAAAAGATGGCATCTGTGCTGGGCCCAGCAGAACAAGGAGAATTTGATGATGTGGAAAAGTTAGAAGGAGAAGAGAAAGAGAGAGAAATGAATCTCAGGTAGAGGAGACCACATGAGAAGAGAGAGTTTCAATGTGCTGTGTTTCAGGTAGCAAGAGGTTCGGTTTGTCTGGAACATAGGTTTGTAAAACAAAACTGGAGAGTTGAAATGAATGGCTGAGATAAAATTAGCAGAGGATCTTTGAGTAGAAAGGGATTGATGTCAAGGAGACCAGTAAGGAGCTCTTGAGACCCAGATGAAAGATCGAGGGGGCTTCAGTGAGCATAGGACCCTTAAGTTAATTCATTCTGCCACTAAGTTCTCAAAGCATGTTATATACACACACCCCTCTTATGCCATGGTTTTTAGGACTTTGCCACAAGACTTTCATCTGCTTATGAATCAGGACTCTTATTCCGCTTTGTTTAATGCAGGGACAGGAAACATCCATTGTATGTATCCAGTGATCAGGATACATAGAGTAATGATGCTTCAGGGAACACACCAACCAGACCCAAGCTCTGATTTTACACATGGCATAACCATGACCGGGTTATAGCTAAGTAACATGATTAAGATAACACAGTGAGGCAGTAAAATATTTAGGGCCCGAACCCTAACCCTAACCCTAAAGTCACAGGACCAAACTCTCTTTCCTCTCCAGGTGGCTGTCCCTGACATTATTGTCCAAGGTTGTAGCTAAAAGTTCCACAAATGGGAGACACTCGACAAGACAGACAGAAGGCTCTGAGCAATGCCCCCAATGTTGAAGCTGCTTTGGAATAAAAGTCCGTCTTGTATCTGGGTCAATCCCCTCACTTTCCACTATACACAT
The DNA here is from genome assembly GCF_028564815.1 of Eubalaena glacialis. Taxonomy (NCBI): domain Eukaryota; kingdom Metazoa; phylum Chordata; class Mammalia; order Artiodactyla; family Balaenidae; genus Eubalaena; species Eubalaena glacialis. The sequence continues at coordinate 39,047,343 of NC_083720.1, read as the reverse complement.
ACTGTCAGGCAGGGCAGGGACACCTCCAAATTTGGTGTGTTTTTATCTCCTGGTGTGTACAGACACAAGGAGGTACAGGATCTTACTGCATCCCCATCTGTGAGCAGAGTTTGAAATCATGCCTTATCATCAACGTCTGCTTACAAGTAAATGTAGCTTCCCGTGAGATATCTAGGCACGGGTTTATTGCAACAATCCAGATAAGCAATTAGGCCACATCTCATGGACAACAGCATCCACTGTGTCTTCATTGGCAACTCAAATTCCACTATGACTCAGGCACAAGGAGAGAGAGAATGTCCCACAGTGGGGGCCATGGCAACCTGCCAGGACCATCTCACACTCAGGCTTCCTGCAGAAACTTACTCAAAGCCTTGCTCAATTCTAGAGGGACCCTTCAGGACAAAGAGTCTTCTGTGTGTACATCTTTCCCTGCTTCTCAGACACTGTGGCTTGGAGTGAAACATCTATTTTCTATGGAGTCCGTTCAGTGAAGGAACAGGTTTCATACCAAGATTTGTCTCAATAACCGGGGTGCTGAGTCTTTGTTTCTTCATCAGTAAAATAAGGATAACATGAGTATCTGATATGAAGCACTGTTGTGAGGATTAAATTAGAAGTATATTAGTCAAGGTTACATATATTGAGAGAGAGATTTATTTTAATGACTTGGCTTACATGCTTATGGGGGCTGACAAGTCTGAAATCTATAGGGTAGGTAAGAAGAGTAGATGTTGCAGTCTTGCACCCAATTCCACGGGACAGCAGACTGGAAACTAAGCCAGGGTTCCTATGTTGTAGCCTTGAGGCAGAATTCCTTCTTCAGGAAGGGAAACCTCAGCCTTTGCTCTTAAGGCCTTCAACTGATTGGATGAGACCCACCCACACTAGGGAGGGTCATTCACTTTATTCCAAGTTTACTGATTTAAATGTTAATCACATCTAAGAAATACCTTCTCAGCAACATGTAGACTGCTGTTTGACCAAACAGCTGGGCACCATAGCCTAGCCAAGTTGACAGGTAAAATTAACCATCACAAAGGCATGAGTAATAGCAACTCTCTCATTTCAACTCTCCACTGTGGTCAATTTATTACTGAGTGGACGTTCCTCTCAAATTCTTCTGGGGAGGTCACCAGCTCAAATCTTCAGGGCCCATTCAAGCAATCTAAAAGTGCAAGAGAGTCGGGAATGAATGGGGAGGCTGCATGAGCTTGAGAAAATCAGCCCTATGTAAATATATTCAAACTCAAACTTTAAAAAAAAAATCTGTGTGGCTAGAAGCCTGTGTATGTCCTTCAACTTTTCTGGGTTCAGCAGTGCAAGCACATAAAAGGTATCCATCATCCAGGCTATGGCATGTCAAATCCCCAAGAACCTGGGCTTTTCTCAGATGCTCAGAGTGTTAAACATTTCCTAGGTTTAGAAGAAACTGTGTGCAGGAATAAACAACTTGAAGGAAGTTTGTACATACCACCCACTTGGCTTAATGACCAAATAGAATGAACAAAATAGATATCCATCACTTGGAGAAGTTGCTTCTGACAACTAATGCAGTGACTATTTTAAGGGAGTTAGAAGTATAGCATCCTGCTGCAAAAATAATTACAATGACCCCTCACGTGCAAGAGCAAAGAACTGGAGAACCCGTTTGTTCTGGTATTTGCTGGGGTCTTCTGGAATTAGCTGAAAAACTTTTGAAAACTGGTCTGACATTTTCAGGAGTCTTGGAAGGTTGTAAAACAGGCTGCAGAAAGATTCTAGCTTATTTGGTTTGCAGGTTTGCCAAATACCTTCTGGATGTTACTAACTATTGTCACCTCTACTCACACTTCCACATTGAGGGAGCAATATTATGTGGCAGACAGACACTAAAGTGGCCCCCAATTACCTCTTCTCCTGGTACTTATGTCCCCCCCTGTATAATCCATCCCTATCCCTCTTAATTGAGAGTGAGGCCTGTGACTGCTTCTAAGCAACAGGAGATGGCAGAATTGATGAGACGTCATCTCTGTGATTACATTACATGAGATTGCAACTTTCCTCTTGTCTTCTTGGTTTGCATGTTTTGATAAAGCAAGTGGCCATATTAGGGAGGCCCATGTGGCAAGGAACTGAGGGCATCCTCCCACCAGCAGACACCAAGGAAGTGATCTTCTCAGTCCAATAGGCCATAAGAAACTGAAGTCTGCCAACAATCACATGTGCTTAGGACCAGATAGATCCTTTCCCAGTTGAGGTTTCAGATGAGACCCCAACTCTGGCTGACACTGTGAGGTCTCTGCAACCTCAACAGAGACCATAAAACAGAGGACCCAGCAAAGTCACACTTAGAATCCTGACCCACGAAACTGTGAGTTAATAACCCACACTTTTGGCCTGGCTGAAATATTTTCATTATCAACTGTCATTCTTGGTGCTTCTGGCTGTCCACCTCTGCTATTGCTTAATTATTTGAGTAAGAATTGGGTCCTAGATAATGAAAATGATCACTAACATGTAATCAACATGTGAGGGAGGGAGTTATTATAACTCTGCCCTTCCTTGTGTGTAAAATGGAGATGATGAGATAAATTAGTGACTTATTCAGTTGGCAGAACCAGATTCAAACCCAGATCAAGTACAAGTGTGTGCTCTTAACCTTTGTGTCCACACCTCATCACATTCCACAGAGACTAGCATCTCTCTGACTTGCTTATCCACTCCTTCCTAGGGGACAACTTGCCCTCAGGATCATACTGCCCTTGGCCACATCCTTCCTTCCTCCCTCCTTCCATTCTCATTCTCTCCTAATGAAAAATATAGCCAAGACCTATGTTGATCTTGGGACCTCAGACTCTAAAGAGTCAGAATGCAATATGATGTTACACTAGACTTTGGGGGTTTCGCCATAGCAACCTTCTTTGGGAATTGTCTCAGTTGAATGGAGTTGCCTCACCTGGGGCAGCTCACATCCACTAACTGGTCCACCCGGGAGTACCAAAGCACAATCCCCACCACAGCTTGGAATATTTCTGAAGGGCCATCATACCAATCCAAGAACACCGCCCAACTTTTCCCCCTGCCCAATCCTGCTTCCTTCCTTTCCCTCCACAGGGGCAGATCCCAAGATCTCACCCTAATGGACTTCCTGCACCATCATCTCCTTCTCAGAGTGTTTCCTCAGGAGCCTAATATGTGGCAATTCCTGAGGAGATGGAGCATGAACGGAACATGAGATAAAGAAATCCAACAGGACTGGGGAAAGACTAGGACTGACCTCATAGGATTGTTGTGAGCATTTGATGGATTAATATGTGTGAAATGGCAAACAATGATCAGTAAATTGTAAATCTTATCTCAGTTTCAAGCTGTTGTTATTATCCTGATAATTATAACATTATACATGATTGCTATTCATGATCTTGGAGTCAGCGATCCAGCTGCACAGGCTCTTGAAAGAGAATTATGACTTAAGAGCAATTTGTGTGATTTCTCAGAAATCTGCAAGCTCAATGGGAGGGTATAGAATGAGAAGCTTCTGGAAAAAGCTGAACTTGATCTGAAAGTTTATTAAGAGAAGTGTAGTTTCACAACAGAAGAAATGGTAGTTCTCTTTCTGTGCTGGTCAGACTGTACCTGCCATGTTGCGTGTACCTGGGAGTACAGGTAAAGGTGAGAAATTAGAGGAAAATGGCCAGGACAGCTTGGAGCAGGCATCTTTAACTCTCAAAATAGGTTGCCCCACCTTACTCTCCACCTCCCAGTTCACCATGTCATCTGTCTGGCAAATGCCTGTACATCCTCATTCATCACTCTGCAGAAGCCTTCCTTGACTACCCCCTCACTTAAAGATATGACCCATTTCTTTTCCTTTCTTTTTCTTTTTATCATTACACCTAATGTCTTGCCCTGCTTGAGCTTTGGGTCTGATTCATCTTCTGTACCTTGGGACAGGTTAGATGTCCTGTGTCTTAGTTTCCTAGGGCTGTTGTAACAAATTACCATAAACCAGGGCTTAAAACATCAGAAACGTATTCTCTCGCAGTTCTGGAGCCCAGAAGTCTGAAATCAATTCAGAGGGCTGTGCTCCCTCTGAAGGCTCTAGGGGAGCATCCTTCCTTTCCTCTTCCAGCGTTGGGTGGATCCAGATGCTCCTTGGCCTGTGGCAGCATTACTCCAGCCTCTGCCTCTATCTTCACGTGGGACATTCACATGCCCTTCTCCTCCATGTCTTCTCCTCTTCTAAGAACACCTGTCCTTGGATATAGAGCCACCCTAATCCAGGACGATCTCATCTCAAGATCTTACCTTGATTACATTTTCAGAGAACCTCTTCCCAAATAATTCACCGTTTCTAGACAGACACATTTTTTTATAGACCCTCTTCAACACACTACAGTCAGTATGTATTAATTCAACTACGCAGAACTGGCTTCTGTTAGATCTACCTGAAAAGTAAAGAGGATCTGGAGAGGGCAGACTCAGAGGGGGTGTAAGAAAGGGATGGAGCAAGAAGACATGTGAAGGAGGACTGGATGGGTTTTGTCAACTGACCATGCAGGAGGGAGGTGCCAAAGAGAAAAAGGAAATCAGAGATCTCCAAAAAGTGTAGAACAAGAAGTGTTGGGTGTATAGTTAAGAAGAGAAGCTGGCTCCTGTGAGGTGATGTGCTTTTTCTCAGTGGAGTAAGAGGTGATTTCAAGAACAATTCATTGGCTCACCCACTGACACTCTGTGCCTCCGTTTCCCCAGCAACCTACAGCACTTCCCACTTTTCTGGGATGTGCTGAGTTCTCTGTGTAATAAATTAACCTGTGTTGCTTCCCTGGGGGGCACTTGACCAGGATCAGCAATAAGCAATAGAGCAGTGCTTTAAAAGTGCTCATTGGATTTATTTTACTATGTGGGTATGACAGACTGAACAGCCCACAGGAAGGACAGCTGGTCTCAGATGTTTGAGGTCTTGAAAATGGTGTGTCTGCTTACACTAATGCAGTAAAGAGAAGCGTCAGCCCCAGGCTCACAAATACCATGGCCACCTTGGGAACATTGACCGTCTCCTTCCAAGGTCAGTTATTAATTTCATGCAAAGAAAACAATTTTGACCTATTATGATTGACGCGCTTGAACAATATTTTCTGTGATAGTCTGAGACTTTGTAATTCTTTCAACATGGTGCATTTATAAAAAAACGTGGCCCTAAAACCTGGAACCCTAAGGAATGACTTAAGGCAGAAAGACCTGGTGGAGAGAAAAACTGTGGGGTGGGACATTTCGGTTTTCCTTGTGATTAGCAAAAAAAACTCAATCCCAAATAACTGGGGAGGGAGGGGGAACAGGGAGGGAACCTCTTCTATTGCTAATCCTTCTAATATTCTCTGCTCTTTTTATGTGTTCTAAAAACAAATAAACTTAACTACCTACTGTCCAGGTAGATGGCTATTCACTTGCCAGCTTCATTAATGTTTTTCTTAAATAATCCTTAATTTCTTAAATTGTAGGAAGAACAGCACCACCTCCCCATCCTCCTCCAGACTCCCTTCCCTGCCACCCATTCTCTCTCCTGTTCCTTAATTGATCTCAGAGGGGCCTGGCCCTGAGCATCAGGCAGCCACACTCTCTGGCTTCCCGTGCAGTGCATGTAACACACACCCGGCAGGAGATCAGAGACCTGGTGTGGAGCCCTGGATGGGCCATCAACCAGCCCAGTTACCTTGAACCAATTCCCCTCCACTTTCAGGGTCCCTGTTTCCTCATCTGTAGCACGAAGCTGAAAAGGATGCCCACCCATTTACTACTGAAAGTTGCTATAAAGATGAAATAGAAAAAGAGCTTGAGTTAAACTCTCTTCCTAAAGAGAAAAAAGCAAAAGCAGATTCTCTGGAAAGGTCAGAGGAAGCTCCCAGCCTGTTGGGTTCTCGAGGAAATTCCCAGAATCCCACCATTCTCCTAAAATTGAACTGGTTAAAGCCATTGCAGCAAACGTTATATTGGCTGTCAGAGCACAGAAACGCTGCCCATATCTGAGCGATATGATGAAACCGGGGGCCTCCTTCTCAGTGCAGGGACAGGTCAGAATTTCCCTGGTATCAGAGAGACCTAAAGGACCATACACAACTGAGTGTGTGGTTCACTATTGTGTATGAGCCCATTGGGCAGGGCATTTTATCTATTCATTATCAATGCTTCATTTCATATCTTAAAAACATTCCTGAGGTCACACCTGAGGTCAGCGAGTCCCTGTGCTGGGAGAGAAAAAACCCCCAGGATATGTCTCTACTGGCAAAAATCCCCTACTCTAGGGGAACATGAACACATGAACACATACAAGGCACATACAAGGCAATATGATAAAAATATGATTGCTTATTTACTTGTTTATGGCCTATCTCCCAACAACAATAAAAGATTCACAAGGCAGGCTTCATGTGTCTTCTTTAATGACCACATACAGCCTGGCACAAGATAGATCCGATGTTACTTGCTAGTTAATGAATGAATGGATTCATGAACAAATGAATGAATGGTAAAACAGAGATATACCAAAAATACTAAAAGGGTTGAAAGAGGAAGCCGCACAGAAGACCTCATGGGGAACTAATATTTGAACTAAACCTTAAAGAATGGAAAGTATTTTGCCAGATCCAATGGAGGCAAAAGAAAAATCTAATCGATGATCTGGGAGCATACAAAAGTATGACCCAGAGAGAGGACAACGCGGGGGGCCTAGCAGAGGGAGAGGGTGGCGGGAAATGAGAACACAAACAACAGAAATTGTATTCAAGGCCACTGGGGCGGGGATCTTGGTTATCATGGTAAAGAGTGTGGACTTTGTCCTGCAGAAATAGAGGAGTGGTGAGGATTTTCAAGCAGGGAGGTGACTCAATAATATTCCGCTAATTAGAAAGATGGTTGTTCTTACTGCAGTTTGGTTGGTAGATTGGAGCCCCGGTGGCTAGGGGGCCAACACCAAAGTCCAGGCTGGAGAGAACTTAGTTCGAAAAGTAGAACTAAGACCGGGTGTCACTTACGGGAGTGGAGAGAGAGGATGTTCGGGAATCGATTGTTAGGACCTGGTAGCAAATTGTTGAGATGGTGAGGATGGAGAGGAGAGGAAAGAGAAGACTTAAGGTGAGTCCCCAGGCTGCTGGTTGGGAAACTATGTGAGCAATGGAGCCACTCACTAGGAAAACTCACTAGGAAAAGGGCCTGGGTCTGACAGAGGACCAGTTAGAAAGGTCCCCAAAATAGTTAGATGTTCATGTTTAGAACTTAGAAATGAAGTCAGAATGCAGACATAGATTTACGAATAGAGCTTTAACCCAGATAAATTTTTAAAAAAGAAATAATAAAATATATGAAATAATACAATGAAATAATTGTGTAATCATGGAATAACAAAAAAAAATGAAAAATAACAGAATAATGTCATCATCTTTCTAGATGATCAATTTACACCATGACAAAATATATCCAAACAACTCACTATTTTTTGTATTTATCACATTGCAGTCAATAGGCTTCACACAAAATCCTAGATGGAGATAGAGTCTCAAGTCATCTTTTGGCATTTCCTGGAGACCTTTGTTCACATGTGCCGCCATGTACATCCACTGCAGGTCGGGCACTGACCCAAACCCTGGGCATGCAGAGCGCTGCAGTCCCTGCCCTCATGGAGATGGCAGTTCTGCAGCTTAGCAGACATGAATACAAGCTACGTGTTAAACCAAAGGACAATGAAAGTTCAGACAAGTTCTGTGAAGGGGTCCGTCTCAGAGGGGAAGGAAGGTTTCTCTGAGGAAGTGATGTGAGCTGAACTCAGAAGCATGAGTTAGATGCAGGAGAAGAAGGAAGACAACAGGTGTTTGAAAAAGAGGGACCAGTCCCTGGAAGAGACCTGGGGGAGGGAGGAGAGAAAAATCTAAGGACCAAGAAGTAGCAGGTGTGGCCCAAGGGGAGAGAAGCAGGGGGTCAAAGAGGTCAGAGGAGCTACCCAGGTAGCTGCCAAGGAACATTTGTGGAGGAAAGGATCATCTTTAAATGTCTGATAAAGCTCACGAAATGCCTGCACAAGAAATGGAAGTATATTAAACTTGGCTAATGAAATGAACTAAGGATGGTTTATGATAGAGAATGCCTTACTGAATTTGAACAAATTAACTCAATTTAAAATAAGTTAATTTCTTCATAGAAAATACCATCACAAAGTGACTAAATTATACAGAAGTTCAATACAAATTATTTGAATCCAAGTTGCTATTTCTAAATCATCTGCCTCCCTAAACCGGATGATGTTTGCTAGTTTTTGGCCGAATTCAATTAACATAGGAAAGCATCTAGGACATTCCTTAGCCCATAGGCACTGTCCTTGTTTGACAGCCTCCCCTTAACCAGGTGTGAGCTCTTCGCTGTACAGAGCGATGTCATGGACAATCAGAGAGCTTAAGGAGGGCACCACCGTGAGCCCCCTGATGTGGGAGAGCCCACGTCCTCATTCTGATGGGGGTGCTTATTCTACCCCACGCTATTGCCCCTTGTAAAATAAAGCACTTACATTTAAAAAAAAAAAAAGTTTGAAGTAATTGGATTACTTTAAACTCAGATTTTGTTTAACCCCAGTGGAAATGCAAAGAGAGATTTAGAATTACGTGTGAGATGCTAATTACTTACATCTGACTGGGTGGTGGTTTCTATGAAGGAATGCACTTAATTATTTTTTTTTCCCCTCTCTTCTTACAATTTCCTGACTATAATCTATTTTCTTTCATCACAGGGGCAATAGAAGAACAACAAAAGAAGAATCCCGTGATTTGAAATTCCAGAACTTTGCTCTGCCAAAAAATAGGTCAGAATATTTCCTTCTTTGTTAATAGAGGAGTAAAAATTTTGATGCTGCGGCAAATTAGCTGACCAGCACGTGCACACACACGCACACGCACGCACACGCACGCACACGCACACGCACACGCACGCACACGCACACACACGAAATGTTAATGGGATAGAATTGTATTGCTGTCATTGCTCTTAGAGGTTACACGGTGACCAAGGTCCAGAACAAGAAGGGACTTGACTCAGGTTGAACTGCCAGCACGTATGTGATGCAGATATAGGCTATGGGGGAGGGATGGAGTGGGAGATTGGGGTTAGCAGATATAAGCTATTATATATAGAATGGATGGACAACAAGGTCCTACTGTATAGCACAGGGAACTTTAGTCAATATCCTGTGATAAACCATAATGGAAAAGAATATAAAAAAAGAATGTATATATATGTACAACTGAATCACTTTGCTGTACAGCAGAAATTGACACAACATTGTAAATCAACTATACCTCAATTTAAAAAAATCACAGATCAGATGCAAGGAAAAACAGCCAATAAAAAAACTTTTTAATTAAAAAAATTCTTAAAAACAGGCCCCCAGGTATCCACAGCATTTCAGACAAGGGCTATTTCCACCACCCACCCAGGTCTCTAAACAGCCCAAGAGACAGCCAGGGGGAAGCTTACATCCTGCAGCTGCTGAATGACTTAAGTGATGAATCATGGATGGATCAGGCCGTGAGTTCACAGCCAGGTCTCAGAAGCGAGGAGAATAGAGGGAGCTCTGTGCCCATTTGGTTTCTTTTCTTTGTCCTTCAATTGAGCAAAACATTTACTGCGCAATTATGGCATTAGGACTTGCACGGGGTCTTGAAAATGCAGAGATGAGAGGCAATGTCCTGTCTCCAAGGGGCTCACAACCAAGTCTTAAAGCTCAGAAGGAAAGCTACTTGATGAAATGACTGACAAGGGACCAATCCTGAAGCCAGCTCCAGCTCTGCATTGGCCAAGGTCTGATCCTGGACAACACCCCAATGCTCAGAGGGGTTGCAGGCCTCCCTCACCCAGCCAGAAACCCCTTGCCGAGCCCTGCCGGAGCTGTCTCTGTGCCTAGAGGTACCCAAGGGTCTCTGACTGCTATACCAACCCTTGCATCCCAGTGAACTTCAATTCAAGTCAATCGCCAAACATCTGTTCAGTTCCTACTAAGTGCCAGGCACCAGAAGCAATCTTGACATGCTAAGATGTGCCTGAAGAAATATTTTCCCTAAGCAGAGTGGATGTGTGCCTATAAAACAGAATACTTGAAATAGTTTCAAGATTGCATTAAGCAAAGGAAAATTTGTGGCTGTTCTCAGACTTCTTCAATGTTTACATTAAACACATTTGAATGCTGCATTTTAAGTCAGTTTTTCTTATTTCTTGACAATAGCAAGAGATGAGAGATGGAAGGGTTAGAAGTCTTCCTTCAAATGGAAATGGTTGCAGCAATTACATACATCAAAGTAATATTTACAGTTACATTTGAAAAAAAAAGAGAGAGAGAGAGAGGGCAAAGTGCTTTTTTCCAAAGCAAATTATTTCAGAATATGTCAGAGCATGCTCAAGATATATTAAAAAGAGCAACAGATGGTGTTTCTGCAACCTGTTCCAAACCATTTATAAACCCGAATTTAAAAAAAAAATCCCTTAGACACACAAATCTCTGTACCTTTGCATATTTTATAATGAAAGTATTATATGAATATAAATTAGTTAATGAGATCTATAAATCAAATCAAAATGTGTGAAAACTACATATTTGGATCTACCATCATACCTTCATAACTATTAAACTGATGTTTTCGTTCTCCACACAAATTATAATTATTATCGGCATCTGATGATGATGAAGTAAGGACAGTGCTACAGGTGGGCAGGGCCGCAGAACAGAACGGGTCTGTGGGTGCTGGATTGAAATTTCAGCTGACCTGTTTGCTAGCTCAGCGGCGACCTCGCTCCGACAAGCCCATTACCCTCTAAATACTTTGCGTATTTTAGAAATGGTGTTTGAAAACCAAGGAGGGAAAAGGGGGGATGAATTGGGAGATTGGGATTGACATATATACACTAATATGTATAAAATAGATAACTAATAAGAAAAAAAGAAAATATACAAATAAAAATTGAAACGTTGAAAAAAAAAAAAAGAAAAACAAGAGTAGATTGAATTCCCTGGCGGTCCAGTGGTTAGGACTCTGTGCTTTCACTGCTGAGGTCCCAGGTTCAGTCCCTGGTTAGGGAAGTAAGATCCCACAAGCAGCGCAGCACAGCCAAAAGAAAACAAAAAATACAAGAGCAGACTATCTTGACCGCCAGGGATCCGCTGGACCTAAAGCAGTCCCTGTGTTTGGGGAATAAATGTATGACCTCTGTAGCGTGCCTGGAAAATAGTAGGTTCTCAATAAATAACAAAGGCTAATAGTCACTGAGTACTCACCACAGGCTAGGCGCTGTTGTAAGAGCTTAATAGGCAGAGAAAGACAAATATCATATATCACTTATATGTGGAATCTAAAAATAAATGGTACAAATGAACCTATTTACAAAACAGAAACTGAGTCACAGATGTAGAAAACAAACTTATGGTTACCAAGAGGGAAAGAAGGGGGAGGGATAAATTGGGAGATTGGAATTGACATATACACACTACTATATATAAAATAGATAACTAATAAGAACCTACTGTATAGCACAGGGAACTCTATTCAATACTCTGTAGTGTCCTATGTGGGAATAGAATCTAAAAAAGAGTTGATATATGCATATGTATAACTGACTCACTTTGCTGTACACCTGAAACTAACACAACATTGTAAATCAACTATACTCCAGTAAAAAAATGAAAAAAAGAGCTTAATAGGTAGTGTCTCACTGCATCCTAGCGATCACATTCTTACTAGGTTTCCTTTTATAGGAGAGAAGAATGCAGACTGGAGAGGGTAAATAACTTCCTCGAAGCTGAATAGCTGGGTGTGGTATATAGTAAACAGTGGACATAATCATTAGTACTAATCTCTGAAACAACCCTGGCACTCCACGTCACTGCCCTCACTACTGTCATCCCTTAGTTAGGTGTAGGGGTCAACTCTGGTGACAGATGCAGAAGGGCTGTCCTTCCCCACCCACCCCCAAACTCAAACATGCATGGACCTCTCTGTAATGTACAAAGTAAAATACAAAGCTCAATGCTGGGGCTTCACCTAGATGATACAGCCCAGGAGACTATCCAAGAAAAACACACGATCACATGCACATCCATTACCCCCAACCTGTCAACAATATTAAGATGAATGTTTCCTAGAATGTCCCATGGAATCTATCTTGCTAAATCCCCAGTACCCACTTCTATTCTGTGCCCTGTGCCCATGTGGGCAGAAACCGAAACATCCTGATTGATGTTTTCCAATCAAGTCCAAACTTTTATCAATAGTTGAATGCCTAACCAGTACCAGAAACCATAAGAGGAACTGTGGCATTTAATCCTCACAATAATTCTCTGAAGTAGGTAATAGTATTCCCATTTCACAGATGAGGAAAGAGAGCCTGGGAGAGGTGACATGTCTTGGTCACAGTCACAGAGCTGGTAACTGTTAACAGCTGGATTTGCATTCCGAGTCTGACTTCAAATCGAGGGCCTTTTCTGGGTTCTAAGTTGCCGCATGTGAATTTTGTTTTCTGATCCTATGAGTCTCAAATCTACTCATGTCAAGACTCTCCACTATGAAGAAGGGGCACATGCATTCAACTCCTGAGAAGGACATCCACAGCCATAGCTACTAAGCCTCCTAGCAGCGATTCTTAGGGCTGGTCCCTGGGCCGGCAGCACCGGCATCACCTGGGAGCTGCTTAGGGAGGCAGGATCTCAGGCCCCACCTACTGAATCAGAAACTTGGGTGTTGGAGTCCAAGCACCTGGGTTTAAACAAGCTCTCCCAGTGACTATGATGCCCATTCAAGTTTGAGAACCTCAGCCTCAAGCATCGTTATCAAGAGGGCAAGCTTTGGAGCTGGAGCAAGAGGCCTCTGGGCCCAGCTCTCGCTCTGCCCCTTCCCATTATGTAAATGAGATGGAGGGAAGACCATATAAGATAGGGACCCAGTGTGAGAGAGTGGGAGGGAGATGGGAGAGAATGTTGTCCCCACCTGGGAGAGATCACTGCGTTGGGGACCAGGAAAATCAAAAATAAAGAAGACACAGCACCTGCCATCAAGATGCTCAGCCTCTTGTGGGGACGAACATAAAAATATCTTGTGTATAATAGATCACAAGATACTGTGCCACGTGCATGTGGGACAGAAGCAGATGCAGGCCTGTGGGAGCTCAGCGGGGAGGCTAAGGAGAGGGAGGAGGAGGGCTTTCCCAAGTCCACTTTCGAGAGAGTAGCAAAGCCAAGGTTCACACTCCAAGTGCAAGTCTCTTTCTCCTTCCCCATTCCTGATGGAGCTATTCCTAACAGTGTCACTCACATTTCCCACATTCAGACCCTTCCCAATTCATCCCCTCATGGACCATTGATTTTTCCCTTCTGTCACTAAGACCTGCAGCAATCGTTAACTCCAGAGGACAAGGTACAGGTGGCTGTCATTTCTCACATCCCAGGAGGCCACTCCTCAAGGAGACGGCCTTCCTGTTCTATTCTGTGCACAGGGAGGCCCCCTGCCGGCCTTCCTGGCCAGACACACCTGAGGTCACAGCTCCGGCCGGGTGGCCACAGCTGCTGGTCTTCTCTCGACTTCTCTGGTTTTGCCCCACCTGTTCTCCAGCTGCCCTGGGTGTCCGCTCCCTCTGGACCCCTGCACTGTGCAGAAAGTGTCCTCCCAAAAGAGTTCACAAGCTTAGAGCTTTACGGAGGGTGCCAAGTGCTTTCAGAGGATGCGTGGAATGGGGTGGTGTCCCGCCATCTTTGTGTGTTTGTCCACAAGGAGTTCCCATGCAGGAGATGCTCCATAAACATTGCTGAAGGGAGGGGAGTACAAAGGTGGGGAAGGAGGAAGAATAAAGTCAGGACCCAGCGGGACGCACCGGGATGCTGTGAGACTGTACTACTCCCAGTGCCTGGCATAGAATGGATCCTGAAGTAGATGATAAAAGAAACATTTAACAGAGGGATAAGAATGGAAGAAGAGAGAGAAGACAGAACAAGCAGGGGAGGGACAGAGAGAGAGTGGAGGGGATGGTGGACCCAGGAGCTGCTCTGCCCACTGCAGCTAAAGTAGAACCACAAAGCATCCTGCTCTGCTCCACTCACTCGTCTGCTGAATATCCATCAAACTGCCAAATAATTTTGTTTTCATTTTTCAATATTTGTCAGGAACATAGATAGCTTATACAAGAGGGATTATAGCTTACCAGACATGCTCTCTGTCCTCAAAAAACTTAAAATCTAGTTGAAGAAAGAAAAAACCCAAGTAAAATTTAGTATAAAACTTATATAAGAAATTAATAACTATACACTACTTTTTAACTATACTAAGTATGCTATTAGAGCCAGAAGTGCTGCCGTAGGAGCTCAGAGGAGGGAAGGCTCAAGAGCCTTGGCAGGGCAGGATGCTGATGGGGTAGGAGTGGGGTTGGACCTCCCCCAGCCAAGAGGGTCATGGGGGGTTTGAGCTTTTGATAGTTCGGAATAATGCCAAACACTGTCAATGTTTTCCTCGGGATCGCTTCAGGGAGTTGCATCCTCCCAAATATTTTTTTGTAAAAACAAAATAGAACACAGGAGATTCTTAGAACTAGTCAAGAACATCTTTCACAAAAAATGAATCCATAACACTCCTACACTGTTGGTGGGAATGTAAATTGGTGCAGCCACTATGGAGAACAGTATGGAGGTTCCTTTAAAAACTAAAAATAGAAATACTATACGACCCAGCAATCCCACTACTGGGCATATACCCAGAAAAGACCAAAACTCTCATTCAAAAAGATACAGGCACCCCAATGTTCATCGCAGCACTATTTACAATAGCCAAGACATGGAAGCAACCTAAATGTCCATCGACAGATGAGTGGATAAAGAAGATGTGGTACATATATACATTGGAATATTGTATGTTCATAAAAAAGAATGAAATAATGCCATTTGCAGAAACTTGGATGGACCTAGAGATACTAAGTGAAGTTAAGTCAGACAGAGAAAGACAAATATCATATATCACTTAAATGTGGCATCTAAAAAAAATGATAAAATGAACATTTACAAAATAGAAATAGACCCACAGACATAGAAAACAAACTTATGGTTACCAAAGGGGAAGGGGGTGGAGGGATAAATTGGGAATTTGGGACTAGCAGATACACACTACTATATGTAAAATAGATAAACAACAAGGACCTACTGTATAGCACAGGGGACTATATTCAATATCTTATAATCACCTAAAATGGAAAAGAATCTGAAAGAGAATATATATAACTGAATCATTTTGCTGTACACCTGAATCATTGTAAATCAACTATACTACAGTCTTAAAAAGAACATTTCCATCACTCCCCCAAAAAAAGAATGAACCCACTCTTCACTTATTAAATATGAGTCTTGATCTGATTCCACCTTGGTGTGAATTTCATCTGCTTCAAAGAAATGTGGAGCTGGGAGATGTTCTCCAACGTTGAATCTATAGTGAAAAGGAAGAACCTATTCCCAGGGGGATTTGTGTGGCAGGTGTGCACACCCGTGTATCAGGTTCCGAATGTGCTGGCACCCTCCAGGCCTTGCTGGGGGAGAATGAGTCTGTGTATAGACCCAGAGGGGGACTGCAGCGCGGCTCAAGGCTGTCTTACTCGAGGGATGCCCTCTTACCTGTGCTTCCCTGCACCTGTGCACCTTGCCTTCATCCACTCATCCATCCTCTCCCTCATGCTTGTTCAACAGCACGTTTCTGTGCACGAGCCATGTTCCAGGCACTGCGTTACGTACCTGGTCTCCCTTTTAGGAGTTGGGGGCCTGGTGTAGAAGGTTTGAGAAACGGCGTTGTGCTGTGTTCTGGTGATACGAGTGTGAGTTCCACCAGGCAGGTGCTAGGTGATCAGAGGAGGGCTTTGGTGGCCACGTGGGGAGGAAGAAAAACGCCCAGTGTTGAGGCCTGTCACTACCTCTTACTGAGACTGTGACATCCCAGTCCTTCCCTTTGCACTCCATCATATGCGCTCCTGCGTCACCTTCCTAACATGTGGCTCTGAGCATCCTTTATCCTCTGCCTTGCAAAGCTCCATGACACCTCGAGATTGCCACAGTCCTTCCAGCTTATCCTTCAGGTTGCCTGCTCTCCAAGCTCACTGTGCATTTCCACACCTTAGCTCCCATGGCTCCCTGATGCAAACCCTACCCTTCCCTCAGAGAGGTGGAGAGAAGAGGGTGAGCCCTGCCATCAGACAGGCTGGGTGGGAAGCGTGACACCATTGACTCCCCCATGAGATTGACCTGGGCCTCTGTCAATCCATCTTCAAAATGAAAAGGCCAGTTTGTGGTCCCATCCAGCACAAACATCCCGTCATAGCCCTAACACTGAGATAAAGATACTGTCCAACAAGAATTGCTAGGAAGTTTGGGTGAAATGATTTCTGTAAAGTGCACAATTCCCAACATGGTGTAGATAAATGTTCAAAGAGCGGGAAGAAGGGAATGAATTTAGAAACTTTACCTCCATTTTCATTTCTTTCTGGTTTATATTGAAAACGAGTTTACTGACTCTTAAAAAGATCAATCATCTTCCCCCAAATGAGAGAATTTTATTCTAGTCTTTTTCCTTTCAGGGGCAGAGCTTAAAGTGAGGTGTGGAGCTGAGCCAGTTAATCTTGGAGGTTTGAGAGAGGGGGATGAAATCACCCCAACCATTCCCCAAGGGTTTTGCTGCCTCATTCTGGACCAGCGACGGGTGCCTGGGGAGACCCAGAGGGGCCCACGCACACCAGACTCAAGGATGTGATGAGGAATTAGTCTCCATGCCAGGAGCCTGACCCTGGAGACAGGACCAAGTCCCCTCTCTATGGGACCGGAATAACACACCATCCAAACTCTGTTCCCATAGATAAGAGAACATGAGTGCACTCTGCCCACTCCATCAGATCCAGTTCTCCCAGGCAGCGAGGGTGGGGGGAGTTTAATTTAGTACCCTTTAAAAATTATTAAACCTTTTAAATTATTAAGAAGTATTGAAAATTCAAAATAATTCAGAAATTGAATATCTTCATTTAAAATGAGCCTTAAATATTGAAAACCACAAACCTCTGGAGGCCAGCTTTGTTCAGTTCATACTCCATGCCCACCACGTGGACAGCTGCCTATCCAAGCAGAAATAGAGAGAGAGACCTGCTTCACTCAGGCCCAGATGCAGAAAGGAGCAGGCGGGTGGGAACGGCAGAAGGATGGCTGCCAAGCTACACACCATCCAGCTGCAGCTCGTTCACATGTGGCCGTGTGATGGATGCTGTTGACTAAAGGAAGCCGGGGAGCATCTTTGTAATTCCCTGGCAAGAGGCCACTTGCTAACACATGGGCCTTGCTTGAGCACTGAGAGAACACATCAAATCTCCAGCAAGTTTGCAAGCAGCATCTTTCATTAATCACCCTGGGCTGTCAGGCTGCAAAGAGTGTTAACACAGGAGCCTTTTCAGAGCGCTTGTCAGCTGCCGGTGTCGAGATATTGTCTGCACTCCAGCCAGACAGAACCGTGGAGTCCGGCACGCCTCCCCAGACCCCTCCTTCCAGCCTCCCTCCCCGCTTTCAGGCTCAGCTGGAATAACAGCATCGTTCCCTGCTCTGCCACTGCTTCCTCTGCTAAGCCATTTGGCTTGCATTGACACACAGAGGGCCCTGGGGTGCACTGTCCCAGAGGATACGACATATGAATGAGCACCATCGCTCTGGGGCCCCGCCAAGAGGAGTCAGCAGATAAACCGCTTCCAGACAGCCTTACAATTAGGAGGAAGCTGCCAGTTGCAGGGAACTCAGGGGGCTGAGTTGTTGCATCGGCTGGTAAATAATAAGGCCAATCCCGGTTCTCAGTTGCTTGCTGTGCCACTTTAGACACATCACTTCTCTCTTCTAAGCTTTAGCTGCATCTGCAAAGTGGGGAAATCCCACCAGCCAGAACTGAGCCTTGCTTGTGCCTGAACAGGCATTTACCCCTTCAGATCCACCCTTTTTAGCTGTCCAAAGACCTCAGTCCCACCTCCAAGAATCTGAAACTTGGAACCACGAATTGGACATTACCTCCAACACGCTTTCAATGTTAGTGATCTTTGATTCTAAAAATTGGGTGAGGGGAAAAATAAATAAAATAAAATAAAAGTCAGCTGAGGCCAAGGTCAGAAGGAGGATGAAATCCTAATTTAAAACCTGAAGTGTGTACATGTCAATCCCAAACTCCCAATCTATCCCTCCCCCCCACTCTTCTCCCCTGGTAACCATAAGTGCATTCTCTAAGTCTGTGAGTCTATTTCTTGGTTGTAAATAAGTTCATTTGCAACATATTTTTTTAGATTCCGCATATAAGCAATGTACATGTACATACTGCTGTATTTAAAATAGATTACCAACAAGGACCTACTGTATAGCACAGGGAACTCTGTTCAATATTATGTAACAATCTAAATGGAAAAAGAATTTGAAAAAGAATAGATATCTGTATATATATAACTAAATCACTTTGCTGTACACATGAAACTAACCCAACATTGTTAATCAACTATACTCCAATATAAAATTAAAAGTTAAGGAAAAAACAAACAAACAAAAAAATGATCTCAGGTCATCCAATGGAAAAGTACAGGCATTGTGATAGGGCTGACATGCTGAAGGAAATGACAATGACTTTGAAATAACATAGACTAAGGTCAAGCGGTGGAAGCAGATTTAAAACTCAATTCATGTTTAATCTTCAACATGATTCTGTTAAACGTCAATGGATTGAAAAATAAATCCTGGATGTATTGATGTGTCATGATAAAATATGACAAAACAAAAACGAACAAACAAACAAAAAAAAACCCTGAAGCTCCTCCTAGGATCCCGGGAAGAGGGTACCTCGTATTCAAAGTCCCTGGGCTCAGGATTGCATCCTGCCTGCTCTGAGGTGCTGCCTTCTGTCCACGGCCTGGCCTGCCCTGCCTGCATCAAGCTTCCTGTACACAGTCGCAGAAACATATCTTTTCCATGTCACATGTCAGGAGCTGCAAGTCTGGGGAGTCTTTTGAGGCTTTAATCAAAGACCAAGATGTCAGGGAAGGGGCTGCGTGTGGAAAGTGTCAAAAGAGATCTCTCAGGACCCAGATAAATGATCTGCTCCTTCCTGACTGATTTACTGTTAATTTCTGCAGCATCTCAGGCAACTTGAAAGAGTGCCAAGAGCTAAGCACAAAGCATCCCAGACGCAGCTGCAAAATCCCTCCAAAGCATGACTCGCCACTGCCTGCAGGCAAGGGCCCCGGGAGGCAACAAGGATCTGAGGGTCCAACAGGCTGGTGGCAATTCTCTTGCTTTCCGTGGGACTGGGCAAGTCATGGAGCCCTCTGAGTCCTCCGTTTCCTCGTCTATAAACTTGGGACAGGGAGAGCTACCCAACAGAATCATTTTGAGTATTAACGTGGTGAGCAGAGAGCAACAGTCTGAGCTGGAAGCGGGACTCGTGGGCTGTGGTCTCCTGGGGACTATTATCTCCCAGTTAACTATTCTGTGCCCGGTGTCCCAGCCACCAGTGAGGCCTCATAAATATTTACACCCGGCGTGTGTTGCGATGCTCAATTAATTGCTCCTGTGACGCACTTTGAGAGCCTCAGAGGATAGGTGCCATGCAAAGGGATTATTAAAGGCACAAACAAGTAAGCTCACAGAAGCTGCATCCTTCCGAGCTTTCCATTGCCCCAGGGCTTTTCAGATCATTGCCCGAAATCTAGGGAAAATGTGCTTTCAAAATCACACTGTCCGACAGACTCTAACTCCACCCACCTCACTACAAATAACTCAATATCTTTTCTTTTTATGGCTGAGTAATATTCCATTGTATATATGTGCGGGATAGGGAGGGTGGGAGGGAGGGAGATGCAAGAGGGAAGAGATATGGGAACATAGGTATATGTATAACTGATTTACTTTGTTATAAAGCAGAAACTAACACACCATTGTAAAGCAGTTATACTCCAATAAAGATGTTAAATAAATAAATAAATAAATAAATAAATAAGTAAAATCACACTGTCCAAGGCGGGATGTGGCAGCCAGGAGAAGACCTCGTTGGTCTTTCCAGATAACTTACCACCGAAGAAATGCAAATGGCCCAAAACCATTTGAAATAAATAAATAAACAATAATTAAATCTAACTAGGCATCAGGGAAGTGAAACAGATAAAATAAGGAATCAAGTAGCAAGTAGGAAAAGTTGTTTTAAATGGTCGTGGATTTAATGGTGGTAAGATATGTTGAGATGGTCACTTCACACTCTGTAGATAAGAATATAAATTCATTCAACCCATCCAGAAGGCACCTGAGTGATATGAAACAAGGGGCCTAGGAGACCCACATTATCATTATCAGACACCTTCATAGCAGTTGCACTTGATGGAGTCTGTCCATGGAAACACTCAGAGATCAGATTAAAAAGGATATCATGTTGCAGCAAGGGTACACACTGCAACATGATTTACAATTGTAAAAATGAGCAAGAACCTAATTTCCCTCTCCAAAAATCACACAGCTGATAAATACCATGTTTTCAAATAACAAAGATCTACAATGCATTTTTAACATCAGGAGCCTATACATTCTATTATATTATTTTTAGACATCTGTATATTGAAATGCATGAAGACATCCTCATACACGCATGCACATATGTGCCTGAGACTCGCCAAAATATCACCTGTGGTGTTGACTGTTATTTTCTTCTCCATGCATTTTTCTATTTTCTGTGTTCTCTGTAATGAGATGTTCCTTTAGGTCTAGAACAGCACAAACATAAAGTAAGAGTCCCATAAGTTGATATGTGATCTGCCTTTGATGACTACCCACTCCTCTGGGGAGGATGATGAATCGCTTGCAGCTGACACTTACCCTGGTTCTCTTTTCTGCCCTAGGTCATGGCCTCGAATCCATAGTGTCACAGGTGAGTCAGGGCCCCCCAGACACCTAAGCAGTGGAAATGTTAGCGGGAGTCCGTTACTCTTCTTTCCATTCTTTTCTGTTTTTCTTTGGATAAAACTATTGGCCTGTTCAAGGTGACACTGGTGACTTAGGGTCTTTCCCTCTGGTTGCTCCCAGGCTGGAAGTGTGTGACATCCACAGCTTTGGAGGCTGGCAGATGGGGTGGGAATCGTGCCTCTCCATTTATTAGCTGTGCAGCCTTGGATGAAGCCCAGATCCCTGTGGGCCTGAGTTCCTTCAACTGCGAAATGGGTATAAGTCTGCCTGAATGCCAGTATTGTGGCTACTCATTAGTGTTTGTTCAACTAAACTGTACATAATGGGCTCCCCCCAAAATATGTGTTGAGTGAGTGAATGGGTCAGAAATCACATTTTATGCTTTTCAGAGCCTAGTTCCTGTTACTAGACACAGAGTAAGACCCCATTAAAGTTTGAATAAAGTATATACTTACTCATCTTGGAGTATTATTATATCAAGGAAAGTCCCATAGAGCTAACTAGAAAACTGGTCACTAGAAATAATGACTGGGATGAGACATAAAAAAAGAGAAATAGGGAATTCCCTGACAGTCCAGTGGCTAAGACACTGCACTTTCACTGCCACGGGCCCGGGTTCGATCCCTGGTAGGGGAATTAGGATCCCACAAGCTGTGTGGCATGGCCAAAAAAAATAAAAGAGAGAGAGAAATACAGGAAGTGTGCAAAGAAGCAATAGATGCATTGAGAGTGATGTCATCAGCAAATCAATTCACAAGATTCATTATAGCACATGTTGGAGAATATAAGCAGCACCCAGCCACCCAGCGTGGCTTGCACAGCAGCGAGGAGAAGGAGGAAAAAGCAAAATCAACGCTGCAAGTATGACTATAAATAAGAAACAAACGAGCACCCAGCTCTAATCCCTCTTGCAGAACATGTTTTTCTGAAGCTTCTCGGGTCCTAAGAAAGGTTACATTCTCTCAAGGTAGATGTTTCCAAATTGTACTGAGTCCTTGGTGTCAAAAGTACCCCCCCCCTCCATCTACTTGTCACCTCTCAGCCCTTCCTACCATCCACTTAAAGTCTTGGGGGGACTGTAGAGAATTCTAAAGGGGATGGTGCTTGGAAATGAGGTTGTTTATCTGATTCGGTGACTGGTGAATTATAAATGTGACCTGTACCCCTCCCACTTTGGGCTCGTTCTCCACCTGCCTTAAGGTAGAAAAAAAAACTGACAGGTGGGATTCCATTTCATTAACAACATTCTAGAGACACAAGCAGGGAAAAGAAAACAAATCATAAGCCCCCAAAAGTCAATTGAGATAAAGCTGCCCAGACCTGCCCATAGGCACTCAGATCTGTACCCTGACAAAAATACTTAGCAAACCGCACCACCCCAGCCTATGCAAGCTTAGGCACCAATGCCAGTGTCTACTACACTATAATAAAACTGATATAATTAAAGATGCACGTGATGGTTTACATAAGAGACTGCTCATCGTGGTGCTATTTATAACATTCCCAGATACTTTAAAGTTGTTTGCAATTTTTTACCATGGGATTTGTTGAAAATATGGTAGGGCATCTATATGAAAGAATACTACATAGCCATTAAAAATGATGATGTTGAAGCATATTCAATTATGGGTATGTTATAACATGCTATTATTTGAAAGGGCAGGCAAGAAAACAGTGCACATACATTTTGATCATATATACATAGATAATATCATGTGTGTACGTGTTGTTAGGGATTTTCTCTAATCAAATATTTATAGTGGTTATCTTGGTATGCGGACATTATAGTGATTTTTATTCTCCTCTTTTTTGCTTAACTGTATCTTATAATTTTTCTACAGCAGCATTTTTTTTGTATACTGAAAACAATCTATCAAAAAAAAAAATTCTCTAGGCCTGGAGAAGACAGACACATATTCAAACTTGGACAATCTGTCAATACCAACATCTTCTATGAAGTTGATATATAAAGAACAGGGTCATGTTTTTCCATAAAATAAACTCGGGAGATTTTCTCCAGGAACACTTGTTTTGTTTTGTTTTTTTCTAAGGAAATCAATCTTTTTTTTTTTTTTTTTTTTTTTAATTTTTGGCTGTGTTGGGTCTTTGTTGCAGCGTACTGGCTTTCTCTAGTTGCGGCGAGTGGGGGCTACTCTTCGTTGCGGTGCGTGGGCTTCTCATTGCTGTGGCTTCTCTTGTTGTGGAGCACAGGCTCTAGGCGGGCAGGCTTCAGTAGTTGCGGCGCATGGGCTCAGTAGTTGTGGCATGCGGGCTCTAGAGATCAGGTTCAGTAGTCGTGGCGCACGGGCTTCATTGCTCCGTGGCATGTGGGATCTTCCCGGACCAGGGCTCGAACCCATGTCCCCTGCATTGGCAGGCGGATTCTCAACCACTGTGCCACCAGGGAAGCCCAGGAAATCAATCTTAAACGTTGGTTTTTCCCACTTCTAAAAGAAAAATTAATACAAATTTTAGGACTAGAGGGAGGAAAGGTGGGTATGGAATATGTGAGCATCCAGTGCCTCCTTCTGGCCATTTCTAGATAATGCAGTACCCGTGTTAATTTATCAGAGGCTGGTTCTCTCCAAGATGTTGGGGAAATTGTTGAACAGAAACGTTAACAGTTGAATTGCAGGGAAAAGGTGTCCACCCAGTTCTTATAAGCACAAGCCAGGACTCAAATCATCTAAGGTTGATATGCCCAAGGATTTACAATGTCTTCACAATTCATCATGTATCAGAATGACAGCAGTGAAAAATACATATCATCAAGCCCACGCCAGCGTTTATGCTTTGGTGGAGCTATAGTGAGGCCAGGGAATCCTTACCTTTAACACGATAATTCTAATTCACATAGTTCTAGGACAGTCTTTTGAGAATCACTGGCTGAAGCAAAAATATAGAGAGAGAGGTGGATGGAAACTATCAAAGCTGTCTCCACCAAGAGGCAGCTGCCTTAACTATCACCATTCATTCATCCATCCATCCATTCATTCAACCAATTGTGGTAGTTTATTAATGTGACAGACACTCTAACCAGCTTTGGCCACAAGCTTTTAAAAAAGGAAATAAAAATGAAAATTTCTGGGGACTTAGCTAGTCTGAGATTCTACAACTGTGCTCTACAGATGAGGAAACTAAGAACTAGAAAAGGGAAGTGAATTTCCAAGAGCTATCTAGTGAGAACATTAAGCCTGTTCTCCCAACTCCCAATACATGTTTCCCATGTAACTGTGAGTTTAGACTATTTGTGACTTGGAATTCACAGCTCATAATCTTCAGATCAAGAGACTGTGGTTCAGTGAATAAAACCAAAATTCCCAGAAGTGCTAGATGACTGAGCTGGTAGATAGATAGATAGACAGAGAGATGATAGATGAAAAATTCAATATATAATAGGTATATAACATACATATATTATATGTGTGTATATATATTCTATATCTCTATTTCTATCTCTTTCTTTCCCTTCCTACTTCCTTCTTTTCTTCCCTTTTCCTTCTCTGCTCCCCTTGACTATACAAGTCATAGTCAAGGCTTATTGGACATCATAATCCTTTACTCAGAGACAGTGAAAGTAACCCTAGGCAAGTTCCTTCCTGCCTTTCCCTATAACCATGGATTGATGCCAAGCTGAAGATGTTCTAAAGTTTGGGACCTGCCAGGGTAAAGTGTGTAAACTATCCTACTCCTCACCATAGTGAGAGGAAGATCAGGCTGATGCCCTCCATCCCCAAATACTTTCAAGTTTTTAAAAGATAAAAATGGAGAATGGAGGCAGCATCTTGTAGAGGAAAGAACCAAGGGCTGTAAGTGTGGAGCTCAGAGTTTGAATACTGGTTCTCTCATGATACCAGCAAGCCCCAGGACCTGTGAATGAGAGAAAAATGAAAAGAAACTAACATATATGGAGTCCCTACTTTGTGCCAGACCTTTTATAAACTTATCTAATTTAGTTGTAAGGTACAGATTTTATTATCCTTGCTGTATAGATCAGCTAAATGAAGCCCAAGTGAAGTTAGGGAACTTGTAAAGACACCAGTAGTGTAGAACTCAGATCCATCACAGCACACATGTTAAGTTAGGCACCAAATATTGTCAGCCTCGGTTTTCTCAGTCATTGAATCCCAGAGCTTCACGGCTAGAAGGGACCTCAGCTTGAAGAACCCTTCTGAAGAACTGATTGGTGCTCATCAACAGAGTTGAATGTTGGAAAAGGCACATATTTTGTTTGAAAATGGGCACTAAATAATGAAAAGGTTCCTAATATAGATCTGAAGATCTAAAGATCTGGATTGAGTGAAAAAAGATTTGGCCATGAAGTTGAACTTGAAAAGACACGAAACACAGAACACAGCAATTCCTTGGTGGTGCACTGAGCCAGGAAGTTATTTATTTACACTTCTCAACAGCTATTTGGGGTAGATACTCTTATTCCCACCAGGCTTACAAGCTTGCCTGAGGTCACATGGCCAGAAAGTGAAACGGCCAAGATTTGAACCTAGAACTTCTCATTCAGCTTCTGTGAATCATGTGTCCATGCCTTTGACCAGAGGCTCTGCTACGTTATTGGTGAGCACCAAGGCTGATAAAAAAAAAATTTAAGGCTGCAAGACACTTTAAAAAAGAAATCATGGGGCTGAAACATGACAAATGTTTATGTATATTTTTTTTATGTAAGTCAAGTCCAGAGGCAAGCAGTCCAAGGCTGTTTGGCAGCTCTTCTCCTCAAAGTCAGAGACCCTGCCCCTCCTGCATCCCTCCCCGCCTCGAGTTGGCCTCCATACCATCGCCTAAGATAGTGATGTCTGCGCTCTGGGCTGCAGGAGGGAGGAAGGGAAGGAGAAGAAGGAATGAATGGTGCACAATAATTTCCCTCAAGAAAGTTTCCTGGAAACTGTGAGTTGATTTTCCACCTCTTCCATCAACCAAAACTTGAACTCATGTCCACGTGAAGATTAGGACAGGTAATAAGGACTTACTCAAGGTGGCCATGTACCCAGCCAACCAGGAGGGGTTCTAGTACAGGGAAGCAAGGGAAAATGGATATGGCGAGACACAGTGGTCTCTGCTCTGGAGTACTTAGTGACGGGAAGTTGGGATTCACTGGCCTCTTGCTTTTTTCTACATATTTATGAGTATCACTGACCTCTTGCTTTTTTCTACATATTTATGAGTAAGTCCAGCTGGCAGCCTCTGGAATTGGAGGCAACCCTAACCCTCACCTTTCCTTTCTCCCCCTGTGCCTCTCCCTCTGAAGTTTCATGACTGAAATGAAAGCAGAAGCTGGTTTTGCTTGGGGAACCTGTCTCGTTTAGAAATACAATCATCTGAAAGACCTGTTAACTCATTTCACTTCCTAGAGAAACAGAAAGTTCTAGAACTCTGCAGGCTTCCTACTTCTACCCTTCTTCTCACACCAGGGAAGCACATTCTCTTCATGGGACTAGTTCGGGATTTTCTTCACCCATGCCTATCCCATGGCAATAGCACTTGGGTGCTTAGCTAGCTACCCTGCTCCTTTAAAGGTACTAAATGGGGACGTAGACAAGGCACCAGCCTTGCACCTCCAGGGGCTTAAGTTCATGGAAGTGTTGATAAGTGAAAATAGCCTGAGAGTCTCTCTTCCTC
This sequence comes from Eubalaena glacialis, assembly GCF_028564815.1. Classification (NCBI taxonomy): domain Eukaryota; kingdom Metazoa; phylum Chordata; class Mammalia; order Artiodactyla; family Balaenidae; genus Eubalaena; species Eubalaena glacialis. The sequence goes on along the minus strand of NC_083720.1, from coordinate 39,020,723 downwards.
ACTTTGTTTAACTCACATGGCTCACCTTCCACTGGACAAGAGTGGGAGCTTCTATGTCACTAATTCTCAGACTTCTGAGACCAGAATAAATATCACCACAGGAGCTTGTGTAAAAAGCAATTGATTTGCTCTGGGGCCCAAGTTTGCTTTCTTTCTTTTTTATAAAGCATCCAAGATGCCAATGGTCAGGGGACCTAAATTTGATGGGCATTGGTCGTACACCTTTGTCACACCTCTGCAGGCACGAGGTGTCCATGTTCAGGACTAAAGTCTGGGGTAATCGCCTCTGCCAGTCAGGAAACCCCCGAGCTTTACGTGACACATATTCATCTTCACTTCCTTCTTAAAAACAACTGTTAGGGAAATGTTGTCTTTTGTAAAAAGATGTTTCCTTGAGGGTCACGCAGAAATCAGTTGTTCTCTGTGGCTGTTTGGTTCCAGAGGATGACGAGGGACCCTCCACTGTCACAGCATCACCATCACTCTTCCAGGATGGTGATGTGGAAAGCTACTAATCAGCTTCCCTCATCTTTCTAAAAGAACGGCTCTCTCTGAGAAGCCAATCTATCCTTCCGTTCCAGGAAGACTCAAAGACGGGGAAGAATTTGGGGGACTGTTGCTTTGGTGAGGATCTGGGCCCAGCAGGAGGGAGCACCAATCTCAAGTTCGCTCAGCAAGGGAGGGGACCAGGTTCTACTGAAAGTTCTGTCGCTGGTTCCAAGTTCTGGGCGTTTCCACAGCCGACTGTTCATTTATTGTCACTTACCATACACAGGGTTACAGGAGTGATCAAGAGCCTGGAATCTCACCACTGCCTCGGGGGAGACAGGCACCACCATCCGTAACTGTGTGATATATTCGTTGGCTTGCTTTGTTCTTACGTGCTAAGGAGAAGCTGAGCAGGGTGTATTAATCAGGGAGGACTAATATCTAGAATGCCTCAACTACAAATGTTAGTAGTTTAATAAAATAAAGGTTTATTTCTTGCTCACATCACAATCCAATGTAAATTGAGGGAGGTCTTTTTCCAAACATTCATTTGGGATTCACTCTCCTTTTACCCAGTGGCTTCCATTATCCCTGAGGGCCTTGGGGTCCTCTGTCTCTGGCCAGCCACTGGGGCAGGAATGAGAGATGGAGGGTCAAGCGGGCCAGCCTGGAGTGGAATCCATCACACCTGCCTCATCCCAGTGTCCATAGCTCCATGCCAAGGCCGCCAGGAACTGTGCGCCAGCCGAGCGCCCAAGGAGGAGGAAAGGGGGTTTGGTGAGCACACAGCATTCTCACCACTGCCAGGCGCCTGAGCTAGTGATGACCAGGGCTGGAGGGCGCTCCTTAATTTTTAGCTGAGATTGGTGGTCAGGGAGGGTCCTCCAGAGGAGATGACATTTAAGACACAGTATGATGGATGAAAAGTATCCAGGCCTGGGCAGAGCTGAGGAGAGAACTTTCTGGACTAAGGGACACATGCGACATCTCTGAGGTAGATGTACTGGATGAACTTAAAAAGAGGCTGATATGGTTAGAGCTCAGAGGAGGAAGGAACTAGAGAGAGGTGAGATCAGAGACAGGGCAGGAGCCAGGCTGTGCTGGCCTCTGGGAGCAACGGTAGGGAATCTGGGCTATGTTTCATGGGCCATGAATGACATGTGCTGATTTACAGTTTTAAAACTATGCTTTTAAAATTACATTTCCAAAACTCTGCATTGTTCATAACACAGGTAGGTACTGAGGGAGATAGAGATAAAAGATAATTCCTTCCCTATAGAAGGGCAGTGGACTTAAACAACAAAGAAGTAATCAGACGCTGCTTCTTTTTATTTGCGTGATGGTGAGTAAAACAGAAAATGACGGCTCTAACTGATTCAGTGAGATTACAGTGACCTGGAGTGGTCAGAAAGGGAAGCCCCAGGAGGATCTCAAAGTTTACCGAGCATTTTGGAAAACAAAATGGAGGATGCAGGGACTCCAGGTGGGATCAACACAAGCAAAGACCCAGAAGTGGCACGTAGCATATTTGGGGAATCCAGGAGTGTCTCAGACTGCAATGCTGTTGAAAGAAGAGATCCCCCACAGCTCTCCATGAGAATGTGGGTATAATGACTATGTTCAATGAAGCTAATATCCTAAAATGAAATGATATTGAACCCTGAATTAGACAGTGGAGCTGCTTTCCTAGATCACAAGTGCCAGAGCGGATCCCCAGTAAGTGTGTGCTCATTTGTGCCTGCCAGACCAGCTGGTGTTTAATGGATGACATTATTAATTTAACTCAATTCATGAGAGAGTACAAATTGCTAAAGGGCTGGAAAACCTGTAGGTTTCTCTGCCAGGGATCTCACTATGGGTGTAATTGTGCTGGGACAGGGAGATGTTATTAGTGCCCCGGGGTAGTGTTTGCTGCTGGTCCTACCACCAGAATAGACTAACTGGTGCAGGTGCAGACATGATACTCGTCCTCCTGGCTCATTATCTCAAGGAGATTAGCTCTGGCTTAACACTTCCCCCATGCACTGGTCCCAGGCAAATTCCATAGAACTGTGTTTCCACTGAGCCAAAGTTTCATTAATTTATACATTATACCCTACAGAAGACTTTGGCATGCTGGCACAAATTCACAGCTATTAATTTTGTATTTTGGTATGGGAAGAGAATTCAGGGTGAAAGGACAAAAGTTTAAGAACATGATGAAGCCAGACCAAAAGGTAGGAATACACATCATACCACGGTCCTCTGCACTATTTGGACGCAGGCTAGAAATTTGCACTGAGAGTCTCAACAGCCAAAGGAGGAAGGGAAATGTGATCTCTTCTAGGATTGATGTTTTCCATTAAATCAGAGCAAAGAAGTGTGCAGCTACTGGTTCTGACACCTACTAGAAACTTCTCATATATGTGCTAATAAAGAGAACGTGATAAGAACATTTTCTGCCTACAATGTTCCTAAATTCAGACTAACAGCATGAAATTATACTGCAATTTAGGAAAATTAAGTGTATGAGGAAGCAAAAAGACCTGCATGTCATGTGAGCAATTCTTTGGTGGTTTTGCATAATCTGAGGGTAAAATGTAAAACATCGAGCACTGAGTACACTAGATGACCTTCTGGCAATCTTTCATAGAACAAGTCCAAGGGAGGAAGTTGAGTGTTGAAAAACATCTGCTGAACAAGATTTATTCAACAAACGCCTATCAAGAACTCATTTGGTCAATAGGGCCCTGCACCTCAAGCCAGGGATAGATGAATAAGTAGATATGGCCCCTACTCTTCAAATATATAGAGTCTGTTCAAGAAGACAATGTGTGGACAGATTATTGCAAATGCAACGTGTGCCAGAGGGCGAGGGGAAAACACATGTGGTCATTGGCTGAGATGCTGCTGGGTCATCACTTTGGGTGCTACTGATTGGGGGGTGGCGTTCCTTCTAACATTGTTTCTCTTTCAATGAGAAGGCTAGCTTGCTGTGGAAAGGCTTCTTAGTCGGGATTTGATTCTCTTTCCTCCTTTTCCATTGTCCCTGTTATGTAAGAGCAGCTGATAGAATGAGAAGCATGGAAATGTGCACTTCATTTTGAGCAATTACAGTCAAGAAAAATTAATTGAAATGAGCGCAAGATTTCTGGAGAAAAACAAAGGCCCAGTCTTCCCAATGTTTTGCAATAACATTTTGGTCTCTTTTTGTTGGCAGGCCAGTACCAGACTATAAATGAGCCTCTTCTTGACAGTGTAAGTCAGCTGCTTTCCTTACCTATTTTGTCAGTATTTGATATTTACAAAGTAAGTGGCTTTTTTCAAGGTTCTTAGTGAATTTAAAACAATTAAACTTTTCCAAATGGCATAATTCCCTGGCAGAGAAAACTGCATTTCAGTTCTTGGGTAAAAAACTGTATTCCTACAATATATGTAAATCAGATCATCATGCTGTATGTCTTAAACTTATACAGTGATGTATGTCAATTATTTCTCAGCAAAACTGGAAAAATAAATAAATATTGAGGTATTAATATAGAGAAAGGGAAAAACATTATATTTCCATTCCTCAACTATACAATAAAGCAAAAATTAACTCACAATGGCCATTGTGAAGATTGAATAAGGTGAAAATACCAACACATGGTGCTGGCAAGTGTGTGATAAGAAAATCACTTCCTAAAACTCACGGTGAAATTTTAAATTGCAAGAAACTCTTTGGAAAACAATTTCATAATATTAACTAACAAATATAAAAATGTCCATTTTCTTAGGCCCCATAATTCTACGGTTGGGAATTTAAATTAAAGAATTAAGCTAAAATTTGGATTAATATTTAAATACTTATCTATATTTTATAATATATTTTAAATGGCAACACACTAGGATCATGCTAAATATTCAATAATAGAAAAATCATTGAATGTATTATGATATATTCATACTATGAAGTCATTAATAATATTTACAAAGAAGTTTGATGACAAGAAAATTTTAAATTTATAACATGAAATCAGATATCTAATACTATAAATAATTTAATTGTTAAATTGCATGTACATAATTTGAATACTTTTAACTAACCTATCTATAGATAATAAATGGGATATATAGAAATGATAGAGATAGATGATAAATAGATGATAGATAGATAGATAGATAGATAGATAGATAGATAGATAGATAGATAGACAGGATTTACCTGTAAAATCATTGGTTCTTTACTATTTGAAAGACTTCTTTAAGAATTTGGACTTCCCTGGTGGCGCAGTGGTTAAGAATCCGCCTGCCAATGCAAAGGACATGGGTTTGAGCCCTGGTTTGGGAAGATCCCACATGCCTTGGAGCAACTAAGCCTGTGCACCACAACTACTGAGCCTGCGCTCTAGAGCCCACGAGCCACAACTACTGAGCCCACGTGCCACAACTACTGAAGCCCACATGCCTAGAGCCCGTGCTCCGCAACAAGAGAAGCCACTGCAATAAGCCCGCACACCACAACAAAGAGTAGCCCCTGCTCACCGCAACTAGAGAAAGCCCACAGGCAACAACAAAGACCCAATACAGCCAAAAATAAAAATAAATAAATAAATAAGTTTTTTTTTTTAATTAAATTAAAACTATGGCTCTTCATCCCAGGACACACACTCACACACACGTACACACGTTGAAATCAATCAATCACAAAATATTTTATAAAGTATAAGGCTTATATATACTGAGCTTTTAGTAAGAACCCTGATAGTGACAGTAGACAGATACTAGATAGGTTAATAGATAAATAGACATAATGCATTATATTTAAAATAAAACTCTGTCCTTTTCTCCTTCTGGAAAAAATAAACCAAAATATTTATATTTGGTCCTGGGGGCAAGATTCTGAGGGTCTGATGTAGATTCTCTTCAGACCTGGAGTGGTGGTGGCTGCTCCTGCTGGCGTCCCTTTGTGCCCTGCCCCCATGAAGTCTAGCAAGGTGACAGGACTAAAGATGCGCTCTGTCTCACATCTCCAGTTCTTCCAGCAGGTCCAAGGCTTTCCCAAAGAGACTGTGCTCTGAGGAGTCTTGGTTGCCGTAATAGTATAAAAATGATGTCCTTGCCAAAATGTCTACCTGTCGAATCCCAAAGGAGTCAAATACTGGTGCTTCAGCTCAGAACTCACTTCTGTGTGCAGTTCTGGAGGAGAACAGCCCAGTCACCTCCCCCTCTTTGCCAGGTCAATTGTGAAAACCCCTGGAGTACACCTCCCAGCATCTTTGCTTTGCCATGGGCACTCAGTTCCACTGATACTCAGCACGTCAACTAGAGAGAAGGGATCTAACATGTCCTGAGCTCCTGTCATGGGCAGGCACCAAAGTAGAACCTTCATATACAATTTGCTCAATTAATCTCTGACTGCAACCAAATAAGGTAACTTTAGCCTTCTCCAATTTACAGACTGAAGTAAGGGAGGTTAAGTAACCTCTCCAAGGTCATAAAGTGGACTCACAGTTTAGATCTAGGATAGGATGACTCCATCTTGGATCCATGCTAATGCTAAGCAGACCAATCTCACCTGGTTTCCCATCCAAGAACTCCCAGTCTGATCCCTGCTTACCTCCTGAGACCAGACCAAGTAGGCAGGGTTTCAGGGCTATAATGACCTGTTGCTGGGGGCACAGCATGAACGCAAATATGCAAATGTTTCTACTCCACCTTTGTGTTCAGTGACATGATTTTTTTCCTTTGGGTCACCAAGCTCTCCCCTTCTAACCTCTTCCTGCTCTTAAATCACTATGTCGGTCCCTGGTCTCCTGCACCCGAACTCCTTACGTTTGATAAACGGGCCCTTCATAACTTGCCTGATTCCTCTGTTCATGTAAGACTCAAGCCTTCCTTTCCATAGGAAGCACTTGGGAAAATCAAGGGCTAGCACATTGAAAGTCAAAATTGTTGTCTTCAGTGGGTCCATCTCCTTCTTTATGCTGTCCCATGGAGAACACAGATTTACTAAATTGCATTCTACACCTTTTCATTGAATGAGCAGAGTTGCCTTGAGCCAAAGTGGAGCCCAAAATGTCCTCCAGAGAGGGGCCTGGTGAGTTCCCCCCTGTGCTGTTGCTTACCTGGAAAGCAGACTCATCCTGTAACTAGTCTTTATTTTTATCAACCTGCTTTGATAGAGTGATGATTTAAAAAAAAGACATACACTTGGAAGCTTGGGACTAATAAAGCACTTGTCTAAATATATTTGAGAATGAGAATAATGCAGACCTAGAATTTAAACTCAAGCCTATCTAATTCCAGGTTTCTACACTATAGTAAAATCACTTCATAGATATTTCTGCTTATACAATGAAATAGAGTACAGAAGGCACCTAACACATATAAAGTACTTAACAAATGTTAGAGAAACTTTAAAGGGAGGAGAACAAACAATGATTGGTGGCCTTCTCTTATTTCAAACTTTTTTTAATAGTAGTTGTTATTACAGTAGCAGTCATAATAATATTTACAACTAGTGTTTAGTGAGTGCTGACCATCAGGTATTTTGCTAAAAATTTTACATTCATGGTCTCAGTTAAGACACTTCTTGTTGAGTATGATGTTAACTGTGGGTTTGTCATATATGGCCTTTATTATGTTAAGGTATATGCCTCCTATACTCATTTTATTGAGTTTTTATCATAAATAGATGTTGAAACTTGTCAAATACTTTTCTGCATCTATTGAAGTCATCATGTGATTTTTTTATCCTTCGCTTTCTTAATGTGGTGTATCTTGTTGATTGATGTGCAGATTGAACTATCCTTGCATCCCTGGAATAAATCTCATTCGATCATGGTGTATGATCCTTTTAATGTATTGTTGTATTCGATTTGCTCATTTTTTCTTTAGTATCTTTATTGGAGTATAATTGCTTTACAATAGTGTGTTAGTTTCTGCTTTATAAAGTGAAAAGTGAATCAGCTATACATATACATATATCCCCATAACTCCTCCCTCTTGCGTCTCCCTCCCAACCTCCCTATCCCACCCCTCTAGGTGGTCACAAAGCACAGAACTGATCTCTCTTTGCTATGCAGCTGCTTCCCACTAGTTATATATTTTACATTTGGTAGTATGTATAAGTCCATAGCACACTCTCACTTCGTCCAAGCTTAGACTTCCCCCTCCCCGTGTGCTCAAGTCCATTCTCTACGTCTGTGTCTTTATTCCTGTCCTGCCCCTAGGTTCCGTAGAACCTTTTTTTTTTTTTTTTTTAGATTCCATATACATGTGTTAGCATACGGTATTTGTTTTTCTCTTTCTGACTTACTTCACTCTGTATGACAGACTCTAGGTCCATCCACCTCACTACAAATAACTCAATTTCATTTCTTTTTATGGCTGAATAATATTCCATTGTATATATGTGCCACATCTTCTTTATCCACTCATCTGTTGATGGACACATAGGTTGCTTCCATGTCCTGTCTATTGTAAATAGTGCTGCAATGAACATTGGGGTACATGACTCTTTTTGAAGTATGGTTTTCTCAGGGTATATGCCCAGTAGTGGGATTGCTGGGTTGTATGGTAGTTCTATTTTTAGTTTTTTAAGGAACCTCCATACTGTTCTCCATAGTGGTTGTATCAATTTACATTCCCACAAACAATGCAAGAGGGTCCCCTTTTCTCCACACCCTCTCCAGCATTTATTGTTTGTACATATTTTCATGATGCCATTCTGACTGGTATGAGGTGATACCTCATTGTAGTTTTGATTTGCATTTCTCTAATGATTAGTGATGTTGAGCATCCTTTCATGTGTTTGTTGGCAATCAGTATATCTTCTTTGGAGAAATGTCTGTTTAGGTCTTGTGCCCATTTTTGGATTGGGTTGTTTGTTTTTTTGATATTGAGCTGCATGAGCTGCTTGTAAATTTTGGAGATTAATCCTTTGTCAGTTGCTTCATTTGCAAATATTTTCTCCCATTCTGAGGGTTGTCTTTTCATCTTTTTATGGCTTCCTTTGCTGTGCAAAAGCTTTTAAGTTTCATTAGGTCCCATTTGTTTATTTTCGTTTTTATTTCTATTTCTCTAGGAGGTGGGTCAAAAAGGATCTTGCTGTGATTTATGTCATAGAGTGTTCTGCCCATGTTTTCCTCTAAGAGTTTTATAGTGTCTGGCCTTACATTTAGGTCTTGAATCCATTTTGAGTTTACTTTTCTGTATGGTGTTAGGGGGTGTTCTAATTTCATTATTTTACATGTAGCTGTCCAGTTTTCCCAACACCACTTACTGAAAAGCCTGTCTTTTCTCCATTGTATATTCTTGCCTCCTTTATCAGAAATAAGGTGACCATATGTGTCAGGGTTTATCTCTGGGCTTTCTATCCTGTTTCTTTGATCAATATTTGTGTTTTTGTGCCAATACCATACTGTCTTGATTACTGTAACTTTGTAGTATAGTCTGAAGTCTGGGAGCCTGATTCCTCCAGCTCCGTTTTTCCTTCTCAAGATTGCTTTGGTTATTCGAGGTCTTTGTGTTTCCATACAAATTGTGAAAATTTTCGTTCTAGTTCTGTGAAAAATGCCATTGGTAGTTTGATAGGGATTGCATTGAATCTGTAGATTGCTTTGGGTAGTATAGTCATTTTCACAATGTTGATTCTTCCAATCCAATAACATGGTATATCTCTCCATCTGTTTGTATCATCTTTAATTTCTTTCATCAGTGTCATAGTTTTCTGCATAGAGGTCTTTTGTCTCCTTAGGTAGATTTATTCCTAGGTATTTTATTCTTTTTTTTGCAATGTAAATGGGAGTGTTTCCTTAATTTCTCTTTCAGATTTTTCATCAATAGTGTATAGGAATGCAAGAGATTTCTGTGCATTAATTTTGTATCCTGCTGCTTTACCAAATTCATTGATTAGCTCTAGTAGTTGTCTGGTAGCATCTTTAGGATTCTCTATGTGTAGTATCATGTCATCTGCAAACAGTGACAGCTTTACTTCTTCTTTTCTGATTTGGATTCCTTTTATTTCTTTTTCTTCTCTGATTGCTGTGGCTAAAACTTCCAAAACAATGTTGAATAATAGTGGTGAGAGTGGACAACCTTGTCTTGTTCCTGATCTTAGTGGAAGTGGTTTCAGTTTTTCACCATTCAGAACGATGTTGGCTGTGAGTTTGTCATATATGGCCTTTACTATGTTGAGGTAACGTCCCTCTATGCCTGCTTTCTGGAGAGTTTTTATCATAAATCAGTGTTAAATTTTGTTGAAAGCTTTTTCTGCATCTACTGAGATGATCATATTGTTTTTCTCCTTCAATTTGTTAATATGGTTTATCACATTGATTGATTTGCATATATTGAAGAATCCTTGCATTCCTGGGATAAACTCCACTTCATCATGGTGTATGATCCTTTTAATGTGTTGTTGGATTCTGTTCGCTAGTATTTTGTTAAGGATTTTTGTATCTATGTTCATCAGTGGTATTGGCCTGTAGTTTTCTTTCTTTGTGACATCTTTGTCTGGTTTTAGTATCAGGGTGATGGTGACCTCATAGAATGAGTTTGGGACTGTTCCTCCCTCTGTTATATTTTGGAAGAGTTTGAGAAGGATAAGTGTTAGCTCTTCTCTAAATGTTTGACAGAATTTGCCTGTGAAGCCATCTGGTCCTGATCTTTTGTTTGTCGGAAGATTTTTAATCGCAGTCTCAATTTCAGTGCTTGTGATTGGTCTGTTTATATTTTCTATATCTTCCTGCTTCAGCCTCAGAAGGTTGTGCTTTTCTAAGAATTTGTCCATTTCTTCCAGGTTGTCCATGTTATTGGCATATAGTTGCTTGTAGTAATCTATCATGATCCTTTGTATTTCTGCAGTGTCAGTTGTTACATCTCTTTTTTCATTTCTAATTCTATTGATTTGCATCTTCTCCCTTTTTTTCTTGATAAGTCTGGCTAGTTGTTTATCTTCTCAAAGAACCAGCTTTTAGTTTTATTGATCTTTGCTATTGTTTCCTTCATTTCTTTTTCATTTATTTCTGATCTGATCTTTATGATGTCTTTCCTTCTGCTAACTTTGGGGGGTTTTTTGCTCTTCTTTGTCTAATTGTTTTTGGTGTAAGGTTAGGTTGTTTATTTGAGATGTTTCTTGCTTTTTAAGGTAAGATTGTATTGCTATAAACTTCCCTCTTAGAACTGCTTTTGCTGCATCCCACAGGTTTTCAGTCATCGTGTTTTCATTGTCATTTGTTTCTAGGTATTTTTTTATTTCCTCTTTGATTTCTTCAGTGATCTCTTGGTTATTTAGTAGTTTTCCTACAGATTTTTTCCTGTAATTGATATCCGCTCTCATAGCATTGTGGTAAGAAAATATGCTTGATATGATTTCAATTGTCTTAAATTTACCAAGGCTTGATTTGTGAGCCAAGATATGATCTATTCTGGAGACTGTTCCATGAGCACTTGAGAAGAAAGTGTATTCTGTTATTTTTGAATGGAATGTCCTATAAATATCAATTAAGTCCATCTTGTTTAATGTATCATTTAAAGCTTGTGTTTCCTTATTTATTCTCATTTTGGATGATCTATCCATTGGTGAAAGTGGGGTGTTAAAGTCCCCTACTATGATTGTGTTACTGTCGATTTCCCCTTGTATGGCTGTTAGCATTTGCCTTACGTATTGAGGTGCACCTATGTTGGGTTCATAAATATTTACAATTGTTATACTTTCTTCTTGGATTGATCCCTTGATCATTATGTAGTGACCTTCTTTGTCCCTTGTAATAGTCTTTATTTTAAAGTCAATTTTGTCTGATATGAGAATTGCTACTCCAGCTTTCTTTTGATTTCCATTTGCATGGAATATCTTTTTCCATCCCCTCACTTTCAGTCTGTATGGGTCTCTAGGCCTGAAGTGTGTCTCTTGTAGACAGCATATATATGGGTCTTGTTTTTGTATACATTCAGCCAGCCTATGTCTTTTGGTTGGAGCATTTAATCCATTTACATTTAAGGTAGTTATCAATATGTATGTTCCTATTATCATTTTCTTAACTGTTTTGGATTTGTTATTGTAGGTCTTTTCCTTCTCTTGTGTTTTCTGCCTAGAGAAGTTCCTTTAGCATTTGTTATAAAGCTGGTTTGCTGGTGCTGAATTCTCTTAACTTTTGCTTGTCTGTAAAGGTTTTAATTTCTCCATTGATTCTGAATGAGATCCTTGCTGGGTAGAGTAATCCTGGTTGTAGGTTTTTCCCTTTCATCACTTTAAATATGTCCTGTCACTCCCTTCTGGCTTGCAGAGTTTCTGCTGGAAGATCAGCTGTTAACCTTATGGGGATTCCCTTGTATGTTATTTGTTGCTTTTCCCTTGCTGCTTTTAATATTTTTCTTTGTATTTAATTTTTGATAGTTTGATTAATATGTGTCTTGGTGTGTTTCCCCTTGGATTTATCCTGTATGGGACTCCCTGTGCTTCCTGGACTTGATTGACTATTTCCTTTCCCATATTAGGGAAGTTTTCAACTATAATCTCTTCAAATATTTTCTCAGACCCTTTCTTTTTCTCTCCTTCTTCTGGGACCCCTATAATTCGAATGTTGATGCATTTAATATTGTCCCAGAGGCCTCTGAGACTGTCCTCAATTCTTTTCATTCTTTTTTCTTTATTCTGCTCTGTGGCGGTCGTTTCTACTATTGTATCTTCCAGGTCTCTTATCCATTCTTCTGCCTCAGTTATTCTGCTATTGATTCCTTCTAGAGAATTTTTAATTTAATTTATTGTGTTGTTCATCATTTTTTGTTTGCTCTTTAGTTCTTCTAGGTCCTTGGTAAACGTTTTTTGTATTTTCTCCATTCTATTTCCGAGATTTTGGATCATCTTTACTATCATTACTCTGAATTCTTTTTCAGGTAGACTACCTATTTCCTCTTCATTTGTTTGGTCTGGTGGGTTTTTACCTTGCTCCTTCATCTGCTGTGTATTTCTCTGTCTTCTCATTTTCCTTAACTTACTGTGTTTGGGGTCTCCTTTTCTCAGGCTGCAGGTTCATAGTTCCCATTGTTTTTGGTGTTTGCCCCCAGTGGCTGAGGTTGATTCAGTGGGTTGTGTAGGCCTCCTGGTGGAGGGGACTGGTGCCTGTGTTCTGGTGGATGAGACTGGATCTTGTCTTTCTGGTGGGCAGGACCACGTCTGGTGGTGTGTTTTGGGATGTCTTTGACCTTAATATGATTTTAGGCAGCCTCTCTGCTAATGGGTGGGGTTGTGTTCCTGTCTTGCTAGTTTTTTTGGCATAGGCTGTCCAGCACTGTAACTTGCTGCTCTTTGAGTGGAGTTGGGTCTTAACATTGAGATGGAGATCTCTGGGAGTGCTTTCGCCATTTGATATTACATGGAGCCATGAGGTCTCTGGTGGACCAATGTCCTGAACTCAGCTCTCCCACCTCAGAGGCTCAGGCCTGACACCCGGCCAGAGCATCAAGACCCTGTCAGCCACATGGATCAGAAGAAAAGAAAGAAAGAAAGAAAGAAAGAAAGAAAGAAAGAAAGAAAGAAAGAAAGAAAGAAAGAAAGAAAGAAAGAAAGAAAGAAAGAAAGAAAGAGTATAATAAAATACAATAAAGTTATTAAAATAATTTTTTAAATTATTAAAATTTTTAAAAATTTAAAAGTAATACAAAAAAGAAAGAAAGAAGAGAGCAACCAAACCAAAAAATATATCTACCAATGGTAACAAGTGTTAAAAACTATACTAAAAAAAAAAAAAGATAGAACTCTAGGACAAATGGTAAAAGCAAAGCTATACAGACAAAATCACACAAAGAAGCATACACATACACACTCACAAAAAGAGGAAAAGAAAAAAATATATATTTTGGGGGGGACGTCTGAGGTCTTCTGCCAGTGTTCAGTAGGTGTTCTGTAGGAGTTGTTCCACGTATAGATGTATTTCTGATGTATTTGTGGGGAGGAAGCTGATCCCCACGTCTTACTCCTCCGCCATCTTGAATGTCTCCTGGACTTTTGTTTTTGAAAGGTTTTTGATTACTGCTTCAATCTCCTTACTAGGGATCAGTCTATTCAGAAAATCTAGTTCTTCATGATTCCATCTTGGAATGTTATATAATTCTAAGAATTTATATCCATTTCATTTTGGTTATCCAATTTGTTGGCATATAGCTATTCATAGTAGTCTCTCATAATCTTTTGTATTTCTGTGGTATTTGTTGTAACTTCTCTTTTGTTTCAGATTTTATTTATTTAAGCTTTCTCATTTTTTCTTAGTATGTCTAGCTAAAGGTTTGCCCATTTCATTTATCTTTTCAAAGAAGCAGGTCTTAGTTTCATTCATCTTTTTCTGTTGTCTTTTTTTCTCTGTTTCATTTACTTCTGCTCTAATTTTTATTATTTTCTTCCTTCTATTGACTTTGGACTTTGTTTCCTCTTCTTTTTCTAGCTACTTTATGTATAAGGTTATATTATTTATTCAAGATTTTTCTTGAGGTAGGCCTGTATTGCTACCTTCCCTCTTAGTACTGCTTTGGCTGCATGCATAGGTTTTGGTATGTCATATTTTCGTTTTTATTTGTCCTCATGTGTTTTTTTTTTATTTCTCCTTTGAATTTTTCCATTAACCTAATATTTGTTCAGTAGCATGTTGTTTAGTCTTACGTTCATTTGTCTATACAGGTTGTATCCTTTTCTTCTCCCCCTCATATT